>NC_054835.1:76869619-77477698 GCF_018345385.1 Vulpes lagopus | reverse complement strand
TAAGAAGCATTAGAATTTGAAAGTATGGTCACCATCTTTGTATTATCAGTTTCTGGCATCCTATATCCAACTCTCATACTCCAGGTGATATGCACTGGGTACTTATACCATGATATACCATGAATGATACCAATGGCTATATAAGCATTGCACATCAACATATAGTAGAGAAAAATGAGTATACTCTAGAAAACTATTCATGAATAACATTTACAAAACAAGTATAAACTATTATGTGTATTCTATTAAATTATGTCTGGAGTCACCTGAACAAATACCATCTTTTAGTAGAAATTTCCATGAGGAAATGCCTATGGCCCATTGCCTTGAATTAAATAGAATGTTGCTAACAAATTCAAATCTACAAACGTAATAATAATATAAAAATGTTCACATCATTTAAATATATTAAAAACTATAAAATGAAGGAAGGTTTAACAAAGTTTTCACACTGTATTAAAAGTATTGAAGTTAATTTTTTCTTCTTTCTGTATGTGTGTATTACCCATATTTGGGGAGTAAGTAAAAAAAAACAGTTTAATCAAATATAAATCATTGGGCACATCTTTAGGACACACTTGAACCTTAAAGTAATAAGCACATACCCATATATTTCTAACAATCTTTATTGGACAACACAGATTATGTAACAAAACAAAATAATTATGTAATAAATATACTGTAGTTTCTATCAAATGTGGTTACAATCTACATGGGTTAGACAAGATGTATATAACTGAGTACAACAAAATATAATGTGGTATTATAGGTCAAAGGAATATGATATTCCATTGCCATTTTATTTCAGTTAGGTTTAATTTAACAGGGATTTTGCTGTTTGAACTTGTGATGAATCAAGGCAATCTTCTTTTCATAAACCTATTATGAATCTGTCAAATGAACACATGTTAAGTGAAACGCAGGGTGCCAGATGGTGAGCCAAGGTTCTACAACAGACCACAAGAGAAATGAAGATAGAGAAGTTTATTAATAATTCACAGGTTCTGGAGGAAGTATCCAGCAGGCTTCAGAGAGCTCCAGTGGGAGGTGAGAGAAGACGGGGTACAGATATAGATAGACAGGACCTGGGGCACATGCCTTTATTAGGGTTTGTGATTGGAGCACTAGGGGATCCTGCATTAAGGCTCAGTTAGTCAATCCAAACCAAAAGAGGAGGTTTTGGTAAGCCCCAAGGAAGTCTTATCCTAGGGGCACATAAAGAAAAGTTGTCGGCAAACAGGGGAGATTGTTGGTCCCAAGGGCTGTTGAAAAAGTCATATCGGAATGTACATTTACTTGTGACTCTGACGGCTGCTATCTTGGGCATGTTCTTGTCAGAGGTCTCGTGTCAGGTGGAGGTCACTGCAGGCTGCTTGGTCAAACAAAACAGATGCCAAAGCAGCAATAGCTTAGTCCAGCTAAACTCTTGACAAAATCTGATGAGCAGAGTGTAGAAGTTATCAGGAAGTTCATGATGGAGGAATTCTTAGTTCTTTCATGATCTAACAGTTCAAACAAAAGAGGATTAAAGCCTGCACTTACATACATATTTCAGGGACATAGTTTTGTTTTGGTATTTTTATGTTTTCTTTGATTCTTGTTTTTAAAGAAATTAAAAGAAATTATATTTTAGGCGTGTACCTTGTCCAGATTAGCATTATACTGCTACTTTTGGGTAGCCTGATAAAGAACTATCAAAATCATTACTGAACATGTTGCTGTGACCCTAACATTACTTAAATGCAACACACTTTTTTTTAATTGTTCCTTTTATAGACCTTTAGTGCTCGCAATGTTCTAGTAACAGCTTTCTTTCCTGTACTATAACTCATAACATTAGTATTTAACCAATGGGGAGTAATTTAAGGCTATATTAAGAAATAAACATTCCTTTTTTTTTTTTTATCTCAAGGCTTCAGGGCAAGAGGTCTGAAGGTACAGGATCGCAGAAAGTGGAAACTAATGTTGATATCATTTAAACCTTTTAATAGCCTCACAATACATGTCTGTGCTTCTTAACAACATAGACTATAGCAGTGACAAAATTTATATTTTTGTTAGAATTTGTGTAATGATAGAATCTAAGTTCCATGCGGTCCCAATTTATACATAAATGTGAGTGATCTTAGATTTATGTATGCTTACATTGCATTTTACCATTTGCTGTGAAAGCTGTGGTATTTGCATGGCTACATGATAAGATCTCCAAGGTCTGGAGCCAATAATTGTTTAAAGGTGATAGTATCCTTAAAAGTTTGTTCAATTGATCAAGTTCCTACAAGAATATCTCACAAGGGCAGAATCCTAGAACATCACCTTTCTCTTCCCTTCCTCCCTCCTTCCTTATTTCCTTCCTTCTTGTTTTTCTTTCTTCTTTTCACATACATTGGAGAATACCGATCTTCCACTGTAACAGACCCTGGGAACACCAGCATGAAAATCAAACCAAACCCCCCCAAATATGTTCTGTCCTCTTCAGACATTCTCTGTATTTTGATGGATAATCACACGTAAATAGTCCAACAGAAGATTATATGCCATGAGTCAAAATAGAGGCATGAGCAAGATGCTGAGTCCAAGTGGATGATTTTCTTTTTTACTGCAGAAATTGAGAGAGGCTTTAGAAACCTCCTCCAGTTATAAACAGTCCCAGCACACTGACGGATCATCCAGAGGATATCTCTTAACAGTAAAGGGCAATATCCTAAAGTAGAAATTATCTCCTCTAAATGCTTTATATCCTCAGCTTTTCAGGCTTTAACTGAAGGCAGAGATACCTCTGGAGAATTTAGGAAGCAAGGCCAAGATGAATTCTCTACCCACTTAAGAGTTTCAAATGTGCAAACTTTTTGGGCTCTGTAACATTAGTATGTTATATTTTATTAGTGGATTTTTAAACTGACAGTCATCAAATAATTTTCAATCCCTGTTGATCTACTGGGATTCAACTAAGTAACCCGAGCCCACCAGTCTGTCACCACATGAAGCCTATGAATGTCACACTCATTTATTTTCCTATGAGAAGTTAGTTCTCTTTTTAGAGAGATGTATTGTGAACTGCCTACTACCTCAACAAATTGGATATTTTATTTGAGAATTGATCTTACTCTTAAGAATGCTGTACCTCTGCCTTCTTATAAACTCATCATTTTAATATCATTTTGTGAAAAGCGTGTATTAATTATCATTTGTCTTTTTTTTCTTATTGCAGTTTAAATTTCCTTATTACACATTTTCACTGCCTCCAAAATAAACGTTTAATATTACTTCACATTTAGGCATTTCTGACTTTTCAATTATTGGTTATTTGATTTCTTAAAAATAAAAATGTAATATAATTGTAATTTATTTTAGCAAAACATTTGTTGAATGGCTGCATAACTGAGTCCTTCATTTGTCAATACTGGTCTGTGTGCCATTGAATATGTATTTATTATCTATTTCTCATTACCTTCATTTAATAAGATCCATTCATAATCTGAATTTAATTTAATAAGGACTTTAATAGAGAATCTTGAGACATTCAGAAGATATGCTACTTCGCCTCACAGGAAAATTTCAAAGAGCTTTCGCACTAAAATTCCTGAGAAACTACTTTTGCCGTAAGAGATATTTTGTGTGGAATCCTTTTAACTCAACGTTATAAGAAGAACATAAACAGCAAGAACAACCACAAACCCTGAGCTGTTGATTGCTAAAATAAAATCTGCTTCATTTCAAATAGGAAGGAAAAAAAATTCAATGTTCTTTTCTGTAACTATAAAAAAATAGATTCAGAAAAGTACTGAATTGCTTTAACTTTTAATCAGCGTTTCTGGCATCCCATACCTATAATGTCTCCTTTTTAAAAATAATTTTTAAAAAAAATTCAGTTTAGGGATCCCAGGGTGGCGCAGCGGTTTGGCGCCTGCCTTTGGCCCAGGGCGCGATCCTGGAGACCCGGGATTGAATCCCACATCGGGCTCCCGGTGCATGGAGCCTGCTTCTCCCTCTGCCTGTGTCTCTGCCTCTCTCTCTCTCTCTCTCTCTGTGACTATCATAAATAAATAAAAATTAAAAAAATAAAAGACTTTAAAAAATTCAGTTTAGTTAACATATACTGTATTAGTTTCAGGGGAACATAATGTCTTCTTAGACTAACTTTGCTAATAATAGAATTCTTCTAACTTAAATTAATGGTCCATATATCTCATGATTTAAATATGTAAGTACAATTTCAATAAAATACTTAATTTTCAAGCTATTTCTTCTTGGGGATCTACTGTCATATAAGAGAAAAAAATCTGGATTTTCAGCTTAGCTTTACTTCTGTACACAATAACACCATATCCTCTCTGCCAGATTATATCTCTTCTCAATACTCATGTCATCCAACGCCACATCCATCCTAAAAGAAGGGACTAACCTCTGGAGTACTATAATACATAATGCATGTGTGATGGAATGTGTTGTTTTTTTTTTTTTTTTCAGATGGGCCCCTGTTCTTGGCTCATGATTATTCATTTGGGAGTGTTGAAGACACCAACACTCAGCAAGTGATTACAAGATAATCAACATATCTCCATCAGTGGAGAATCCATGGAGCTAATTCTTTAATGAACTGAAAACTTAGTTTATCAATCTGCTTTAACTCTCTAGAATTTCTCCCTGTCTGTACTACATTCAATCAGTAAACCCTTTTATTCTATACACAGTATGTCTCCTCACTGAACTTTACCATCCTATTTCAAACCCTTATCACTTCTAATGTAAAGATTGGTCTACGTGGGTCTTCACTAACCACCCACTGTGTATGTAGCAAAATAGTAAATATACTATACTTCAGGTCAGCTGTATTTATAGTTCATACATGTTCCACAGTATCACCAAGTATCAATAGAAATTGGAATTTGTTATTATAGTTGAAATCATTTATTATTGAATTATCATTTTAATTGTTACTGAGAGTCTGTTTATCTTACAGGAGCCAGATTGATTCTTTTAAAACTTGAGTTATATCATGTCACTGCTCTGATGATAACCCTCCAACAAGTACATATACAACTCAGAAGAAAATCCAAATTACTCTCCCATATTCTAGAAGGTTACTCATTACATACCGCCCTTGTCTCTTTGGTCATGTATTTGACCATGCTGTGGTTACTCACTCTGCTCCAGTCATATGGGCCTGCTTGCTATTTTTCAAGTACTCTGGATGTGATGATCCGTCAGGGTCTCTGTCCTTGATTTACCTCTATCTGGAAGAATCTTCTTCAAGCAGATACATACCTGGCTTTCTATCTAGGCTTTTGCTCATATATCTTTTACTTTCAGAATCATATTTCTTCTTCCCATCATTCTGATCTCTTATCTCCTTTATGTTTTCTTCTTAGAACTTATCATACTCAGATATATTACATATGCATTTCTTTATTCTCTGTCTCGTTTCTTAAATATTAGATATAATTGAATATTAGTTCAATGTGTGCCATTGTGTCATAGTTAGAAAGTGCTTTCAGGTATAGGACTGAAAGTGTATATAACCCAGTTCTGCTTCTTACTGGCTATGTGACAGCACACAGATCTCAAAATCTAAGTGCATCAGTCTCTGCTCTGTTAACTGGGGAAAATAGTACCTAACTCTTGATTGTTACAAGTTCACATGAATAACTGTTTAGAAAAGTACCTGGTACACATAAGACACTATGTAAGTGCTGATTGTTATTTTAAAATAGAATGAGAGAGAGAGAGACAGAGAGGCAGAGACACAGGCAGAGGGAGAAGCAGGCTCCATGCAGGGAACCCAACGTGGGACTCGATCCTGGGTCCCCAGGATCAAGCCCTGGGCAGAAGGTGGTGCTAAACTGCTGAGCCACCCAGGCTGCCCTCAGTTAATATTCTTGAATGAAACAAAACAAACCCCACACATATGTACCATATCATATTTGTTGTCAGTTTGAATCCTTTATTGCATTTTGTATTTTATCTTAATGAAAGATAAATTTGTATACTCGATAATGATTGATTTTTTAATTAACAATAATAAATATCTAAAATATAATTCTTGGAATAAATACTAATGAATAGTAAGACACAACATTGAACAGTTTCTCAAGTGTGTGTGTGTGTGTGTGTGTGTGTGTGTGTGTTTTTAACCATATTAGTCAATTTACTGGTTGTGTAACTTCAGGAAGACATTCATATTTCATGACCATAATTTCTTCATCTTTTAACAAGTCTCACTGTCATTTACCTCATAAGGTTGCTTATGATGATCAAGTGCCTATCTGGATAGGCCATAAAGCAGTACTTACAATGATAAATAATATATTTTCCTCCATCTTCTACCTTCACCTTTTCCACCCCCTCCACTATATGGTGCACCATGGTGAAGAATAAGTTTTGAACCTGGCTATTTGCATTCAAAGTCCATTCTTGTTGCTCGTTAGCTGTGTCATCCAGATAAATTACTTAATCACTCTGAGGCAGTTTCCTTGTATGTAAAATGAAGATAATAATGTTATATCTAAAGTCATAAAGATGGTGTGTGAATTAAATTACTTAATAAAGGGAAAGGTCTTGGAATTGTGCCAGACTCATCAAGCATTCAGTGATGTACTTATGAGTGCTAGCAGTATTCTTAATGGTCTTCAATGCTATTTCTCCATTATATATTAATTTAAAACAAAAATGAGATAAGTAATTTAATTACAACATAATACTAGATAGCAAACACTTCAGTGATGAAACCTAGTAATCTATATCAAAATAATGGATGATAGAAGAGCAAATAGTATATATCACACATTTGAAAGTGATCAAAGTTCTAGGTTTCAATAACATTCAGATTCTTTAAAGTCCATAGTAGCTGTTTAGGACAGTTAATGTCCAGAAGAGAAGTGATAGAACTCCTTACCTGGATCATGCTTTTTATCCCAGTTTCCTGGTGCATATAATGGTAACATTTTGTTTACACTTAAAATTGTCTTCATTGGAATTATAGAGTACATGGTCGCCTTTTCTACATTTAAGCCTGTGAGAAAAGTGCACTCTAGAAGCCTATGTCCTGCTAAACTACTTTTGTAAGAAATTGATAAAAGTGGGCAGCCCGGGTGGCTCAGTGGTTTAGCACCGTCTTCAGCCCAGGGTGTGACCCTGGAGACCCGGGATCGAGTCCCACGTCGGGCTCCCTGTGTGGAGACTGCTTCTCCCTCTGCCTGTGTCTCTGTGCCTCTCTCTCTGTGTCTCTCATGAATAAATAAATAAAATATTAAAAAAAGAAATTGATAAAAGTTATTGTTAAAGAAATTCTAGCTGTACAACAATGGGGAAAATGATGCTGTTATGCCTCATAGTTGCCACTTTTGTACCATGAGGAACAGTGGCTAAGAGCCTGTTATATTCAGTGAAAACAATTTTTTGATTATTTGCAGTCATGATTTTATGGACACTATACCCAGCATGATAGGTTTATGATAGAGGCAATTTTATAATTGATGTAAAAAAATAGTAGATCTTTATGGAATTACCGAATCACTATATTGAAGCTAATGTAGCACTGTATGTTAATATAGTTAATATAGCACTGTAAGTTGACTACCTGGAATTAGAATAAAAAACAACAAGAAGGAAATAATAAAAAATAAACTGGAGAAAACAAATAGTTGATTTTATATTTATTTAACATTTGATGATCTGACTATTCTTATTTCTGTCATATACCTAAGAAACTAATGTCTTGGTCAAGGATAGAAATCATACACCTTATGTGAAGGAGGGAAACTGAATTATTTTTCATATCCTATCCCCTCCCCACACACGCTAACGGACCCAGTATTTTCCAAAACTAATGTTTGAAATACATAATATGTAACCTATCTATATATCTATATCTATCCATCAAGAGGATAGATACATAGATGAGGACATGGTGTGTGTATTTTGAAATGTAAGGTATAGAAAACCAAGTATTTGATGATCAGAAGGATAAACTCTGGTAAACATTAGTGCTGTTTATTAACAATTTTTGGTGGATTCTCACACAGAAAATTGGTAAAATTGAACTTGCCTACTTCTTCAAAGTAAATTGTTTTGTGCTGTGAAATGAGGGTGAGAAGCAGGCATTTATTTCCTGAGGGAAGCTTTCAGAACCTAATCTTTTTTTTTTTTTTTTTCCAGAACCTAATCTAATTTCACCTCCTTTTCTTTTTTAACTTCTGCCTTGGAAATAAGCAGTGTTCCATATGATGTCTGCTTCATCAGTGTAGATCCTAGAGTGAGGAAAATGCACAGTAGATCCATCAGCTAGTCTGTGATATACATGTA
The DNA here is from genome assembly GCF_018345385.1 of Vulpes lagopus. Lineage (NCBI taxonomy): Eukaryota > Metazoa > Chordata > Mammalia > Carnivora > Canidae > Vulpes > Vulpes lagopus. The sequence goes on along the minus strand of NC_054835.1, from coordinate 77,469,394 downwards.
GTATGTGTGAAAAATAAGCATGTGTTTTTTTGAATCATTTTTTGTGGTGCAACCTATTTTGAGAAGTACACTCAATGAAACATGAATCAAAATGATTAAATCATTTTAGAGAGATAATTTGAAAATAAAAATCATTTCATGATTTTGTCAGTTCATTATTAAAGATCCTTCTATCATTAGAAAAACTTACAACAAAGAGAAAGGGAGAGAGAAGTTTTATATATAATTGTCATTTTTATTTTCTTCCACTTAAAGCTGTAATTCAGGACTACATCAAAGTTAAAAAAAAAAAAATATCTGCTTAGCAAAGGAAATCATCCACAAGTGAAAAAACAACTTCTAGAATGGGAGAAAATATATGCAAACCAGATATCTAATAAGAGGTTTATTTAAAGAATATAAAAGTAACTCATACCACTCAAAGCAAAAGAACAAATAACTCAATTTAAAAATGAGCAAAGGAGTTAAAACAGTATTTTTTTTTTCAAAGAAAACATACACGTGGTCAATGGACATGAAAAAATGCTCATTGTCACTAATTATCAGGGAAATGCAAATTAAAACCACAATGAGATATCACCTTGGAACTGTTATGATCGCTATTTTTAAAAAGACAACAGATATCAGGTGTTGGCAGGATGTGGAGTAAAAAGAACCTTGTACACTGCTGGTCAGAGTGTAAATCCGTACAGCCATTGTGAAGACAGTATGGAGGTTCCTCAAGGAATTAAAAATAGAATTATCATAGGGCAGCCCTGATGGCCCAGTGGCTTGGCACCGCCTTCAGTCTGGGGTATGATCCTGGGGACCTGAGATTGAGTCCCATGTCGGGCTCCCTGCATGGAGCCTGCTTCTCCCTCTGCCTGTGTCTCTGCCTCTCTCTCTCTCAGTCTCTTTCTCTCTCTCTGTGTCTGTCATGAATAAATAAAAAAAATTATTTAAAAAAATAGAATGATCATAAAAACAAGAGGGATGTCTGGGTGGCTCCGTCAGTTAAGCGCCTTACTCTTGATTTCAGCTCAGGTCATGATCTCAGGGTTCTGAGACTGAGCCCCACCTCAGACTAGGTGGGTGAAGACTCCTTAAGATCCCCTCTCTCTCCCTCTTCGTCTGTCCCTCCCCACCTACTGTTGTGCTCTATCTCTCTCTCAAAAAAATTTAAATAAATAAATAAACAAATAAACAAATAAATAAATAATAGAACTATCATATATGATCATTCATCCAGTTTTAAGATATATATCCAAAAGAAGTAAACTCATCATCTCAAAGAGATAGCTGTACTGCCATGTTTAGTGCAGCATTGTTTACAGAAGCCAAAGTATGGAAACTGTCTAAGTGTCTATCAACAGTTAAATAAAGGTGTTGGTTGTATGTTTGCATAATGTGAAATACTAATCAGCAGCCAGGAAAAAAGGAGATTTTGTGATTTACAGTAATGTATAAAGCTGGAGGGCATTATGCTAAATTAAATAACTCAGAGTGGGAAAGACAGATACTACATGATATCACTTATATATGGAATTAAAAAAAATGAACTCCTAGAAACAGTAGAAAAGTGGTTGTCAGGGGCTAGGGGATGGGGGAAATAAGGAGAGGTTGGTAAAATGATACAAAATTTCAGGTATAAGATGAATAAAATCAGAGAATCTACTGTATAACCTGATGACTTTAGGTAATAACACTATTGTATGATTGGAATTCGCTGGGAGAGTAGAACTTCAATGTCCTCACCATAAACAAACGAACAAAAAAGTGAGATGATAGATGGGTTAATTAACTCAATGGGGAGAAATGCTTTAACCTTGTAAATCTGTTTATATCAAATCCTCACACGGCACATTTTAAGTATCTTAACATTTAATTTGTCAATTATACCTCAGTAAAGCTGAAAAATATATAATAAAAATATTTTAGTGATGGTCTGAAGATTTCTTATTAGTAAAATAATATTTCATTATTCAAAGAACTCTTTATCCATTCTGAGTAAAATATATGCAGTATATGCAAGCCCATATTCTATTTGGTATTGTAAAACCTCCAAATGGAAATTCTTAAAGGAATATATATATATATATATATATATATATATACACACATATATATATATTTATTTTCCTGAATTAATCAATCTTAAAATATGATTGTCCAGGCTACTACTCTTCCTTGGGTCTCAAAAACTAGGAGCAAAAAGCTCATGCCAGTTAACAAAACTGCACTAGATGTTTTGTATATGTGCGTGTATTTTTGCGCCTCTCTATCCATTTCTATTCAATTCATCTTTTATTCTGTTTTTCTGTGTCTTTACTGTTGGACACATTTCTTTTCTAACCAAAGTTTACTGACAATTTTTTGGTTTGTGCATTGCAATTACTGTCAAATGAATTTCAAAGAGTTTGTTGTTTTTCCTTATCCCTTAATTTTCATTTCTTTAAGCAGGATAAGCAGTATTCTGTAGACATCTGTTCATTTCAAGGAGTTTCTGAGAAAGTAGCTAAAAATTTAGTTCTAAAAAGTAGCAATAGTACAAAGAGTTCTTTTGTGAAATTTTGCAGTATCTTCATAGGGGACAAATTCAAGCAAATCCTAGATTTCACTTGAATGTGAAAAGCTTTTTCTAAGTCTATTGATTTAAATAATTGGATACAGTAATAATGACCCCAAACTGAATGATGATCAGTTGAAATTAGGAGTACATTTTTTATTCAACTAACAAACACCATTTACCTTTTCTATTTAACATTTTAAGATTAATTTCTTCTAATGAGAAAGAAACATTAATGAAGAGAATTTCAAGATTTCAGATGTTAGAATACTTATGTCTCCCATCTGCACAATTAATTGTGATTTATATGAGTGAATACATTATTGTGATGATAGTTTGTCCTTTTTAAGAGGTATTAAAACTGGCTAAAAAGTAGACATTATTATGAATAAACTTCCTGATGAAGCTACAGAGACATCTATTTTAGTAATCAGAAAGTCTTACATACTCTGTTAATTATCATCTTTGTGCTCTAAGTACAACTGAAGAACTGGAGGAGTTGATCAAGCATAGTCTTGTGACTAATTGAGCAATGCCATCTGAATCATTTAAGAGTTAATTATCTTTTTTTCTTCTGTATTTAACAAAAATGGCTCCAGATAGGGCAGTTCTCAAAGATTTATTCAAAATCAGCACTTTCCTAACATGTGAAAGTCAAATATAATATTTAAAAGGTAAATTAAAAACTTTGTTAAGAGCTTGGCAATAACAACCCATTTCCAATGTAGGTTTCTTTCAGGAGAATATAATTTTAGTTCTGAAAGTTTGTAAATTCAGAGAAAAAATGCATATATCAAATTAGAAGATTTTCATTAAAAATATCCTAGTAAAGCACATACCTTTTCCACAAAAATCTACCTGGGAAAGACTTTTCATGCCAGATTTTAAAACTTGTTTTCACATGACTTTGCAGTCACAGATCTATTTTTTATTTCAACAGAAGTGACTTTAACATTATGACATGCTATTTGGTACACTAGATGTTGAAGTGCAGACTACAATGACTCCAGGTCGTTGTCCTCAAGGACTTTATAGACAGTTGGTACAACCACTATGTAAACACAATATAATGCATTCATCAAGTGATAGCTAAGCAACAGCAAACTCTGAGGAGTTATTGATTATGAAAATTATCTGTTTTCCCAAATTAGATGGCCCTTGAATGAGTGGTAAATAGTTGATACTCTAGAAAATTGTATGTGGATTTTAGGTGTCCTTATCAGAGGAAGCAACATATAAAATTGTTTTGTGACACAGTAACATTAAGATAAAACAATAAACAATGTTAAAACAAAGCACCATGCTTTAAAAAAATGCAATTCAAATATAAAAGTTAAATTATCAATACTAAAATGAAATATATGTTTAAGTATTTAAATATATATTGCCTTCTCTAAAAAGTGTTTTACAAATGTTTTCTAACATCTTCCAAACAAGAGCAATGTTATAAAATATTTGAGATTTTCATACCAATTCTTTAAGCTCCTTTTGTTATTTACTGCACTACTCACATGGGAATTGATATCATCATTCAGTGCTTAAGTCTTAGAACTTTCTTACTTAGTAAACTATATCCATAGAAGAAATCAGAAAAAAAATATGAATAGTGAAGCATATCCTATTATAGATCTACTAATCAGAGTGGAATATGGTAAAATAAATGCATTCATTGTTATACTTTTAATATTTAATTAAATATTTAATATAATAATGTTAATACGAACTGCTTGGGGTATTATTATGTGCCGTCCAGAACACACTTTTATTTTTCACTTCACTCTCCCAAAATAGCTATAAGATTTTAGTGTATCAACACAATAAATCATGAACATAATATTCTATATGTGTTTAGAGAAAATAAATATATTTGTATGGGAATGAATATGTCCTTTTCTATAGATTTTGAAGTATTGTCAGTTTTTTCATAAGCCAATGAAAGGCAACACAGTGGGGAAAAATTTCAGTTTGCAAGTTTGATATGATCAAAGGCAGAAAGTTTTAAAAAAATGTGATGGTTTGAAGTATTTAAATAAAACTCTTTAAATAAAACTCTTATCCTCATACGTCTTGCAATTCTAATGAAACCATGTATCGAACATGAATGAATAGTAATAATAAAATATCCAATTATTTATTTAATACATCTAACTTGAATTTTGATTGACCTATAGCATTTTTGGATGACAGTTTTAATAACATAATTAAGGAGAAGTTGGATAGGCTATTTTTTTCTGATGATATTTTGAAGTAAATATTACCCTCTTTTGTTTGCCCATGTAAATCAATTTCATATACTGAAGCTCCTCTACTATAAACTCTTTTACCTTCTGTTTATCTTGTATATTTAGTCATATTTTAATTGATAGTCTCATCATTGAATATAATGGGAAAAGAACATTCAAAAATATATTTTAGAGATGAACATTTAGATAAACTCATATAACACCATTACTGCTACAAACAAAAATGAAATTTTAAAGAAAAGATATTGATGCAATACTTCAAGGTTGTCAAAGCAGTAATGATTAAATAGACAAAACACAGTGGCTAAATCACAATAATTTTATACTTTTTAAAACTATATTTTCTTTTTAGATATATAGCAAACAAATACTTTTTAAAATAATTCTCTCTATATGTTTTCTTTTCTTTCTTAGGTGGTGCAAACATCTACTATTCATGATGTTAAACAAAAATTCCATAAAGCATGTAAGTTTTATATATAATTTAGAATTTATGTTATAGTTTTCTCAAACTGATTCATTTTTTTCTGTAAGAATAAGTTCAATATAATGAGGGAAAGAGTGTATGGAAATCGTATTTTTACAAGAAACTCAGAAATAATATGGTATACCCCTCTTGACTGTGAATATTTTCATATCTAACTCTCTCACCCAAAATAATCTTAGTTTCTTCACAAAATTATTTTCTCCTTCATTTTTGGACATTTTTATTATAATAGGAAACGTTTTATTTATGAGGAATTAATTGGTACAAAGTATTCCTAAGTAAGCAAAATACTAAGCAAAAGTTTTACTCCATGTATTTATACTAGTCAAATTTCTTTCACAGGAATTCTTTACATAGTAAATTAAAACTGTACTATTTAATTTTATTAATAGCTAAATTTATCTCATTAAAAGGTTTCATTATTACTAACTTACAAATATTTATATGAGGTCTGTTTAAATTAGATTTTTATTTTTACAACTTTCCAATAAAGTTTATTCATAACTTAAACATGGTGAAAATGTTTATAATTACTATAATAACATTTTTTGTAGACTTTAATTTTAAAGCAGTTTTACATTGATAGGAAAACTAAGCAGAAAGTACACAGAGTTTTTACATTCTGCCCTCACACATGCACAGAATCTTTCACCAACATTTGACATCATAGTACACTTGTTACAGTCCATGAACCTATATTGATGAATCATTATTTTTCAGGATCCCTAGTTTACTTTAGAGTTCATTCTTGGTGTTGTTATAATGTATGGTTTTTGCTAGTTAGAGTTTTCAATCTCTTGTATTTAGTTGAACAATATTTTTTCTGAAAAATCTTCTCACAATTTAGTGTATCAAACTGTTTAAAAATACCTTAAAATAGGTAGAGTTTCTAATGGTATATACAATACGGGGTAGAATTATTTAAAATATGCTTAACCTGTTAAAAATTCTTCAAAAGGTAAGTTCTAATATTTCCCACAAAGACATGTAGGTTTGGATATGCAGAAATGAATCAGAAAGGGATTATGGTAAGGAAAAAGAGAACAAAACAAGCATAGAGATCTGTCATGAAATTTGTTCTCTAAGTTCTGGCATGAAAATAAAATTCCCTGCATATTTATGCCAGTCTTTCTAAGTTACGGAAAATTTTTTCAAGCGCAAAATTTGTGCCTCATCACATTACCTATGTGATAACCACGTTATCCTGATTATTTACATAAGTATTTCCAGTATATTTGCATACTAATGCATTTGTTTTGAGTTATTCCTATCTTTGCATAAAATATGGATCTCAAACTAATAATTGAGTTGTCATCTTTGGAAAGGCTTGGTTTAAACTTATGTAATGAGGTGGTTTCAGAAAGTGTAGATTGTAGTAATAAGTGAGAAGACATATGAAAACAATATTTTAACTAGAGAGTAGAAAGTTGAAAGAAAATGATTGTCTTTAAATTAATAATGACAACATAATAAATATATGATTTTTATTATTGTCTGGAAATGAAGAAAAGAATCAAAGGCTAATGCATGTATAGAAAAAATGTGTAATTATCTTGATGTGTAAGTTTATGACTGCTTTTATGATGGTTTGTAATATATAGAGACATACATAACAAGAAATCTTAAAATTTTTAGAGCCAGAAGTTCTGTATTTATGTAGTCTAGAGTCTATTCTAGTAATAAGTGAAATTAAGAAGCTTACAGAAAATATTAGAAGTGCCCAGTTTCTGAACTGGATAATTAAAAGTACAACTGGGGCACCTGGGTGGCTCAGTTGGTTGAACATTGGACTGTTGGTTTCTGCTCAGGTCATGATCTCAGGGTTGTAGAATTCAGCCCCAATTTGGGTTCCTTGCTTAATGTGGATCTTGAGTTTCTCTCTCTCCCTCTCCTTCTGCCCCTTATGCTCTATAGACAAACAAACAAATAAATAAAATCCTTTAAAAATATTTTACAATAATATGATTAGTTTTAAAAGCTATATCAAGACTTAAGGATTTCTTTTTTTTTAGACTTAATAATTTCTTGATGATTATCATTTTATTCGTTTTCCTAAGCACAGTTCTAATCTTTAACAACTTTATGTAAGTTATGACATTTGCACTTTTTAAAAATCAGTGCTAATATCCCATTACTTATAAAATAATATTCAGGTATTTCTGTAATTATTATACCACATTTTATGTGCCTAACACAAAAAAATGCTCAACATCACTAATTATGAAGGAAATGAAAATTAATACAATAAGAAATCACCTCACGTCTTTCAGAATGGCTATTCTCAAAAAGACAAGAAATAAAAAATGCTGATGAGGATGTGGGGAAAAGGGAATCCTTGTGCACTGTTGGTAGGAACGTAAATTGGTTCAGCCACTGTGGAAAACAGCATGGAAGATCTGTAAATTATAAAAATAGAACTACCATATGATCCAACAATTCCTCTTGTGGGTAATTAATCAAATGAAATAAAAACACTAATTCAGAAAGATAAATGCACCCCTATGTTCATCAGAGCATTTTTAAAAATTTTTTATTGGAGTTCAACTTGCCAACATCTAGCATAACACCCAGTGCTCATCCCGTCAAGTGCCACCCTCAGTTCCCGTCACCCAGTCACCCCATCCCCCCGCCCAACTCCCCTTCCCCTACCCTTTGTTCGTTTCCCAGAGTTAGGTGTTTCTCATGTTCTGTCACCTTCACTGATATTTCCCACTCATTTCTCTCTCTTTTCTGCTTTATTCCCTTTCACTAATTTTATATTCCCAAAGGAATGAGACCATATAATGTTTGTGCTTCTCCGATTGACTTACTTCACTCAGCATAATACCCTCCAGTTCCATCCACATTGAAGCAAATGGTGGGTATTTGTCATTTCTAATGGCTGAGGAATATTCCATTGTATACATAGACCACATCTGCTTTATCCATCATCTTTCGATGAACACCGAGGCTCCTTTCACAATCTGGCTATTGTGGACATTGCTGCTATAAGCATAGGGGTGCAGGTGTCCTGCCGTTTCACTGCATCTGTATTTTGAGGTAAATCCCCAACAGTGCAATTGCTGGGTCGTAGGGCAGATCTATTTTTAACTCTTTGAGGAACCTCCACACAGTTTTCCAGAGTGGCTGCACCAGTTCACATTCCCACCAACAGTGCAAGAGGGTTCCCTTTTCTCCACATCCTCTCCAACATTTGTGGTTTCCTGCCTTGTTAATTTTCCCCATTCTCACTGGTGTGAGGTGGGATCTCATTGTGGTTTTGATTTGTATTTCGCTGATGGCAAGTGATGGGGAAGATTTTCTCATGTGCTTGTTGGCCATGTCCATGTCTTCCTCCGTGAAATTTCTGTTCGTGTCTTTTGCCCATTTCATGATTGGATTGTTTGTTTCTTTGGTGTTGAGTTGAATAAGTTCTTTATAGATCTTGGAAACTAGCCCTTTATCTGATAGGTCATTTGCAAATATCTTCTCCCATTCTGTAGGTTGTCTTTTAGTTCTGTTCACTGTTTCTTTTGCTGTGCGGAAGCTTTTATCTTGATTAAGTCCCAGTAATTCATTTTTGCTTTTGTTTCCCTTGCCTTCGTGGATGTATCTTGCAAGAAGTTGCTGTGGCTGAGTTCAAAAAGGGTGTTGCCTGTGTTCTTCTCTAGGATTTTGATGGAATCTTGTCTCACATTTAGATCTTTCATCCATTTTGAGTTTATCTTTGTGTATGGTGAAAGAGAGTGGTCCAGTTTCATTCTTCTGCATGTGGATGTCCAATTTTCCCAGCACCATTTATTGAAGAGACTGTCCTTTTGCCAGGGGGTAGTCTTTCCTGCTTTGCTGAATATTAGTTGACCATAGAGTTGAGGTGCCACTTCTGGGTTCTCTATTTTGTTCCATTGATCTATGTGTCTGTTTTTGTGCCAGTACCATATTGTCTTGATGATCACAGCTGTGTAGGACAGCTGATTTATGAGCATTAATTTTGTATCCTGCCACACTGCCAAATTGCTGGATGAGTTCTAGCAATCTTGGGATGGAGTCTTTTGGGTTTTCTACATACAGTATCATGTCATCTGCAAAGACGGAGAGTTTGACTTCTTCTTTGCCAATTTGGATGCCTTTTATTTCTTCTTGTTGCCTGATTGCTGAGGTTAGGAATTCTAGTACTATATTGAATAGCAGTGGTGAGAGTGGACATCCCTGTCGTGCTCCTGATCTTAAGGGAAAGGCTCCCAATGTTTCCCCATTGAGAATGATATTTGTTGTGGGCTCTTTGTAGATGGCTTTTAAGATGCTGAGGAATGTTCCCTCTATCCCTACACTCTGAAAAGTTGTGATCAGGAATGGATGCTGCATTTTGTCAAATGTGTTCTTTGCATCTATTGAGAGGATCATAAGTTTCTGGTTTTTTCTCTTGTTGATATGATCTATCACATTGATTGCTTTATAAGTGTTGAACCAGCCTTGCATCCTGGGGATAAATCCTACTTGGTTATGGTGAATAATCTACTTAATGTACTCTTGGATCCTTTGGCTAGTATCTTCTTGAGAATTTTTGCATCTGTGTTCATCAGAGATATTGGTCTATAATTCTCCTTTTTGGTGAGGTCTTTGTCTAGTTTTGGAATTAAGGTGATGCTGGCCTCATAGAACGAGTTTGGAAGTATTCCATCCCTTTCTATCTTTTGGAACAGCTTTAGTAGAATAGGTATTGTTTTTTTCTTTAAACAGTTGATAGAATTCCCCTGAGAAACCATCTGGCCCTGGACTTTTGTGTCTTGGGAGGTTTTGGATGATGGCTTCAATTTCCTCCTTGGTTATTGGCCTGTTCAAGTTTTCACCTTCTTTCTGTTCCAATTTTGGTAGTTTGTGGTTTTCCAGAAATGTGTCCATTTCTTCTAGTTGCTTAATTTATTGGCATATAGCTGCTCATATTATGTTTTTAAAATCGTTTGTATTTCCTTGGTATTGGTTGTGATCTCTCCTTTTTCATTCGTGATTTTATTAATTTGAGTCTTTTCTCTCTTTTTTTGTTTTTTTTTTTACTAAGGCTGGCTAATGGTTTATCTATCTTATTCTTTCAAATATCCAAATCCTGTTTTTATTTTTTAATATGTTCTACAGTTCTTCTGGTCTCTATTTCATTAGTTCTGCTCGAATCTTCATTAACTCTCTTCTGCTGCTGTTTTATTTGCTGTTCTTTCTCTAGTTCCTTTAGGTGCAAGGTTAGCTTGTGTATATGAGTTTTTTTTTCCAGTTTTTGAGGGATGCTTGTATTGTGATGTATTTCTCTCTCAGGACTGCTTTTGCTGTATCCCGAAGATTTTGAACTGTTGTATCTTTATTTTCATTAGTTTCCATGATTTTTTTTTAATTCTTCTCTAATTTCCTGGTTGACCCTTTCATATTTCAGCAGGATGCTCTTTAACCTCCACATGTTTGAGTTTCTTCCAAATTTCTTCCTCTGATTGAGTTCTACTTTCAAAGCATTGTGGTCTGAAAATATGCAGGGGACAATCCCAATCTTTTGGTATCAGTTGAAACCTGATTGTGACCCAGTATGTGGTCTATTCTGGAGAAAGTTCCATGTGGCCTTGAGAAGAATGTATATTCAGGCGCAATAGGATGGAAAGTTCTGTATATATCTTTGAAATCCATCTGGTCCAGTGTATCATTTAAAGCCCTTGTTTCTCTGGAGATGTTGTGCTTAGAAATCTGTCATTCGCAGAAAGTGCCATGTTGAAGTCTCCCTGTATTAGTGTATTATTATCTAAGTATGTCTTTACTTTGGTTATTAATTGATATACTTGGCAACTCCCACAGTAGGGGCATAAATATTGATAATTGTTAGGTCTTCTTGTTGGATAGATCCTTTAAGTATGATATAGTCTCCCTCTTCATCTCTTACACAGTCTTTGGGATAAACTGTAATTTATCTGATATGAGGATTGCTACCCCAGCTTTCTTTTAAGGACCGTTTGATTGCCAGAGGGTAGGGGGAGTAGGGAGATGAAGAAAATAGGTGAAAGAGATTAAGCGTAGGCCTCCGTTTATGAAATAAACACATGAGGATATGGTGTAAAGCATAGGAAATACAGTCAATGATATAAAAATGTTGTATTGTGACACATGGTAAATTTACATATAGTGGTGATATTTCATAATATATATAGGTACTGAGTCACTATGTTGCACACCTGAAAATAATATATTATGTGTCAATTATACTTCAATAAAAAAGAAGTATAATATCAAGGCAATTCAAATTCATTATACATTATTTCAAAAACTTACTGATCTTCAAGCTTTTCAAAGCACAAAAACATGTTTTGCTGTATCAAGTTACAGATAATTACCAGTAAGTCAATTAAATTGGAGATTATGTTGAATGTATCTATCAAATAATAAAGACAAGCAAAAATTATTGTTAACACTAATTATTTTACAATGTTAAAATGAAACAAAATAAAGTTATGTGTTGATTACCTTAAAAATTTATATTTAGCATATTTAAAACCCAATAATATTGAATTCTTTATTGAATTTCATAAATATACTCAAATAATAATAATCATATATATAACTATACTTGTTAGATTTTTACAAACTTACTTCTTTATTTTCTGAGACAGAATAAATTTTTTATTAGGACACTTCTGACACTGTTTATTTTCAGGCCCTGCAGTTATAATAAGAATTGTTAATCCTGTAAAGAAAGAAACAAAGTCATCAGAGGACTGGATTTACTGGGGGAGAGTTCTCTTTATATGTCTTTTATCTCTATTCTTTGTTCTCTTAGGTGTTGTGATTGATCTTGATTTCTGGTCTCCCTATTTTCCTGACTTTGCGTCAGCTTTGCATTTTTCATAGTTCCATTTTAAAGCTTATTTACTGTGATTTTTCTGGCCCTGTAAAATAGTTTTCTTATCCTTTTCCAGGGTTTATAATTTTTTAGTTCTGCTCTGTTATGAATCATCTTTTAGATTGTGCTGGTGATACCATGACACTCAGACTGGTGAAGAAATGGAATGGAAAGGAAATCACAATTAAAATATTAGCTGTTAAGATAAGAGGGAAAGAACAATGGTTTCATGAAAAAGATTCTAATAAAACTTTATATATATATATATATGCACACACATATACTTTCGTCTCTTTTTCTTCTCATTTAATGGACCAAGATTTTCTGAAATGCTTCAGCTGCAATACTCCCCTGATCTTTCCAGACCTCCACACACATCTTTATTCACACTTGTGATGACCGCTCCTGTTTGTATCCTAAAGCCTCTCTTAGAGAGTCTCAGTGACCATCCTGCTCACATCTCTATAGGTCATGCTCTATATACTCCCATTTTCTCACAAAGGTTGTGCAGAAGAAGGAAATCTTGTTGTTAAAGCTGAGCCAAAAAATTAAGACTCATACGAGTCCAGGTGACACTCTGACTAAAACTATGTGAATGAGTTCTAAGAGTTCAAGGAATTAAAAAGAAAAAAAAAAGAAACCCTCCATGTTCAACAACTCTTATATATTTAAGCTGAGTAGCATTATTTCACACTACTCAATTCAACAACTATTCCATGATTTATTTAAAATTTAATTTATTTCCATCTTTGGGTACTATATGACTTTATTAGAATAGTTCCTAATAGTTTTAGAACATAATAGAACTTATAAAAAGCCACAGCCAACTGTATATACTAATTTAAATTTGTAATGTTCTATTCTATTTTGTGGATTTAATCATTCAACAATCAAAATGTTTGCCAGAATAACAAGTAAATTACAGTGGAAAAATTTTGCCTGAATGTTATTTTGTTATGCTTTATCATACCCAAATATATTTAAGTTCCTATAGTCTAGATCTCCTTAGAAACTGGATAAAATAGAAGATATATTTATAAAAAGAATTGAAATATTTTTTTAAAGGAAAGCTCAGTGGATATATTCTTTCAAAACTGTGCTGTTATTTAGGAAACTGTGCTGTTATAGGAAAGAAGCCAGGGAATCTAAAGCTGAGATTAGACAATACTATTGCTGTTTAAAGTTGTATAAAGGTAGGATTTCATCTAAATAGTTTTTAAAAAAAAAAACACCTTTTCTTCAAATCCTTAAAAAATATTACTGGTTTTGTAGCTAAAGGTGATTTGCAACCACAACAAGATAAGGTACTCTGAATGCTATTAAAATGTCATGTGTAATCTCTAAAAATAAATAAGCCATCAACCCCTTATTGTGGATGATAACTTCTGTGATTATTTGGTGGAGGTAAAGACCATAATTATAATTAAAATGGTTGAGAGAAAAACTCTCTGAAGATCTGATATACAAGGGGGAAACCATTTTAGACTTCTTTCCAAGTTAACAGGAGTGTATATAAACTTCATTTAAACCAAAAGGCTGATTAATGGCCTACCAAGCGTACATTGCAAATGAGTAGCCTAAAGGAAACCATCTTGCCCTTAAGATATCAATGCTCCCACTCCCTGCGTTCCATGCCACTAAAATATGTGATTTCTGCCTATATGCTAATCTATAAGCTTTTACAAAAAGTACAAAGTATATAAAACTGCAAATACTCTTCATTCTCCAGAGCATTTTCTTCCATATGAAAACCATGTTTCCAGGCAGCTATCTTAACTTAGGCTCATATAAAACTCTTTTTTTTAAAAAAAATTGAGTTATTTATAATATGTATATATATATACATATATTATCTTTTTAAAATTTTTACTTGAATTCTGATTAGTGATCATATTATGCAATATTGACTTCAGGAGTGGAATTCAGTGATTCATCACCTACATACTAAACCCAGTGCTCATTAAAAGTGCCCTCCTTAAGGGTTCCTGGGTTGCTCAGAGAGTTAAGCATCTGTCTTTGGCTCAGTCTATGATCCCAGGGTCCTGGGGTCCCACATTGGGCTCCCTGCTCAGGGGGAAGTTTGCTTCTCCCTCTCTTTCTCCATCTCCCTCTGCACCTCCCTCCTCCCCCTTGCTCATGCTCTCTCTCTCTCTCTCTCTCTCTCAAATAAATTTTTTTAAAAAGTGCTCTCCTTAATACTCATCACTCATCTAGCCCATCCATTAATCCTCAGTTTGTTCTGTATCATTTAGTCTCTTATGGTTTGTTTCTTCTCTCTATATTCTTCTATTTTGCTTCTTAAATTCCACGTATGAGTGAAATAATAATGGTATTTGTCTTTCTCTGACTGACTTAGTTCACTTGGCATATTACACCTTAGCTCTATCCATATTATTGCAAATGGAAATATTTAATTCTTTTTTTAGGGCTGAGTAATATTCCTTTGTGGGGGCTGTGTGTATGTGTGTGCATCACATCTTCTCTAGCCCACTCTGTGGATATTTGGGCTCTTTCCATAGTTTGGCTATTGTTGATAATGATGCTATAAACATCAGTGTGCATGTACCTCTACAAATTGGTATTTTGTGTCCATTAAGTAATTACCTAGAAGTGCAATAGCTGGGTCAAAGGGTAGTTCTTTTTTTAATTTTTTGAGGAAACTCCATACTGTTTTCCAGAGTGTCTACACCAGTTTGCATTCCCACCAACAGGGTACGAGCATTCACATTTCTCCAAATCCTCACCAAAACCTGTTGTTTCTTGTGTAAATTTTAGTCATTCTGACAAGTGTGAGATGGTATCTCATCATGGTTTTGATTTGTATTTCCCTGATGATTAGCGATGTTGAGCATCTTTTCATGTGTCTGTTAGGCATCTGGATGTCTTCTTTGGAAAAATGTCTATTCATATCTTCTGCCCATTTCCTAACTGGATTATTATTTTTTGGGGTGTTGAGTTTGGTGAACTGTAGATTTTGGATACTAATCCTTTATCAGATTATCATAGGCAAATATCTTCTCCCATTCTATATGTTGCCTTTTAGTTCTGTTGATTGTTTTGTCTGTTGTGCAGAGCTTTTTTATTTTGATGAAGTCTCAGTGGTTCACTTTTGCTTTCATTTGTCTTTCCTCCAGAGATGTATCTAGTAAGAAGTTGCTCCAGCTGAGGTCATAGGGGCTGCTGCCTGTGTTTTCCTCTAGGATTTTGATGGTTTCCTTTCTCACATTTAGGTCTTTAGTCAGTTTTTAATTTATTTTTGTGTATGTTACAAGAAAGTGGTCCAGTTTCATTCTTCTACATGTGGCTGTCCAGCTTTCCCAACACCATTTGTTAAAGAGACTGGCTTTTTTCCCATTGGGTATTCTTTCCTGATTTGTTGAAGATAGTTGAACCATATAGGTGGGTATATTTCTGGGTTCTCTATTCTGTTCCATTGACTATGTGTCTGTGGTTGTGCCAGTACCACACTGTCTTGATGATAAAATTTTTTTTTTCTTAAGATTTTATTTATTTATTCATGAGAAACACAGAGAAAGAGAGAGAGGCAGAGACACAGGCAGAGGTATAAGTAGGCTCCATGGAGGGAGCCTGATGTGGGACTTGATCTTGGGACTCCAGGATCACACCCTGGACCAAAAGCAGATGCTAAACTACGGAGCCACCCAAAGATCCCCTATGATGATCACAGCTTTGTAATATAACTTGAAGTCCAGAACTGTGATGCCTCCAGCTTTGCTTTGCTTTTTCAGGATTGCTTTGACTATTCAGGGTCTTTTGTGGTTCCATACAAATTTTAGGATTGTTTGTTCCAGCTCTGTGAAAATTACTGTTGTTATTTTGAAGGGGATTCCTTTACTGTGTAGATTGCTTTGGGTAGTATAGGCATTTTAACAATATTTGTTTTTCTAATCCATGAGCATGGAATGTTTTTCCATTTCTTTTTGTCCTCTTCAATTACTTTCATAAGTGTTCTATAGTTTTCAGAGTAGAGATCTTTTGCCCCTTTTGTTAGGTTTATTCATAAGTATCTTATGGACTTTGGTTCAATTCGAAATGGAATCAATTCCTTTCTTTCTTTCTTTTTTCTTCATTACTAGTGTATAGAAATGCAAAAGATTTCTGTACATTGATTTTATATCCTGTGACTTTGCTGAATTCATGTGTTAGTTCTAGCAGTTTTTTGGTGGAGTCTTTCAGGTATTCTGTATAGAATATCATGTCCTCTACAAATAGTAAAAGTTTGACTTCTTCCTTGCTGATTTGGATGCTTCTTTCTTTTTGTTGTCTGAATGGTGAAGCTAAGACTTCTAGTACTGTGGTAAATATAATGGTGAGAGTAGACAGCCGTGTCATGTTCCTGACAAGGGGAAACTTTCTCAGTTTTGAGGATGATATTAGCTGTGGGTCTTTCATAGATGCGCTTTATGATATTGACATATGTTCCAACTCTCTCTACTTTGTTGAGGGTCTTTACCAAGAATGGATGCTGTATTTTGTCAAATGCATTTTCTGCATCTACTTATAGGATCATATGGTTCTTAGCCTTTCTTTTATTAATGTAGTGTATCCTGTTGATTGATTTGCAATTATGGAACCACCCCTGCAGCCCAGGAATAAGCCCCGCTTAATTATGGTGAATAATTCTTTTAATGTACTGTTGAATTTGATTTGTTAATATCTTATTGAGAATTTTTGCATCCACGTTCATCAGGGTCATTGGCCTATAATTCTCCTTCTTAGTGTGGTCTTTGTCTAGTTTTGGAATCAAGGTAATGCTGGCCTCATAGAAGGAGTTTGGATATTTCCCTTCCAATTCTATTTTTTAGAACAGTGTGAGAAGAATAGGTATAGTCCCTTCTGTAAATGTCTTGTAGAATTTTCCTTGGGAACCCGTCTAGCCCAGGACTTTTGTTTGTTGAGAGATTTTTGATTATTTATTCCATTTCTTTTTTGGTTATGAGTCTCTTCAGATTTTCTATTTCTTCCTGTTATAGTTTGAGTAGTTTGTATGTTTCTAGTAATTTGTCTGTCTCTTTCAGATTGCCCAGTTTATTGGCATATAAATTTCATAATATCCTCATAATTGTTTGTGTTTCTGTGGTGTTGGTTATGCTCTTTCCTCTTCCATTTGTGACTTATTTATTTGAGTACTTTCTCTTTTCTTTTTGATAAGCCAGGCTAGTGGTTTATCAGCTTTATTAATTCTTTTGAAGAATCAGCTCTTATTTTGTTGATCTGTTCTACTAATATGTTTGTGTCTATATCATTTATTTCCACTCTATTTTTTTAACCCTCTTATGTTTAGAGACCCTAAAAGGTTTGTTCATTTTGCAGTGACAAGACCACATTTTAAAGGTAGATGAGAGATAAAATCCAATGGATATTTGAAGAATATTGAATGATATTCAATTTTTAAAAAATATTGTATTTATTTTTTCATGAGTAACACAGAGAGAGAGGGAGAGACATAAGCAGAGGAAGAAGTTTGCTCCCTAAGTGGGAGCCCCATTAGGAACTTGGTCCCAGGAACCCAGGATCACACTCTGAGCCAGATGCTCACATTGCTGAGCCACCCAGGCATCTCAAATTCAATCTTTATGTAGTAACAAATCACATAACATTTACTAAATATTTTTAAGCTTATATCAAAACTTATATTTCCAAAGCTTATACCAAAGCTTGTACTTAACTGACAAGATTAATCACATGAGATTTTGATTAATATGAGCATTTGTACTATACACTTGAATAGTTTCTTTCTAGATAGTTCATCATAAATATTTTGGATCCTTATTGGAGACTAAAGTTAAATTTTTTTTTTAGAAAATTTTAAGTAGTAAATGCTTTTGATTGTTTTTAGATCATATTTATTTTTAAATTATCAAAATAAATTTGTATGCTGCAATGTTTTGATTTATACTAAGAAATATACATTTGGTTTTCATCCGTTTCTGGCACAAAGCTCCTAAAACCCTGAGAATATCTTAAGTAATGAAAACAATAAAGGTGTTTTTTGTAATGTTCATGAGGTAAATTGCAGACTACACCTAGGAATAGGGGGTTGTTGCCAGGAGGTTTGGAACTTCTGATCTCACCTCCAGGCCTATGGGGAGGGGAATGGATCTAAAGTTTGAATCAGTTGTCAATGGCCAAGAGGACTGGATTCCAAGAGCTTCTGGAGGACATGTGGAGAATCAGGGAATGCAGTTTCCCCATCCCCTCTGTATGCATCTCTTCCCTGACTATTCCTCAGTTATCCTTTCATAATAAACTGGTTATCTTCTAAGTGAAATATTTTTCTGAATTCTGTTAGCAGTTCTAGCAAATTAATGATACCTGAGGAGAGGTTTGTGGGAAACTTTGTTTTATGACAGTCAGAAGCAGAGGTGACAACCTGAACTTGCAACAGGTTTCTGAAGGAATGAAAAGGCAGTCTTATAGGACTGAACTCTTAACCTGTGGTATCTGTTGGTACCTCCAGGTAGATAGTGTCAGAATTTAGTTAAATTGTAGGACACCATGGTGGTATCCCAAGCCCACACTCCTTCCCTCCAGCACAAGTTGGAATTGGGTACAAAACTCAACATAGAATCTTACAGCCTAAAAAAAAAAAAAATCAGAAATATTATCACCATGAAATTAGAATGGTATTCCAAGGAACTTTTCTACTCATCAATTTTGTATGGACTAGTAACATATATGTCAAAATTGATAACCAATTATGTTTAAGAACACTGGAGGAGGGGTACCTGGATGAATCACTTGGTTAAGCATCTGTCTTCTGCTTAAGTCATGATCCCAGAGTCCTGGGTTCGAGCCCTACATCAGGCTCCCTGATCAGCGAGGAGTCTGCTTCTCCCTCTCCTTCTGCCCATCTCCCTCTGCTAGTGCTCTGTCTCTTGATTTTTCTCTCTCAAATAAATAAATAAAATCTTAAAAAAAGAATAAAAATGAAAAGGGAAATTAGATTGTCTTTTAGTTTTGTTGACTGTATCCTTTGCTGTGCAAAAGCTTCTTATCTTGATGAAGTCCCAATAGTTCATTTTTGCTTTTGTTTCTTTTGCCTTTGTGGATGTATCTTGCAAGAAGTTACTGTGGCCAAGTTCAAAAAGGGTGTTGCCTGTGTTCTCCTCTAGGATTTTGATGGAATCTTGTCTCACATTTAGATCTCTCATCCATTTTGAGTTTATCTTTGTGTCTGGTGAAAGAGAGTGGTCCAGTTTCATTCTTCTGCATGTGGATGTCCAATTTTCCCAGCACCATTTATTGAAGAGACTGTCTTTCTTCCAATGGATAGTCTTTCCTCCTTTATCGAATATTAGATGACCGTACATTTCAGGGTCCACTTCTGGGTTCTCTATTCTGTTCCATTGATCTATGTGTCTGTTTTTGTGCCAGTACCACACTGTCTTGATGACCACGGCTTTGTAGTACAACCTGAAATCTGGCATTGTGTTGCCCCCAGCTAAGGTTTTCTTTTTTAAAATTCCCCTGGCTATTCGGGGTCTTTTCTGATTCCACACAAATCTTAAAATAATTTGTTCTAACTCTCTGAAGAAAGTCCATGGTATTTTGATAGGGATTGCATTAAACGTATAAATTGCCCTGGGTAACATTGACATTTTTACAATATTAATTCTGCCAATCCATGAGCATGGAATATTTTTCCATCTCTTTGTGTCTTCCTCAATTTCTTTCAGAAGTGTTCTATAGTTTTTAGGGTATAGATCTTTTACCTCTTTGGTTAGGTTTATTCCTAGGTATCTTATGCTTTTGGGTGCAATTGTAAATGGGATTGACTCCTTAATTTCTCTTTCTTCAGTCTCATTGTTAGTGTATAGAAATGCCATTGATTTCTGGGCATTGATTTTGTATCCTGCCACGCTACCAAATTGCTGTATGAGTTCTAGCAATCTTGGGGTGGAGGCTTTTGGGTTTTCTATGTAGAGTATCATGTCATACTCTACATAGAAAACCCAAAAGCCTCCACCCCAAGATTGCTAGAACTCATACAGCAATTTGGTAGCGTGGCAGGATACAAAAGACAACCTACAGAATGGGAGAAGATATTTGCAAATGACATATCAGATAAAGGGCTAGTTTCCAAAATCTATAAAGAACTTATTAAACTCAACACCAAAGAAACAAACAATCCAATCATGAAATGGGCAAAAGACATGAAGAGAAATCTCACAGAGGAAGACATGGACATGGCCAACAAGCACATGAGAAAATGCTCTGCATCACTTGCCATCAGGGAAATACAAATCAAAACCACAATGAGATACCACCTCACACCAGTGAGAATGGGGAAAATTAACAAGGCAGGAAACAACAAATGTTGGAGAGGATGCGGAGAAAAGGGAACCCTCTTACACTGTTGGTGGGAATGTGAACTGGTGCAGCCACTCTGGAAAACTGTGTGGAGGTTCCTCAAAGAGTTAAAAATAGACCTGCCCTACGACCCAGCAATTGCACTGTTGGGGATTTACCCCAAAGATTCAGATGCAATGAAACGTCGGGACACCTGCACCCCGATGTTTCTATCAGCAATGGCCACAATAGCCAAACTGTGGAAGGAGCCTCGGTGTCCATCGAAAGATGATGGATAAAGAAGCTGTGGTTTATGTATACAATGGAATATTACTCAGCAATTAGAAACGACAAATACCCACCATTTGCTTCAACGTGGATGGAACTCGAGGGTATTATGCTGAGTGAAATAAGTCAATCGGAGAGGGACAAACAGTGTATGTTCTCATTCATTTGGGGAATATGAATAATGGTGAAAGGGAATATAAAGGAAGGGAGAAGAAATGTTGGGAAATATCAGGAAGGGAGACAGAACATAAAGACTCCTAACTCGGGGAAACGAACTAGGGGTGGTGGAAGGGGAGGAGGGCGGGTGTTGGAGGGGAATGGGTGACGGGCACTGAGGTGGACACTTAATGGGATGAGCACTGGGTGTTTTTCTGTATGTTGGTAAATTGAACACCAATAAAAATTAATTTAAAAAAAAATAAATAAAATAAAATCTCAAACAGAAAAAAAAAAATAAAAAAATGAAAAGGGAAATTAGAGGAAACCCTGAGGGCAAGGAATATGATAAGAGAAGCTCTTTCCTTGTGACATTTATCTTTTGTTCTCTCTTCTTTCCTCAAATCTAGGTGTCTCTAATTATTAGTATCCTTGTGCTTTTCAAACATTCCTCAAAAACATAACTCTCTTAGCTTTCATTAGTGTCTGTAGGCTGCAGAAATCTATTTTTATTGGAAAATCCATTTCCAAAATCTATAAGATTTTTCTCCCCGTAACTGACTCTTGATACTTATAACCCCTATTTCTCCTTCAAATGAATTTCTTTTTTTTTATTTTCATTTTCTGCTAATGATTATAACATCGTTTTTTACTTATTTCTTGGATATCTGAATCATTTTAAAAAATTGTTTATTAAGTTTAAATTGGCTCTTAGGCAGAGTATCACTGTTCCTTCTCCCTATGTTTGTTCATGTCTTTTTGTATTAATTGTAAAAATCTGTCTATCTTTAAAAATTCACTAAATTATCAAGACATAAATGCCTTTTTGTTCTCTATGAGAATCTCTGATTTTTCTTAATTATATTATCATTTTTTAAATAGAAAGATTATAGCTGACATCAAAGTTGAGTAGTTACTATCAAATATTGTGCCTAACAAAAATATCTTTTCATATCCTACTCTAGTTACCTTACATTAACATTCATAATAAGGAAAATAAATATAGCTAACTTTTATTAAAGTTACTCTTCGTTATGAATATCCTAAGAAATTTCTGTGCATAAAATATTTAAAAAATAACTTTTTGATCATTTAGTAGTATTTTAATTTCCATTTTTATAGATAAAATTATTTGAAAAAGATTAGATAACTTTCCCAGAGTCACATAGTTAATAAGAGGCAGAGTTGGAATTTAAACTCAGGAAATATGACTCTGTAACCTGTACTTGAACCACTAACCTCCATTGCCTCTGTATTACTGAATCATATTTTTAATTATTTTTAAGGCAGAAATTCACATAATACTTGTGTATTTTACTTCAGAAATGCTGTCAGTAGTCCTCATTTGCAAATAGAGAACCAACTTGAAAGTTAGCTTTAGAAATTATGTAATGAATAATATTGTTATAAGTCTAAGCATAGTTCACTATTAGTTATGAAAATTAAAATCCCTATCTAATACCACATGGCACCATGTAAGATTGACTGTTAAATTAAAAGCAACAGTTAATATGAATAAGAGGAATTAACACAAATATGGTTTGAGATTGCCAATGGAATTTTCTCCTGTGAGACTGATCTAAGAATTAATAATATATGAACTGAAGTAAAAAGTGAAGGATAATCAATTGAAGTATAATTTGTGCAGTCATTCTGTCATAAAAGAAGTTTCTGAAAGAAGAAACAAGTCATTTTACTCATGATCTATGTGTTATTTATTAGTTAGCAACACTATACAAACTTTCAGTGATGTTCATATTCTATTGGACTACTTGTCTTCAAGTTTCCAGAAAGAGCCTGGGGTAGGCGGAGGGTGAGAAGAGAGGGAGAGAAAGGAACAATGAAATTAGCAGACCAATTGCAGTTTCAGCCACATGAAGGGATAAATAATTTATTGTGACAGTTGAAATGTATACAATTCTTTGCCAAAAGGCCAGGGGGATATAAACAATGCTAAACTTTGAAAGGTTCAAGGAGAATAATTCAAAACAAAGATATCACAGGAGAAGGATTTATGACATATAGTGTAGAATAATGAGTATTCTCTAGGCAATCTGAAAGGAGCCTCTTGGACAAGGCTGTAGAATTCCCTGATTTCCATGGAAGTGCTAGAAAAATGATAAATGTAACCAAGGGAAGAAGTGGCAGGATGTTTTTCTTAAAAAAGCTCTCCAACCCTAACTCTAGATGTAAACATTCTTTCTTTAATAGTTTCTTCAGCAACAAAAATTATGAGCCTTCTAAGTAATTTAGATAAAGATATGGAATTATTTGGCAGGTTATTCAGCCTTGGGTCAATAGCTGAGGTTACGTTTTGTGAAATCTATGGGAATTGACTCTTTCCCTTCTAGAAATATCATCACGATGGTCCAGCAAGACCCTTCACTAGTAGGCAGAAATCTCACCAAATTTTTCATATTACATGTAGATTTCAAGATTGAGATAAGTTAATAAATCCTGTTAATATTGATGTTCTGGTCATTGAAGAAATTTTAATGAATGTACCAGTTGACACATTAAAAAATAGATTTTATGGGTCTCTCTGAGCTAGAAGTAACAAAAGAGATTTATTATTTAACAGCAACCTTGATGAGCCTTATGCAAATTATTTCAAGAAAAGAATGAATTTTTATGAATCATATTTAGCCCACTTAAAATTTAACAAGATTTTCAAAATACCTCTGTATTTAACATATTGTATACATTTATTTTTATTTTTACTTTTTTAAGATTCTATTTATTTAGTCATGAGAGACAGAGAATGAGAGGCAGAGACATAAGCAGAGGGAGAAGCAGGCTCCCTTTGGGGAGCACAATGAGGGACTCAATCCCAGGACCCCAGGATCACGACCTGAGCCACAAGCAGATGTTCAACCACAAAGCCACCCAGGTATCCCTCTATACAACATTTTAACATTTTTTTCCACATATTGTTATTTTTTCTTCAGTAAAGAAAGAATCATTACAATTTGGAGCCAAACAATATTTGGTAATTTAAAAAAATTGTTTCACAGAATATGTGTCCACATGATTGTCTTGCAAAATAATACTTTAATATTTTTGTATTTTCAATCTTTTTAAGAAAAAAAAATTTGCTACTTGAGTAGCAAAACTTATTTTATTTTTTTTGCAAAACTTATTTAATTCAACTTAATTCAATAATACTGATGAATTAAATTATCAGGTATTAGGCAGTACTAAAGATGCATATTCATAGTCTAACCATCAAGAGTTTTTAGCATACAGAAACACATGTACATACACACAACCATCATGCATACACACAAATTGAATGACCTTCCATAACTGCTTAATTAGTTTAAAATAATTAATTTTTTACATTAATATTAGTAAATGTCACTCTGTATGACCACAGATGCTCTCTTGATTCTTAAAATGAATTGAATGTTCTTTTTCTTGGGTATATTTCAAAATAGTCAACATCTTATATATGTCAATGAAAATAAATGTCAAATCTAAAAAGGAAAAAAATAATGCTGAAAGACAATTGCTTCTCTAATCTTGAAATTTTAGAGGGATTGATGATTTAATTTGCTCTTAAGGTGGCAAGTTGAGACTTTTGAAAAAAAAAAGAGAACTAAAGAATGTATCACCCACTCATGATATTAAAAGCTGCAAACATTTTGTAATAATAATATTTTGAAAAGAAACTACATATCAAATGTATTCTATAATACTATGCATGCATGATGTAATCACAAAGTATAATGATATATTGTTAAAACATGGTTCCTTACAGTACCTCATTAATGTTTTCTATTATGAAATTCAGCTAATGATATATAGAATAATATGATTTTGTTTTCTCTGTCTTCTTAACTGACTAAAAGGCCCTTGCTATAAGGATCTCTCTTAACTTTCTTTTTTAAGCCAATATTTTCTTTGTGGCTTCAGTTCAAATCATAGTACAAAATACTGGGGTATATTAATGTACCAGGTATTGCAAATAGATCACTTCTCACTGTGTATACTTTAAAATACTGGTCAAATTTACATTACTGTATAATTAATATCATCAGAAATTCATATATAAGTCTTAAAAATTCCATTTACCTATGTGATGTATTATTGTTTGCAGAATCTAAGAAGACCAAATTGTTAGGAAGGGATGTCCATTTTGCCAGGCTTCATGGAATACAACTGCCATAACTAGAACAATTCTTAAAGTGCATGTGGTATCATCCTGTCTGTAAATTGTTTTGTCTTTCATTATGGCACATTTAAGCCTGTGTGTTGCTGTGGAAAGTCAGAGCTGTTTTTATTTATCCTTAATGACATGCTGATATTCCCCAAGCCTGATATTATGAAATAATTGTATTTTATAATTTCCAAACATCAAAATAGTTGGGATAGCAATATTTGAACTTGAACATTATACATTCACCAAATATTAGAAGAGATAGTCTATCTTTTGCAGATGATTGATTTCCAATTTATATTTGAATATGTGTCTGTGTGAGGAAATTTATTTATTTTTTTAAAGATTTTATTCATTTATTCATGAAAGACAGAGAGAGAGACAGAGACAGAGACACAGGCAAAGAGAGAAGCTGAGTCCATGCAGGGAGCCCAAAGCGGGACTTGATCCTGTGACTCCAGGATCATGCCCTGGGCAGAAGGCAGATGTTCAACCCCTGAGCCATCCAGACATCCTTGTGTGAGGAAGTTTAAACTCCAAAGGAATCAGATACCTTGGCAGTGAAATATCTGAACTGGTTATTATACTGTATAAACGAATGTTCTCAAATATACAAAACCAGAAACACAGGGCACTAAAGCCACTGGTATGAAGTCAAAGGTCATCTTACAAACTTTAATGAACAAGCAAATGTTCTTTTAGTTTCTTTTTCTTTTCTTTGTTTTTAATTTTGTTTTGCTGCTGTTTTTGGTTAAATTTCAATCATTAGGATTATGGATATAATGTTTGATGGGTAAAATAAAAAAGCAAAGAATCCTAAGACATAGTAGTAGCTGCATTAGTCCTCTCTTTTTGAGATTTTATTCCTTAAGGAAATTTTCAGAAAGTCATGGAATGCATCACAATGAAATTCTATGTAAACAATCCAAAATCAAGCACATGAGCTTTTAAAATGCTTTATTAATTGTAGCTCATTATTACAAGAAAATGTCTAAAATAGATTATTCTTTATATTTTGCCATCTATCCAGTTAGGTAAAAATATCTTTCATTTGTCATATTCCAAAAAATAGATCGTATTTGATGTTAATTGGATTGAATTACAAATCTTTTGAAAATTTAATTTCATTGTTAAATTCAGATGTGCTAAAGTGTATCACAATATTTTTTGTAATCCCAGAAGATATTAGTGTGTAAATGTCTCATTTTCTTTTCTTTTTTTTCTTAGATTTTATTTATTTGAGTGAATATGTGTGTGAGAGAGAGAAAGAGAGAGAGAATGAATGGGTGAGAGGAAGAAGGAGAGGCAGGCTCCTCATGATTCCCTGGGATCATAATCTGAGCAGAAGATAGATGCTTACCTGACTGGGCCACCCAGGCACCCCACAAATATCTCATTTTCATATATGATTTTTTTGTTTGATTTGCATGTACTTTGTTGGCAGAGCATCAGATTCAATAAATGAGATTATTTTGCAAGACAACAATAGCTTTGCCCTACAATAAAATAATGAATAGACATATAGATATATTATTGTGTAAATATATCTTAATCTACATCACTGGAGATATATTATACTTTTGCTTGGATGGGTGATACATATTTTCTGGATACACATTCTAATTATTCTATAATAAAGGAATATGCTTATCTACTCAACAATATTTGTTGAATGCTGAAAATATTTATTGAACATTTAACATGTACCATGCCTCAAAATATTGACCAGAATAATTCATACTTGTGAACTTCCTTAGGTGTATTTGTAAAAATAATAACAGAAAAAAGTGCTATTATAAAAAATAAGCTCATTTGAAATCCTAATGAATATTGCCAAATTTTCTCTCCTAGTTTACAGACTTAAAAGAGTACTTCAGAATCTTTCTTCCCTTTCCTCAATGGCACTGGATATTAATAAGTTCATAAGCTTTGATAATTGATGTATGAGAAAAAAATCATTTATTGAATCACTGGTGAATTAATTTTTTTCTTGTTTGATATGAAATTATCTGTTCATAGTCTTCACCCATATCTTTGTCTACTTGGATGTTTTTGGTGTCTTAATAAAATAGGAGATCTTTATCAATTAGCATATAGGACATAAACACTTTTCCCCATTTTTGCTAGAAAAAAAAATCATTTTTACAGATTCAAATTCATTATTTATTTTATTTTTCCTGTTTTGAATAGCCTATTCAGAAATATTATTTTCATCCTCTAATCTTTAGAGATATCGATTACTCTCACACTTGTAAGTTATAGTTTTATTATTCACATAACTTTTTTTTTTTAAATTTTTCTTTTAATTTTTATTTATTTATGATAGTCACAGAGAGAGGGAGAGAGAGGCAGAGACACAGGCAGAGGGAGAAGCAGGCTCCATGCACCGGGAGCCTGATGTGGGATTCGATCCCGGGTCTCCAGGATCGCGCCCTGGGCCAAAGACAAGCGCCAAACCGCTGCGCCACCCAGGGATCCCTATTCACATAACTTTTTAAAAAGGATCCATAATTTGGGCAGCCCCAGTAGCTCAGTGGTTTAGTGCCGCCTTCAGTCCAAGGCGTGATCCTGGAGACCTGGGATGGCCCTGTTCCTCCCTCTGCCTGTATCTCTGCCTCTCTGTGTGTCTCTCATGAATAAATAAATAATTAAAAAAAAAAAAACTATTCATAATTTATCCTGGAATAAGGGATAGAGTACTGAATTCTCACCATTTTAATTATATTTTATTGTTATGATTTTAAATTCTAATCATATTATTATTCATGAATTTATATAACTATTTTATGTCTTTCAGATTTATTTTTATTATGTGCTTCAGTTTTTAACAAAACAGTATCTAAATGCTAGGGTATTATTTCTACATTATTTATTTGGTATCATTATTTCTCCTTATTTCATTGATAATTTTGATTAGATAACTTCTTGATACCTCTTTCATATATTGTTTAGAGTCTATAAGCTTGAATTACTTTGTCAGGGATGTGATATTTTTGCATGTATTATAATCTAAACATTTCTATAATACTGTTTTATTTCATTTTCCAGTAATTACCAGATATGATCCTGCATAGCACTCTCATCTTTCCACCAGTTACTTTAGTGCGTACTAATTCTTTCTTAAAATGAGTTAGAGTAAAATATTCTTAGACTAAATCTACATTGACAAAGCTTTTAGTTACAGTATCATCTTAATGATAATAGGGTGGTAGTACGTGCTAATGCACTATGTGCATTTTAGTATGGAGACCTCAGGTGTGTGTGTGTGTGTGTGTGTGTGTGTGTGTATGTGTGTGTGATTATATGCCAAGGAATTGTCATAAACTATATATGTAGTTAAAATATTTACCGTTTCTACTATAGAGCTGAGAAAGCGTAGAGATGATCTAAAGTTTGTTTTTAAAAAATTATCAAATGCATCTATATGAAGAAAGCAGTCTTTCTGGCTAACATTCTTTAGTATAGAAAAACATTTTCAGAAACTCCAAACAATACATATATATATTGAAATTTTTTATTTTTATTAGCATATCAAAACTCATTATAGATTTATGTTAACAATAGATTATCTAAATTCCCTTTTATAGCATCTTCTGAGTCTAAAATCTTAATGTCAGGGATCCCTGGGTGGCGCAGCGGTTTGGCGCCTGCCTTTGGCCCAGGGCGCGATCCTGGAGATCCGGGATCGAATCCCACATCAGGCTCCCGGTGCATGGAGCCTGCTTCTCCCTCCGCCTGTGTCTCTGCCTCTCTCTCTCCCTCTCTCTCTCTCTGTGATTATCATAAATAAATAAAATTAAAAAAAAAATAAAATAAAATCTTAATGTCAGTAATTATCAAGATGTACCTAAATAATGTGAAAAAAAAAACACAAAGATTTACTGTAGGAAGAATATTTTAGATATTTTTATAGTATCATTTTGAGGTTGACCAAATGTTTAGCAAGTGAAATCTATATATTTTGTTACAATCCACAGTACATGTTTTATCTACTTTACTTTCAAATTTAAGTCATAAAGTTTTCTCTCACATAAAATCTCTACCTACTACAAGATTCATGTCATTCTAGTATATTACTATGTATTCTTTGTTTTGTACTTACCTACCCAAACTTTTTGTACTACCCAAGCTTTATTTTCTTTGAAGGATCTAACAAATTCTGCCAATTAGATTTCCCCTTCATTTTAAGCCCTGGCATTACTTTGAAAATTACATTTAAAATAATAATAGTCTAATATGCTAATGTCAAAACTATTTGCTTTTCTTGGAATTTTCACTTCCACTCTGCTTTAGCTACTTACCACTTATCCACAGCATGTGATTTGACATTGATTATAATTGAATTTTAATATTTGAACCCAAACAAACAACTTGTCCATCTACCATTCTAAACATCTCACTCTTTTGTCCTGGGGCTCCTAGTTTTTGGAACTCAGAGAGATATAGTCTGTAGAACATTACTTTTCTTCTGATTATCATCTAGCTTAAATTTTATTTTATACTTTATCTAAACTGAGCTACTATTGGTTGATTCATATCAATCTCTAGCTTAAAACTATTTTGTACATTGTCTAAACTGCTCTCTTATAAATTCATTCATAATCAGATTTTTAGCTCTACTGGTCAATTCTCTCTCCAAATCCTTAGAAGATTTACTCCATTAAGTCTTATTTTTTTCTATATCTTGAAAAGCTTCCTAAAAAATATTTCATCAAAAATTTCCCAGTTTACAAACTACTTAGAGCAATACTGTCACTCTTCCTTTCTTCATCACTCAGCACTCACTTCAAAATACTTTCCTTTGCCAGCATGCCAAAGACCTTTATCTTTTTCTTTTTTTTAAGAGATTGATTGATTGATTGATTCATTCATTCATTCATTCATTCATGAAAGACACAGAGAGAGAAACAGAGACATAGGCAGAGGTAGAAGCAGGATCCATGCAGGGAACCCATGTGGGACTCGATTCCAGGACCCCAGGATCATGACCTGAGCCAAAGGCAGACGTTCAACCACTGAGCTTCCCAAGCATCCCACCAAAGACCTTTCTAGGGTCACTGGCCATTTCCCTTTTGTTAGGAAAATGGATCATTTTTGGTCATGTGTAACCTGAACTCTCAATTGCATTTGACTTGGTATGCCACTCTGACTCCTTTTGTTCGTTTGACTCTTATTCTGTCCACTTGATTCTAAGAATTTCTTTGTCGTCTCTCTGACCGTTCATTCTCAGACTTTTTGAGGACTTCTCATCATTCTTTC
Organism: Vulpes lagopus; assembly: GCF_018345385.1. NCBI lineage: Eukaryota > Metazoa > Chordata > Mammalia > Carnivora > Canidae > Vulpes > Vulpes lagopus. Next base: position 77,439,094 of record NC_054835.1, on the reverse strand, counting down.
ATTTCTTTCTTAAAGATATTTATTTATTTATTCATGAAAATGAATAATTCTCACAGACACAGACAGAGGAAGAAGCATGCTCCAAGCAGGGAGCCTGACGTGGGATTCGATCCTGGGTTTCCAGGAACGGGCCCTGGGCCGAAGGTGGCTCTAGACCGCTGAGCCACGTGGGCTGCCCCATTCTTTCATTTCTTAAAAGCTAGTATTTCCAAGGTTCTACCTTCAACATTCTTCCATTTAATTCTACATTTTCTCCTTTTTTTGTACTCTAAACAGTTCCCATGGTTTAGAAATTAACACTAATGAATGAATGAAATTAAAACTCTTTCCCAGAACTTTCAGTTGCATGATAAACCACCAAAATAGCATATCAGTATATTGTACCTTTTTCAGACACTTAAGCAGATTCATTAGAGTTTTGACACACAAAGCTGAGGGAATAGATTCAGTCTGGAAACATTCAAGGTTTTTTCTCATATTCCAAGAACTGGTGAAAACTAAACTAAAGTAGTTCTTCGGACAATATATAACGAAATGCAGTTCATACTGAATTATTTTGCAGTGTAAAATTGCCATAAAAATACCCAGGGTTTATTACACAGGAGATTTTAAATTTGTCAATTGTTTATCTGCCCCTGCTGAAAACTGTTTTTGAATTTCTCAGCATTTGTCACAATCTAATAATGAGAAACCATATTCATCCTAGGCATTCTGTTTATATTTGAAGCTACTGGGTTTGGAAAATGGCAAGTTAATGTAAACTTGCCTAGCCTTGAAATAAATGAAATATCTCAATGATAAGAGCAACTAAGTGTGCATGTGCTTAAGTGTGTGTGACTGTGTAGAAATCCTTGGATTGGGTGTTGAAATATGGTTTTCTGAAAAGTGTCTCTAATTATTAAATAATTGACTGCTACTAAGGATAAATGCCAATTCTGTACCATTGGAATATCTGAAATCTGCACATTATCTACTCATAGCCACAGTTCATGTAGATACTAATTTTTCATGTAGATATTAATAATAGTATTTTGGAGACACTGTCTCACACATTGGTTGGCTCTAGTATCTTATCTCTACTTATCCTTCCAACATCAAGTTCAAGTTCCTCATGGTATATAAGACCATCATATTTTTTTCATACTTTATATGTATTTGTGTGTTCCTTGGTAGCAGCAAAGAAAAATCTATTTAGTAGATAATATGAAAGGTAGGGTGGGGAACGTTCTCTTGGTATTGTTCCTAGATAACAACTGTATTTTGACTATGACTATGACATTATTCTTACTTGATTATTTACTTGCTATATTTATTTCTGTGACAATAATCAGTTCATATATGACTGATAAATAGGAGGATAATATTAGCCTAATGTGGAATTTTGAATTGCTCATATGCATTTTTTTCTAAGCATAGTATCATTTTGAGGGATCAAGGAACGATAGTTAAATGCAGAGTACGTAACATGAACACATCACTTTGCAGATGAATAGATACTATATCACAATATCTATTTCTTACCAGGCTCAATTGCCCATGTGCTCTGTCTTACAAGTGTGGATTGTCTATTTCTTCCTTATCATTGTTCTTCTGCTGTTACAAATATTATTTACACACTATTCCATCAACTTCTCTTTTATAAAAGAAGGTAAAGCCTCATATTTTCTGCTATGTATTTATATTTATTTTTCATTTAAACACCATTTCAATTGTTTTGGTATTTTTATCATAAATTATTTCTGGTTTCTCTTAGTGATCACAATACAGGGTTGTACAGATTTTAAATATTATGCCCTTAACTACTTTTCATAACCCATTATTTTCACAGTATGGTTTTGTAGAAGACATGTTTCAAGAATGTATGTATCATTTGTTAGAAAATCTTGTATCTACACAAATGATTTAAAGGTTTTCTGTTGCTTTGTTTTAAAAATTAAAGTTAATCACACCTTTAAATTAGTTCTTAGTAGTTTTGAGTACTTTGCAAATATCATCTCACTTAATACTCACAACATCCCTAATAGTTAGATACCTTTGTTATATTTATTTATTTTTTTAGTTTAGTTTAGTTTAGTTTAGTTTAGTTTTTTTTTTTTTTTTTTTTGCTTAACAGATGAGAAAAATAAGATTCATAGAGGTAACTTGCCTAAAATAAGACAGTTAGTAGTAGTAACTGGGAAACAATACTGGGGTCAGATAGCATCAGGGAGATTCTCTCTGTATAGGAATCATCCAGAAACTCAGATATAGATACAGAGAACTAAACAGTTGAGTAAAACTGCTTAGTGTTTGCCAAGTAGTGGGACAGAAGGAAACTAGTTAAAAGTAGTTAATCATTGATTAAGGAGTGTCATTGCAGCTATAGACTTTGGAATTGAGCCTAGAGACAATGAACATGTGGGAAAAATAATGATATATTATGATAATTGTTGGAAAATACTTGAAGAATCAATGAATATTTTAGTTAGAAATAGCAGTTAAGTAGGAAGGAGAGATGGCTATGATGAGAAAGTAAGATGTTTGAAATTTATGTTTAGGAGTAGTGAGCATAAGACTCTGGGAAATAATGAGAGAGTAGATAGAAAATCTTTGGATTTGAGTAGATCGAGAAACTAAAAGACAGGAAATTAGTGTGTTTTTTTTAAGATTTTATTTGAGAGAGGGAGAGAGAGAGAGAGAGAGAGTGTCAGAGAGCACAAGAAGGGGGAATGGCAGAGGGAGAGGGAAAAGGAAGCTTCCGTTTGAGCAGAGAGCCTCTCTTGGGGCCTCAATCTCAGGACCCTGGGATCATGACTTAAGCTGAAGGCAGAAGCTTAACTGACTGAGCCACCCAGGAGCCCCAGAAATTAATGTTATATCAAAATCACTGACAATGATAAGGGAGTAGTGGTGGAGAGTATGTTCTATGTTAAAGGTTTTAAGTGGAAGGTCCAGTCTACCATAGATGGCAACAAGAAGAAATAAAATTAGATAGTAAAATTTGATGATATGAAATCCACAAGGAAAATGGAAGACAATGTTTTGGAAGCAGCATTTAATAGCAAGGATTCCTAACACATTTTCATGCCAACCATTGGAAGGGTTTAGTGTGAAGAATAAATATGTAGTTGAAAAATATGCAGAGAAGTTTTCTATTGAGGGAAGAAGATCATTCAATTGAGTGGAAATTCATCATTTAGAAGTTTTTGCTGTTGATAGACTATGAGTGTCCTCAAGTGCATTTGGGGAGTATTAGAAGGCATAGAGAGGTGTGTGATCAGGTCTGATTAGTGGTTGTGCAAAGCAAATTTGGGAGAAATGTCATTGTGCTGATAGATACTGTGGGAGACTTGACAGCTAATGGTGTCCAATATAAATGGGAATATGGGAGTGATGATCAATCCTGGTAATTTCTTAGAAGTATGGTGGATAATTTGGTGAACAAACTAGGTATAAATTTAAGCCAGTGAAGAATAAAGAAAGTCTGCTTATACTCTGTGTGCTCTTTTCTCACATTTTTCTTACTTTATACTTTGTATTTACTGTGAAATTGGCTTGTTTCTTTATGCCTCTTGCTTTCATGCTCTTTTATAATTCTGAATATTTTTTATGCAGCTTTTAAGTTTTCCATTTTTAGAACCATGTCTGCTTTCCTGCAGAAGCCTTGCTTTGTGATTGCTGATTATACAGTGTGATAGCACTCTGTCTTTCTTATTTGAGCACTTCATAATAGCAAATTCTTTAGCAGATGCATCTTCTTTTCAAGGTCAGCAAAATTATATACACGGTTGATGCTGGTTTTAGTGTTAATCTTGTTGTTGTTGGGATGAGATAGGAAACGGTTCTTTTATTTTTCAGATACATAAACACTATCATACAGATCATATCTCACTGGGTTCCTTGATTCTATTTTAGCTTGATCACTTAATTATGTAGGTGGCATTTATAAGACTGCAAATAAATGGTTTACAAGGAAGAGAATGGTCCATTTAGTTCTAGTGAAGTACTGTTCTGAATGAATCGTTTGTTACAGATAAAACTGATTCAACAATATTAAATCAGTGGCCAGCATTTTAGTACATAAGGAGTTTTGCGTAATATATTTGATATTTATTTATTTTAAAAAGGGAAGCAATTCATATGTCTGCCCTTTTGTTCAGGCTTGCTTACAGGATTCTAGTGTTTGGAAAGACTATAGCATTACTAATTAATAAAACAATATAACCAAAATGATAAAGCAAAGTGCATAGGACATTCTGTCCTGACATCATGTTTCCGATTCAGCATTCCATTACTTGGTTGATACCTCTTCTACGTTGATTTTATTTTGTATATATGAGAACTTTGCAATCAGAGCACATCTTTTGTCTGAGAGGAAAAGGGAGAGTTGTATACTTTGGATATATATGTAGAAGATATTTGGGAAAAGTTTGACTTAATAGAAATATGAAATTTTACTAATAAACCGTTCAAAATTTTATAAAAATAAGTCTTTTGAGGTGGATGGGTATCTCAACTGGCTAAGCATCTGACTCTTGATTTTGGCTCAGGCCATGATCTCAGGGTCATGAGATTGGGTCCCACATCAGGTTCTGCGCTGGGTGTGGAGGCTTCTTAAGTTCCTATCTATCCTTCTGCCTCTCCCTCTCCTTTGCTAAAAAATAAATAAATAAGAAAAAATATTTTCATCAAAATCTGAGACTGATCAATGTTTCTACATTCTTCTTAAATAATCCAAGGTATTTAGAATGCTTTAAGTCCAAATAGTGCTTTCCATTTATATGTTATTGTTATCCAGTATTTTGTTTTGTATATGCATATACATTACTGTTATCTATTGTTATCTATATTATTTTATATAAATGAGTTTTATATATATATATATATATATATATATATATATATACTCTGCTATTTTACATAGAAATATCCACATATATGCCAGTTCCTTTGCTCAATATTGTTTAATTAACCTTATCTCTTAGTCTTAGAATTAGTTTATCTTTCTAAAAGCCAATTATTTAGATGTTCATCTACTAACAGACAGAAAGGGTCTACTGAATGTGAGATTTCTCACTCTAGTAATGTCTTTATGTTTTCTTTAAAGATATTCCATTTAGAAGTTATTTGACCAATATCTTTTATTGCTGCCATTTAAAAATATACTTTCAGTTTAATTGCCATCCATGAAAATTTGAAAAATATGAAAACATTTAAAGATAATCAAAGACTCTAAATGAAGTTTTCTGTCTCTAGAGATTACTTACTTTTGCTTCTTTGGGCAAGAGAGCCAGACTGTGGAGATTACAGATCACTTGAATCCAAACAGGGATTGAGATGATTCAAAATTCAGCTTCATTTCCTGTCGGAACTGGCTTATTTCTGATTTGCCCTTATTTTATAATATCAATTAAGATATTGGGCTTTTACAAGGGCTTATACTTCTCAACTGGGCATAAAACCTGTTTTTCTGTTCCCAAAAGCTTGTGAAACTGTGAAAAGACCTGCTCAGCTATTTCTTCCAATACAAGAAAATATCCCTAGGTGATTGTGGCTCCTGTTGCTGGACTCAGCTTTCTGGGCTTCCCCTCCTGCCAGAGCTTGGATTAATAATTCTTCCATTTTTTTAAATTACTCTGTGGAGATTTTGAGAAAATATTTTGTCATACTTTTCTAGTTGTCCTCAATTGGATGTATGGGGAAGAATATATAGTTTAACATTGTAATTAATACATATTTTTTGTTATGTTTGGATATGCCTAGTGTATTGTTCAGTTTTAGCCACTATTTTTCTTTTAATCCACTTTTCATATTAATCCTTTCATGTTTCTACTTTCTTGGTGATATCCTCTGGTCCATCTTCCAACTAACTAATTCTCTCTTTTGCCTGGTCTAATTGTCTACACTATCATTCCATAATTTTTTTTTATTACTAAAGATGAGTTGCTAATCAATTTGATTTCTATAAATTTTATTTGGTATTTCATTAGATAAGCCTCTGTCTATATAAGCCAAGATAAATTATTCAAATATAAATATATAATGTTATATATTATATACTGTAATACTTACATACACATATAATTTACTTTTTCTTTCAATGGGTTATTAGAAATAACAGTCGATATGCTTTATTTTATAATACTATGTTTTCTTAGAGTACTGACTGACTTGGTTGGCATAGCATGTGACTCTTGATCTCAGGGTTGTGAATTCAAGCCCCACATTGAGCACAGAGATTACCTAAAAAAAATGCTACCTTTTTTTGAGGCTTATTATCTAAAGGTTTTTTTTTTTTTTTTTGACAGGTATCATTGTTAATTTTCAGAACATTTAGGATCAATTTCCTATCTTGTATATATCAGTTATTTAGAAAATAAGGCTTCATTGTTTCTAACTCTCTGGAACTGTCATCTCCAAGATTAGCCTTGATTGCTACATTTGCATTTAGTGGCAAGTCACAGTGAACAGGCCAGACAAATTTGCTAATTTTCTTCTACATCCATTTCTGGAACCTTGAGGAATAAAACTGAGCCATGTGGAAGCTTATAGAATTTCATTTTTCTTCCACTAAACACTTAAACAGAGCCAATTCTATATAGCATACTTCTTGGGACTATATTGTTTCCATTTATTTTTATATTATCTCACAACACCAGCCACAAAGAACCCAGGATGTAAACAACAAAAACTGATCACTTTATTTATTCACAGAAGTCTTGAGGTTCACTATGGAGGTTCCATCATATTATTAACTTTCTTTAATCCTTAACTTCTGTCAGAACTTATTCTTTCTAGTGGGATTGGTGAAATCAAGAAAAGGTAGGAGTAAGGAGCAAGCGTTACCTATAGTCATAGTGAGGGCATAAGTGTTCTAGGTCATGAAGGATACTTACTATTTCTGAAATATTCCTCCAGTAGTTTTTTCTTTTTTCTAAATTTCTCTTATTTCAGCAATAATATGAACATAGATTTCAATTAAATATTTAATATCGGGGATCCCTGGGTGGCGCAGCGGTTTGGCGCCTGCCTTTGGCCCAGGGTGCGATCCTGGAGACCCGGGATCGAATCCCACATCAGGCTCCCGGTGCATGGGGCCTGCTTCTCCCTCCGCCTGTGTCTCTGCCTCTCTCTCTCTCTCTCTGTGACTATCATAAATTAAAAAAAAAAAAAAAAAAAAATATTTAATATCATCTGTAATCAAGACCTATCAATAATCATTTTTAACATCTTACAAACTATGTCATGCTCTATATTTTCACCTACACAAAGATAGAGTGGATGCCACTAGAAGATCAAGAATACATTTCACATATCTATAACCAATTTTTAGAATTGTAACTCTGGAAATATAAGTAGTTTATTTTTATAATGTTTACCAAAATTCAATAGGAGGAATTCTGATCATAATAAAATGGCAACTAATGTTTTCTTATATTAAAAAAAAAACAGGGCAGGCATCTGGCACATGTATTTGACTGAATATGGCTGATGATATATTTTAGCTGATTTATTATTTTTTAAAGATTTTATTTATTTATTCATGAGAGACACAGAGAGAGAGAGGCAGAGGTGTAGGCAGAGGGAGAACCAAGCTCCACAAAGGGAGCTCAGTGTGGGACTCAATCCCAGGACCACGGGATCACATCTGGAGCCAAAGGCAGATGCTCAACTGCTGAGCCACCCAGGCATCCTTATTTTAGATGATTTATATACAATATAACTTTTATTATTGTTCTTCTTCCTTAATAATGCAAATTAAAAAATATTTTTGAAGAAGTAAAATAATTAAATCCTTTGAATCTGTTTAGTCTTATGGGATTTAAGTCAATCACTAGTTCCATTTTTATGTGAAAGCTCTACACAAATAGAAACTAATTTAAGAAAATGAAATATACATCTTTTAGATTCGTGATTTCAAAACATTTTGACTGTGATTCAGAGTAAGAAATGGTTATTGGTTTTATAAATATACACTATATTTATGCAACTTAAACTATTGAATGAAGTTCAAGAAACAGTACTTAATCTATCTAGAATTTATTCCAATATATTACATACAGTGTCATGATGATCCATCTCTACTTATTCCACTTTATTCTATTGTATTTCTTTATGTAATGCTAAGAATAATTCTGTTTTTCAATTTACTAATGGGTCACAGCCAATAGTTTGGAAAATACTACCTTTTTAAAATAAATATATTTGAATTACATACCAAACTACATATTTATTGAACAACGTATATTACTCATTTAGAATGTTATCCCTTAGTGATATAAACACTTGTAATTAGCCTGGAAAGAACTGTAAGTCATGCTTGGAATATGAAAAAGTTACACAAATCAAGTTCAGTGTTTTGATAATTTTGGAGTCTGGCAGATACACTAGATCTCCTATGTAGTCATATTTCATCCATAAGACACTTGTCTAACTTCAGTGTATTCCATAATATAAATAACCTTTTACACTATTTATTCATGCTAACAAAGTCTTTATAAAGCATATATTCTTTATCTTTTTCTGCCATTTTTTGAACCTATTCTAACTCCCCACAACAAGCACAGAACATTTCAGCAAATCTATTCTTTGCTCTTTGAGAAGGTGACTGAAACTAATTTTAAGGCTTTATATAGGAACTTAACAACTGTTTTTTCACTAAGACACAGTGTTAAAGGGTCACAACCTATAAATGTCAAGTTTATTTCATAAGTAGTTTCATAGTTTATCCATGTTGAGAGAATTGGAAGGACATAGATTGCCCAAAAAGTGAGAGCTTCTAATTTCTCTGCTGTATCATTGTAGATTCAATCAGTATTCAATCACTAGTTTATGGACAGCTCTATGGGCTTAAAATGATAGTTTTTCATTTCCCTCATAGGAGGCCTCAAAAAGTGCTTTTGCAAACAGTATCTCATGTGGATATTATTAAAATGGACAGAAATTGGCAGCTTTTATGTACTCCCATCATAGGTGCTCAATGACTATCTATTCAATATGAATGGATTCTCATTATGTTTGTGTTTTCTCCAATACCCATATTTGAAATGCCTGGGTGGCTTAGTCTGGTAAGTGTCTCCCTGGGTGGCTCAGTTGGTTAAGCATTGCCTTCAGCTCAGATCATGATCCCAGGGTCTTGAAATCAGCCCCACTTTGGTCTCCCTGCTGGAGGTGAGGGGGAGGCATCTGCTTCTCCCTCTCCTCCCTATTCTTATTCATTGTCTCTATCTCTGTCTCTCTCTCAAATAAATAAATGAAGGTTTTAAAAGAAATTAAAAACATATAGAAGCCTCTATTGTATGCATGTGCATAATATTCCTCTTTGGCCGTGGATTTTCACTATGAGTAATAAAAGTAATTATTTTAAAATATATTTCAGCAATTATTGTTAATATGCATTCCAGAACCATGAATGGCTATATAAATAATAATAATTTTATTAGTAAATACAAAGACAAAACAAAAAAGTGTCTTTACCAGCATATTTTATAATTAAAAAAAAAATCAAATGTCAAAGTTAATTTTGTGCCTGCACATTTGTCATGTTATTACTGAATTTTGTTTAAATATAATCCTAAATAGTTTTAAACTTATGATTATAGTTTTTGACTTATGAGCTATTTATCCATGATAATGTTCATGTATAAGTTATCTTTTTTGCAATAAATTTAGGGAGAATTTATTACAGTACTCTAGTTATGACATATTATCATCATTCTTATTAATGTTTTAAAAAGTAATGTTTTGAAAACATAAGAGCAATATAGAATGTTCCTTTGACAATGCTCTTCTTTTAATTTATTATAAATCAAGTTAATCGGCTTAGTGTTGGATATCAAGGTTAAGAATTAAATTTTCAGTAGAAACTTTAAAATAATAACATAGATTTCATTTTAAGAGAAAATAATTATATTCTGGTAATTTTGAGCTGATTATTTTTATGGCTGTGTATGATAAATGTATTTTGATTTCCTCATCCAGGTAGAATTCTTTAGTAAACTATGTATTTATTCCTAATGGTAGCATAAGGAGATACTAAAGTGGTAGTCTGTTATGATCAATATGCTCATAATTATTAAAAGTCAGTAACTCATATTATTCTAATAGTGTGCTTTACTTGGGATAAAGAAAATAACCCACTTTCATTGCTAATATTTAAAAAATGAGATCAAAGTTCTTCAGTTTTAAATGAAGGTGTTTAAGCATTGTACTGAAGAATAACTTACAGAAAGTGCACAAGTCCAAGTCCTATATCATATACCCTGGTACTTGTCTACAGGTTGAACACATCGATGTAGCCAGTTCTCAGACTGAAAAAACAGAAAATTGCCACCCCTAAAGCTCTCATCATAACTATCCATCACTGCTCATCAGCACACTGCCAAGAGTAACCACTATCTCCATTTATGACACTAGATAACTACTTTATGAACTTCCTATGATTGAATTTGTCTTCCAATAGAAAGTATTAGTTTTCTTATTGGAGGGGAGGTGGATATCTAGTAATATCTTCTGCCTATTTTTAATTGGATTATTCATTTATTTTAAATTTTATATAAATTCCATTTAGTTAACATACATTGCAATATTAGTTTCCGGTGTACAAGTGAGTGATTCAGTGTTTATATACAACACCTGGTGTTCATGACTAGTGCATTCCTTAACCCCCATCACCTATTTAACCCATCCATCCATCCACCACCCCTGTGATAACCATCAGTTTGTTCTCTGTAGTTAAGAGTCCGTTTCTTGATTTACCTTTCTCTGTTTTTACCCTATGGTCATTTGTTTTGTTTCTTAAACTCCACACAGGAGTGAAATGATACGGTATTTGTCTTTCTCTGATTAATTATTTCACTCAATGTGATACTCTCTGCCTCCATCCACACCACTGCAAATGGCAAAGTTTCATTCTTTTTTTATGGCTGAATAATATTCCATTATGCATATATACTACTTCTTTATTTATTCATCAGTTAATGGACACTTGAGCTGTCTCCATAATTTAGCTGTTCTAGATAATGCTGCTATAAACAATGCATGTATCCCTTTGAATTAGTATTTTTGTATTATCTGGGTAAATATCTAGTAGTGCAATTGCTGGATCATATGGTTAAAGACCTAAATGTGAGATTTAAAACCTTAAAAATCTTAGAAGAGAACACAGGCAGTAGCCTCCTTGACATTAGCTATAGTAACTTCTTACTAGATATCCCTCCTGAGGCAAGGGAAATAAAAACAAAAATGAACTATTGGGACTACATCAAGATAGGAAGCTTCTGCACAGGAAGGGAAACTAAAAGGCAAGCTTTAGAATGGAAGAAGATATTTGCAAATGATACTTTCTGATAAAGGGTTAGTATCCAAAAGATATAAAGAACTTATACCACTAACACCCAAAAAGTTAAAAATTCATTTAAGAAATAGGCAAAAGACATGAAAGATATTTTTTCCAAAGAAGACATCCAGATGTCCCACTAACATAAAAAGATACTCAACATCACTCACCATCAAGGAAATACAAATCAAAACTATAATGATATCACCCTGCACCAGTCAGAATGGCTAAAATTAACAAGACAAGAAACAACAGATGTTGGAGAGGATGTGGAGAAAGGGGGAACCCTCTTGCACTGTTGGGAGTGCAAACTGCTGCAGCCACTCTGGAAAATAGTATGGAAGCACCTCAAAAGTTTTAAATTAGAATTACCCTGTCAACTGCACTACCAGATAGCTACTGAAAGAAACGAGTAAACTTTAAAAGGTGTATTACACTTGTGTTGTCATTTAAATGCTATTATTTTTCATGGAATAGGTCCAAACTGGTATCCTTCCCGAGTTGGCCTGCAGCTAGAACAAGGTAAGAATCAAATTTCACTGATCTATTTATATAATTAGGAATCCCTTTTCTGTCATCACTTTATTTATTTATCACTTACTAAATAACAGGCGTTGCAATAAGTGTTCTAAATCAATTATGTCAATTGATTCTCCCTATAAGCTAGTTCTTCACTTTTATGCATGAGGAATTTCAGTCCCAAGGAGTTAAGTTTCACACATCTACTGTCATGTGCATTGGAGGCAGGATCTGAACTAACATTTTTCTGTTTCTAAAAGGTTTATTGCTTTATTCTAGCATTCCACTACCTTCTAATATGTTCTCAGGGATAATTCTCAGCAATTTCTTTCTTTTCTTTTTTCTTTCTTTCTTTTTCCTTCCTTCCTTGGTCCTGCTTGCTTGCTTTTTCTTTTTCGTTTCTTTTTTTTTTTCTTTTCAGTTTAAAGCAGAATAAATGAGCTAAATAGGAGCAGAAATGAATGTATTTTAGGGAGAATATCATATCCAATATTAAGCCTTAAGTTTTTCAAACTGTCAAATCCTATTCTCCATTCAGAAAATGTATAAATAACCTCATCAAGCAGCATGGCTTTAAGTATTAATGACTTTCAGATATCTACAGACACAGCTACCCAACTGCCTATTTGACAGCTTCTACTTCAATGTCTAATAAATATCAAAAAAACTTAAATATTAATTACCACCCCCAAATCCTGCTTCTTCCCCAGTCTTCTCTTCCAGTTAATGAACTACAATGCATGCAAGTGCCCAGGCCAAAAACTAGAAGCTGTCTTTATTTCACTGAAATATTCTCTTCTCAAGTTGAACCAACTCTATGTTCAAAACATATTTGACAGGCATCTGGGTGGCTCAGTCGGTTAAGTGTCTGCCTTCGGCTTAGGTCATAATCCCAGCATCCTGGGATCCAGCCTGATGTTGGGCTCCCTGTTCAGCAAGGAGTCTCTTTCTCATTCTTTCTCTTCCTCTGCCCTTCTCCCCCCACTCATATCTCTCTCTCTGTCTCAGATAAATAAAATAAAATAAATATTTGAAACTGATGAATTTTAAACATTTCTACCAGTGCCACCTCAATCTAAATAATCCCTTGCTTGATAAATTTTGAGTTCTTCCTAAGTAATCTTGCTTCCCTTCCTCCCAGTTTCCACACAGTATCATAAATACCTTTTTATTTATTTATTTTTCATAAAGATCTTTTTAAATGTAGATCATGTCACTCTGCGGATGCTTGCAAATTTATTCACCCTAAATAATTTATCATATAATAAAAGAATTTAGAAAGGATTGACATCAGTGTCTACTAATACCCCAAATTATACTTTAAAAATACCTTGTATCATATTTGATTATGATATTATCTAAATATTACATTTTGTTAGAACACTACAGGATAGTAGCTAGTGGTAGTCTGCACTTTGTTTAGGTAGAGGTCGGAAATCACTGTACATTTGAAAAATTGCTAGATATTTTATAAAATGGGTTTGTTAACATTTCATTTCACTTTAAATATTTATTATACATTGCAATTTCTATGTATTTATCCTTAGCATTCAGAATTTTTCACATTAAAAATTGTTTGTTAAAAATCACTCTGTCTTGGGATGCCTGGGTGGCTCAACAGTTACGTGTCTGCCTTTGGCCCAGGGCGTGATCCCGAGGTTCCAGGAATGAGTCCCACATTGGGCTTCCTGCATGAAGCCTGCTTCTCCCTCTGCCTATGTCTCTGCCTCTCTCTCTCTCTATGTCTTAAATCAATCAATCAAACTTTAAAAAAATTCACTATGTCTTGAAATTGTATTCAAATACTTTTCCTTATTATTTAGGTGGGCCTTTTTTGAAGGACTACATAACTGTTCAAAGCATTGCAGCTTCCTCCATTGTCACTCTCTATTTTACAGACCTAGGTCGACAAGTCAGTTGGATTACAGTAAGTATCAATTTGAAGTGCAATATACATGTCCCACATTTTTATAGGAATAGTTTGTTGACAGGGCAATTTTTATCAAGTACATTTATAATGAAACAAAATATACTGAATGGCATTTTAAATTTTCCATTCTTGCTAGGAAGAACAGTGGCCAAAACTTCACACAAGTATTAGAGCAATGGAAATATACAAATGGAAGAATGAGGATAAATCCTTTTTTTAAAATGTCAATCTAAAGATCTTATTTCTACTTAACCTATGCTTTGTTAGTCAAATGGTATTTCATCAGCTTTTCCTTCTAGGAACCTGGGAATATGAAGACTCTTGAAATTGGAAAAAAAAGGAGATAGAATATTTAATAAAAATATTCTAAGGCAAAGGGAGAGGATTTTGGAAAATCAGAATGAAGTACTGAGACTTCTTTGCATTAGGTGGTTGTGGCATACTTTTGGCTCTTGAAGAAGGAGCTTTCAAAGTGATGGCAACTGAATCCAACGGCATTAGAAGTAGGAAGACTACTCATGTAGACTCATGTCTCTCTACATTAAGAGACGTGGAGGACTAACAAGACTAACAAGGACTAACAAGGACACTAGTTCACAAGCATTAAACTATTATAAACTATAAGTAATGGAATAGATAGATGGTTTAGCTTTAGTAGTAAGAGGAAAAACTAGGTGATATTTAGTGACAGGCAGTTAAAGTGTTAATTTGATAAATAATTTTGACACTGATATACAAAGAATAGTGCAATCATTCTATTCAATTATTTTATTTATATTTTTTAGAATTTTAAAGTTTTTCTGATAACATTCTAGTTCATATCTGTGATGTGATTGCACTTTTAATATTTTCTATGTTAAGATAGTTTTCCTTTTTGTCATCATTAACAATCAGCATTATCATCCACAGTGTTTTAAGTTTTCCCTGTAAGCATTCAATTTTTAAAATCATTGCAAACACAGGGCAATTTATTGATTATTAGGTAATTTTCAAATAACAGCAATTAAAGTTTGCATTTATTAAAATATTGTCAAATCTTTTAATTTTCTGATGATTTCTTCTTTAATATACATTACCTTCTTTATTTAGATTATTATTTATATTTTAGTGTTATTGTTTCAAAGTTCCTTGGTTGAGATTTTGAGTACTAATTTGTTACACAAAAAAACTGAGTTCAGAATATTCTGAATCCTTGTGAAATATAATATTTATAAAACAACCTATTAATGCATGCATTATGTAAGGAAAAGGCTTAATACTTATATATGATATCAACAGACCTTTACTACCAAAGATTTTAGACAAGCAGATTCTGATCTTCAAAGGTTAAAATATTCACAGGCTTTGTCCACATTTATGATGAAAGGGGAATTCTGTCTACAGAAGTTTTGTCAGGATGAGTGGCATTAATGGTGAATTCATTAGAAATTCCAGCTGCATCACTTGGATAAGCACTGAGCAGAGAAAGTGCTAAGGTGGAATTCTAGGACAATTGTAGAGAAAATTATAGCTTATTTGAAAGGAAAGTCATTTAGGTGACAAAGAGAACTCTGGAAATAGGATGAATATTTTTAAGTCAACCCTATGTTTCGCACAATCTTTTGCTCCAAATGAGTCAGTCCTATTAACTCCTAAAAATACACACATTACATTGCAATGACACCCACTTTATATCTACTAA
Source organism: Vulpes lagopus (assembly GCF_018345385.1). Lineage (NCBI taxonomy): Eukaryota > Metazoa > Chordata > Mammalia > Carnivora > Canidae > Vulpes > Vulpes lagopus. The sequence goes on along the minus strand of NC_054835.1, from coordinate 77,423,647 downwards.
ATTATACAATAAAAGCAATATTTACCACACATTCTTGTACATTTATAAAATATTAAAATGTGCTTCTAAATGTGCTAAAATGTGCTTGATAATAAAAGCATATCACAAGGTTGGGTTTTTTTATTTTTGTTTTTTGATGTTTTTAGAGACAAACACTTCAGCAAGGTCTAAATTAAGATTTTAATAATATTTTTCATCAAATAAGATTGTGCTGTCAAAGAATATTGAGAAAATCTTTGCCTCCTTGAATAGAATAGAGGGTTAGTTATTTAGATCCTATTAACTAAAGATCCAATTCACGTTTCACCATTTTTTATGTTCACTCCTGTGCATGCCTATAGTTTTATGCAATTTATCCCTTGTAAAGATTCAAGTATATACCACTACAATCAGATATAGAATATTCCATTCCCACAAAGGAACTGTCTCATATTATCCTTCTATATTTACACGCTCTTTTCTCTATTCTGGGGCAACCACCAATCTGTTCTTCATTTCTATATTTTTTTATGTGTGGCAAATCCTGTAAATAGAATTTGACAGGTTTTTTGTTTTTTGTTTTGTTTAGTTTTTTGAGATTGATGTTTAATTTTCTAAGTACAGTGCCTTTAGGATTCATCCTGGTTGTTGCATGTATCAATAGCCAGTTCCTTGTATTGGTGAGTAGTATTTGGTTGTACAATCGTAGCAGTTTATCCATTCACCCACTGACAGACATTTGGGTTGCTTTCAGTATTTTACTACTACAAATAAAGCTGTTATCGATCCGCGTGTAGGTATTTGTACGAACATAGTTTTTATCTATTTTGTACACACTGTCAAGTTTTAAGAGTAACTTTTATACTCTAGATAAAGTCTTTTGTATGATAAGTTCTTTGCAAATATTTCCTCTCAGTTTTTACTTGTCTTTTCATTCTCTTAATGAGATGGGTTTGTTTGTTTCTTGCAAAAGGTTTTCAATTTCAATGCAGTATAAGTTGCCAATGTTTTGAGGATTTTGTCTTTGCTGTCTTATGTAAGAACCTTTTCCTTGCTCTAGATCTGGGAGTTTTCTCTTATGTTTTCTTCTAATAGTTTAATTTTTTTTATGTTTTACAATTTAATCATAGTCTATTTTTAATGTAAAGAAGTATCTAATTTTATCCCTAAGCTTAATATTTTATTTCAATTTGTTCCCCATGTCCTATAATCCTTTTGTTCTGTTTTATTTTCCTTGCTCCATTTGGAATTAATTGCCATATTTTCTTTTCTTTTTTTTTTCATATTTTATTTTCTATTAGCCTCTTGGTTATTTTAGCTATATCTTCTTTTTAACCAACTCTACTGATTAATCAAGAGATTATAATGTGCATCTTTAAAATATCAAACACTAATAGAAATTGTTTAATTTAGGTTTACTGAGGTGAAGATACTTCATAGATAATTGAATGATTTTATGATATTTAATCTCTTCCTAATCTGTTGTGGTATATTTTAATTTTCTAGGTACTTTTAGGTAAAAATCTGCTATTATTATTTTATATGGCCAATATTTATTTAGATTTATCATTTTCACTACAATTTAATTATTCCTTCTAATCCTGAGCTTATATCTGTGATCATTATCATTCTTCCTAGAGAACATATCTTCACTGATTTATTCTAGTTCTGCCATTGATTGATTTTCTCAACTCAGTTCATCTAAAATGTATTTATTTAACCATTTTTGGAGAATTTTTTGAGGAAAAAATTCCATATTGGCAGTTATATTTGTCTTCACTTCACAGAAATTCATTATTTGATTTTTGACTCCCATGTTTCTGCTGAAAAGTCCACTACAATGTGTCTTTTCTCTGGCTCATATTAAATTTGTCTTTTGTTTGGTTATCACTGTCTGACTATGATGCACACAGTTACAATTATGTTTCTATTTATCCTGCTTTTGGTTTATAGTGTTATCTGAGTCTACTGTTCAGCTTAAATATTTAATTTGAAACATTATCATAATCTCTTTCACATTTTGTTTTCCATTATTTTCTTTGCATTCTCCTCCTGGGACCATATTACATTTCCATATTTTTCTAGTCTGATGTTTCACATATCTGCTGAAATTCTCAACCTTGTTTTTTATTTCTTTGAATATATAAAAGATTATTTTTTAAATGTATGTGTCTGATAATTCTGACATGTGGTTCTTCAGTTTATCTGTTTTGAATGTCTGCTGTTTCCTTTGGATTTGATTATAATGTCTTTACTCCTTTATACCTTTATACCTTTATATTTCTGACCTAGTGCAGGAAAATATATATAAACAACTTGTAAGGTTCTTCAGTTTATCTGTTTTGAATGTCTGCTGTTTCCTTTGGATTTGATTATAATGTCTTTACTCCTTTATACCTTTATACCTTTATATTTCTGACCTAGTGCAGGAAAATATATATAAACAACTTGTAAGGATAACTTGAAGCTTAAGATGATGTCTTAAGCTCTTTTCAAACTGATTTATCATCCTGCAGATGGACTAATGGCATTATTTGGTCCAGATCATCTTAATCCAGTTGATGGCAAATGCTTTCAGGCTGACTTTTATTACCTGTAGAAGCAGATTTACTTGTGCTTTATCAGGGCTCTTAGAGGGTAACTCTCCTAGGTCTTAACCCAAGTTCTGGAGATTTTAGAAGGATATCTCTGTCTTTGAAAGATGATAACCAACAATTTTTGTCCCTCCATTCTCAGGTGCCCTCAAAAGATTTAGTCTTCCCAGGTTGCTATCAGACTTCAAATCCTAGAGTCGATCACTGTTCTAGAGTCCTGTTTAAAAACTCCTGATCTTCTAACTCTCAATGACTCAGTAGCTCTTTGAACCCTGAAAAACATTTTGATCAATTTTTCTTGCTGATCTCATTACAATGGTTTGAATAAACTAAATGTAATTCTCCATTATGCATTATTCATATAAAGGTTAAATTATAAAACGAAACCTTTTTTTAGTATTATATTGACTTTAATATTTCTTATTCAGTACAAAGTGATATTACTGTTGGGAAATGCTTTCATAATTTTTAGCTTTCCTATCATTAGAAGATTAAGGATGACACTACTTTATTTTGTCAGTAATTTTCAACAACTGTGAATATGCAATTTATTTTGTTTTCAACTATTAATTGCAATTTCAAAAAAGAAATAAAGTCAAACACCATCCTAATAATAATAATAATAGGACTGAAAAAAGTTTTCTTTTTTTCAAGAGAGGATGAAATGCATTAAGCACAGTGTAAGTATAAAGATTCTTTTTTTTTAAATTTTTATTTATTTATGATAGTCACAGAGAGAGAGAGAGAGAGAGACAGAGACACAGGCAGATGGAGAAGCAGGCTCCATGCACCGGGAGCCCGACGACGTGGGATTCGATCCCGGGACTCCAGGATCACGCCCTGGGCCAAAGGCAGGCGCCAAACCGCTGCGCCACCCAGGGATCCCCAAGTATAAAGATTCTAAACAGTTCACAATTGCAGCTGTGTATTTCAGTTTATATATCTAAAACATCTTATTGTCTTCTTCCTTTTTTGATTTAGACATATTCCAAGTTGAACACTCCACAGAAGTTCCAAAAAAAAAAAAAATCGCAATTATCTAGGATACCTAGTATCAGTGAATTTTACAATTATAGCAGCACAGTAGTTTAGTACAGTGAAAATTCTATAAAGAAAAGCATGAAAATAATTTCATATTGAACATAAGTTGAAATTTGAAAGTAGTGTGTATGTCTTCAAAATTAGAAGAAAGTATATTGGCTTATTTTGAATATATAATTTCTTCTAAAATTTGGTTTAAAATGGACTTCCTAGTCTTTGTAAAATCATTTGATTTGCCAGGGCTTAAAACTAGAATATTTGTTTATTTGGCTTTGTTTTTTGATTTGTTCTTTTTAGAAGCAGAAGAAAAATTCCTTTCTTAGAAGTGTGTTTTATTAATATTTGCCTATCTGGCCCTCATTTTTATTTATTCTAAAATTATTTTCTGATTACTTCCTATATTTAATAAAACATCTTTTTTCTTTTTTTCTATTTGTACCCAAATAGACTTTTTTTTGAAAGATGCATTATGTAAAATTTATTTCTTATAATTCTCTACTGCTTTAAGGTCAAGATATAGCCTTCATACCCTGGGACTGTTTAAACCCCATGTTTCAGCATGAACAATATTTGTGATAAAATATTGGGCTTCCTTGAACATATTACTGTAAGCCAGTATGTTCTCCTGATTTATTTTTAGTGTATGATGGAGATAAGACTGTAGTTTAATTTCCTGATTCAAAGAAACTTCATATTTATGATAGCATTTTTATTAACTTAATAAAGAGTGACATGTGGTCAAGGTTAACTATTGTTCATAACATTTTTCATTACTGATATATTACTAGAGGATTTGCTCAAAATTATTGCTTAGATCAGATGGCATTGAAATAAATATTTTAATTTTGTTTTTTTTAATTTTTATTTATTTATGATAGTCACAGAGAGAGAGAGAGAGAGAGGCAGAGACACAGGCAGAGGGAGAAGCAGGCTCCATGCACTGGGAGCCCGATGTGGGATTCGATCCCGGGTCTCCAGGATCGCGCCCTGGGCCAAAGGCAGGCGCCAAACCGCTGCGCCACCCAGGGATCCCTGAAATAAATATTTTAAACTTTGTGTTGTAATAAAAAATTATTCTAATTATTCTTGAGTATTAACTAAACTCTATTATCAGACATTCAAAAGTGGTAAACATTTTTTTTCTTTACATCTGAATAATCAGGCATGCTGTATGCCATCACTTAATATAATTTATCACTAGAAAGGTTGCTTTATACTGACTTTATCATATGTTGCATATCTTTCTTGGCTAATGGGATGATCAATACTGTTAAATGGGAAAAATATACTCTAAGAAACCTACGTATGTAAATTTTTATGCTGTGCGTATATATACACACATATATAGTAATATAAAACATGCACATATATCATATATTCTAATTATGTAGTCATACAAAGTTCTCATGAGAAATAAGTACATAATTCCTTTTTTTAAAAAAGATTTTTAAAAAATTTATTTGACAGAGAGCATGAGCAGGGGAGCAGGACAGAGAGAGAGAGGGAGAAGCAGTCTCCCCATTGAGCAGGGAACTGGACTTTGTGCTGCTCCCAGGATACTGAGATCATGACCTGAGCTGAAGGAAGATGCTTAACCAACGAAGCCACCAGGGACCCCGAGAAATAAAAACATAATTTCTAATCAATGTGCACACCTGTATATTTGAGTAAAACGTGCAGCGTTGAGTTTTCCTTCTTAGAAAATGATGAAAATTGGCAAAGACAAAACAAAGCAGAAATGGCAGTTGAATTTATCATTGTCATGTCTCTGTATCTTTTCTCTTTGAGCACTCAGAGGTAAATTATTTTTCCTTTCTCTGTGTGAATTCCAGAGTGACTTTAACCTGGTTTTAGCATCAAAACAAAACTAAATAATGGACAGTCATAAGATTTAGAAAAGTATCAGAAAGCCAGTCAGCCAGTGAATTTTTATACAATCAAACAGCCTATTTTCCAATATTTCCAAATCTTATGATTATCTCTCTATAGATCAGATATCTCTCTCCATGTATATGGTTGACTCTCAGCTCCAAAATTCAGAAGGCAATCCTTTTAAGTACCTACTCAGACTCAGAATTAAAGTCTAAAGTTTGCAGAATAGAGAACTAAATTATTTCAACTTGAATCAGTGTCAAATCAATCAAATTCATGCTAAGTAAAAAAAAAAAAAAAAAGTCACTGCAGCCAATTCCATTCAGTGATAGGGATAGTTCACATAGAAGATGGAGTGTGTATGGGGCTGGGCAGACACAAAGAAATGACTCAATCGGAGAAGGACAAACATTATATGTTCTCATTCATTTGGGGAATATAAATAATAGTGAAAGGGAATAGAAGGGAAGGGAGAAGAAATGGGTAGGAAATATCAGAAAGGGAGACAGAACATAAAGACTCCTAACTCTGGGAAACGAACTAGGGTGGTGGAAGGGGAGGAGGGCGGGGGATGGGGGTGAATGGGTGGCAGGCACTGAGAGGGGCACTTGATGGGATGAGCACTGGGTGTTATTCTGTATGTTGGCAAATTGAACACCAATAAAAAATAAATTTATTATTAAAAAATAATCATAAAAAAGAAATATGTTTATCACAGTTTGGTTAGTTAAATAAAAACTCCTATGTACTATTTATGAAGAAATCGTTACATTAAATTCAATATTTATTTTTATATATACCATTTACAATGATCTTTTCCTTAGGTCTAGGCTAGTTCTTCCAAAGAAGACTTCTTATGAATTATATTAGCACCCAGTATAATGCATTTTAAAGAATAGTTAAAGCTACATGCCCATTTTGCCAGTTAATGCTGTAGGCAAAGTCTGTAGACGTGCTTATTACTTCTACGTATAAATCTTAAAAATATCTATAAAAATGCATTTTTAATTTAAATCCTTCTTATTTTCAGATATTTTTGGCTGAATATACAGGACCTCTGCTGATTTATCTCCTCTTTTATTTGAGGATCCCATACATATATGACATGAAAGAGAGTTCTAGAAGATTACGCCACCCAGTGGTACAGTAAGTAATACATATAGTACCTATAGATTAAGGAGGAGATAAACTAGTACACAGATATTATTTTAAAGTTTGTTTATAAACCCAATTAAGATATATTACATTTAATAATATACATTTTAAGTAGCTTTAAATAATGTATACACACCAACTTGCAAATTTAGATACCAGGAACTATTGAGTATATCTTAAAGTTGAAACAATAGAAGTTCATAATGATCATAGTAAATCTGGAAATTCAGAAATGTCAGAAGAAGCTTAAAATTAAAAAAATAAAGTTTAGAGGTCATATATAGGGCTCAAATATAATACTAAATAAAATATAATAAAATATGTACTTCTCCAAAAATGTGGGCATCATTTATAGGAAAGAAACACCTAATAAACAGGGTTTTATAATTCCCTTTAGCAAGTCGAAATCCAAAAGAAATGTTACTTTAAAGTAGAAAGTAAAAGTACAGAAAAAGATGAGGGAAATTATCAAAGCAGAATATATAGCATACTGTGAAAATAATCTCTCTCTCTCTGTTTTTCTCTCTCTCAGTTTACCAAATTGAACAGAAAGAGAGGGGCACCTGAGTGGCTCACTCAGTTCAGTGTCTGCCTTCGCTCAGGGCATGATCCCAGGGTCCTGAGATTGAGCCCTGCTTCCTGCTCCCTGCTCAGCTGGGAGCCTGCTTCTACCTCTGCCCCTCCTGCTTGTGCTCTTTCTTGATATCTCTCTCTCACGCTCTCTCTCTCTTTCTGTCTTTCAAATAAATAAAGTATTTTTAAAAAAAATAAAGAGAAAGAGAATAACTATTACTCAGGATGCTACACTGAGATGTAGTGCTAGAGATTTGTTAAAAAACAAAAAAGAGAGGGAACGTGATTTAATGACTAAACTCTAAGTGAATTAAGAATCAAAATTTAGGTCATAGGGATACTAGAAGATAGAGAATGATTTGATTCCTGACTTTCTCATCTCAAATCGAGCTTTCCTTATCCTTCATTGCTGTACCACAACCACACTGACCTTCCTTTTCCCTGAGACCTACCACGTTCCCTTTAACACGAAGGCATTTAAACCTGCTATCCTTCTTCCTCCATCCCAAATACCACTTTCTTGCCTCTTATTTTAACTTCGAATAGAATCTCAGTATTTCTTACTCAGGGTAACCATTCCTATTCCTTCGAATACAAATATGCCACTGGAATGTTCTTGCTTTATACAGTTTATTACTTTAAAAATACAGGTTCACATCATCACTTGTTCGTATCTTTCCCTCTATAAAGTTCTATGCACTTTGATCTCCAGTTTATCTTCACTGCTTAACATTACCTGATTTACTGGAAATACTCAATAAACATGTTTTCAATGATTAGATAGATGAACCAATTACAAATGTCTTTATTTTACATTCAGCACTTTTAGAGTATAAGAGAGGAACCCAACCAGGATGGGAGTTCTGACATGGCTTTTTTAAGAAAGTGGCATTTGATCTATTTCTTTGTTTGCTGGAGGGATCAATCAGATTTCAGCTAGCAAATTTAAAGAATCTTCATTTGGAAATTATTTGTGGTACAAAGAAATGTGGTGGTTTGCAGGAGCAAAAAGAAACCTAGTAGAGTGGAAGAAGCACAGAGAGGCAAGGGGAAATTGTCTCTTAAGGATAATGGGCAAGTTGGTCAGAGCCTATTAGAACATTGCCATCTTTTTTCTCTCTAGGAAGGGAATAAAGGGCTGATCAATTTTTTAATAAAGGCTGGAGTTGGAGGGTTCATATAGGCAGTGTAATTGTATTCATATTTTAGATCAACATATAACATATCCTAGATATATAACACAGCATGAAAAAAGAGCACCTTTTTTTCCCTAGTGGCATGCTAAGGGAATTGACTAACAGCTGGTTACTTATTCTTAAATACAAACACAAGCATGTTTTATAACATCACAGTGATAAAAGTTTGTACCACGTTGTTCCAAAATAGCAAGAATGTTAAGTCTGTATGAAATCATTTCAGAGCAGATATACAAAAACACACAAACACACAAACTACTTGTAAAATTTAAGTGTCTAGCAGAGACCTATAAAATAATCACACAGCTCCTAAGGCAACTCAATTTTAGGATGGATGATTACCATTTCCCAAGGTTAAGAAGATCAAGTGCCCAATGCCATGTCCAGTAGCCACATAATCTAATGTTAATTCTCCAAAATGACTGAATCATTTCACAGAATCAAAGTATTTTTTCTGCTTGGCTCAGATTTATATGTGACTCAACTACCACAAAATTATTTGACTGTCTTAGAAACCTGCGCACAGGAGAACTAAGGCAGTATTTCCTACAGTACTTCCATCCCTATCAAGTAGTGAAAAGAGGGTCCACAGCTTGGTGAAACCAGATGTTCTTTATTCAATCAACAATAGTTAAATTAGAAGACATGTACTTGAAAGTGTCAAGGTCTCTCCCACCATGGGGTCAAGTGAACTCCTTACACTGAGGTTGATGCCACACCTCCATAAGAAATTCTGACTGCCATCATGAGGGGTGGAAAAGCAGTGTTTGAAACCTCTTCTACACACAACATGGACAGTTTGACTGTCTTCCATGAATGCAAGAAGATACATTGGTTTGCATGCTTATATTCTGGTTTAGGTCCCTCATATCATTAACCCCATACTTTCAAGCCATCCCTCTTCTCTCATACTCTAGCTCAATTAACACCACAGTCCGTGTTGCTTTCACTGAGTTGTTCCCAATTCCTGGAATTTTTTGCATGGGCAAAGTCCATTATTAGCAAAATCTCTTATATCTTCGACATTTTACTTGAATATTGTCTTCATATTCTTCCACAATAGAAACCTGGCATATCTCTATAAAATTGAGACTGTTTTCTTTTTTTTTTTTATTTTAAAGATTTTATTTATTTATTTGTGTGTGTGTGAGAGAGAGAAAGAGAGAGAAAGAAAGAGAGGGAGAGAGAGAATATGAGCTGGAGAGATGTGGGACAATGGGAGAGGGAGAAGCAGACTCTCTGCTGAGCAGGGAGGCCATGAGGCTCAATCCCAGGACTCTGAGACCATGACCTGAGCTGAAGGCAAATGCTTAACTGATTGAACCAACCAGGTACCCCAAGACTGCGTTTTCTTTCACATTCCTCCTGTCCTGAAACTTATGTAATAAGTAATATTTTTGAATATTATGATTGGAAAAAAGAATTGGCCCAAACCTATTTATAGATGTTCAATCAGTTTAGCACTGCACAGAGGAAGAGTTGATATTTGAAAAGAAGTCAACCATAATTAAATAGAAATATTGTGGAATGGAATCAGACATGGAAAGTATGTGCAGAGTGACATATATCCAAATAGTAAGTACAGCTGTATGTGCTATGCTGGTAAAATAAAACATTACAATAATAAGCTAACTAATTTAATCACAGCATGAAATAAAATTTTTCATTTAGAGTTCTAGTATGTAGCTGGGTATAACCTCACTTTATACTTTCTTACAAAGTGGAAAATTTTACACTCAAATATTTTTGTAAATACTCCTACAAAGAACCAACAAGGTAGGAGAGATATTCATTTCCCTTATTGATCTTTTAAGCCTACAAGACTTAAACCTTTTCCTAAATCAGAACCTTTCCCTTTGCTTGTCTTACGGTCTAGAAAGCTCTCTCTCTCGAGATATTCACACTTGGTCCTCTCATTTCTCACAGAATTTGCCTATTGTGTATTGATATACACACGTCTCTCCCCTAAAATGTGCACAGTTATATTTTTATGAATTAATGAATAATAATAAATTCCCTAATGACATAGGCAGGTTATCTTTTGTTTTCCCTAAAGTCACTGTTATTATTAACCAGAAATCATTAATTCATTCTGTTAAAATAAACTCCCCGTAGAGACTCAGTGTTTGATTTTACATAGAGTAAATGATGCACTGATTTTTAAGTTCAAACTCTATTGATTTAAGTGTGCAATTTTTATCCATATTGATTTTCTTGCATAACAACCACATTTTTTTAAATTTTATATTTTTAAAAAAATCAGTACAGATTTTAATGGAAATATATTTCACGTATAAGCAAGAAAACATATTCCTGTAAATCACATCTGACATTTGCTTTTAAAACAATAGTTTTATAAAAAGCAACAAGAGGTGGTATTTAGAAAAACAGAAACAAAAACAAACATGCAAAGAGACAAAAAAAAATTACAATTCATTTGGTAGGTAAAAACCAAACATAAAACAAACTAAACAAAACAAAAGCTGCATTGACTCCATGAAAAATGAAATTCAAACTTTTTAAATGTATGGTTCTTGCTAAAGGGCAACCAGACAATGAAAACATTATTCTGAATACTATAAAATGTCAGATGAATTCTAAGTAGATTTGGGTTATTTTTAAAACTTGTAAATTTTCCCCTCTGGCAACTATCAGTTTTCTGTATTTATAGGTCTGATTCTGCTTTTTGGTGTGTTTATTCAGCTGTTTTTTTTTTTTTTTCTTTTCTTTTTTTTTTTTAGATTCCACATGAGTGAAATCATATGGTATTCGTCTTTCTCAATCTGACTTATTTCACTTAGCATCATACCTTCTAGGTCCATCCACATTGTCTCCAATGGCAGAGGGGAGAGGAGTGGGGAAGTCAGGCAAAGTGGGGGTAAGGGATTAGGAGACACAGGTTTCCAGCTATGGTATAAATACATCAAAAGAGTAAAAGGCACAGCATAAAGAATATAGTCAATGATATTTTAATAACATTGTGTGATGATAGATGACAGGTGCACTTATAGAGAGCACAGCATAATGTAAAACCTGTTAAATCACCATGTTGTACACATGAAATTGACATAACATTGTATATCAGCTATACTAAGAAAAAAACAAAACAAAAAGAAAGTTTGTACATTTTCTGCTTTATTCTTGAGACATTTTGATATGAGTAAAATTATAATTATTATATATTCCTGGGGTAGATGTGAGCATATAGATTATGACTGGTATTATAAACTACTCTGAGTATCATCAGAAGTAGATTTATAGAGATTGTTGTGACCATACTGTTAGTGTGAAATAAATTTAGAAAATTTCTAGGGTAAAAATATTAAAAGAAACATTAGTGTTTTGATTATTGGAAACATTTCCTAATAAATTATAATGTAGTAAACTAACAAAAAATGTCTTATGCATAAGGCAAGCCAGACCTATGGAAGAGAACTTAATATGTTTATGTTTTATTTTCTTTCTAGCTTGGCTTGCTTCTGTCATTGTATACACTATATCCGATATCTTTTGGAAACCTTATTTGTTCATAAAGTTTCTGCAGGACATACACCTTTGAAAAATTTGATAAAGGTGGGGACTGATATGTTTTGTAATTTTAATTATCACTCAGAAATATTTTGTGTATTGGGTCATCCATAAAATGATACAATCTTGTTTATTTCCCTCATGCTTAGATTTTTCTGTTCAACCACGTCAGTATATCTTAAACATCCGCTCCTGAAATGCCATGTCCTGAGTGACCTATTTCACTGGAGCTGCTCTGAACCAATAATCCTACATAAAAGAGTTGCCGTGTCCTTTTGTTAGAGCAGCATATGTTCAGGCGCCTTTAATTTTGGAAATATTTAGCATTGAATTCAGATTCTTTAAGTGCCTCTTGAGGAAGAGGGATGTCATATATGAACCCTCCTGTAAAAATACATCTGTGTGATTACAATGATGAAACTATACCCTGCACTTATGACAGTTGTCAGTGTGATGACAGTGTCTTTGCTCTTCCAAAAATGGTGAATGCAGGGAGTTAATAACCATCTCATCAAATAGCTGTCAAGAAAATGGGAAGTTTTATGAAATACTGAAATGGAAATGCACATCGGATAACATGCTGCAATTCAATTTTCCAATTCTAATTCCAGTTACTTTTAATTTCCAATTTAAAATTTACTTTCAATATGAAATATTTCCTTTTTAAAAAGAATGTCCTTTTTTGGCAAATATCTGTTTTGTAAAAAATTCAACAAGCCTTTATATTGTTGTCATTGTAATAAAACAATAAACTCCCAAACCTCAAAAATCACTTAGACTAGCTTCTATTCTGGCAGAAGGTATTAAAATTTATCATTTCAGTACAAGATTAGTATTATAGCCTAGGACTTTAGAAACTAGGACGTTCCCCTTTATAATCTATCAAGATATGTTTTACTAATGATTAAATAATTCATTATTTTATTCATTTACAGTTGAAAAATTAATATTAAGATATTTTATGTAATGCATTATTATTTTATTACTTCATTCATTTTGATTACTGAATAGACAACCACTCTTGAAAAATATTTCTAAAATATATTGCTACATTTGCCTTATACTCTAAGTACCCATTTATATTAATAAGGGTTGAGCAAAGTAATGCCTTTCCTTAGAGATATCAAATGGGTACTTGTAAAATGGTACTTTATTGGGTGAGGAAGCATTTCATTTATCTTGCTTAAAACATAACATTTTTCATGCAAAAAAAAAAAAAACCTGCAGTGTGACATAAGTATATGGGAAAATTTCAAATGATATGATGGATTTTATATATATTCCCTAACTTTTATTATGCTTTATTTGTAGGGCTGTGCCTTTTATTGGGGATTTACTTCTTGGATTGCATACTATATTAATCATCCACGGTATACACCACCATGTATGTAGAATTTCTTTCTAATTAAACACATCCTAAATTGCCAGCATCTAAGCCGTCTTCTAAACTACACAGAAGGGGCACCTGGGTGGCTCAGTGGTTGAGCATCTGCCTTGGGCTCATGTCTTGATCCCATGGTCCTGGGATAGAGCCTGCATAGGGCTCTGGTGCTACAAGGGTTGAGGTTTCACATTTAATTGACAGTTATTTTTTGTGATCTATTTCTGGTGCTTATAAAGTTTGAAATAATTGGAAATAAATGGAGGAGTCAAGCTTTATTTTATTTTTATTTTATTTTTTTAAGATTTTATTTGTTTATCAATGAGACACACACACACACACACACACACACACAGAGGCAGAGACATAAGGCAGAGGGAGAAGCAGGCTCCCTGCAGGAAGCCTGATGTGGGCCTTGACCCCAGGACCCCAGGACCATACCCTGAGCTGAAGGCAGAGGCCGAACCACTGAGCCACCCAGGCATTCCAAGCTTTATTTCAGATTTTATAAAATAAGTTAAACCATCTTAACATCTTTGCTTGAAGTACCAACAACAGAATCTTTGGTAAAATCAGCAAATCTAGTTGAGCACGCTATAAGTAAATCATTCCAATGTTCAAAACTTGAATTCTTCTAAATACTAACAATTGACTATGAATATTGAGGAGGAAAATTTTCTAAATCATATAACTCTCATTTTTAAAAAAATATTTTATCAGAAGATGATATATACACTATATCCGATATCCTACTAATTTTCAAACATTAGCCGATAGATATTTTTGCCCCGCAGTATGTTTAAGAGCCTCTGAAAGATGTCACATTCTAGGTATCTGATACAAAATAATAGAAGCTGATTGTTATTAACATATGCAAAATATTTATTGAAAACTTAATGTTTGTCAATAATTGTAAATTTCCTATTTCTTTTGTAATGAGAAACATTATTATATAAATGCTAATATTCCTGATTATAGATTAAGAAAATGAGGCCCTGAAACTCTAATTTTACTCTACTCAAGACTCTTAAATGCATAAATTATAAGTTGGACTCAAATTCTGTGAAAACATATATTGCATTACAATACTGATTCCAACTGGAAAGTGAATAAATATCATGTATAGTCCTCAACAGATTTGGCTGCATAAAATTAATGGCATCTGTACATTTACACACATTGACTTAAATAAAAAACAACATATTATGTATTTCCACCACATATACCATTAAGGAGGTAATTTTTAATACTTCTTGAAAATATTTAAAAGTAAATAGGAAAACATTATCATAATTGAAAACTACCCAATGGTAGGAATATTCCATTAACTGCAAAATGGAATGCATATGTTCAGAAAACTCAATATATAAATGTTGGTATCAACATCAATCAAGGAAAAATAACCCATTTGGTTTTTTTTTCTGCCAAATGTGAAATATTAAAAAATTATAAAAAAATATAAAAAGTTTTAATGATGGCTGAAATTTTTTCTAGAAAGTTTTTTCTATCTGTAATTTTGCATTTTGGAAATAAATATTAAAATATTTTAAAATTATACTCTTTGTCCCTTTACCTGTTTTATCACATCATATTTATTCTCATTTAAAAAATGAAAATGAAGTATATCTTCACTGCCCTCCTATATGAAATGTTTTGCACCCCCCTCTTGTCTGTGTTAATATCTATTCATTTTCTAAATTAGACTTCCACAATGTTCTTAGAGAGTCCTCTATGATATCCCTGATTAAATCTTTCATTTTAGCTCTTACATTAAATACTATATAGATCTTTCTTTGTAACACTTATCAGGGTTGCAACTTCCATTTGTTATTTTGTGATTGTTATTTGTTTCCTTGCCAGACCATAATTTGCATTAAGATAAGAGTTGCTTTGGGCTTAGTTTATAAATGATTTACCACAAGCACACAGTATAGTGCGTCTCATATAAAGTCCTAACAACTATTGTTGAATGGACTAAGTTTTGTCTAGAAGTAGACACAAATAAAAAAATATTTCGATTTAGCTAGAGAACAATGTTTAATTATGGGAAAGTATGCTTAATAAATAATGGCAAATGTAATATTAAGGAATAAGTGATTATAAAATTGTTTTATCAGATATTGTAAAGAATGTATAACAAATATGTATCCTTCTAAGGGAAAATCTGAATTTTAAATGATTTGCCACAGATAATGGGATTTTAATGCATTTTCCTTTACATTTTTATCTATTTCACAAATTTTCTCCATTAATGTATTTTATTTCATGATTAAATATATGCACTTTATGAAAACAAAACTTCCAACACTTCCACATATTTTATATACAGAAATATATATGTATGTATATATATCCATGCATAGATACTTATATAACTTTTGAATAAATTATACTTTTAAATTGCTAGCCAATGGAAATAGAACTTCCATAAAAGACAGGAAGAAAGATGTTTGAGGTAGTATTATTTACACATAAACTTAAAGTACCACTAATTTTGCAGTAATTAGATAATACTTAATGTTTTTAGAGCTAGCCACATTAAACATTATAGTGCAGATGCTGCTGTATCCTTTATAATGAGCTTTTAATAATATTAGAAAAACCTTTAAATATACTTATAAAATATGCAAACTTTAAGATGAGGTGTTATGTTTTCTTGCAAATATGTTTACTACATAAATATAATTTATATGTATACACATAAACAGAAAAAAGAAATGCAACTATTAATATAGATGATGAGCTTATCAGAAATTTTCATTTGTGGTCCTGTAGTATATTCCACTTCTCTACCATGAGAAAGGTGACTTTAGGACACTTTCATTACTCTATATGATTTGGGAACTTATATAACCTATATTCTTCTTTATTTCAAGATGAGGACATTAATACTTACCTCATATATTTGTTTTTAGATAAAAAATATAAAACACTTATAATATAAAATACATTCAAATGATAACGCTTAAAATATAAATATAAAATATTTATAAAAATAAAACATCAATGCAAAATATAAAAATTGTTATTAGCATGTTTATTTTTGTTGTTCAACATTAAAAAGCAAGCATATTATTGGGTGCCATCATACATTTTGATATGTGCTTTTACAGTGACAAATGAGAGATAAAAATCAGCTTTCAAAGAATTTAATGATACAAATTAAAAGTAGATTTCTTTTGTATTCTAAATATAATTAGGTGATTAGAAAAAAAGTACTTGTTGAAAGCAAAAATATTTTCATCCCTTTAGATTGCAAAGTGTGTTATTCCAAAAGGCCAATTACATACACCACAGACTCTGGATTAGAGGATAGCAATATCCAATAAACGTTGCCTGAACTATGTTTATAGTGTGGTTTTCCAAAATATGAATGTCTGCATGATATCTTCTTTCCTACTTTCTAGCATTTGGTAACCGCCAAGTCACAGTATCTGCTATCAATTTTTTGGTATGTATTATTTATATTATTTGTTTTTCATGCTCTCATTGTAGTGCTATTAAGAATGCAAAACAAATTATATTTGAGGATTTCACATGTAGAAAATATCATCTATTTTTATATTATATAGTTAATGGTATTAAGTGCAGTAAGTCAAGCAATTACCTCGAATTAAGGCATTAGCTCTCTAAATTTTTCTTTTTAGCTCTCCAGATCTTTTTTTTTCTTTTTTTAAGATTTTATTTATTTATGAGAGACACAGAGAGAGAGAGAGACAGGCAGAAGGAGAAGCAGGCTCCATGCAGAGAGACTGATGTGGGACTCAATCCCGGGGCTCTGGGATCACACCCAGAGCTAAAGGCAGACGCTCAACCGCTGAGCCACCCAGGCATCTCAGCTCTCCAGATCTTTTAGTAAAAATGTCTACTCATCTATAAAGGATGATTAGAATAATTTTAAATATAGTAGAATTTGAAAAAATCATACTTAGTAATACTTCTATTGTCTATACACTTGCAGAAGCCTAAAAGCGAGTTTCAGGAGTCTAACAGATGAGCATCAAATCACTTTGGCATAATTGTTAATTTAAGTAATTCTGAATGAAAACAAAGTCTACTTTTTAGAATAAAGCACAGGGCTTTTCTAAGTGTTCACAATCCAGTTATTTAGATTATTCTATTTATCTTTACATATACATTGTTTGAATTAGGTACACATCAATCTGATTACAACAGATTATTATTTCTGAAATGTATTATTTCATTCAACACATTTTGCTTTATACACCATATTCTTCCACCAAATTACCCATGCTTTTATTCTTTGTTCATGTTCTTCTTCATTCCTAACCTTGATAGATTAATCCCATAATTCCTGTTCCTGATGTATTGATTAAATTTCCTTGATTCATATATAAGTCTATGCCATTTGTGAAATTGGTATTGAATAAATTATATCCCACCATTTCATACAAGGCACAAATCACACACACTTTGTTAAAAACTCTCATGCGAACCAATGTGTGTATTTTAGTTAATAATTTCGTTAAAAACATCCTCTTCTTGTTGACTGTGGTTTTGTCCATAGTAGAAACTATCACCACCTTTTAATTTTCCACGTGTATATTATTCATACATAGCAAGACTTCAGTTTATTTGTTTTGATGCCTTTATTGCTAACTTACATTGTACCAAGTCTAATGATCTCTGAATATTAACTACTCAGTAAATTTGAGCAACTGGAAGAATTAATTAGTGATAAAATAATAGCCACGTGCTTGGTCTTCATTTTGATACATTTTTAGATGTTCATATCTGTTATTTCGATTTTCTCCTCCTTAAAATGTTAGCCACTATACATTTTTGCAACTTGTTTTCTGTTAGTTCTAATATTTATACATCTCCCATTTTATATAGCACTCTTGATTCCTTTCCTTTTCTCAAATGTGGTATAGCAATGAATCTATTAAAGAAAAGAAAAAGAAAAGAAAAAGAAAAGAAAAATTTAGGGAAAGTTAAAGGTTTTTATTTTTTTTTAAGATAGGTTTATTTATTTATTTGAGAGAGAGAAAGAGAGAAGAGTCCAGGAAGCAGAGAGAAAGGGAGAGAGAGTCTTAAGCAGACTCTGCCCTGAGCACAGAACCTGACATGGATCGCGATCTTACACTCCCCCAGATCACAACCTGAGCTGAAACCCAGAGTTGAACACTTAACTGTGCCACCCAGCCACTCCAGGAAAAGTTACAGCTTTTTAAAACATTTGTCATAGCAGTCATAATATTTTTAAGTGAAAAATAAAGAGGCATAATTGGAAATGGGCAAAATTCTAATAATTTGTAATATACATTTTTCCCCAAAGACTTTTAAAAGACATTGCCTCCTAAATAAGCTATTCATGCTTATTCTTCACAAATTATTTTATTAATGAATGCTTTTATATATATTTCACACGGGAAAAAATAAGGAGTAGGAGAAATAGTCAAGTCATAAAATTTTATCACAGTTGTTGTCTTATAAGGGCCAAGGTGTCAGAATAAACAAATAGTGATAAACAGTAGCATTGACTACATCCAATACAGACAGTAGGTAAGTGTGATAACTTTAATTCCACACTTCTAAGCACATAACAAACTTTGACTCATTCAATCGTAGATTTAAATTAAGATAAAAGGAACAACCTGTGTTTTTATTTATAGATAGTATTGAGGATATGAAGAAAACCTATGTAAAAGTCAAAATTTTGGATGTAATTGTATTCTATTGCAAATAGAAATTCAGAAAAGAGACAAAAAGGCCACTACGAGTCTCATAAAATTATAAATAGTGATGACAAATTAAAAACTCCCTCTAGCCATGAATTTCTTGATAATGTTCAATGTAGGCAAAACACATTTAATTTTCATAAACAAAGTTTGATATTAACATATAAGTTTTAAGAAATTGATTCCAATACAGGATATAACAACAGATGAGTTGTTTGAATTTGCACATATATCACTTATTGAAGATGCCAACTATATTATTGTGAGCATACATTATATATTTCAAGGTTATTTTTTTCCATTCATAATAACTTGAATATCTAAAGGTGTGCCTTTCATATTTATCACAAAAAAAATGTATATGCAAATGGTTTGGAAAGAACAGCACCTATTTTTAAGTCAAGTGCATTTAAAATTACTTTATATTAAGATTATCAGCATATAATATAATCAATTATTATGTAGAAGGAACAGAGGGGAAATTCATAGCCCAAACTTGTATGATATAAAGTTTAACCAGAAAATGCCTATCTTAATTTTATTTTTCTACTAATGTTTGCAAAACTTCCTGTTCTTCATTTCTTGATATATATATACCCCCTTAACATGGGAAAAATGCATTATTCATTTCAAGTTGATTTTGCTTTTCTGCTATTGTGTAGACCCAGAATATCACCTTGTTAGGATATAATATATTAGAATTTGTGAAATGCAGTCATAGTTAATTCTTAATTACTCATGTGTGAATCATCCATTTTGTAGACTAACCATTTACAAATTATAATTTTCTCTTCTGCTCCCTCTTCTTTTTTTTTTCTATTGCTATTCTGAGTTTTCTAACATACTAAGCAAAATCTATTTTAAGCAAAATAATGCACTTTAAAATGCATACTTAATGTATTCCAAAGTGAAGTATAATTTCTTGTGGAAAATCTTTGATTTTGGTGAATTTTGTCATGTTTATACTATATTCTGAGAAGTATTTCATCACCTGTTCTTGTCTTACTTTCAACAAGACTTTGTTTCCTCAAATATGTTCTGATATCACAAAATCTACAAGAGGAAAAAAATCAAGCAAGTAGAATCAAGTATAGGTGAATTTTTAAAAACATCAGAATACCTTTCCCCACAACTTTTAGATCTTTGGTTGTTTTGTTTTTTTTTTTTTTTCTCCTAGAAATTGTGGAGATATACTATAATCCAGTCTCTGTATATTTCTATGATCTCTATTCTCTGAAACCAAATCCACCCACAAAGAAACAAAAGCACTATTGCAAAACAAAGTAGAATCTATGATTTTAAATATTTTGCTATTGTATAAATAACAATCTATTTTCTTTATCCATTTTTCCTCTCAGTTTATGTATTACTCTCCAGAAGCAGTTTATGGCTTGTCAGTTCTTTGTACATTGAGCATTTCACCATATAATGAATTTTTCCCTGATTTTTTACTGTCTTCAACAATGTAGGAAATAAATAATAATGTAGAAGACATGGTTTGTAAAGTACTGAAAATCACTCCTCTCCCTGGTTTTGCCTCTGTGTCTTCAGTCTCACTATTAGTTACACTCATTTAGATTTTTTTTATTAAAATGCAAATATTCTTGGAGAAGTAATAAATTACTTTCTTATCAAAAAGTCACACCTTCTCCTGTAACACTGAACAGGGAAGAACCTTGGGCACAGAACAGTAATTTTTGATTAGAGAAGAGGATGCTGGGAACAATATATCACAGCTTTTAACAAGGGTGGAGGAGAGTGAGGCCGTACTATAGAAACTGCAGTAAGGCCAGGAAACTGCTCAAATGTTGAGTATTTATGGAAGGAGATAAATGAGGAAAGAAAAGTGTGCCAAAGGTAAGTGCTTTCATTGTCAGGCAGCATGCTCAGGTTTAGTTGTCACATTTTTTTCTGATCTTTTGCCTACTGTTGATAGAAGCCAATAAAATGACTGACAGTACTTTTTACTGAAGATTTAAAACACAATTCAGGACTCCACATTTTCTCATCATTCTCCAATTTGATTTCCTCTCAAATCCCTTCAAGTATATATATTTTTCCCCTTCAAGTATCTAAGGTAAATAATAACATAATTAGGAATCAACTATTATACAAAACTTTGGTTGGAGTATTGCTTCTTCAATATTGTGTAGAAAACTCATTTTAATATTAATAATGTAAAATTAATGCAAGTTTATTTTATTATAATTTTATAACTATTTTTCATTTAAAACTGACTTATTCGTAAAAATAGTAATAATATAAATTAAAATCAGCAGCTACTATAATGATAAAAATATTGTTAAAATATAAAGTATTAAAGATAATATAAAAATAATTTCTGAAAAAAATCATAGTGTGTGTTGTTATTTTTTATTTGTTATTATTATTATTTGTTGTTGTTGTTGTTTTTAATAGGCACACCCAACTGGCTTGTTTTATCATATGTGTGCTTTTAGCAATAATTTACTTCAGAGTCAGTATTTATGAAGTATTTTTATTTTTCAAGTTTTACTGAATGGTGTTATTTTTATTTTTTTATTTTATTTTTATTTTTTTATTTTTATTTTTTTAATTTATGATAGTCACAGAGAGAGAGAGAGAGAGGCAGAGACATAGGCAGAGGGAGAAGCAGGCTCCATGCACCGGGAGCCTGATGTGGGATTCGATCCCGGGTCTCCAGGATCGCGCCCTGGGCCAAAGGCAGGCGCCAAACCGCTGCGCCACCCAGGGATCCCTGGTGTTATTTTTAGACCATTTCCTGGTACTAAATGTGTGCATTCTTGCATTATATGATATTTCATGAAAGCTCAATGGATTAAAAATAAATAAATAAAATATCCATAGAATTTGGTAATGAGATGGGCTACAGAAATAAACAGTTTTTAAACATTAAATCAATTTCAAGATCAAATACTTTGAGTTAATTTATCGACTGAAAATATCTTCTCCTATAGCAAGTATAGCAGGTTTTATACAATAAAATTTTAATTTCATGCAACACAAAAATTCATAAAATAACTATTAAAACTTATTTTCATACCCTACAATCATATAAATGCAATAGCTGAACTTTTATTTAGAACCCTACGGTTATTCATTTTCAAAAGTGACCAGTATTGTTTAGAGCAAAGATAATACAATAGAACAAATTAGTCATAATAAATGGTGCTGGAGCAACTAGATATCTACATACAAAAAGAAAAAAAAATGAATCTAGACACAGAACTTCTACACTTCACAAAAATTAACTCAAAATGGATCACAGACCTAAGTGCAAAGTGCAAAACTGTAAAACTCTTAGATGATGACATAAAAGAAAATCTAGGTACCACAATAAAACAATAAGGAATGATCCATGGAGGATGTAATTGATAAGCTCATTAAAAACACATTAAAGACTTCTGCTCCACAAAGAACAATGTCAAGAGAATGAGAAGAAAACAAAGACTAGGAAAAATATTTGCAAAAAACACATCTGATAAAAGATGATTATCAGAAATATACAATGTCCGGGATCCCTGGGTGGCGCAGCGGTTTGGCGCCTGCCTTTGGCCCAGGGCGCGATCCTGGAGACCCGGGATCGAATCCCACGTCGGGCTCCCGGTGCATGGAGCCTGCTTCTCCCTCTGCCTGTGTCTCTGCCTCTCTCTCTATCTCTCTGTGACTATCATAAATAAATAAAAAAAGAAATTAAAAAAAAAAAAGAAATATACAATGTCCTTAAAATGCAAGAATAAGAAAACAAACAACTCAATTCAAAAATACGAAAAAGATTTTAACTGACACCTTATCAAAGAAGATACACAAATATCAAATAAGCTTATGAAAAGATGATCCAAATCATATGCTATCATGGAAATGCAAATTAAAAGACACAGCACTACAAACCTATTAGAATGGCCTAGAATCCAGAACACTGACAACACCAAATGAAGATAAGGATGTGGAACAAGAGCAAGAACTCTCATTCATTGCTGTGGGGATCCAAAATGATCCAGTCATTTTGGGAAACAGTTTGGCAGTTTCTTACAAACCTAAATATACTTCAACTATCCAGCAATTGTGCTCCTGGATATTTACCCAAAGGAATTAGAAACTTATGTCTACACAGAACCCTACAAAGGATGTTTGCAACAGTTTTATTCATAATTGCCAAAACTGGGCAGCCCCGATGGCCCAGCGGTTTGGTGCGGCCTTCAGCCCAGGGCCGGGATCGAGTCCCATGTCAGGCTCCCTGCTTGGGGCCTGCTTCTCCCTCTGCCTGTGTCTCTGCCTCTGTCTGTCTGTCTCTCTCTGTGCCTCTCATGAATAAATAAATAAAATCTTAAAAAAAATAAAAAATAATTGCCAAAACTTGGAAGCAATTAAGATGTCTCAAAGTAGCTGAATGGATAAACTGATACATCCAGATAATGGAATACTATTCCATGCTCAAGGGTAATGAGTTATCAAGCCATGAGAAGACACCAGGAAAACTGGAAAGAATATTATTCAGTAAAAGAAGCCCTTTCATACTGAATACTGTTTGATTCCAAATAGATGAATTTCTGGGAAATGCAAAACTGGAAACAGTAATGAGATTGGTGGTTGGCAAGGGTTGGGGAGAGAGGAAGAGAAGAGGATGGTGGAAATACTCTGTATGCTACTATAATGATGGATATGTGCTGTTATACATTTGTCCAAGCTCAGAATGCACAATGCCAAGAGTGAACTGTAATGTAGATTGTGGACTTTGGGTGATTATAATGTGTCAATGTAGGTTTATCAGTTGTGACCAACATACCATGCTGGTGGGGGACATGGATAATGGGAGAAGTTATGCATGTGCAGGAGCACAGGGGTATATAAAAAAATCCCTGTACCTTCCCCTTGATTTTGCTGGCAACTTTAAACTGCTTAAAAAATAAAGTCTTATGAATAAAAGTATTGGTTACTATATTTTTTTTCTGATAAACCTATAATGAATATACTGTACATATATATTCTGGAACATAATGCATGTTATCTTTTTATTGAAATGTCTATAAATGGGTTTCCTAATTTGGGAATTAGAATAAATTTTTATAATGTTATCATAGTGATATGTTATCATAAGTCCAATATAAAACTTATGATGCTAAAAGAGTGTAATATCAGCCTATATTATTAAATAGCATGTCTATGCAAATATGTTTTATCCTTTAGAGACTAACTTCTCAAGATTATAATAGTTGATACAGATCACGATGAAATTTTCCATAATTATATAGTGATTGAAGATTTTTCCTATTCTTGATATATTACATAAAAATAAATAAACATGACATTATAATAATTATCATTAGAAATAGAGAAAATTAAAATAGCTGAAATTCAAAACAAATCTGATTATTAGTGTTAGAAACATTTTATCAGATTCAATTTTTAATTATATTAATAAAATGACCATTACATTGCTCAAATTATAAACTTATGTCAAATTATAAATAATGATTAATGCTAACATGTATAAAACTTTAGGGAAAATAGATATATACAGAAATAATATAGATAATTTTCATTTGGATGTCTACAAATTCTGTACTTGAGTGTTTAGATTTTATTCCATAGACACATTGTCTTCACTTATATAAGTAGAGAACATTTGCTTGCTGAAGCTTACAAGAAAGAACCATACAGAAATTATATAAAAATGGATCTCTACAAGTTGGGCATCTCTTACACATCTGCATGTTTAATATATAAGATGATTTAACATTTAAGTAATGTAAAAATCAAACCTTAATGATAACTTTCTCAAACTTTATTTATGAAGTTGTTGTGTTAACATGTAATATGCTAAATGAAGATTTCTAATTTAAAGAAGAATCAACCCAGTAGAAATGTGTAAGTCATGCTGGGAAATGTTCCAGGGTTTCACACTGAATGTGCTTCTGAAATTTTATTCAACGAGAGAACCATATATTGAGTTTTATGGCACTGACTGAATTTTCTAATCTTACTCAGCTCTGACAGAAGAGGAAATTATATCAACCACTTTTATCTAGGTCAATTAACCTATACTGGACACATTCATTCTTCAGAGTTTTAGAGCCAGTGCTTAATGTGAGCATTGAAAATAGATCCTTAAAATCCATTACAGATTTGCTAAGTTGATGATAAACTGAGTATTTCTAAGGATATAGTATAGATATAGCTGATTTTTACTCTCCACTCCTACAATGCATATAGATAGGCATTTCAACTGTAGGTGGAAAGATGGAAAAGTTGGATTATTTCCCACCTTTTTTATCCCATTCTCTCATATTTCTTATTTCAGTACATTATGTGGTTTATTTGGGGGTTGGAGGGAAGGGGCACCTAATGATAAATTATGGGATATAGCTAGTGGTCTTAATAAAGCTTAAGTGCTCTTTTTCATGGCCTATATGTAGTTGTGTTGTGAAAAGTAGTTGTTCAGATATAGTTGTGTTGTGGAAAGTAGGAAGGAGAAAATATTTTGATGGTTGAATGAATTTAAAATCTTGATAATCATAAAGTGATTATGTTTTACCAGAAGAAAACCCATAATTTCTAACATCTAATTTGTTCACAAAGATTTGGTACGTTAATTTGCTTATTAATAAGTATTTTTATCATATGTCCCATTTGGTATTTGGCACTGTGAGTGATGAAAAATAAGTATGACATGCCATTTGCCTGAAAGATGAGCAATATATGTGAAGACCAAACAAATATAACAAATTATTAATTTGGTAATTATGTGTTTTGTAGTGCTACCATTGTGTGAGATAGAAATTTAGAGAAGTGAGATTAATCAGTGTAGGAAAATTCTCTGAAGAAGTTTTTAATTAATGACATTGGTAACTAAAATTATCACAGTTTTATTGGGTAATTCATATGTCAGACACTTGATTTCATTTAATCATCTTAAAATAACCATCATAAGACAGGAAGTAATATTAGCATTTAGGGGAAGAAATGGACTTTCATATGTCTTAGTCATGTAATCTCTAGAAAGTAAGGTAAAAGATGAGGCATTTGAGCATAGATTCATCCAACAATGGCTCATAGTCTTAACCACATTCACCTAGAAATAAGTTCAACTCTAAAATTATTATCTGAAAATGTAAAATTCAGCTTTTATTCCTAGCGACAACTTGAGAAACTAGGAACCTCTTCTACAGTTACAAAACTATTATATCTGAAGAAATCCATAGAGAAATTGTTGAAAAGAACAAAATCAGGTATATTTGAAGAGATTATTAGCATTAAAGATACTGAGATAAAAACATGCTCAATTTATGGGATATTTTATAGTGAAAATTTGGATGACTTTAAACCAAATGGTTTTGGATACCAATCTGTTATTAACAACATAGTATTTAAATGTTGAATACATACTTCGTGTTAATCAGATAAAACATATAATGGGGTGCCTGCGTGGGTCAGTCAGTTAAGCCTCTGCCTTTAGCTCAGGTCATGATCCTGGAGTCCTGGGATGGAGCCCCACTGTGGGCTCCCTGCTCAGCTGAGCATCTGCTTCTCCCTCTCCATCCATCCCTCCCCTCTCTCACCCTGCTCATGTTCTCTCTCTCTTTTTCTAATAAATAAATAAAATCTCTTTAAGAAATCAGGTAAAGCATATAGGTAACAAAGGAAGGGGTACTAACTTGTGAGGTTCCATGTTGCAATTTGGGAACAATTTTAACCTCATTCCCAGAGATGTTAGACTAGAGTTTCTTAGGGGGTCACAGTGGCCTATTCACTAGGATGGCTAGGGCAGTGTACATGATCAAGGGGTCAGATGACAGACAATCAGCAAGTGTCTTTGCAGGACAGTACTGCTTACAATAAGTTTTCTAAACTGAGTTGAAACTGGGGCGGGGGTTGCGGGGAATCATGCTATCATCCTTGCAGTGGTAGGGTTGCTACTGTGCTAATAAATTTAGGATGTGTAAACCTGTGCCAAGCTTATCTTCTCTGACATGACTTGTCTCTTCATGGAGTGGAAACTTACCTACTAACCAAGTACAAAGCATATAATCAGCACAACCTGATTTTTAACAAGGGAATTTGAACTTAGTTATCAAAACGGATCAATAGGGGCACCTGGGTGTCTCAGTCAGTCAAGTATGTGCCTTCAGCTCAGGTCACATCTCAGGGTTCTGGGATGAAGCCCAGCATTGAGCTCCCTGCTCAGCGGGGGGTCTGCTTCTCCCTCTCCCTTTGTCCCTCCTCCCATCTCCTACTCTCTCTCTTGCTTTGCTCTCTCTCCCACAAATACATAAAGTCTTCAAAAAAAAAAAAAAAGAAAAAAGGATCAATAATACCTTCAAAGTTTCTAACTCAGGGTGATCCATTAGGTTAATTCAATATGTCTACAACAGCTTCTTCATTGTTGTGATACAAGCTACCTTCTCCTTACAATTAGCGTGATAATATATCTCTTGGAACTTGAGATTAATATCTTACATGGATGTTGGTAAATCTATAGAATATAATTTTTAAAGAGGAATATGTTGATCACACTGAAAAGTTTAAAATGTTTTACAGATTTGTGAAGCTGGAAATCATTTCATCAATGTGATCTTGGCTCATCCCAATCATACAGGTTAGTCTCTTTTTCTCTTCTCTAAACAATGTTAATTATTGTTATTATTTATTTATTTTTTTAATGTTAGTTATTTTTAAAAAAGACTTTAGCAAACATTTGTAAAAGCAATATTTGGAAACTTTTAAGACAATATTCCCCAATTCTAGCCCCTGTATGACTGTTTAAAATATTTGAACTAAATCATATTTTCTAATAATGGTTTCTCTAAAATAAAATGCACATGCCCCCCTAAATCAAATGACAATCTCACTTAAATATGTGAAAAACAGATGATTAAGAAGTAAGGGAGTATAAAATCCAGTGATAAATTTCAATTTCTTAGCTTGACTCCCAATCTTAATCTAATTTGCATAATAATTTATGTAATCCCACTGTATTTCAAGTGACTTAAACTTTTTCTAATAAAAGCGATCGTTGGCAAATTCAAAGTTTAGAAACAGTAATGCCTAGGAGGACACTTAAAATTTAGCTGTTAGCTAAATTGATGACTATATAAAAATGATAATAGATAGATAGATAATAGATGATAGATGATAGATGATAGATAACATGATTTGAAAATATTTGTACCTTGCTAAAAAATTAAGAGAATAATGACAGTGCTATTGTGGTTTATTGTCTGCTTTTACATTAAAGTAGAGTGGCTGAGGGGTGCCTGGGTTGTTCAGTCAGTCAAGGGTCTGCCTTCATCTCAGTTCACGATCCCAGGGCCCTGGGATCGAGCCACATGTTGGGCTCCAGCTCCTGGGGAGTTTACTTCTCCCTCTCTTCCCTGCTCATGCTCTGTCTTGCTAGCTCTTTCTCTCTCTCTCATATAAATAAGTAAGTAAGTAAGTAAGTAAATAAATAAATAAATAAATAAATAAAATCTTTATTAAAAAATAGAGTGATTGTATGTCATTTTTATCAGATCCAAATTTATAGATTTACTGAGTTCTCTTTGGATGTATTTGAAACCTGACTGTAAAACTTTTAGTGTAGAAACACAATACAACTCTGTAAAAATACTAATATTGCCAAAGTTATGAATACCACTAATTTTAGTCTTGACTATGTACCTCTGTGTCATCGTGCTCGTTTCTTCATGTACTTGGATTATGGTATCATGATTTGAAAATGAAAATTTTAAATCATGTTTCTGAAGTCAGACAGGCCTTTGGATTGTTCATGAAAAGACGACTTTTTTTCTTTAGTGTTTATTCCATCCTTTAACTTGCTTATATGTTGCTCTTGAGAAATCGGATGCCAATCTAATCTTCTCTTCTTTATTAATTGACTTGGTCTTTTAATCTTGAGACTCAAAGACTTTTTCTTTATCACTAAGTCTATTAATTATGTGGGGTATGTCTTAGACTTCATAATTTCAGGTCAATTTTCCAGAAACATGATGTAATCTGCCAGTAGGTTGATTCATGTCTTTTTTTTTTTTTTTTTTTTACCTCCAGAAAGTTTTCTTATGGTTTAAAATTTGTTTTCTTGCATTGTTGACTGCAAGGGGTTAAGGGGTTTAAGGGGTTAAATTATATATATATATATATATATATATATATTACATATATATATTACATCTTTATGTCTTATATATCTATTACTTTCTATTTTTAGCTTTTTATTTGTTTTTGGCTGTTTTTCTTCATCTTAATATCCCCTATTCTATTAAACATTCCATAGGCAAATTGAAATGTCTATATTACTGAGATGACTTTTTTCCTTTTACTACAATTTTTTTCTTGAGTATAATCACTTTTCATCTATTTTTTCTCCCTGTTTTGGCCAAATCTATTCTGAGTTTTGGAATTCTTAATGGTTATGTTCTCTGTATCTGTAAATGCTTCTGTGTAGGCAGATTCTGTTAAAATTTTTCAATTATCTTTTAGGGGGTATTTTTATCAGCATGGAAAAAAATAGCTTTCTATTTTTCTTACATGGAAGGCTTATATGAATGCCAATCAACTTATGTTCATTTTTAAGTGTATCGGTTGTCCTAAAAGAGAAATAATAAATATTTTTATGGATGGGGTGCTTGAAGTGGAGTCTCTAAAGTGTGTTCTGGAAGGAAAGAGGGTTGTTTTATTGTGTCTTTTGGTTCTTTAAACACTGTTTTTTTCTAAATGCCACAATTCCAAAGAAATGTTTCCTTCTTTTCCTTCTCCCTTAAGCCTCCAAGCAATGTATTCCTCATGAGCTGCTCTCCGATACTTTTATGGAAGTAGTGCTTCCTAAGATGAAAACCTTCTAGTCTCACTACTTACAAACCATTTCATCTCATTTCAGTTCTTCATATTCAGTGTTCTGATCTGTCAGGTATCAGACCTTTTCTCAGTAGATCTACTTTTCCTTATCATGAATTTTAGATTTCTATACATACAGTGCATTCTTTTTTTCTTACATAAACTCCTTTTTAAACTATCAGTTCCTTTGTTGGCTTTTAAAAAGTTTCTGCTGTTCCTGGTTTCAAATCCCCATTATGTGTTAATTGATCCTTGTAGTAACATCTGTTTCTTAGATGTGCTTTAGTCATAAATTATGTATAGGGGGACCATTTAATATTTATTATTTAAATAAGGTGTTACAAAACATGTTCCCCAGGAGACACAGTTTGATATAGAATAAGTTAAAAAGAAGTTTATTACAAAATACGGAAAAGAAGGAGGGGAGGAGAATTTTGCTAAGTAGGAAATTAGACTGTGATGCTGTCTCACGAGTGACCTTGGTTAATTCTGCAGGGGTATCTGAAGCTAGGATAACTTACCTGAGTTGTCTTGTGTTGGACTGACTAGAAATAAGGTTACTTGAGTGTAGATCTCTCTGGGAAATGTGAATGACCGAGTATAAAACAGCTGTCTTTAGTCAAGGCCATCCTCTTGGAGGGTCTGGAGTTGAAAACTTCCTGCTACCAGTAGTCCCATCAGTTATGGACGAAGTCCGTCATACTTGATGGGGATCTTGACATCATATCTCAGCACGCATCAGTCTCTTCCTTAGGTTTCACAGATCCACTTCTTTGTAAACTTTCTGGTAATAACTCCATCTGGTTGCCAGAGTGCCTCTCTTTCTGGGGGAAATGTAAAAGAGACATGCTAGTGGGAAAGTAGTACACAGCCTTTACCACTGTACATGGTCTCAGTATAACAACGGATGTGCACTAATTTTCTCCTCCACAAACTGTTAGATTCTTTTTACCCTCAACATGCACATTTAATGTCTCAGGGATTACCTATTGTCATAACCTATATTCTTATTTTTCTTAAGAAAGGGAATGTGGAGGGGCAGAGGGAGAGGGAGAGTGAATCTTAAGCAGGCTCCATATGCAAAGTGGAGCCCAGTGTGGGGCTTGGTCTCACAACACTGAGATCATGACCTAAGCCGAAATCAAAAGATGCTTCAGAAATTGAGCCAGCTACCCAAGATCCCCTACCTTGATCCTCATGGGGGTAAAATTTTCCTGGATACTTGTTTTGGCATTGCAGAGTCTTCCTTCCTGAGGTCCCAGTTTGTTCTCCCACCAATGAGTTTAGTGTCTTACAGCTGGTTAAAATCCAAAAACTGGGAAAGGAATGTTATATTGTCAGCTGCCCCAAATCTCTGGACTGTCCATCTCTTAATTTATTTCTAAATTCAGAAATAACACTGTTGGGTAAACATAAGCTAGCTTTTTGGAACATTGTGTTACTTTTAACCAGCCGTAAATTTTGTAGATCGAGCCTCTTCTGATTTTACTACTCATTCTGGCTTATGACAACTAAGTGCTATAGCTAGAAATGCCTTTGATTTGGGAGAAGGGGAAGGAAGGATACTTAAATCCCAATCGCTACTAGTCCATCCTAGTTCTAAAATGACAGCCCTTATACTCAGCCTGGAACTGCAGAGAGACAAAACTAATCTTAGTGCTGGTGGTGCCCCTTTCACTAATACATCCTTATAGCTTTGGAAAATGGTATATCCTGTAAATTATGTGGAACATGGGAAAGAACATGGGGATATGGAACATGAGAAAAACTTTTCTTCCATGGAAAAGAGCCTTCCCTTTTCAGCCTTCTATAGACTATCTAATCTAGGATCCCCACTTTTCTAAGCCATTTGACATCTTTCCCCCCTGCCTGCCATGGGGAATTCTAACATTTCTTCCTCACTTCCTGTGCTCATCTTCTAGGTGCATGTTAGTGTGTCTGTACCATTTTAGCAGAGCATTAACTCCTATATCCCAGAAGACTGCTCCAACATAAACCTATTCTTGTCCAATTTTATATTTTTCCTTTCTTATCAAGCATTCTCTGAATCCAATCACATGTATATTCTCCCATGATTTGCTAGCTGGGTTCCGTAGGTCCATTGGGGAATAATCCTTTTTCTCCCTTACCAGATCCAGAACAACCTCAGGTAGATTATATGGTTCTGTAAGCCTACCCTATAGCATAGAAGTTAAGAGAAGACATAGAGAAGATCCTAGAACAGAATTTCTTGCAACATAGTGGCATATGTATTGCCTTTAAGCAAGAGGTTGTGCTAGCTTTTAATAGAACGATGCCTTCATCAGGCTCATGGTTCATGGGAATCTATACCAAGATTTTGTGAATACCAACCTTGACTTAGCAGACCTAGTTTGGATTGGAGTTTTGTTTTGTTTTGTTTTTTTGTTTTTTTTTTTCTTTGGAGCATGACTACTATTGCAAGTAAGTCTTTGGACTGGTGTTCAGCTTTTTCTGTGTTTCTCCCATTCTAAGAGATTAGAGCTTCTGTGATGAGGCCCTCTGCTGCAGTTGGATTTTATTTTATTTATTTATTTTTTTTAGTTTTTATTTTATTTTATTTATTGAATAAATGACATGAATGAATGACATGAATGACACGCAGAGAGACAGAGAGAGGCAGAGACATGGGCAGAGGGAGAAGCAGGCTCCATGCACCGGGAGCCCGACGTGGGATTCGATCCCGGGTCTCCAGGATCACACCCTGGGCCAAAGGCAGGCGCCAAACCGCTGCACCACCCAGGGATCCCCTACAGTTGGATTTTAATTGCCAACTGTCAATTTCAGTTTTTAGCTACCTTGAGTACCGATAGCAGTCACCACTTAATTCCATTGGACCAAATAAAGCATTCCTTTCCACCAGTATAGAATATCAGCACACCACTGGTAAAAAGGCTTTATATTTGCACAGCTACTCTTGTACCAGCAGCTATCTGTTTGGGATCTACCGTCAATGATGGGAGTACTCATTGCAGGCTTTTCAGTTGGTCATTCAACTTTAAAATGCCATTCCATTACCTGCTTTTTGGGCCATTCCTGGTGGCAGCTACTGTCAGTTCAGTTTTCTAGGATGCAGATGCTAAGGTGGATATTAGCATTCAGGAGGTCTGTTAGAGAGTGATTTTATGAATGGGGAAAAACTAAGTCATGTTTGGAGAGAAAATTGAGAGTCATATAGTTTCAAGGGCAGTCTCAGGTGAACCTATGGGGCATTCTAAAGCTGGGATGATCAATCAATGTTATTCTGAGTTGAGTCATCAATTTACCATATTGATCAAATATTTGATTAAAGCTACACCAAAGAATGAATGTGACCTTGGGCACAAGGTTGCTCCCTTCTGCCAGACAATCTTCATAGGGGATGCTGAGAATTGAAAGTTTTCTGCCAGCAGCTATCCCTGAAGCTGTAGAATAATCTCTTCTACCTAAAGAAGAATCTGGGTGGTGCACTATTGCAATGTAAAAAATCTTCTTTTATGTAATAGAAGCTCTATTATATATAGTAACTAGAGATTGAGAAAGCATTTCATCGCAATGTAAGTATTAAATTAGTAACATCCAGGCTTACATCTTAAAATTAACAGAGGAAATAGATACACAAGACAATGTCTATATACATTTTCAGTGTCCCGAGACATATTGGTTACTAAATCTATAAACTACATCTGGAAGAAGCATTTGTGGATCCTTGAACATTCCACTAACACTAGAGGCTGAACAGTCATAAACTAGATTTAACCCAGATTATCTTGCGTGCATCTTCCACCTCTGAAATTCAGATTCTATAACATGGATAGTAGGTTCCTCAATCACTTTTCTTTTGATGAATATATGGATATTACACAAAGGCATTTGCATGTATGTTATCAAGACTATCTGAAATATTAAATGGCATCTGTATTTATCCTTATCTTGAAATGAACAGTACATGAAATCTGCACAGTACCTAATATTTTTTTTTACTTTGATATTTTAGCAATAGTTACAATTCTGAAAGCAGCATACTGACATTTCATTATGACTTTAGAATTATAACTAAAAGAGATTAGCTGATGTGTTATCTGATTAAACTTGCTATGGAGAATAAACAGTGATTTTATAACTCATATTTACTTTTACAAATGTCACTGCTCAAAGTTCAACTTGAAATCATGATAAATTTGTTATCTAAAATATTTCTTGAAAGAAATTGAAAGGTAAAAAATCACAAAAATCAAGTGACAATATGCTAAGTATAATGAAAACTGTAAATAACAATCCTGCTTGCTGAGCAGAAATAATTTATGTGGTATTTCTGAATATTAACTATGCTGATACTCACTGTAATCCTCTTATGAGAGATTTTCACACTTTCTTAATATAAATGACATCCTTGTAAAATTCCCTTTGGATTTTCGCTAATTAAATAGAAAGGGAGGTTTGAAGTATTTAATAATCTCAACCAAAAACATCTTATTTGAAACTAAAAGAGAAAAGGCATGCAATTGTTAAGGCACATTTACTGATTTGAGTATGCAATTCAGCTGCAAATATTATGCAAAATAATATTTACATATTAAATTTTAAAGAACTGATTATCATGGTATATTCTGTAATTTTATAGCAATATAGCTGTAGACATAAAAAATGAGAGGTATTCTGAGTCAAAAGGTCATAACATTTGAAACTGGGATTTTTCTGAGTAATTTGGGAAATATGTTTCTATAAATACATGATGACATTTTATGTAGTATAAGTTGTTCTAGAGAATTTAGAATTATATTTATACATATATGATTAAATTTGCTTTATGTAGCATCACTGATACTTTACTCTTCTTTCTAAAAGGAATTAATGCCTGTTTTCCAAGTCCAAATTATAACCCCTTCACATGGATGTTTTTCCTGGTTTCATGTCCTAACTACACCTATGAGGTATGCTATTTATGCATATAAATAATTACACTTTATTATATGATATACTAAATGCATGTTTATGTATTTACATATATTATAGTTTAATATATATAATTATATACAGGTTTTATCTGTAGATTTGGCACAGAGTTATAAATTATGATATATATTTCAATTCAAGTTATAGGCATAGGAAATTGGAACATTCAACCACAATTTTCCTTGCAAAAATGAATATTTTTACATATATTTATTTTTAAAGAAAACTTTACAATCTCCATATCAAATATCTTGAGATGTTTCAGAATTCTGTTTTTTTTATCATTACAGTTTTTGGAACAATATGCTCCATTTTGTTTTATGAATATGATGCTGTTTGTGGGATTGTTTATGACTATCCTATTTTAAAACAAAATTATTATTTGGGAGAAATTTATTTCTACCTATAGTTGTCTTACTGTCTTTTAAGCTTTCATATTACCTTTGTAATATCACAAATGGTATTTATTAATTTATTCTTTAACCTAACAGATTGGATCATGGATTAGTTTCACAGTCATGACACAAACACTGCCAGGTAAGACCTAGGTTATTTCATATTTAAGTAAATGCACCTTTAGGAAAAGTGGTTTCTGAGAACAAGTTTTTATAGCGGTAAAGTCTGGCATTTTTGCAAAAGGATTTTATGCTTCTATTTTTATTTTTTATTTTGGATATTTTTGGCAGTTTTAAAATATAATGAAACAAAAATCTCTAGGTAATCATGGCTTAATCCAACCTAGAAAAAGTAGCCCAAACATATTAAACAGCAATAATTTATTAATAAAAATAAGGGTAATAATGCACTTCACTTGAAACTCTGTTATGCATAAATGCAGACGTGTATTGCTGTGTCCTTCAAGTGCTCATAATGTCTCTGAAGGGAAGACTAGGAGCATAAGTGTGTAATCTTAAATGCTGGGCATTTTAACACACATAAGAGAGTTAAATTGCAATCAGCTGCATGTATTGGAAAAGATATGTGTTACAACCATTACAATCATCTCATCCATTATTTGTTCCACTGTATAAAATTTTAAAATCATAATTAATGTGGTTTGCCATATGTCTGTGTAGATGTATATTATATACATACAGAAAACTATTAATGAAAAATTCAGAGATAAAAATTCTTTATTTGGAAATACTTTGTAGCAGTGGGATATAAAAAAATGTGAATTTATTTTGATCTCTGCTATGTACTTTCTATGTTTATTCAACCATGCAATGAAAATGGTTGAATATATATTATGCTAGGCAATGAATATAAGTAAAGAAAATTGATTCAGAAGTATGCAACAATTGAGAAATATTTTAAGAGCTAAATATGATAGTTTTTTAAATGTAACTTGCTATATGCATCATAGAAATAAGAAAGGATACTTATTTCTTTTTTCTTCTAGTTGGGGTTTTTACACTTCTGATGAGTATCCAGATGTCTCTGTGGGCACAAAAGAAACATAAGGTTTATCTGAAGAAATTCAATTCTTATATGCATAGGAAGTCAGCAATGATTCCATTCATACTGTAGGAAAAATGTGTAGAAAAACAGTCTATAAACCCACTAAGTAAGACTTAGTCAATGGTTGACTATAATGTAACAGAATTTCAAAAATAACAGTACTTTTTACTGAGTAAAAATTAATATTAGAATTTAGATAAATTTAGAATAATAAACCTAAGGCAAATAAAAAGTAGAAACTATATGTATAATTCATAAAAAATAAAATCCAATATATTTTTAAAGGATTGGTACTTGAACAAGATTTTCTTACTTTATTAAATATTTCATACTATTTGCTTAAGACAAGTAAAATACCTGAATTCCCAAGTAAAAAATTGTGACATTTAAGTCACTTAAATTGCATACATTTTAATAGTAATTTATTACTTACTTTATTGTTCAACATTGAGAAGTATATTTCAATTTTTTGTGAAAATTCTACCTATATTAAAAGTGAAACATGTAATCTTGTGTCATATTTATTTATTCATACGTACATTGTATGTTGCAATTACAAAATTAAAAGAATTAAAAATATTTTCTAGACATTATTCATAATTTGAATATATACTGCATATTAACATATATTTATATTTACATATAAATCATGTATTTATATAAATATATATTGAAATATGTATATTTCAAATTGATTATATGTGATGATACAATATATTGGAGATTTTTGGGGATTAAGAGTGGAAATATTTTTTGCTTTACTTTACATATTTTAATTCCTTTGTCCTCTCAAAGCTTGTTTGCATATGTGTGTGTATGTGAAAACGCATATATATTTTGACAAAGAGATATCATGAAAGTCTGATATCATGAAAGTCAAGAACACATTAAACATTTAAAAGAAATTCTGGAGACGCCTGGAATGGCTCCGCGGCTGAATGTCTGCCTTTGGCCCAGGGGGTGGTCCTGGAATCCCAGGATTGAGGTCCACATCAGGCCCCCCGCATGAGGCCTGCTTCTCCCTCTGACTGTGTCTCTGCCTCTCTCTCTCTCTCTCTCTCTCTGTCTCTCATGAATAAATAAATAAAATCTTAAGAAAAGAAAGAAATTCCGGGGTGTCCGAGTGACTCAGTCCGTTAAATGTCTGCCTTTGGCTCAGGTCATGATCCCAGAGTCCTGAGATAGAGGCCTGCATCAGGCTCTGAGCTTCATCAGGAGCCTGCTTCTCCCTGCTTCTGCCTCCTCTCTCTCTCTCTCTCTCTCTCTCTCTCTCTCTCTCTCTCTGTCGCTCATGAATAAATAAATAAAATCTTAAAAAAAATAAATTCTGAATTTCTTAATTTTAAAATTGGGATTCTTTAGATTGGTTTATTTCTAGAGTCTTTCCAATTTCTACATATAGATCAAAATAGCCTCATTAAAGCTGTTAGATTATATACATATATGATAAAATATCCTTGGTAAATGTAGGCACGTATGCATTCTGTGGATATTTATCATAATATATGTGGCAAATTATTCAAGAAATAACAAAAGCAATTTTTAAAAAACTTTTCTGTCATTCCCAAACGTACAAGCATTACATTATCTCAAAGGAAGAGACTTTAACCCCCTAATATCTATTCAGCAAAGTAGCATAGAATCATGCAAAAGTCTTCAAAGGAGGTACTAATGCATTAAACCACATACACCTAATACATCTATGTTAATTAACCACCTGTGATAATTATTATTGTTGAAAAACAAAGAATAGTTTATGTTTTCTTGATTAGATCCTAACTGGGGCCAATCCAGGAAGTTTGCACATTCTTACAGGACTAGAAACTCTTTGATGGAGCAAGGATGGGATACATATAGAACAGATACTTTTCTTCCCATGGTGCTGTCTTCCCTCATACTTGTCTCATACCAATAATTTCTTTATAGTTGGGAGTCACACCTTGGTTAATGGGTTATGAACTGCTTCTTGAAAATAATTTCTTTCTCATTTTTATTTCCTGGAGGAATTATTACCTCAAAAGATAAGACCTGATAAACTTACACCATTTTGTTATCAACATTAATGCTGCAAGTATAGCCAATAATCACACTATCAGATGTTTACTCAAAGAATGCAAGAACACTAATTCAAAGCGATACGTGCATCCCTATGTTCACAGCAACATTATTAAAAATAGCCAAGATTTGGAAGCAGCCCAAGTGTCCATCAATTGATGAATGGAGAAAATGCATAAAGAATATAGGTATAGGTACACACACACACACACACACACACACACACACGCAAGGGCATACTATTCAGCCATAAATAAGAATGCAAATTACATTTGCTATGACATGGAAAGAGCTGAAGAGTATAATGCTAAGTGAAAAGAGTCAGTCAGAGAAAGACAAATACCATAGTATTTCATTCCTATTTGGAATTTAAGAAACAAAGCAAACAAGCAAAGGGAAAGACAACAATCTGATGATTACAGGGGCCGGGGTGGGTTAAACATGTGATGGGGATAAGGAGTGCACTTGTCATGGTGAGTATATGGAACTGTTGAATTACTGTATAGTACTCCTGAAACTAACACTCTATGTTAACTGGAATTAAATAAAGATTTAAATAAAATGAAACAAAACAAAATATTTGGGCTTTTTATTATCCTAGGATTTCAAAGCAGGCCATAGAATTTGTCCTTAACGGACAAGAATAATAATTATTCTATGTAAATCAGTACTCAGCAGTCACATTGTTGTTCCTAAAGTCTTTTCAAAGGTAAGTGGATATGATGCCTCAGCAAACAGGATACTCGACAAATAAGATATTTAAACAGATAAGTTTACTTGAAGAAAAACTGAAAAGAAAAAACGTTCTGTAGGGACACAATGACTGTGTCTTTTATTACTATATTTGGCAAATGGAAACATGTAAAATCAGTATTTCTTCTCCATTAACTGACATAGCAATACAGAACTGCCTACCAGCCCTTCATGATTAATAAAAACAACATAAAAATAGAATGCTGTTATATTTTCATGAACTTTCCAAAGTAATACATAAATTCTCCAAATGTTTTCTACTTTCTGATTTAAAACATCTAAAGACATTATTAAGGCTTCTTTATTTTTTTTATTTTTTATTTTTTTATTCACTGGGCTGTATGGATAAAGCTAAAAAGGAATGAACATTATCTTAAACTGTAAATACCTGTTCAAAAATTATGGAACTGAGAATCTGATTCACATGATCAATCTTCTCTCAGGCCATTTCTCTATTGTAATATCTTCTAATGCATTTGCTCTTCATTTCTATCACTTTTGTAGAACATACCATTTATGAAAACAAAACAAAAACCCCTAAAGTCTAAAAACCAAACATATACCATTAATGGTTATAGATCTTTTTTTTCTGAGAAATATATAGATCTATAAATTCATGTCCAATGGTATCTTCATAGATTGAGTTATTTATTGACTTGATGTTTTATAAATCCTTTCCACACATCTAGACATGAATCAGTTTAAGGGGTCTTTAGAAGGCTGAAACTATGCAAAGTAAAAAGACTAGGTTGGGAAATGAATCTCACATGTGTCCCTTCATCAACTGTGTCTTCACTGTGTCTTTACTAGTAAAGTCCCCAGGCCCAACAAAGGCTAGAAATAAACTTAGGTAGGAGTGCAAAAATATAATCACAGATTTCAGCCTCTATCCAAATTGTTTAATTCAACAAGTATTATGATCCCTGCAAAGCTATAGTTTTTAAAAACTTCCATTTGAAGTTTTTAAGAATGCTAGCCAATAAAATTTCAATTTAATGAGTGTAATTAATCATATGAGAGTAAATAAATTAACATCAGAATCTTCTGACCAATACTGGGTTTGTATTACATGTAATATTAAAAAAATATAGTTCATTTACTCTGATAATTATTCTAATAACTACTTTTAAAATAATTTTCTGGAATAAATACTTTCTCTAATCCCAAATAAAATTTGCAAACAGTATTTTTAAAATACCACATCTTCATCTTTCACACATTCCTTATAAAAAGTAGCTAGCGAAGGAAAATAATCGAAAGAAAAACAACAAAAGTTAAGTCAGCTGCTATGCCACCCCAAATTATCACAGCATACTGCCTCTGCTCTCCACCCCTTCATCATGTCTACCTGCTATTTTATAGGTGTTTTTGGTTTGTTTGCATGTGTTTTGTTTTGTTTTTTTTAATGTTTTGGCTAATTTTGAATAAAAATAGACCTGTAGTACATTTTGTCTTTTAGTAAGTTTTGTGGAAACAAAAGTTATTCTCTGACTCACACAGACACACACAGGCACACGCACAGAGCAATTTTAAGCACTGTCATTTCTTAAAAGAAAAAATATATTGTCTCAATTTTTTTGTCTTGATTAATTTTTAAATAAATGAAGCATATTCTAATTTTTTAATGTGTTTGTTTGATCTTCTCTGTAGAAATGTTATGTCTAGAATAATCAAATCATAAAATTCAACATTATAGTTGAATATTTTGTATATTAACCTTTAATCTTCAGTAATTAAACAGATTTTCAAGATATTTTTAAGTTCAATTTTAAGTAACTGGCATTCAGTCCATGTTAAGTTTCAGCAGCTGATCTATTTCATTATTTTGTAGCTGATCTATTTCAATTACATTTGCTCTCATAAGATAAAATAAAATGACCTGTGAATCCATAATAAGGGTTCTTTCTACTTTAATTTTAATAAAAAAGAAAAGAAAACCTTTATGTTGCTCTTGGATATTAAAGGTGATTATAGCAAATGTT
This sequence comes from Vulpes lagopus, assembly GCF_018345385.1. NCBI lineage: Eukaryota > Metazoa > Chordata > Mammalia > Carnivora > Canidae > Vulpes > Vulpes lagopus. Next base: position 77,382,592 of record NC_054835.1, on the reverse strand, counting down.
ACTTTATAAGCACAATTAAAGGCATTTATGCAGCTTTTGCATAATGATAATAATTAAAAACCGTTTATTTTAAAGGCTGCTTAAAAGTTAATTTTCACCCAGGTGCATATTGAAGCCTATAATTAGCCTTCCTTCAGAGGAGGTTTGGTTGAGGAAATGCATAAAAGCATTTCTAGAGGCAGAAGTTTCCTGCTAAAATGAGATTTTGGATTTTAACTTTAGCTTGATGATGGTGCTTAAAATATGTGAGAAAAAAATCCTCAGAAATATTTTAAAAAATGAATCTATAATCATCCCAGGTTGATTTCATTGAGAAGATATATAGAAGACATATTTACATACAATTTGTTTGAGAAATGATGTCCTATAAGATTGGTGCCTGGAAAATTTTATTATTTACAACAAATATAAGAAATGTTCAAAGCAATCATGAAACATAATTTCCTATGTATCTTGTCATTCTACTGCCTTGGAAATCAATGTTATTTCTATGATAAATTCTTACCTACAATTCATTCTTGCTCTAATTATTTCCTACTTACTGACCATTCACTGGATGGTTTATTTTCCAAAATCTCTCTCATACTTTCTGACAGAACCTCCAAGTAGAGGCAATCATTACACTTTATCTATTGGCTAATTCCAAAGAGAATACAATCAGATACATAATGCCATTAAGGATTTTTTAAAATACAAGTACTGTTACTTTAAGAAGTTTATAGAAATAAAAAATAAGTCACTTAGGAATTATTGTGAAATATCAGACACTGGCTGAAGTTTGTTTACCTGTTTAGACATGAGGTTTCCTATCTATAAAATGAGATGTTTGCAGTAAGTAACCTGTAATATCTTTTCCTAATATTCTTGTAGAAAATTGTCCATTCAAATCATTGTCAATTCTTATTGTTCTCAAAAATCATGTATCATAAAATCCTGTTTGAATTAAATGACCGATGTTTACTTTTTATATAACATAATTTCTACTAATTTGTTAAATTTATTTATTAGTATATGCTATCCAAAAAACCAGGTCTGAGCTTTCCTGAACAAGTTAAATAAGATTTCTTCTTTCTTGGATCATTCTATTTGAGGTACAATATTAGAATATAACAATTCAGTGAGTGACAAACCAATTTTAGACTGTGATCGATATTATAAGGAAATGAATTATGTGCTATGAGAAAGTAAAATAATACGAGGGGTAAGATGAAGCAGATGGTGTGAACAAGAATTTACTTTGTAAGGGGATGGATGACCTTTTAGCAGACATTCAGAGTACTTAGCAAGGTGAAGGATTGTGGAGAGAATATATTAGACAACTGCAATTGACATACATAAGGCACTGAGACAGGAAAGACTTGGTATGCTTGAAGATCAGTAAGCCATCCAGTATAAATGGAATGTATTTAGTAAAAGAATGAATTATGCACACAGTGTTTGGAGAAATACTGAAGACATGTGTTGCATGGCCCATAGAGCAGTCTAAATGTTAAATTACTTGTTGTATGATTCTAAAAAATTCAATTCTGCTATAGAATATAAGAATACGTGTAAGAAGAGACACATAAAGAAATTGCGTCAAGGTAATTTCCAAGAGAATAATATTTAGATTTTTTAAAAAGATTTTATTTATTTGAGAGAGAGAGAAGGGGTATGAGTCTGAGCAGGGAGAAGAAAAAGAGGGAGGGAGAAGGTGGGGAAAGAATCTCGAGCAGACTCTGCACTGAGCATGTAGCCTGACACAGGGCTCCATCGCATGATCCTGAGATCATGACTTGAACCAAAACCAAGAGTGAGAAGTTTAACCAACTGAGCAACCCAAGTATCCCAATATTTAGATTTTATTCTAATTGAAAGAAAAAAATCCAGGGCAATAAATAATATAAGGTAATGTTATGGGCTGGTTCCTACATTTTTTTCTCTAGTGTCATTTCCAAATATATTTCCTCATATTTTATATGTTCAAATAATCCCTAATCTACTTAACATCTATTGAACTCTTCAGGTGATTTTATATGCCTAAGTTTCTACATATATAATTTCTTTTATAATATGAACTCTTTTAAATTAAATATTTTTTAACTTCCTGTTGGAATATATATATATATATATATATATATATATATATATATATATATACCAAATAGTATACATTATTCTAAGCATAAATACATTTTTCAAACTAAGTATACTTAGAGTGTTGCAGAAACATAACATTACCAGCAGCCTGGAAGACCCCTACCCACTGCCCACTTCATGCTACCTTGTTTCTAATCATTATCTTCCTTAAAAGTAAAACTTGTGACTTCTGAGAGCACAAGTTAAATTTGCAGGTTTTGTGACCTGCAAAAAACTCTTGTGTGTGTGTTTTTTTTTAATTCAAATCCTACAAGGATAATAAATGTTGTTGTATGTATTTTTGCCTATTTTTCTTCTAATTATGTGTGTGATACCTTATCCCTTTTGATATTTTTTTTTCATCAGTTTTAATTTTCATGGGCATTTGGGCAAATTCAAGCTTTAGGTTATCACAAATAGTGCAGCTATGAACATATTTGTACTTTTTTGAGTAAACATCTATACACAGGCCTATTGAGAATATATCTAACAGCTGAATTGCTATGAAATGGGTATGCTTATTTTCCAGCTTTAATAAAGACTATCATGCAGTCAGTTCTTCCAACACTTGGTATTTTAATTTTGCATTTGGTTGGGGATGTACTGATATATCACAGTGTATTTAATTTGCATTTTTCTGATGTCTAATGAAGTTAAGACCTTTTCACATGCTTAGTAGTCATTTGGGTGTCCTCTCTTGGGAACCATTTATCTTTTACTCAAAAAGCTATTGAGTTTTCTATTCTATTGATATGTAGAAAAATCTTCAGTATTTAAGCGGTGAGTTCGTTGTTTTATATCCATCTACTTACTCTCTATTGTCTCTTTCATTTATTTCTTTAAGGATCTATGAACCTAACAAATATGTTCTCTTGTTCTGTGAGTTGCTTTTCTAGTCCCTCAATGCATATTTTAATAGTAATGTTAACATTAAATATAATATAATATAGTTAACATTAATATAGTAAAGTTAACATTAATATAACATTAATATAGTCATTTTTTGTATAGTTCTTGCTCTTTGTGTCTTTTTCAAAGTCTCTTTGCCCCCTCCAAGGTCACAAACATGCTCAACTATGTTTTCTGCTAAAAATCTTAATATTTTATCTTCCACAGTTGATCTCCAATATATTTGGAACTGATGTTTTTTGTGTTCAGAGTAAGATGGAGGCCATAATTTTTATTGTGTAGATAGGTAATGTCTTAATACTATTCATAAAGAAAAAAATTGTCCATTGCCTTATACCTTTCTAAATTAAGTGACTCTATATGTAAGTCTATTTTAGAGGTTCACAATTTTATGTCATTGGTCAGACTTATGCTATTTTTGTTTGGCTTTGGGTTTAACCTTGCACTAATCTTACCTTGTCTTCATTTAATCATCTTTCCCAGTGATGTTTGTCCTAACTCTTCACTTTTCTTCTTCTTCATCTTTTTTTTTTTTTAAAGATTTAATTTATTCATGAGAGACACCGGGGAGGTGGGGAGAGAGGCAGAGAGGCAGAGACACAGGCAGAGGGAGAAGCAGGCTCCATGCAGGAAGCCCATCGTGGGACTCCATCCTGGGACTGGATCCAGGGACTCGATCCTGGGACTCAATCCTGGGACTCAATCCTGAGATTCCATGATCTCAGCCCGGGCTGAAGGCAGGTGCTAAAACCGCTGAGCCACCCAGGGATCCCCCACTTTTCTTCTTCTTAAAGACTATTTTGGTCATTTGTGGGCCATTACATTTTTAATTGAATTTTAGAATCACTTTGTAAATTAAAAAATCTCTTGAGATTTAAATGGGAATTTTGTTGAATCTATAGATTAATTCAAGGAAAATTGATCTTTGCAATACTGGGTTTTATAATTCACAATTTCTCAATTTATTTAGATGGTCTTTATGCTCTATCAATAAAATTGTTTCCATGTAGAGATCTTTACATTTTTCATTCGATTTACCTTAACAGGGTTCCCTGGGTGGCTCAGCGGTTTGGCCCCTGCCTTCAGCCCAGGGCCTGATCCTGGAGACCCGGAATCGAGTCCGTGTTGGGCTCCCTGCATGGAGCCTGCTTCTCCCTCTGCTTATGTCTCTGCCTCTCTCTCTCTCATAAATAAATAGATCTTAAAAAATATTTATCTTAAATATTTTTATCACTATTGTAAATTCTATCTTATCTTTTTAATCTTCCACTTATTTTTTAAAATACTACCTTTCAGAATTTGCTGCATCATCATTATTATTGTTAATCTGCATTATTTCTTATGCTTTTCTGGAGATACTTTGGATTGTCAAGGCATATAACATGCAAATGTTTACATTATTTTTTCTAATAATTATATACACACAAATATGTATACATGCATATTCTCAGTACAATATTGTATAAAATGATAGATAATTTTCATTTTTACTTCAGAGAAACATTTCCAATGTTTTATCAGTCATTAAAAAGTTTCTATAAGTATTCCTTATCAGATTTTTTTTAATTTTTATTTATTTATTTATTTATGATAGTCACACACACACAGAGAGAGAGGCAGAGACACAGGCAGAGGGAGAAGCAGGCTCCATGCACCGGGAGCCCGACGTGGGATTCGATCCCAGGTCTCCAGGATCGCGCCCTGGGCCAAAGGCAGGCGCCAAACCGCTGCGCCACCCAGGGATCCCTCCTTATCAGACTAGAATTTTTTTATATCTAGTTTGTTAAATGTTTGTGATTATTGAGGGGGAAGAATTTCTTCTAATATTCAATGTCCTTCTAGCTGGATGAAGAATCAAACTGACATGAGACATATTAACAGGAGAAAATCAAATTTAATAGCATACAAATGGGGAATCCACACAGGCATGGAAATCCAAAGACAGGCAACATGATACTTGTATACACCCAGGAGAAGGGTAGGGGACCAGAGGATACAAAGGGGAGAAAGATCATTGTCAAGAAGGTGAAAGGAGTTGTTTGGAAAACAAAGGTTGCCCTATTATGTAGATAAGTTTCTAAGTAAAGAGGGATCTCTGTTAATAGCTGTCTTCCTGGGTGGCTCAGTGGTTTAGCGCCCCTTCAGCCCAGGGCCTGATCTTGGAGTCCCTAGATCAAGTCCCACATCGGGCTCCCTGCATGGAGCTTGCCTCTCCCTCTGCTTGTGTCTCTGCCCTCTCTGTGTGTCTCTCATGAATAAATAAATAAAACTTAAAAAGAATAGCTGTCTTCCTGGCAATTAAGGGGCAGGTAAATAGCTCTTCTTGAATCTGCTGGGGTTTGGTTGCTTTAAAATCAAATAATGTTCATGTCAAAGTGGTCCATCTTGGGGTTACCTGCACTTGGCCCCTAAGCCATGGGAGTATTGAGTTTTCTCAAAGGATTTCTTCATCTATTGTAATGATCACATTATTTTTCTTCTATTTTCTTTAGTTTTTTCTTTTTTCTTTTTTTTGCAATTCTTTTTTTTTTAGCTTCCTCAGAATAGAGTTCAAATAATTTTCAACATTTTAAATTTTATAATAAATGTTCCACTAACCACAGCTTTTGATGTGTCATTGAAGCTTTGATATGTCATGCATTTATTGAGGAGGAAACTGGAGGCTAACTGAGGACAAAGCACAAATCCACACCCAGCAACCCCCATCCCCATTCCAGGATGGGATATATGTAACATTCCTCCAGGAAGTTCCCAACGGTCTTTTTTTTTTTTTTTTTACTTAAATTCAATTTTCCAACGTAGAGTATAACACCCATTGCTCATCCCATCAAGTGTCCTCCTTGGTGCCCATCACCTAGTTACCACATCCCCCACCCACCCTTCTTCCATCCTTTGATTCCAAGAGTTGGAGTCTCTCATGATTTGTCTTCCTAATTTTTCCCATTCAGTTCCCTTCCTTTCCCTTATAATCTCTTTCACTATTTCTTATATTCCATGCATGAGTGAAATCGTATGATGATTGTCCTTCTCCAATTGACGTACTTCACTCAGCATAATACCTTCCAGTTCCATCCATGTTGAAGCAAATGGCGGGTACTCAGTCTTTCTGATCGCTGAGTAATATTCCATTGTATATATAGACCACATCTTCTTTATCCATTCCTCTATCAAAGGACTTCATGGCTCCCTCCACGGTTTGGCTATTGTGGACATTGCTGCTACAAACATTGGGGTGCTTTCATTACATCAGTATATCTGGGGTAAATCCCCAGTAGTGCAATTAGTGGGTCATAGGGAAGTTCTATTTTTAACTTCTTGAGGAACTTCCACACAGTTTTCCAGAGTGGCTGCACCAGTTCACATTCCCACCAACAGTGTAAGAGGGTTCCCCTTTCTCCACATCCTCTCCAACATTTGTTGTTTCCTTTTTGTTAATTTTAGTCATTCTCAATGGTATGAGGTGGTAATTCATTGTGGTTTTGATTTGCATTTCCCTGATGTCAAGTGATGTGGAGCATTTTTTCATGTGCTTGTTGGCCATGTGTATAAGGTCTTTTTTTGGTAAATTTTCAGTTCATATCTTCTTAATGTTAATGCTTGCTAGAGGGAAAAACAGCTTGTCCATGGCAAGACCACCAGTGTCCTGTGAGTCTTCTTTAACCTATTGATATGGGAGAGCTTTGTTCTCATCTCACGGAGTAAAAGAATGAATATTGTGGACAGCAGAAAGTGAGTAAAGCAATAGAACTTTATTAAGCAAAGATATAGAGAAAGCTCTCAGAAGTGAGAGGGGTCCCAACAGGGTTGCCACTTAAGATTTGTGGGGTTGGTGTTTTATTTGAAGTCAACCAAGGAACCTAAATCTTTTAACATTATCTATTGATATCATCATTGAGTAAGAACTAGTGATAATATCTTTAATGCCTTACTTCTTTTTTAGGTTCTGGTTATTCTTTTTTGGTCACAGATGCCTGTCATAAAAAAGACATCCTCCCTGCCCACACCTAAGGCAGGGTGGTCTGGCTTGTTCCCTTATTTCTGGTTTCCTTATACCTCAGTATTTTGGGGACTTTTGTGAGCCTGCTTCCGTGGCTCCCTACCTAGCCCTGAGTAGCCCCATTTGTCCCTAATTCACCATGAAAAAACTTTTGAAACCTCCCTTTTATTTACCTCACCCAATTTCCAAGTGTATAATCACCCACCCCTCACAACCCTAGGGCAGAAACTCTTCTTGCCCATGGATCTTGCCCCTATGCATTAATAAAACCAACATTTTGCACCAAAGATGTCTCCAGAATTATTTCTTGGTCACGGACTCTGGACCTCATTCCACCAAACCACACCTATATTCCAAAATTACATTATTTATTATTTTACATTTTAGTAAAAATACATTCTAATTTATGTTTTTCTTATTTGACTCATGAATTATTTGAGAGTAAGCTTTTAGTCTCTAAGAATCTGGGGTTCTTTTCCAGATGTTTTGTTTGATCTAGCTTAATTCCATGTGATCAGAAAATATACTCTAAATGATTCTTTTACACTTTTCATTTTTGAAATTTTTTGAGACTTTGTTATACACACAGCATATGGTCTAATTTGGTAAATTCTTGTACACTTGAAAAAGTGTGAATATTGCAGTTTATGAACATTTTATATAAGCTACTAGACTTTTATGAATTTTAGTTCTATGCATATTTAAAACTCCATAATATATTATTAATATATATTATAAGCAATTAACATTGGCTTATTTGCATGTGTGAAAATTTGTATGTATTCCTGAAAAAAAATCAAATTTATTAGGAAATGCTATTGCTCTTATGATACATTCAAACATTTGCAAAGCCATCTTCTACAAGTTCAAAATTTAAGCATTTTAAAACATGGGTCTATTTTGGTAAATATTTATGAGGCTCACTTTCTTTACCTATTCAATATCACAGTAATTTATGCTTTACACAAAGACGGAGGTAAAATAGGAAAACATGTCTTAATTTTTTGGTATCTAGATAAAATTATAATCCTAATCTCTATTGGTTTTCCCAATAAAAATGAGAGAGAACACAAAGGCCATTTTTTTTTTTTAAAGATTCTATTTGTTTATTCATGAGAGACAGAAAGAGAGAGAGAGAGAGGTAGAGACACAGGCAGAGAAGCAGGCTCCATGCAGGGAGCCCAATGTGGGACTTGATCCTAGGACTCCAGGATCATGCTCTGGGCCAAAGGCAGGCGCTAAACCACTGAGCCAACCAGGGATCCCCCACCGAACCCATTTTGCCTTCTTTAGAGTATGATGAAAAGTAACACAGTGTGGTAAGACAATTCAGTTAGAACAAAATAATTGATGAAGTAGAAGAATTTCTGAAGTATACATAGAATTAAAAAATGATTTTTAGAAGAGAAAATTTACTAAGATTTGCATTAACTATTCCAAATGATAAAACAGTAGAACAAAAGGCTTTTCCTAAATAACAACATGAACTTCAAAGTAAAGAATCAAATCAACATGAGTAAAGGGATAAAATTTGACCAAATAAAACTGACAAGATTGTTTTTCTCTTCATCGACAACAAAGTAGGCTTATGATTGAGTTTGTTATTTATATGTGTGAAGTGCTTGATCTTGTGTTTAGGTTTCTTTTTTTCTTTTAACGAGAGAATTGATAAATTTGTAATTCTTACAGGAAAGAGGATTAAAAATCCTAATCCATCCCTAAAGTCTCTGAAAGATTACAGCTCAAAACTATGAAGGAGCATGAACCTATTTAATATTAATTCATATAAATAATTTGATTATTAAAATTAAAATATATATGTATGTATTTTAGTTTGCTATTGTTTTATTCCAATGAGTCTAGGATATAAGTCACAAAACATACTAAATTCTACAAGATAGTTTACAACTGAAAATTAAAAATTAGCTTTTAATATCATTTTTGAGCTCAATTGGGAATTCAGGCATTCAGTGATCTTTAGGCCACTGAGCCTATATGCAGTGGCTGTTAATTAATTACACAACATTCTACTGAGCCAGGGACTTCCTAAAACATTCTCCATATTCTGCAAAGATCAATTTGTCTAGTATGTGGACTCATTAATTAAAAAAATACCCAACATTTTAGCATATAAAAATAAGTTGATATATGTGTATGTGTACTCATGTGTGTAATAGGTGCATGTTTTGTTCATGTTTGTAACTGATTTAGGGCTCCAAACTCAGAAAGAATAGGTATTTTACTCTAAGAAACAATGAATTTCTTTATCTCTAAATTTTCTTATTTTTTTAATTTGGAATTAGCATCTTTGAAAAAATATTATAACTACACATATATAATACTTAGAATTCATAAATATTATATAGATATAATCATCAATGAGTTTTATTAATAAAAACATTCATGCTATAAAATTGAGACTATCTAAAATATTAAGTGTAAACTATATAAAACAAGAAATTTTCAAAGCACACCTAATTTTAATGATTTTTATCCAGGCTGAATGCTGTAAACTGAATATACTCCCTCAAAATTCCTATGTAGAAGTTCTAGCTCCCAATGTGGTATTATGATGTGAAAGCAATAATGTGGAGTTTTACTTGCATCAGGTAGAGAACTAGATAACCTCTATCTTCTTAACATCTCTTTTCCTGATCCAACAGGTCCCTCTTACTTCTCTGATTATTTATTCAATTATGGTTATAAAAAGTACCCTTACATTTATGATTTATTTACATTAATTATATGAATGGAAATTCATGTAATTTCTTCTTTGTATTTTAAGAGAATCCACTCTTAAAGCACTTACAACTAAATTCACATGTGGATTTAGGGTTAACTTAAATGTAAGTAAAAATAATAATCTGTCTTCTAGTAGTACCAGCCTTTTAGCCAACTGAACAGAACAAAATGGGGCCAAATATTAATATTCAAAATGTGTCTAAGCCTACTTTCCCCATCAGTACAATTAAGTGTGTGTATGGATACACACATGCACACGTTTATCCCCCAAATGAACAAAATCCTAAAGCTATGAAATCATCTTCAACAATAAATTGAACCGACAACTTCTCTATGAAACTTTCCAAAACCTGACCTCTATTTCTCTTCTCTTCTGGCAGATTGTAGTTGTTGTTTCTTATGGGTTTCCAAATATACTTATTCTCTATTAAACTTAAATATGCTTTATCAGTTTATATACTATATGTCATATTATATGGACTTACTTTCTGGCCTTAATAGATAGTATATTCTATAAGTTTCTTGAAGGCAAGAATGAAGACTTAATCATCTTTATATCTGCAGTGATGAACAATAATTCAAGAACACTACTGGGGTTCAATCTGCAGATTACATAATCCATAAGAGTTCACTGTTAGGGGCCCTTCTTTCTTTTTTTCTTTATCTTTTTTTTCCAAATGGGAATATTGAATCTAGAGTTAGAATCTAGAGCTAATGTTAAATGAATTTCTATTTTATTTTTTTAGCTACTACTACATGGGGAAAAGTCCAGTTTTAAAAGACTAGTAATTGGATTGTCATTCAATAAGTATTTAGAGAAAATAGTCACTTCCATCTACTTGAACTCAATTCACGTAAGAACATTAAATCTGATCATGTGCAACAGGCTAATAGGAAATGCTGAGCAAAGCAAGCATTTTTATTTTCTGAGGACTATAAAAACACATGTGAGAAAAAATCTTAAAATTTTGACACTGCTAGAATGAGTAATGTTCACATTGATTCTATACTATTATTTGTGAATAATGAATTATAAAACATTATACCTTTTGTCATCATCTTGAATGATGACAAGCAGTTTGCCCCTAAGAAGAACAGAGGATTTAATTTTTCAGAAATATTTCAAAAATGGAAATAAAATTTTATTTCACAGAGCACTGAAATATAATGTTGACATATAAAATTTATAGATCATGTATAACATGGGAAAATACAGCAGCAAAAATAGATGATATAGTCACTTATGGGATTCATTGATATATTAAATAAATTATTGGGCAGGAGATATACTAAGTAGGTTGTTAAAATGTACCAAAATACTAGTAAATGTGAGGCTGAATTCAAAGGAAAGGCAGCATTAAATAAAAGTTAAACTTCAATATATTTGCCAATTCAACATTTAGCTTCAAAAAGTAGTGATACAGAATTGAAAAATTATATGAAAATGTGGATATTTATATATTTTCAGTATTAACATATTTCATTTTTAGAACTTTAGTTGAGTTGTGTTTTTTCCCTGATTCTTTCTGACTCTTCCATTACATGAAAGTGTTGGTTGATTATTTTTTCCTAAGGGATGATGGTGGAAATGTAAAGATAGAATTGACAAATAGCTTTGTTGGCAAAATGAGCACATTAGAACTAATTAGTTCTCCCTCTAGCTCACTGAATTATGTGGCTTCTCTGAAGGACAGAAACACTTTTAAAAATCAAGAGAATATTTTTAAGAAATAAATGAAAATATGTTTAGTCTTACAAATTATCAAAGAAGTGCATTTGAATAGGAGTGCCATTTAATGTCAACTTAATTTAAAAATATGATAAAAAATCTGAATGTGAACATCCAAGAAGCTCAATGAATTCCATGTGGGATAACTTCAAAGAGACTTATACCAAGACACATTATAATCAAGATGTAGAAAGACAAGGAGAGAATCTTTAAAGCAGCACAAGAGAAGTGTCTCATTGTATACAAAAGATGATGCTTTAGGGGCACCTGGGTTGCTCAATTGGTTAAGCATCTTACTGTTGCTCAGGTTATGATCCCAGGGTCTTGGTATCTAGCCACATTGGGCTTCCTAGTTCTTCCTTGCCTCTCCTCTTGTTTGTGTTTTCTCTCTTTCTTTCTCAAATAAAATAAAATAAAATAAAATAAAAATAACAATAAAAATCGATGATATTATCAGTAGAGCTCATCAGCAACTAGGCAAACCAGAGGCAGTGGGTAATATATTCAAAGGACTACAAGAAAAAAATATCAAAAATCATATATCTGGCAAAAGTGTCCTTCAAAAATGATGGAGAGGTGAAGGCATTCCTAGGTAAAGAAAAGTTGAAAGTGTTTGTTATCACTACACTTGCCCTGAAAGAAATTATAAAAGTTTTTCTGCAGATTGTGATGAAAGGACACTGGACAGTAACTAAAAGCAATATAAAGAAATAAAATCTCAGTAAAAATAAATACATGGGCAATTATAAAAGCTAGCACTATTGTAACAATAGCCTATAACTCCATTTTTTTCTGTTTTATACATGATTTAAGAGACTAGTACATTTCAAAATTATTAGTGTAAAAACTAGTATTTTTTAAACTTTTCTTTGTTTCAACTGCTCATTTTATGTTCTAAATAATTTAAGAGATCAATGCATTAAAGCATAACTTTATGATTTCAGACACACAATGTGCAAAGATGCAATTTTGTAACATCAATAACCAAAAGAAAGTGGGGAAAGAGCTTTAAATGAGCAGTTTTTATATTATTGAAATTAAGTTGGTATAAGTAATTCCCATAGCAACTGAGATGGAAATAGTTATAGAATATTCACAAAAAAGAAATAAGAGGAAATTTAAAACCTTTCACTATAAAATATCAGCTTTACACAAAAGAGAGAAATGCAGGAAATGAGGGACAATATAAGCTATAAGGCATATAGAAAATAGAAAATGACAAGAATGAACTCCTTCTTATCAGTAAATCAGTTTTATTATAACTGGATTTAACTTTCTAATCAAAAGACCAATTGGCAGAATAGATAAAAAGCCTGAGCCAACTACATGCTGCCTACTAGTGATGCACTTTAGATCTTAAGAGGCAAATAGGTTGAAAGTAAAGGTTGGAAAAGATATTCCATGCAAATAGTCACCAAAAGGAAACAGGCATGACTACACTAATATAATACAATTATACTTTAAATTAAAAAAGATTATACAAGCAAAAAAACAAACATTAATAAAAAGTTAAATACATTAAAAAGCTATATAATAATCATAGACATTTATGTCTCAGGTAACAAAATACAAGTAGCAAAAAATTTACACATATGAAGGAAGAAATCGACATTTTCACAATAGTTAGAGACTGCATCATCCCATTTTTAAGTAAGTAAAGAAATCAAGAAATTGAAGAATACAATAAAGTAACTAGATCTAACACATATATAGGACCCTCTATGTGTTGAGCAGGAAGATACAGCTACCAATTCCAAGTGAGTATTCCTATTATATGGAGAATACAAAAATCATAGCAATATCAACCATCAGAAGCTGAAGCTCACAGTCATTGTTCCACTGCATATTCTGCAGGTTGAGTCACCGAAGAGGCAATGTGCAAATCTCTAGTTATCTGTGGCCAAGCAGCAGATTGTCACTCTGCTTTCATTCTGGGGAATGTTCTAGATTCATGGCACTGATTCCTCCACACTAGCCAACTGCAACAGAATACACATTATTTTCAAGGGCAGATGGGATATTCACCAGGATATACCATATATTAGGTTACATATTATGTCTCTAAAGATTTTAACAGCTAATATTTTTATCTTTCCTGACCACGTAGAATGAAGTTAGAAACCAATGGCAGAAAGAAAAATGGAAATTTTAAAAATCTGTGGAAATTAAACAATGTACTCCTAAACAATCAGTGGGTCAAGGAGATAAATTAGAAAATTCTAGGTAAATTATAACAAAAACACAATACAACAAACTCATGGGATACAGCAAAAGTGGGACTAAGGGGGAAGATTATAGTTGTAAATACCAAGAAGGATCTCATATCAACAAACTAACTTTTGGGACTTAAGGAAGAAGAAAAAGAAAAACTTAAACCTAAAACTAGCAGAAATAAGGAAATATTAAATATTAGAAATAAATGGGAAAACAAAAAAATAGAAAAATCAAGGAAATCAAACTTTGATTCTTCAAAGAGATTAGCAAAATTAACAAGAATTTTCATTAGATTGACTAAAATATAAAGAGGAGAGGAGACTCAACTTACTAAAATCAGAAATATAAGTAGGGACATTACTACCAATTCTATAGAAATAAAAGGCTTTTATGAAAGTAAGAATATAGTGAAAAATTGTACGCCAGAAAATGGAATAATCTGGATGAAATGGACATATTCAAATAAACACAAGTTTTTTTTAAGACTGAATCATGAATAAATATAAGTTCTAAATAGACCTATAGGGATCCCTGCATGGCTCAGCGGTTTAGCGCCTGCCTTTGGACCAGGGCGCGATCCTGGAGTCCCGGGATCGAGTCCCACATCAGGCTCCTGGGCGTGGAGCCTGCTTCTCCCTCCTCCTGTGTCTCTGCCTCTCTCTCTCTCTCTCTCTCTCTCTCTCTCTCTCTGTCTATCGTAAATAAATAAATAAATAAATCTTTAAATAAATAAATAAATAAATATACCTATAACCAGCAATGAGAGTGAGTCAGTAATTAAAAATCACCCAACAAGGAAAAACCCAAGACATGATGGCTTCACTGATGAATTCTACCAAACATTTGAACTACCAAACATAAAGAACTAGTAATCCTTAAAATCCCCCCCTCAAAAAAAGAAGAAAGTTAAAGGAAAAAAAATCAGAGAATACTTTCTTTTTTTTTTTTTTTTCAGAGAATACTTTCTAACTCATTTTATGAAACCAAAAATTACCCTGATACCAAAACTGGACAAAAACCCTATGAAAAAAATACAGACCAATATACCTTGTGAATTTTGATGCAAAAATTCTAAAAAAAAAAAAAAATAGGAGGGAAGAAAGAAAGAAAAAAAGAAAGAAAAGAAAGAAGAAAGAGAGAACAAATTTAGTGTTATATTAAAAGGAATATATGCCATAATTTCATTCCTGGAAATGTAAGAATGGTTTAAAAACAAAAATTTACCAATGTAATATACCACATTAACAGGAAAAATAAAAACATGAGCATTTCAACGATGCAGAAAAAAACATTTGGGCAGCCCCTGTGGCTTAGCGGTTTAGCGCCTGCCTTGGGCCCAGAGTGTGATCCTGAAGTCCTGGGATCGAGTCCCACATCAGGCTCCTTGCATGGAGCCTGCTTCTCCCTCTCTCTCTCTCTCCCCCCGCCGTGTCTCTAATAAATAAATCTTTAAAAAAATTGACAAAATCCGGCACCTTTTACGATAAAAATACCCAACAAGTTATGTAAAACAAAGAAACTATCTCAACATAGTATAAATTATATATATAAAAAAATCTACAGAGAATATTATACTCAGTGTTGAAAGACTGAAAGCTTTCATCTAAGATCAGGAACAAAGCAAGTACACCAACTTTGCTGCTTCTATTAAACATAGCACTAGAAGAGCAATTAGGCAAGAAAAGGAAATAATAGGCATTGAAATTGGAAAGAAAAAGCAAAATTATCTTTGTTCATAGATGATATGATTTTATATGCAGAAATTCCTAAAGATCCCACAAAAAAAGTGTAAGATCTAATAAATTCAGTGAATTAACAGGATACTGTTAAATTGCTAAAAAAATCAGTTCCACTCTACTTACAATGAATAATCTGAAAAGGATTGTACGAAAACAATTCCATTTACAAAAGCACCAAAAAATAAAATACTTGGGAATTAACTTGACCAAACAGGTTAAAAACATATATGATGAAAACTACAAAACATTCCAAAAAATAAATAAATAAATGGAAAGACATCCCATTTATAGATTAGAAAACTTAATATTTTTAAGATGTTATTAACCACCCTCCAAAGTTATTTACAGATTTAATGCAATCTCTATCAAAATCCCAATGATTTCTTTTTTGTTGAAACAGAAAAATCCATTCTAAAATCAATATAAAATCTCCAGATATCCCAAATAGCCGTAATAATCATTAAAAAAAAGAAGAAAGTTGGAAGACAAACATTTACTGATTTTAAAATGTTCTACACTACAGAAATCCAAACAGTAGAATAAAAATAGACATAGAGGTCAATGGAGTAGAATAAAGAACCCATAAATAAACTCTCATATATGGTTACGTGAGTTTTGACAAGGTCTCAAGATCATTCAATGGGGAAAGGACAGTCTTTTCAACAAATGGTACTGGGAAAATTTGATGTTCACATGGAAAAACCTAATAAAGTTGGAGCATTATCTGTCACTATACACAAAAATTAACCCATAGTAAATCAAAGACCTGAATATAAGACCTAAAACTATGAAACTCTTTTTTTTTTTTTTTTTGAAACTCTTAAGAGAAAACTTAGGGCTAGAGGTTCATAACATTGAATTTAACAATGGTTTCTTGGATATGACAACAAAGCATAAAACAAATAGCTTATAATTCAAAAATGGACACAGGACTTGAATAGATTTTTTCCCCCAAAAAAGTAGCAGATAAACCCAGGAAAAGATGTTCAATATTGCTAATCATTAGGGAAATGCAGATCAAGTCTATAATAGATATCATCTCACACCCATTAGGATAATTACTACCAAAATAAAACAAAATAGAAAATAAATGCTAGCAAGAATGTGAAGAAATTGAAACTCTTGTGAACCATTGTGAGAATGTAAAATGGTACAGCTGGTGTGAGAAACAATAAATAAAAAAGATTCCTCAAAAAACAAATTGCACTTCTAGGTATACACAAAAGCATTGAAAACAAGGTTTTAAAGAGATCTTTGTACACCCATGTTCATAGTAGCATTATTCACAATAGCTAAAATGTGGAAGCAACCCAAATGTCTCTGGACAGATGAATGGGTGAGCAAAATATCATATATATATTTATTCAGCACTAAAAAGGAAGGGAATTGTCACACATGCTGCAATGCAGATTATTTGAGGACATTATATGAAGTGGAATAAGGCAGTCTCAAAAATGCAAATACTATATAATTCCACTTATATGAAGTGCCTAGAGTAGTTCAAATCATAGAAAGTAGAATGATGGTTTTCAGGGTCTGGATGAAGAAGAGGAAGAGGAGTTATAGTTTAGTGGGCATAAAGTTTTAGTTTTTCAATATTAAACAAGTTCTGGTAATTTCTAATGGTGATGGTTATACAATAATATGAATGTTCTAATACTACAGCTGTACACTTTAAAAGATTAAGATGGGAAATTTTATGTTATGTGTATTTTATCTTAATAAAAATGGGAAAATTGGGATCCCTGGGTGGCGCAGCGGTTTGGCGCCTGCCTTTGGCCCAGGGCGCGATCCTGGAGACCCGGGATCGAATCCCACATCGGGCTCCCGGTGCATGGAGCCTGCTTCTTCCTCCGCCTGTGTCTCTGCCTCTCTCTCTCTCTCTCTGTGACTATCATAAATAAATAAAAAAATTAAAAAAAAAGAATTTCCACATAGAAACATGAAAATCTCAAAAAAAAAAAAAAGGGAAAATTGAATGTAACAATGTCAAATTTGGATAAGGGAAAGTAATATAATTATTAATCATGTGACATGTCAAAATTCAATTTAATCTCTTCAGAAGGTAAACAGACATTATATTTTTAAGGAGCTGTAAACATTAAGGAATATATTTAAGAAAGTTTTCCAAAATATGGAGAATGGGGAATTGACATGAACATATATGTTATTTGCAGAGCTATAACCTTGAAATATTAAAAGATAGCTAAGAATTTGTCAGTAAGGTAAAGTTCAGTAAATTACAATGTAATAACTAAATTAACTAAACAAATTTTTCATGAAAATTATATAATGAAAAATACTTTAGTTGTACAACTTACTGTTTTAAATTTCTATTCCAAAAATTTATTTATTTATTTATTTTTAAATATTTTCTTTATTTATTCATGAGAGACAGAGAGAGAGGCAGAGACACAGGCAGGAGGAGAAGCAGGCTCCATGCAGGGAGCCCAATGCTGGACTCATCCCAGGTCTCCAGGATCACACCCTGGGCTGAAGGCAGTGTTAAACCGCTGAGCCACCTGGGCTGCCCAAATTCATTCTCTTTAATGAACAGTTCTATGAGTTTTTGACAAATACATAGAGTCATGTAACATACGCTATCATAATCAATATACACAATAGTTCCATCACACCAAAAAATTCTGTTATCCTTCTCCTTGATTCAACTACTCCACTCATCCCCAAACCATGGAAAGCAGGCATCTGTTTTCTGTCACTATAATTTTGACTTTCACAGAACATCAAATGAATAAAATCATATAATATGCAATTTTCAAATTTGACTTCTTTCACTTATAATGAATTTAAATTCATCTATGTTGTTTTATGCGGGCACCAGGGTGCTCAGTGGTTAAACAACTGCCTTTGGTTCAGGTTGTGATCCTGGGGTCCTGGGATCCAGTCCCACATCCAGCTCCCTGCAGGGAGGCTGCTTCTCCCTCTGCCTACATCTCTATCTCCTTCTGTGTGTCTCTCATGAATAAATAAAACATTTAAAAAAAGGTTTATATTCTTTGTGTGTCAAAAGTTCATTCCTCATTATTGGTCAGTAGTATTACATATACTACTTCATGTATCTACTGTAACAGTAGGTTATTCATTCAGTAGTTGAAGGACACTTCAGCTTCCAGTTTTGATGTTATGATTCTCTTATATGAAAAGAATCCAGGTAATTTAGTCAGGATTTGAAGATGTCATACTTTAGATTTTAATAGTTTTATTTCCTATACAATCATCAGATCCTCAGACAAAGGTAATTATGAAATTAGGGAAAAACACTGAAATAGAAAAGCAAATTTTTAAAATTTAATTAAGATCACCTTTCAATAAGAGCTATTTTTGAATCTATTTTCTCATAAATAAAACAGTCTTAAAAGCTAAATCCATTTTTATTTTATTTTTTATAAGATTTTGTTTATTTATTCATGTGAGACATAGAAAGAGAGAGAGAGAGAGAGACAGAGACACAGGCAGAGAGAGAAACAGGCTCCTTGGAGGGAGCCTGATGTGGGATTCGATCCCAGGACTCTAGGATCATGCCCTGAGCCAAAGGCAGATGCTTAACTGCTGAGCCACCCAGGTGTCCTGCTAAATCCATTTTTTTTTTTTTTGCTAAATCCATTTTTAAATATTAAGTTTCCTCCTCCAAATAAAATCTTATGTTACTTTTAGTAATTTGGAAACAAACAAACAAAAATAAAACTGTAATCATAGGGATAATGTTTCTTGGTTTTCTATTAAAAAGTAAATCAGATAGCTAAAAAATATTATAAAATAATTATTCTCCAGTTCCCCTGAAAAGGCTCAAAAGAGAGAACTGCCCTTCATATTGGGAAAGCACCTAAATATCCTCTTTATGCATTTATTTTTTTTCAAATGCTCATCTATAATGGTAGCTCCTTCTCACACAGAATCACTTCCATCTCTTTCTCCCATATTTTAGATCTGCCTTTTCTCTTCCATAAGCAGATATGTTCTTCAATGTAAATAAGTTTAGATATTCAACTTACATATTCATTAATATGATCAATGCTCATGCCTTCTACTTTGCAAAAGTAAACCATGATGCTCAAAGTTCTTAAATGAAAGACTAGTATTAAGATAGAAAAAAAAAAAAAAACTTAAATCTTAGATACAGTTATTCCAGTAAAGGTGATCTGAAAGCATATTCTAACTGACCATAACTGATGGCAAAGAGAAGAGATATGATAATGACTTCTCGTTCTTAACATTTATAATTTGGATACATGGTGTTTTGTATTATATTTGTATTTATTAATCTTAATTGCTTATGCTTACTTTTAAATACATTTTGATGCAGGAATCTTTCTCATTAGCATCTTTAATCTTACCTTAAAAGTGTTGACAAAAATAAAAAAATAAAAAATAAAAAAAAATAAAAGTGTTGACAATTGGAGGTACCTGGGTGGCTCAGTTGGTTGAGTGTCCAACTCTTGACTTCCACTCAGGTTATGATCTTAGGGTTGTGAGATTGGGCCCCACATGGGGCTCTGAGCTCAGCAGGGAATCTGCTTGGGATTTTTCTCTCTCCCTCTACCTTGCCCACCCCCCTACTTGCATATGCTATCTCTCCCCTTCTCTCTCTCTCTCAAATAAATAAATTAAAAATATTTAAAAAGTGTTGACAATTGTAGTTGAATACATTTCTAAATATAAGCAATAATTTGTGCTATTTCACTGAAAAAAAGGGGTCAATTTTTCTGGTATGAAACATAAAAGGTATGAACTTCCATTTAAAACTTATACACATTTCTGTAGTGAGTATGTAGCCAAATGTTTCCATAGAGTTAAAAATTAAGAAAAGTTATGTTGTTCTTTTTCAGCAGCCCATCTTAGTTTGGAAGCACTCACATACGTATTTCACTTCAGAAGATTCCTATCTCTGATACATCTCTACTGCAGTCCTTATTTTTTCTCTTGCTTTATAGCATGGAAGAGTAACTCTTCCCACCAGTTATTAAATTTAGCAAGTACTGTTCTTAGGCCAATCCAATAAGCCTGAAGGAAAAGGTTGGTTGTCTGCTTCATTAGCATGAGGCATTGTTCCTCTGTGTTCATTGTATATTATTGATTCAAGTATATAGGTCCTGATTCTGCTCAAATAAATTTACCTGGTAGCTGAAGTGAAAATATCTGAATAGCTGATGGCTGAAATTGACCTTAGATGCTTAATAGTTTGATTCCTCTAAGAGGGTCACTGATACTCATTACAACCTATTCAGACCATTATCCTGATCAATGCAGTATTGTTTTTATGATTCATTTGCTATATTTTCTTGAAACTAAAGTCATAGCATTTTCAAGCTAGAAGAGATTTTACAAATGATAAAACTAAAGGTACAGGGAGGTTAACCATCTTTTCTTCTATTCAGTCTTCTGAAACTGGATTCTATTTTATTTCTAATTTGAATGTGATATAAGGATAATTAGAAATACACCCTATTAGCTCTCTTCTGGCCTAACCCAGACCTATTTGCTAGATGAACAGGCTCCAAAGGCTTGATTTTATGGTTTAAAAATACTTTGAAAGAGAAAGCCATCTAAACAACAAAATCAATCAAGCAGACAACAAAAACTTGTTGAGGCTTTTACAAATGGCATATAATAAAAATCAGTTGGTCTTCTGACACAGACTTTTGAAAAGCTTGATTACATCATGATCCTGAAAGGCGTTCTTGTAGCTGTCCTATATCACAGGGTCATATGTCATTTTTAGAAACATAATGAACATTTCTGTCTTACAAATACATTCACTTGTCACATAATGCTATTGATTTCAGCAAATTACAAGTGTCTACCATCATTTCTTTTAAATCTTCTTCAGTATCTTTCTGCGTGATGTGAAAATTATCTTTAAATATTAACTTAAAAAGATTTTAAATCCAGCAACGAAAAAAAATTTAGAGCCTAAGTTACCAAAATCAAGTTGAAACATAAAGAAAAATGAAAAGTTATATTTTCAGTCCTAAAGTCATAGCAATCATTTTTCTATCAGTGATCATTTTGGCTCATCATTCCATTTTTTTTTGATCTACTGATATCTATCTACAGATTTTTCCCACCAGAAAAAAAAATGGCATGCACAATTGCACATACAAATTCAGAGGATTTAAGGATGTTAAAATGCATCCACGTAGCTCAGTGAAGTTCAGTTTAAAAATATCTGCATGAATTAAGTTGAAAGATGAAAATATCATTTTTTACTTGGGAAGAAGGATGACATTCACTTCAAATGCCCAAAATTTAAGCTCAGTATAATTGAACAATCAACAGCTAGAGTTGACTGATAGGGCTTTAAAAGGTTAAATAATGTCATGTCACATAGGGGGAAAGAAACCAAATCCTCTTCACCAGTCACTATTCCAAGTTGAAGCATAGTAATAGTATGAATATTAAATAGTATTTTAAGTCTCATGTATAATTAAGAATGGATTTTATAACTTGAAATGTAATTCTCTCAGGGAAGTATGTCCTATTAGTCAAAATTCACATTAGGAATGTTTGCAGATTAATATTTTTGTGGTTTGAGTGGCAAAAACAATGTGTGTGGATTTAAGCCAAGTAATGATCTACGCTAAAGCAGTTCGGTTATGGTATAAGAAAGGAACAGCTGGTTGTCAACAGTGTTTACTGTGATTTTAACAGACAACAGCAGCTACAGAATGCAGTCCTAATGGAGGAGAAGCTCTAAAGCTGCCTGTGGATAGAATTACAAATGTAGTGGGAATGTCACAGTAATTTGTTTTCTTCTAAGGGTAACCAAATAAATCTGAGATTTCATTGCCTAAAAGAGGTGAGGTCCACAAGATGTGAATGTTAACAAATTCTTCAGGCTCTTTGAACACTAGTTTCATTTATTCTTTCTATTTTTCACTCCGTAAGTGCTATATTATTAGCATGGAGCAAAGGGAATAAATCCTCACAATTGTTTGACAAGCTAAAGTTCAGTACTGTGGGGCTGCATCAATTTGAATTTCATGTACCACTATTTCCCTTGACATTTTACCATAGGGGGATCCCACACATTTACCGGTCTTCCGTAATAAGTTTGGGAGGGTATTTGGAGCATATAATGAGTGGATACACAAGAGATCGTGAGAACTTAAGTCAATGTAATTTGTCAATTGATATGTGGAATTAGACTTTAATTGGAAATGAGCTGAGTATTTCAAAAGCAGAAGTGTAGTATCTAAGTTATTTAGTGTCAGAAGGAAGATGCATGTGTGACAGAAATTAGGAGGTAATGAATGATTAAGGCAGGAAAGTGTAATAAAATATGCTTTAGCACATAGCAGTTTTGTGAGTTGAAATAGAGTAGAATCCAAAGAAAAACAGATTCTCATATTCTTTCCTTGAAGTTGTTTCAACGTGATTCTGTAAACCACAGTTTGCCAACACCACAGCAAACTGTAGTCCATAGACTAATTCTGGCCTATAGCAGTTTTCTTGTTGTTGTTGTTGTTGTTTAAATTCTATTAGATCACAGTGACAATCACTTATTCATGTATTGTCTATGGCTGATTTGACTATTGAGTATTGCACCTGCCAAGCCGAGTAATTGAAACAGAAACTTACAGTCTTATAGGCCTCCAAACTCCAAAATATTCACTGTCTGACCCTTTACCAAAGTTTGCCAGCCTAACTCTAGATGTATGAAAATCATTGAAGGTTTGGCACGCTGGATGGCTCAGCCAGTTAAGCATCTGACTTGATTTTGGCTCAGATCATGATCTCGGAGTCCTGGGATCAAGGCCTTCATTGGGCTTCCTGCTCAGTGGGGAGTCTGCTTCCCTTCTCTCTCTCCCTCTGCCCCTCCCCCTGGCCTGTGCATTCTCTCTCTATCTAAAATAAATAAATAAAATCTTAAAAAAAAATCATTGTAAGTTTAATTTATGTTGTTTGATTTGTAGATTTCTTCAAGGGCTCTTATTCAATGATGTAGCCTCTAATATAAGGAACGGTTAAAAATAAGTTTATATTTTCCATAGATATTTTAATACAGTAAGTGATAAATTCATAATTAAATTAGAGTTTAATTAGCACAGTAGAACTACCAAAAAAAAATGTTATGGAGCTAAAGAGATTAGTATAGAAATTAGAACTTAACCTGAATGTGAAAGGGACTGGTTAATTGAAAGTCAGCAAGGTAAGACTTGAAAGATAAGGTGCAATCACTGTCAACAGCCTGAGTCACTGAAGTGGTTGCACAGAGTTGAGTTTTAGGGAAAATCCTAAAAGTAATGAATATTTGGCTGTCAAAGTGAAACCATGAAGGTAGAACTGGTAGAGATCTGTGGAATTTGCTGTCTTTGAAGCAACTTCTATGAAGGGTTTGGCAGTTGAGTTGGGTCCACTCTGGTGCTTGGATTCTGGAGTCTGCTGAAAACCTCTGTTTCTCTCCCAACCTGATCTGGCCCTGAGACTTGGAAAGTAATGATTTCTTCTTTATTTCTGTCAATTCTTATCAAATCTAGTTTGGAAATATATATGAAAAAGGAACATGGGAAATAGAGTCTCCAGTTTTAGCTAACAATTATTGATCATGCTCAGAGATTGTAAATGAGAAATTTGAACAGAACAGAAGGATTGGTCTATGCTCCAGTTGGCATCTTCTGTTAAAGTTTAAAGGCCAAGAGGTGGAATAACCTGAAAACATATTTACTGACAAGTCTAAGTCTGGTGGTAGTAATGGGGAAACTCAAAGAGCTAAGGATCAGGGCTGCTGAAGCTCCTTGGGCATCTTCATTTTACAATATTTGGAGTTTTTACATGTTACTTAGGTGTCCACTGTATTTTTCATAAAAGTGAAGAGTCAGATGGAAGCTTTATGATTTTTTAAAGGTTTTTATGTATTCATTCATGAGAGACACAGAAAGAGAGAGGCAGAGACACAGGCAGAGGGAGAAGCAGGCTCCACACAGGGAGCCTGATGTGGAACTCGATCCCGGGTCTCCAGGATCATTCCCAGGGCCGAAGGCAGGTGCTAAACTGCTGAGCCACCTGGGCTGCCCTGTTTTATGATTTTATAACCAATCTTCTGAATTGACTTACCATTGTTCTGCCATCTTCTACTAAAATGAAGACCTGAAGACCACACCTCCTACAGGGAGGAGACTTAATCATGTTGTCAGAAGAGCACATATTCCTTCAGCTCACTTTGGAAAGCAAAATCTGCACCATTAAAAAAAAAAAAATATTGTCATTCTTTCTGTAACTTCCTAACAAGTACATTTAAATTTACTTTTTGGATTTTCTGATATCAACACTAAGACTAAATGGTCCTCATGGAACAGCTCAAGTTATTTTAAAATTTGATTGTCTCTTGTTTTAATCATGAGATATTTACAAATATAAATATCCAGAACTTAAAGATTCCTCAGAGCACACTTTTCCAAATTTTACAATTTGATATTCTGTAATTCTGTGTTATTCGCAGTTATGTTTCCAAAAGTACAATGATATTTTATCTTTCTTCATTATTATCTGCCGAAATTTTGGCAGATAATTGTCGTGGTCATAGCATGTGATTTACTAATATCACATAAGATTATGAATCTTTTAAAATGATCTAGCTTGTTTTCAATTTATATAAATATCATTTGTATGCTTAAAGAATATGTATTCTTCAGTTGTTGATTTTCTTTTTTTGAGACAGAGACACATTGACCAACTATGTTAATTATGTTGTTTAAAATAAGTCATTAAAATATAATTGGTACATTTTATATCCTGAGAATTGGTGTTTATGTTTGGAAATGTGAATGAAGAAAAAATCCTAGCTCCCTTGGGGTGCCTGGATGGCTCTGTTGGTTATGGGTCTGACTTGATTTCAGCTCAAGTCATGATCTCGGGGTTGTGGGATTGAGCTTTACATTGGGCTCTGTGCACAATGTGGAGTCTGCTTGTCCCTCTCCCTCTGCTTCTCTCCTTGCTCTTTCTCGTAAATAAATAAACAAAATCCATTAAAAAAATATCCCCAGCTCTCAATGAATTTGTATACTATAAATACAAGGAACAATCAATCTAACAACTAACTAAATAAGTGTAAATCAGAGATAAATAAATCACATGAGAGGAAAAAAATGAGGTAATGGGTATCATTAACATCTGCTGTGTGGTGATGTTGAAGGATTGCAACACTATATAAAATGATTAAGATTAGCCTCACTGAAAGCAACTTTTGTGCACAGATGTCACAGTTGTGAGGGAGCGAGCCACATATCTTTTTTCCAGTCAGAGGAAAGAGCCAATACAATTCTCTTATTGGGAATATCCCTGGCCATTTTGAGAAATAGAAGCTGGAGAAAGATAACCAAACCTGAACCTAAGGGGGCAAGACGGTGGAGGAGTAGGGTCCCCAAGTCACCTGTTCCTACCAACTCACCTAGATAACTTTCAAATCATCCTGAAAACCTACGAATTCGGCCTGAGATTTAAAGAGAGAACAGCAGGAACGCTACAGTGAGAAGAGTTTGTGCTTCCATCAAGGTAGGAAGATGGGGGCGGGGGGATAAAGAAATAAAAAGCACCCAGTGGGGCCTCAGGAGAAGCCAGGCGGTGGGGAGGGGGCTGCACCTGCTGCCTTGGGTGCAGCCCCCCCCACCCATGGGCGCAGGCACCGACCCCAGGGCTCCGGGGACACGGCCGGGATCCTCTCCCCCCGGGGCAGGCGGAGGCGGGGAGGGCCCAGGACAGCGAGGACGCTCCTGCCCCGGGGCCCCCAGCTGTGCAGGGCAGCGCCCCCCGCCCAGGGAGCACCCAGGCCCCTGCGGACCGGGAGACTGCGGTGGTTCCTGGGGAGCTGACTCCAGGGCTGGGGACCTGGCTGCCGCCGGTGGTGGTGTCCCTCCTGGGGTCACCCTGTGCCTGGGGGGCGGGGCCGCCGGGGAACAGGGGCCTCACGGGGTGAGCAGCTCCCACGGGGCCGTGCACCTGGCAGGGGAGGAGCAGCTCCCCCAGGTGCACACACCTGAGAACCAGCACAGCAGCCCCTGCCCCAGAAGACCAGCTGGAAGGACAGGGCAAGAGCAAGTTCTGCACCGAGCATCGCTGAGAAGCTCCAGGGGAAGTCGAGGGATTTACAGTATATAGAACCGGAGGGTGCCCCTCCTATTTTTTTTTTTTTCTCTTCCTTTTTCCAGTACAACTCGTTTTTATATCAGACTGTAAAATTCCATTTTTTTTCTCTTTTCCCATTTTAACTACAATATTTTAACATCTCTTCATTTTTATGATTCTTTTTACTTTCATATTTCTTTCTTTCTTTTTTTAAAGATTTTATTTGTTTATTTTGAGAGACACAGAGAGAGAGGCAGAGACACAGGCAGAGGGAGAAGCAGGCTCCATGCAGGGAGCCTGTCATGGGACTCGATCCTGGGTCTCCAGGATCACACCCTGGGCGGAAGGCTGCGCTAAGCCGCTGAGCCACCCGGGGCTCCCTACTTTCATATTTCTACAATTAGAGGTCCTAGATATATTTTCCACTTCTAGAGTCCCTTCAACATACTCAACTTAATTTTGGGAGATAGACAAGATAGTTTTTTTTTTTTTTCTTGTCTTGTTTTTTTTTTTTGTTTTCTCTGACTCATTTTGTTGTACAATGGCAGGAGTCAATACCTTCTAAAACATGACCAGCAGGCACCCAGAACCAAGTGGTACACCGTGCTGGTTCATTCTGTGAAATTCCTCATTCCTATTCTGCCTCCCTCTTTTATCTCATTTATGTTTTGTTGGTCAATGCTGGGGCCTTCTACAAGTATTTCTGGTTTATATAGATTTGGGACAGAGGAGCTTTCAATATGCAGAACTTATACTCAGCACCAAGAAGATTACCCTCTAGGACCTCTCATAGAGACTACATTCTCCCTCCACTACAATTTGATTACCACCACCATCTCCCAGTCCTGCCTCCCCTTTTTTTCTTCTCTCTTTTTTTTTCTTTTTCTTTTTTTTAATTTTTATTTTTTTTCTCTTCTTCTATAGGATTCCTGGCTTTTTATTTTTTACGACTTTGTTTTAAAGTTTGTTTTTCACTTTAATGGTCCTTTTGTTTTATTTCATTCTGATCTTTGTTTTCAATTTCTGGTCTCTGACTTTGGCAGAATCATCTAGGGTGAAATTTACTTAGGTTGTGGTTTATATTCTTGACTCAGCCTGCTCATAGAGCCACTCTGCACTGAGAAAAATGGCTAGAAAGAAGAAATCACCTCAAAAGAAAGAATCAGGAACAGTACTCTCTGCCACAGAGTTATATAATTTGGATTACAATTCTATGTCAGAAAGCCAATTCAGAAGCACAGTTATGAAGCTACTGGTGACTCTGGAAAATAGCATAAGGATTCAAGACACTTCATGACTGCAGAATTTAGATCTAATCAAGCCAAAATTAAAAATAAATTAAATGAGATGCAATCCAAACTGGAGGTCCTAATAACAAGGGTTAACGAGGTAGAAGAATGAGTGACATAGCAGACAAGTTGATGGCAAGGAAGGAAGCTGAAGAAAAAAGAGAAAAACAATTAAAAGATCATAAGGAAAGGTTAAGGGAAATAAATGACAGCCTCAGAAGGAAAAATCTACGTATAATTGGGGTCCAGAGTGCGCTGAGGTGGACAGAGGGCCAGAAATCATATTTGAACAAATGAATAAAGATTCGAGCAGAACTAATAAAATAGAGACCAGAGGAACTGTAGAAGACATCAATAAAACTAGGAGTTGGTTCTTTGAAAGAATGAATAAGATAGACTAACCATAGCCAGCCTTATTAAAAGAAAAGATAAAAACTCAAATTAATAAAATCAGAGATGAAAAAGAGATCACAACCAACACCAAGGAAATACAAACTATTTTTAAAATGTATTTTGAGCAGCTATACACCAATAAATTAGGCAATCTAGAAGAAATGGATGCATTTCTGGAAAGCCACAAATAACTAAAACTGGAACAGGAAGAAATAGAAAACTTGGACAGGCCAATGACCAGGGAGGATATTGAAGTAGTCATCAAAAACCTCCCAAGACACAAAAGTCCAGGGCCAGATGGCTTCCCAGGGGAATTCTGTCAAATGTTTAACGAAGAAATAATACCTATCCTAATAAAGCTGTTCCAAAAGATAGAAAGGGATGGAATACTTCCAAACTTGTTTTATGAGGCCAGCATCACCTTAATTCCAAAACCAGACAAAGACCCCACCAAAAAGGAGAATTATAGACCAATATCCCTGATGAACACAGATGCAAAAATTCTTGACAAGATACTAGCCAATAGGATCCAACAGTAAATTAAGAAGATTATTCACCATGACCAAGCGGCATTTATCCCCAGGATGCAAGGCTGGTTCAACACTTGTAAAGCAATCAATATGATTGATCATATCAGCAAAACAAAAAACCATATGATCCTCTCTATAGATGCAGAGAAAGCATTTGACAAAATACAGCATCCGTTTCTGATCACAACTCTTCAGAGTGTAGGGATAGAGGGAATATTCCTCAGCATCTTAAAAGCCATCTACAAAAAGCCCACAGCAAATATCATTCTCAATGAGGAAACACTGGGAGCCTTTCTCCTAAGATTAGGAATAGGACAGGGATGTGCACTCTCACCTCTGCTATTCAACATAGTACTAGAAGTCCTCGCCTCAGCAATCGGGCAACAAGAATAAATAAAAGGCATTCAAATTGGCAAAGAAGAAGTCAAACACTCCCTCTTCACAGATGACATGATACTGTACATAGAAAACCCAAAAGACTCCACCTCAAGATTGCTAGAACTCATACAGCAATTCGGCAATGTGGCAGGATACAAAATCAATGCCCAGAAATCAGTGGCATTTCTATACACTAACAATGAGACTGAAGAAAGAGAAATTAAGGAGTCAATCCCATTTACAATTGTACCCAAAAGCATAAGATACCTAGGAATAAACCTAACCAAAGAGGTAAAGGATCTATACCCTAAAAACTCCATAACACTTCTGAAAGAAATTGAGGAAGACACAAAGAGATGGAAAAATATTCCATGCTCATGAATTGGCAGAATTAATATTGTGAAAATGTCAATGTTACCCAGGGCAATTTACATGTTTAATGCAATCCCTATCAAAATACCATGGACTTCCTTCAGAGTGTTGGAACAAATCATCTTAAGATTTGTGGAATCAGAAAAGACCCCAAATAGTCCGGGTAATATTGAAAAAGAAAACCAGAGCTGGGGCCATCACAATGCCAGATTTCACGTTGTACTACAAAGCTGTGATCATCAAGACACTGTGGTAGTGGCACAAAAACAGGCACATAGATCAATGCAACAGAACAGAGAACCCAGAAATGGGCTCTCAACTCTATGGTCAACTAATTTTTGACAAAGCAGGAAAGACTATCCACGGGAAAAAGGACAGTTCTTCAATAAATGGTGCTGGGAAAATTGGACAGTGATGTGCAGAAGAATGAAACTAGACCATTTTTTTTATACCATTCACAAAGATAAGCTCAAAATGGATGAAAGATCTAAATGTGAGACAAGAATCCATCACAATCCTAGAGGAGAACACAAGCAAGGCTCCTTTTGAACTTGGCCACAGCAACTTCTTGCAAGAGACATCTATGAAGGCAAGGGAAACAAAAGCAAGAATGAGATAATGGGACTTAATCAAGATACAAAGCTTCTTCACAGCAAAAGAAACAGTCAACAAAACTAAAAGACAACCTACAGAATGGGAGAAGATATTGGCAAATGACCTATCAGATGAAGGGCTAGTATGCAAGATCTATAAAGAACTTATTAAACTCAACATCATGAAATAGGCAAAAGACATGAACAGAAATTTCACAGAGGAAGACATAGACATGGCCAACAAGCACATGAGAAAAATACTCCGCATCCCTTGCCATCAGGGAAACACAAATCAAAACCACAATGGGATACCACCTCACACCAGAGAGAATGGGGAAAATTAACAAGACAGGTAACAACAAATGTTGGAGATGATGTGGAAAATAGGGGAACCCTCTTGCACTGTTGGTGGGAATGTGAACTGGTGCAGCCACTCTGGAAAACTGTGTGGAGGTTTCTCAAAGAGTTAAAAATAGATCTGCCCTAGACCCAGCAATTGCACTGCTGGGGATTTACCCCAAAGATACAGATGTAGTGAAACAACAGGACACCTGCACCCCAATGTTTATAGCAGCAATGTCCACAGTAGCCAAACTGTGGAAGGAGCCTCGGTGTCCATCAAAAGATGAATGGATAAAGAAGATGTGGTCTATATTTAGAATGGAATATCACTCAGCCATTAGAAATGAGAAATATCTACCATTTTCTTCGACATGGATGGAACTGAAGGGTACTATGCTGAGTGAAATAAGTCAATCGGAGAACAAACATTATGTGGTTTCATATTTACTGAGAATATAAAAAATAGTGAAAGGGAATAAAGGGGAAAGGAGAAAAAATGAGTGGGAAATATCAGGAAGGGAGACAGAACATGAGAGACTCCTAACTCTTGGAAACGAACAAGGAGTAATGGAAGGGGAAGTGGGCGGGGGGTTGATGTGACTGGGTAAGGGGCACTGAGGGGGACACTTGACGGGATGAACACGTGGTGTTATGCTATATGTTGGCAAATGGAACTCCAATAAAAAAATATACAAGAAAAAAAGAAAAAAATACCTGTTAGGAATGGCTTATTTGTGCTATATCCTCTCAATTAACATAAAATGTTTCTTCTTTATTTTTCAGCACCATAAATATCTCATTCTTATATGTTTATGATTAGTGTAAGCATAACTTCATATATTCAGCATGTTTTCTTTTGTGTAAACTTTCCCTTCCTTATTTTTTTCCACATTGTTGTCTTTAAGTCACTTGACTACTTCATTCATACATTTAGACATTGATCTCTTGTCATTTTCAAACGTTATAATTCAATTCACAATCTGTCATATGTTCATAAAATCTATCACTGTATCCTTCGGTGAACAAAAATCATTGTTATAATTGAATACTTCATTTTTATTCCATCTTTTACACTCATAAAGAATTATTTATGAGGCCCCTTTGCACATCTATGTCACAAAATATTCTCCTACTCTTTTATTGATTTTCATATTTCGGAACTACCTTTAATTCATATTTTCATGTAGCATTCTGTAAAATTTACTCTGTTTTTATTTTTTTGTTGGTTTTGGTTTTCCTCCTTTTTAGCCATTCCTTCTAGTATCATATACTCTTTATTATCTTATTAAATGATAGTGCAAATTGTATCATATATTTATGACCCATTTTTTTCTTATTAGGCAATGCCAAGGTTATGTTGATATTACTAACCTTTCCAAAGATTCTAACTTTGGTTTTATTATATTTCTTCACTTTTTTTCTCTCCTCTGTTTTATTCTTGATTTTTGTTTTGTTTCGTTTTTTAAAATTTTTTATTCAGATTCCATTTATTCGACATACAGTATAATATTAGTTTAAGGTATACAGTATAGTGATTCAATATTCCACACAACAACACCCAGTGCTCATCACACCAAGTGTCTTCCTTAATTTTCATCATATATCACCCCACTCACCTCCCCTCCAGTAACCCTCAGTTTGTTCTCTATTGTTAAGTCTGTTTTTTGCTTTGCCTCTCTTTTTTCCCTTTGCTTATTTATTTTGTTTCTTAAATTCCAAATATGAGTGAAATCACATGGTATTTGTCTTTTTCTGACTGATTTACTTAATAATACTCTCTAGCTTCATCCATATCATTGGAAATGTCACGAATTCATTCTTTCTTTTATGGCTGAGTAATATCCTATTGTGTATATTCACCACATCATCAATATCCATTTATCAGTTGATGGTCATTTCTGTTATTTGGCTGTTATTGATAATGCCACTATAAACATAGGTGTATATATCTCTTTGAATTATTATTTTTGTATTCGTTGGGCAAATATCTAGCCATGCAATTGCTGGATCATAGGGTTAAAGACCTAAATATAAGACCAGAAACCATAAAAATCCTAGAGAATACAGGCAGTAACCTCTTTGACATGGGCCATAGTATCTTATTTCTCAATATGTCTCCTGAGGCAAGGGATACAAAAATAAAAATAAACTAGTGGGATGTCATCAAAACAAGAAAGAAAGAAAGAAAGAAAGAAAGAAAGAAAGAAAGAAAGAAAGAAAAGGAAGGAAGGAAGGAAGGAAGGAAGGAAGGAAGGAAGGAAGGAAGGAAGGAAGGAAGAAAGAAAGAAAAATACCTCTGCACAGTGAAGGAAATAATCAACAAAACTAAAATGGAACCTATGGAATGGGAGAAGATATTTGCAAATGACATATCTGATAAAGGGTTCATATTCAAAATATAAAAAGAACTTATAAAACTCAACACCGCAAAAATGAATAATCCAATTAAAACATGGGCTGAACTTATGAATAGCCATTTTTCTGGAGAAGACACCCAGATAGCCAACAGACACAAGAAGAGATCATGATCACTGACCATAAGGGACATCTGAATCAAAACTACGAGGAGAAAAAAAAAAAAAAACTACAATGAGCTATCCCCTCACACCTGTCAAAATGGCTCAAATCAACAAGACCAGAAACAACAGGTATTGGCAGGGATGTGGAGAAAGGGTCACCCTGTTAAACTGTTGGTGGAAACGCAGAGTGGCGCACACATTGTGGAAAACAGTATGGAGCTTCCTCAAAAAGTTAAATATAGAATTACCCTATTATTCTGTCTTTTCTTTAATGTCATTTTTCTCCTTATTTTGGGTTTCCTGAGATGCTCTTTTTACCCCCAGTTCTCTACACTGATGGCTCAATTTATCAATTTGTAAACTTACTTGATTCCTGTTAAATTTATATAAAGTTATTTTATCTAAATTCTCATTTAGTTTTATCTTATGAATTTATTTTTTTAAGATATTTATTTATTTATTTATTTATTTATTTATTTATTTATTTAAGAGAGTGAGAGAGAGAAAGAGAATGAGCAGAAGTAGAAGCCCAATATAGGGCTCAATTCTGGGACCCTGGGATCATAATCTGAGTTGAAGGTAGATACTCAACCCATTCAGCCATCCAGGAGCCCCACATGAATTCTTTAAGCAAACAGTTGAAGCATAACATACCTACAGAAAACTACATGAATCATTTGTATACGTTCAATGAAGTTTTCCAGTGTGAAAATACTCTAGTAACCAACCTATAGCTCAAGATATAAAATATCATTTGCACTTCAGAAGCCTGGATCATGTCATTTCCTGTTCCCAAATTGTTCAAGTTTCTGTCACTATTTATTAGATCTGTCAGTTTTTGAACTTGTTATAAAGGAAAAATCACACTGAATATGATTTTGTGTCTGACTTCATTTGCTCATTTTTCTGAGAGATATAAACATATTATTTATTGTTGCAGTAGTTTGGTCATTTTCATTTGCATAATATTTCAGTGTAGAAATTTAAAAATGTATCTATTCTATTATTAATGGCCATGGGATATTTTAGCACTGTGGGTCACAAAGTCTGTTCTACTTTCCGAATAGAGTCAATCATTGTCCAAAGTGATTATAGCACCCGACACTCTATTTTAGTGTATATAAGCACAATTACTTTGCATCCTTTCTAAATTCTGATTGAGTTTTTAATTAAAATTTGTGTCATAGTTCTTTTAAATGATGCATGCCATATTTCATTTAATTTGTATTTTTATGACTATTAATTTTGAGTATATATATATTATTGGTCATTTTATAACTTATTTTGTGAAATGCTTCTAAAATATTCTGTTAATGATGGATTGATGGTGAGAGATTCAATTGTATTCTTTTGGATTTGTAGAAGTTCACAACATTTCCCAATTAAATGGCTTTTTTCATGTTCCCATGGCATATAGGAGGAATACATGTTACAAATGTTAAAAAGTTGAATTTATCAATCTTCAATAGTTATTGCTTTTTATAATAGAAAATAGCTTTTCCCCACTCAAGTTAAGATATACTTCTATTTTATCTTAAGTCTTTCACTATTGCATCTGTCTCACTTAGAGCTTCAATCATCTGTAGAGACTAAGCAGAGATAAGGTTCACTGATTAACTCCATAAGGGTGTTCAATGGACCTGGCACTATTTAATAAAAATAACATTATTCTTTCATTGCCATCAAGTACACACTTTCTTGTAAATCAAGTGATCAGACATAGGTGTGCATGTACATGCATGCATGTGTATCTATGTCTTTCTACCTCTGCACTCACTGTTTTGTAACATTAGTCTGTTAGTTTGTGCTTGCCCCAATATCAGACCATCACATAAGGAAATCACTGGAATAGATGGAAGAAACGGGATTAAGAATCTTATAGGAGTAATTGAAGAGGATTGTTTCTGAGTCTTTCTTTGCTTCCTCCTTACTTTTGGAACTTTGTGGATGGTTCCCATCCACGACAAATCTCTTCCCATAAAAACAAAGTCAAGCAGGATGGAGGCAAAAACCTAGAATGCTATAGAAATAAATCAACCAAACAATATTTCAAACAAATAACAAAACTACTCTAAAAGGGGATTTCAACAAAGTTTAAACCATGGTAACTCCTGGAACACTGTATGGACCAATTGATCAATTGGAAAACAGTATTCAAAGTACTCTCTAATTGAATATGTATGTAGCAGATGTAGTGTATAATGGGAGCCAGGTCCTTCACTATCAGAGAAGGAAGTTACAACACATATGCTTGCAATAGACTGAATGTTTATGTCTTCCTAAAATTCATGTTTTGAAACCTAAGCCCTGATGTGATGATGTTAAGGAGGACGTCACCTGGCAGGCAGGCACCTGGTCATGGCACCTGGCCATGTGGTTAGAACTCACATGAATGGGATTACTAACCTTATAAAAGACAGCACAGAGAACTCCCTTGGCCCTTCTGCCATGACAGAACATAGCAAAAGGACTCTATAAACCAGAAGGAGGGCCCTCACCAGAATTCAACCATTCTAAAACCCTGATGTTGGACTTCCTGGTCTCTAGGCTATGAGAACTAGATTTCTGTTGTCTATGAGCCATTCAAGCTATGCTATGGTGTTCTGTTATAGCAACTAGAATAAACTCAGAAATGTATGTCTGACCTCTGTCCACTGACTAGGCCTAGAGGTAATGACATCCCAATACAATAAATGCAACTAGCATCCATATCTTTGTTTCAAAAAGAAACCAGGGATACTTAGATAAATGGATTGTGCCAAGGCTCAGGCTTAGAATGTAAAAGATGAGGGGCACTTGGATAGTTGGTTAAACATCTGCCTTCAGCTCAGGGCATGATCCCGGTTCCTGGGATTAAGCACCACATCAGGATTCTGACTCTCTGATCAGGTGGGAGCCTGCTTTTCCCTCTCCCTCTGCTCCTTCCCTCTGCTTGCGTTCTCTCTCTCTCTCTCTCTTTCTCATGCTCTCTCTCAAATAAATTAATTCAATATTTTTTTAAAAGAGAGAGAATATAAGAGATGAACCTGAAATAACTTATGTTAGAAGTGCCAAAAGGATAATGGAGGCATGTCAAAACGACATGATATTTAGCTGGCCAAATCTTGGATAAAGTGAGCATTAACATTAATAATAATAAATTATAAACTATCAAATAAGTAAGAATCCATTATACCATATTGATGGAAGGAAGGGAGGTAAGAAAGAAGGAAAGATGGAAAATTTCTTTCCAAAGAAAAAATAGTGTTGAAGAGTAATGGAATTAGACAATCATCATTTTGGCCACCAACATTGTAATAATTGAGACAAAATCATCAGTTCCCTGCAATGCATAAGTATTTAATATTTTTCTTGAATGACTTTACACATGCAAAAATAACTGTCTTAATTTTTATTTTGACAAGAAAATGTGTTCTTTTTAGTCAAAATACATTTGTTATTGAAATAATATATTTGAGATCAAAATGGGAATCTTCCTGTAATCCATAGACTGTTGGCATCTAAACTTGTGCTTTGGCTTTCTTCTTTATAAGCTTCTGTTCCTCAAAAAAAATGAGAGGAAATATAGAAAAGTCAGAAAGGAAAAAAAATCAGAAAGGAAATGTAGCTAATGCTCTCATGCTGAGAATCCTAGGGACTCATTTATTTTATATTTGGATCAACTTATGGTTTCCAATAATTAGTATTTCTAATACAAGTTGTTCATACAAATGGTTTTCATCTAGCAACAACTGACTAAATCTCCTAAAGACAACAACAAGTATGTGTGTGTGTGTGTGTGTGTGTGTGTAAAGTTTCTTTGAAAGCATTGGAGTATTACCCCAGTAGTGAAAAATTAGAAGTCCAAGATAGAGGAAAATAGAAATACCCAGACAGGTGAAACTCGCAGGCCACATATCCTCAGAAATACCCAATAAGAAAGCATGGAATAGAGGCTGAGAAGCTGACCAGCTTTTGAAAGACACAAGATTCTGAGGGAACAAAAATTATAGTTCAGTCCTTAATGAAGAGTAAGGATCCTAGCAAAACCATAGGAATTAGGTTAGTAACCTATAAGACAACTTCCTAACAGTAGGGGTAAATGGAAATAAACTGAATTCCAATGATGAATCATCTCAACATATGATTTGATAAAGGTAATCTGATATTTCTAGTATTTCTTGAATAACCACTAGACATAAGCAAAGATATTGTTTATAAGATATTGCTCATAAGGGGCACTTGGGTGGCACTCAGTTAAGTATCTGCCTTTGACTCAGGTTGCAATCCTAGGGTCCTGAGATGGAGCCCTGCTTTGGGGCCCCTACTCAGTGAGGAGTCTGCTTCTCCATTTCCCGGTGCCGTTTCCCTCCACTTGTGCTCTCTCTTGCTCTGTCTCTCTCTCTCTCAAATAAATAAATATTAAAAAAATACATTTTTATAAGATACCTATATTCTAATGTTCAATTACATCATGATCAGAAATTTACAATAAGTTGGCTATGATTCATCTTTATAAAGAAATAAAACCAGATTTATATAAAAAGTAAAAATTGTTTTACATTTTTTCAAGACATTGAATTATAAGAAATTAGCCAGTTAAATAAAAAAAAAATGGTAAATAACTTAGTGGATAAGCTTCCTAGCAGAAGTTAAACAACAACAACAAAAGGTTAATATATTCATATCATCCTAAACAACCAAGCATTAGGCTAAAAATATTCTCTCTAAAACAATCTTACACACAACTAATTATATGAAGAAATAAAATATTTCGTATAGCATGATATGTATAAGTAAGAAAAATTCATTTAGATTATATTTTGTAGAAGCTGATAGACTATATGAAACTATATGCAACTGTTCTTTTTTTTAAGATTTTAAAATTTATTTATTCATGAGAGACACAGAGAGAGAGGCAGAGACACAGGAAGAGAGAGAAGCAGGCTCCATGCAGGGAGCCCGACGTGGGACTCGATCCCAAGTCCCCAGGATCACGTCCCAGACCAAAGGTGGAGCTAAACCGCTGAGCCACCTGGGCTGCCCGCAACTGTTCTTCTGATCAATATTACAGTATGAACAAAATTACAACATGAAGTCAAAGTCTTATTTTCTCATTGTAGAGTTAACATAATTCTTTAATTAAAATTAATTAAATACTTACTAGGTTTCCGAATAACTTTAATGAAGTGACTCTAAATTATATGGCCTTGGATTAATTAAATTTTTACATTTAGCCTATGCCATTGCTTTGTCATACCATTTTAATTTCTCTCCCTTTCTACCAATATAACAAAGCATAGGATGGGACAAATAAAAAAAAGATAAGGGAGTAGCTTTGGACCTAACCATGCCAATGATCATATCACATATTAAAGGAAATCGCAATTAATGTATACAATGTACCAGATTAGATTAAAAAGGAAAACCTAATTATAGGGGGCCTACAAGAGACCCATGTTAAATATAAAAGTAGATTAAAGGAGGACTTCGGTTTCACAGGTAAGAAGCTTAGAAGCTGATACTATGTTCTAATAAGTAAAAAGCCTAACAGTGAGAAATCAACAACTCTCTTGGATCTCTAAAAGAAGTGAGGACACAGGGCAAACCACTGTCCCCAGTATTGGCCACACAGGTGAGTACAGAGTCATGGTTTGCTGGAGTGGAGACTCACAAGTAGAAACCACCACAGAAGCCAAGGTAATGGTAGGAAATCCTGAAATATAATTGACTAACTATTGGAGGTTCATAGTGGATAAGTCTGAGAGTTAAATACACCAAAGGTACCCAGTCATGGGGGACCCCGAGAATATTGAGAGATTTATCACCAGGAGTTTACAAGGACCTGAAAGTATGTATCTGAGAAAAATTCCCTCTTGATTTTTACAGGGAGATGGGAAAAGGATTGTTATAAAATGTGCTAGACTACATTTTTTTTTTTTTTTTAAACAAGGCCTGCCTTCAGGAGAAACTTGTTAAACAGAATCTAACCGGCTGGCATATTATCAGAACCTAAGTGATCTGGGGAAGTGAAATACTCAAGTCAGTTCTAGCATAACTTGGGAGACTGAAAATAACCAATTCCAGCCTACTCTAGCCGTCTGGGGTGGGGAGGGGAAGACTGAAAAAACACTTAGGAAGTTCACAGTCTAGAGGAATATTCACTAAAAGACTGAGAACCTAGGCATAGGACTACAGGATGTATTCTCTACCCCTCACACTTGATCACATATTACTGAAGTCCTACCATAGCAATTCCTTGTACCTGGTACATTCTGTCTCCCTATTAAAAAAAAAAAAAAATAGTTCAGGCAGCCTGGGAGACAGCCGTTTAGTGCAGCCCTCCTCCCAGGGCATGATCTTCGAGATGGAAGGGTCGAGTCCCACATCCAGCTCCCTGCATGGAGCCTGCTTCTCCCTCTCCCTCTGCCTTCTCTATCTCTCTGTCTCTCTGTTCCTCATGAATAAATAAATAACATCTTTAAAACAAAACAAAACAAAATTCCTGTTCATAATAAAAGGCAAAAGAGCCCCTTTGAATACAGACAGGGATCACAAAAGACATGACAGGAATATTGGAATTATCAAACCAAGAATTTAAAATAAGTATGATTAATATGCAAGGGTCTAATGGATAGACAACATGAAATAACAGATGGGCATTTTAATCAGGGCATGAAAATCATAAGAAGAAAAAAAAAGAAATGCTACAAAGATCATATAACAGAAACTAAAAATGCTTTTGATAGGCTTATTAGTTGAGTGGACACAGTTGAGGAAAGAATGTCTGAGACTGAGGACATCTCAATAGAATCCTCCAAAACTACAAAAACAAAGAAAACAAAGATTGAAAACACAGAACGTAATTCTAAGGACTGTGACACAATTATAAAAGGTGTGTGTGTGAGAGAGAGAGACAGAGTATCAGAGACAACTCTAAAAAGTGTTATATATATAGAATATCAGAGGGAGAAGAGTGAAAGAAATGGAAGAAATATTTAAATGCTGATGACTGAGACTTTCCCCCGGCTTCATTTAGACACCGCACCATATAGTCACGAAGCTCGGAGAACACTCAGCAGGTTAGACATCAAAAAAATGACACCTAGCCATATTATTTTCAAACTACAGAAATTATCAACATTTATTATCAACATTTTTATGTTTTTTGTTAAAAACAAAACTGCATTTTATTTTTAGAGCTTGGAGCATACTTCCAAAGGCAGGGGAAACAAAAACAAAAATAAACAAATGTGAATACATTAAACTAAAAACCTTCTGCACAGCAAAGTTGTTGGTTTGCAACCCTTTCCAGAGCCTTGAGGGAGTGATCTGAAATGGAACCCCATAGGAGGAAGGCAGAGAGAGAATTAAGAAAGAAACAGGCCACTCTAGATTGGTAGTTGGCAGTTTTAGCAAGTTTTAGCAAACCTCATTTAACATATGAGGTTTGTCTCGAGCAGCAGCGAAGGAAATGGGTCCCTGCACATGCCTACCAAATCGTAAAAAGCTTATATAGAGGCTTTAACTGGTTCAGTCTGATATAACATGCAACACTTATGTCATTGGAGCAGACTCCGAGCAAGAAAGGCAAGCAGTACGCACATTCCAAGGAAAAGGGAGGGATGAAGAGCCTCCATCACCCAGGGTCAGTCATGTCGTTTCAATTTCTCCTTCAGCAGAAAGAAGCCACCATCAAAATGAAAAAGCAAGCTACTAAATGGGAGAAGACATTACTAATCATATGTCTGACAAGCCGTTAATATCCAAAATAATAAAGAACTCATGAAACTCAATGGAAAACAATCAGATTTAAAAATGGGCAGAGAATCTGAGTAGACGTTTTCCCAAAGAAGACATACAGATGGCCAACAGGCACGTTGAAAAAATGCTCAACCTCACTCATCATCAGGGAAATGCAAGTCAGAACCACAGTAAGTTATTACTTATATCTGCCAGAATGGCTATTATCAAAAAGACAATACATATCAATTGAATTTCATCCAAACTAACACCTTACCCATATGGGTAAATTTTATAAGAATTAATGACTTTAAACAAAAAAGAATTAGTAACAATTAGTAACTTTTTTCTTTTTCTTTTCTTCTTTTTATTTTATTTTATTTATTTTATTTATTTTTTTAAGAAAAATACACTCTTTAAAAGCATAATGTTGGTAAGAATGTTAATGAGAATGTCCTCATTTTTGTATTGTAAGCCAGGAAAAAAAAATCCTGCGTTTTATTTTTAGAGTTTGGAACATACTGATCACTTTAAGTCTGTTGGAGGAGAGAAGTGTAGTAAGAGGAAAGAGGGAAGGTCAGGATGAACAGCAAATGAGGCTGTCATTGCTAAGTTGCATCAGTGGGGAAAATGCCACGGGACATTATTCAACTAATCAGGGATAACATGAATGTCCTCATTCTGTCAGAAAATATGTACACAAATGACCTCTTCTTTTATCAGGAACAGTAGGATACAACAGCTTGGCCATTATTTATGTATAGATAAGGAAGATTTTTGTTGTTCTCTTTCTTTCTTTCTCAGTGATGCATCCATACAGCTATTTCTAAGCATCTAGTAGTCTTCATGCCTGAAACATTTTGAATAAAATAGTAATAAAAATAAGAGCATCCCTCTTATTATACATTCTTTTTTTTCACTAATAGGTTTTGATATTAGCTACTAAATTACAAAATACTATTTTCTCGAGAATAGGCTTTTAAAAGTTTGTCCTATTGTTAAATAAGGTTTTTTAAACTTAAAAACAAAGTCTGTCGTTTTTAAAGAGATTTCTTTTTTTTTTTTAAATCAGCCAACCTAGGGATCCCTGGGTGGCGCAGCGGTTTGGCGCCTGCCTTTGGCCCAGGGCGCGATCCTGGAGACCCGGGATCGAGTCCCACGTCGGGCTCCCGGTGCATGGAGCCTGCTTCTCCTTCCGCCTGTGTCTCTGCCTTTCTCTCTCTCTCTCTGTGACTATCATAAAAAAAAAAAAAAAAAAAAAAAAAAAAAAGTCTTTAAAAAAAAATAAAAAAAATAAAAATCAGCCAACCTATAGATGTAGTCCAGTTACTCATCAGCTGCATGTAACACCCAGTGTTCATCACGTCATGTGCTCTTCTTAATGCCCATCATCCAACTACCCCATCTCCTCACCCACATCCCCTCCAGCAACCTTCAGTTTGTTTCCTAGGGTTAAGAGTCTCACATAGTTTGTCTCCCTCTCTGATTTCCTCCCATATAGTTTTCCTTCCCTACCCCTACAGTCCTTTGTGCTATTTCTTATATTCAACATAAGAGTTAAATCATATGATAATTGTCTCTCTGATTGGCTTATTTTGCTCAGTATAATACCCCCTAGTTTCATCCATGTTGAGGTAAATGTTAAGATTTCATCTTTTGATAGCTGAGTAATATTTCATCAGGTGTGTGTGCGTGTGTGTGTGTGTGTGTGTGTGTGTGTGTGTGTACAATCACAACTTTGTTATCCATTCCTCTGTCAAAGGACATCTGGGCCCTTTCCACAGTTTGGCTATTGTGGACATTGCTGCTGTGAACATTGGGATGCAGTTACCCCTTTGAATCATTGAATCTTCGGGGTAAATAACTGGTGGTGCAATTGTTGGGTCATAGGGTAGCTCTATTTTTAACTTCTTGAGGCTATACCAGCTTGCATTCCCACCAACAGGGTAGGAGGGTTCTTCTTTCTCCACATCCTTGCCAACATTTGTTTCCTGACTTATTAATTTTAGCCATTCTAACTAGTGTAAGGAGGTATTT
Source organism: Vulpes lagopus (assembly GCF_018345385.1). Classification (NCBI taxonomy): domain Eukaryota; kingdom Metazoa; phylum Chordata; class Mammalia; order Carnivora; family Canidae; genus Vulpes; species Vulpes lagopus. The sequence goes on along the minus strand of NC_054835.1, from coordinate 77,339,887 downwards.
CACTGTGGTTTTGATTTGTATTTTTTGTATTTCCCTGATGCTGAGTGATGTTGAACATTTTTTTCATGTGACTGTTGGCCACTTGTATGTCTTCTTTGAAGAAATGTCTGTTCATGTCTTCTGCCCATTTCTTGAATGGATTATTTGGGTTTTTTTGGTGTTGAATTTGATAAGTTCTTTATAGATCTTGGACACAAGCCCTCTTTCTGACATGTCGTTTGCAAATATCTTCTCCCATCCTGTAGGTTGTCTTTTAGTTAGTTAGTTAGTTTGTCTGTTTTTTACTGTTTCCTTTGCTGTGCAAAGGCTTTTTAACTTGATGAAGTCCCAATAGTTTATTTTTGCCTTTGTTTCCCTTGCCTTTGGGAGACATGTCTAGCAAGAAGTTGCTGTGTCCGATGTCACAGAGGTTGCTGCCTGTGTTTTCCTCTAGGGTTTTGACAGAGGTCTCACATTTAGGTCTTTCAACCACTTTGAGTCTATTTTTCTGCATGGTGTAAGAAAATGGTCCAGTTTCATTCTTCTGCATGTGGCTCTTGGAAGGGATTTCTTAAAATTTTGTGTTATTTTTTAGTGATGAAGGATAAGAAAAATATAAAGTAGGTGTCATGCTCTGCATACAAACAGTTATGATATTTTTCTTTGCAAATATTAACTATGTTTCATTTCCTTAAAATGCATGATTAGATATTAAGTGGTCATCAGGATCTGGTAAAGAAATATATTATTTTTGTTTACTTGTACTAAATTATTTTTCAAGTAGTAAAAAATAATAAACATTTCCCTATTTTCCCCTGGGTCTTAAGAAGGAAAAAAGTACATGAGAGATAAATTATTCTTCTAATTGTAACAGCCTTAGCCTAAAGCCTTTGGAGAAAATTAATATTCAAAGTAGAATTCCTTCTTGTAGAAAAACAAAAAGGAGAATCTCAGTCCAGTTTGGGGCTGCTACATTGCAAACTCTGTATTTAAATGTTTTGTGACTAAATCTTACACCACTAAGTAACAGAAGTATTTAAAGGATGGAGGCCTATCACTGCTGTGTTGTTTTAAGGGAAGGCATTAACTGTATATTTATGCATAATCTTGAAAAAGATTGTAAAGATTATAGCAATAATTGATATTAATGCCTTCATAGGGAAGAGACATTGAAAACTGACACCACTACCATCTTTGTTTTCACTTAGCCATCAGTTGTCTAAATCTTACAGACTCTTTTTGTAACTGGATAAAGGAAATAGATGTCACCTAACTTAACATATATGCAGCATTATTATAGTTGATGTGATATGTGGTCTCCCTCAGTGTTCAGATAATGATTGTTAGAGTATAGATAGGATTTGTTTTTTAGTTATTTCCCATTTAGTGTCAAAAATTATTAATTACAAAACGAAATCATAATGAAGTGGAAAGAATTCTTATTTATTTAATGAAGAATGAGAATAAAATTTTATTTGTGTAATATAAATAAATGCACAAAAGTCATAATGATAGTATTAGGATGGAAGAGTTCTATGAATAAGAATCACTTTTCTATTTTGTTAACTATTATATTTTCAGTATCGGCATCTAGAATAGTGTCTATAAGGAGAATATCAATAAAAATGAGTTTCAATGGAAATTGTTGTTGAATAAAAGAATTTTCACATGAAACACAAGAAACAAACAAAAATTTGTTGGGTATAATGTAAATAAGAAAACAAGGGATGCCTGGGTAGATCAGCAGTTGAGTGTCTGCCTTCGGCCCAGAACGTGGTCCTGGAATCCTGGGATGGAGTCCCACATTGGGATTCCTGCATGGAGCCTGCTTCTCTCTCTGCCTGTCTCTGCCTCTCACTGTGTGTCTCTCATTAATAAATAAATAAAATCTTAAAAACAAAAACCAAAAAACAAAAATCATGTATGTGCCTAATATGGCCATCAATTTTTTTCTTAATTTCTATTACTTTTGTCCTATTTTATTATTGTTCTTGATGGTGATAACATTTGCTATATTATATATTAATCACTACATTCATTTTAAAATGGCTATACTTTAATACACTAATCAGTATCTTGTGTATAATATTGCACAAAATATTAAACCTGTGTTCCTTGAATATTTTTAAAAGATTTATTTATTTATTTATTTATTTATTTATTTATTTATTTAAGAGAGACAGAGAGTGAGCAGGGGGAAGGGCAGAGGGAGAGAGTAAATCCTCAATCAGACTCCCCATTGAGCATGGAGCCTGACTCAGGACTCAATCCCAGGACCCTGAAATCATGACCTGAGCCAAAATCAAGAGTTGGAGACTTAACCAACTGAATCAGCCAGACACCCGTGTTCCTTGAATATTTTTTGACTTCGTGTAAAGTTTGTCATTTTCTGTTTTTTTTTTTTAATTTGAAGTCTTATTGCCATTATTTTAAACACAGAATTATACAATGGATTCATTTCACAATTGTTTACTTTTGCTGAAATGTAGGCTTAGGTTTTTATTTAATTTACATATTTCACAATAATAAACCCAGTAAAGTCAGAAGCATGTATATAAGTTAGGAAGTATTTAAAAGCAAAATGAAAAAGCCACAATTGGAAAATAAGTGATTTATCTGAATAATTATGGAATATAAGCCTGTCAACTCCACATACAAGGTTTCCCTTATTGGCATTTACCATCTAAAATAAATGACAGTACATATTTTTTCCTGTAATTTATATCACTTAGTGCATTATCTGAATATCAGTTTAATTAAAATCATTGAAGGGTGCCTGGCTGGCTCAGTTGATAGAACATTGAACATTTGATCTTGGGGTTACAAGTTCAAACCCCATGTTGAGCATAGAGATTACTTTAAAAGAATTAGAATTTTAAAATAAAGAAATCATTTAAAAATATGTTAACAGGGTATTTATAATTTCATATTGGTATCTTCAATTTTTTTGCATAACTTTCTAATTTTCTAACTTTAATATAATTTTGCTTGTTTATCTTCTGTTTGGCATCTGTTGGCAATAGTAGTATTAAAATACACTGTTTTTGACACGGTCACACAGAAATTCACTAGTTTTTAATGTTTAGCCAATATCTCACTGGAAATTTCTAATTCAATTTATTATCAGATGCTCTCCTAAATATGATCATCTCTTCCTAGCCATTTTCCAAAATTCCAGGTTCTTCAGCTTTCCAAACTATCAAACAGATAACATAAAACATTTTTTTTTTTCCTGAGCCATGGGATGGGAGTATTTAGTGTTCCTACACTGGATAAAATAGACGAGCGTGCAAGCCTTGGCTTCTATGTTATTGATGCTTCATCAAATACATAAACTCTATAAACCTCTGATTTCTAATAACTAATTACCCCTGCTTCATAAGAGCTTATTACAAATTAAATAATATGATACATAAGGTAGTTGATAAACTATTTGACACAAGAATTAATTTCTTGGTAGTTATTGTTGTCAGAACATTATTTTTAAGTATTTTATTTATTTATTTGAGAGAGTGAGAGAGACTATAAGCAGAAGAAGGGATAGAGGGAGAGGGAGAAGCAGGCTCCAACAGGGAGCACGGCACAGGGGCTCAGTCTTAGGACCCTGGGATCATGACCTGAGCCTAAGACAGACACAACTGACTGAGACACCCAGGCACCCCTGTTCTCAGAATATTTCTATAGGACTGCAGTTTCTTTGGCTCTCAAGTATTAATCTAAAATCAAATTCTAAGGGCTTCCAACATTTTAATCAAACCTATATATTTACATTTTAAATAATAATAATTTTGTTTAAGCACCTGTATGCTAGAAAAATGAAACCATGTGTCATTTTTGGAATAGAACTCAAGCACTGGTGCTTTGGTGCATCCATCATTTAAAATGATTAAAATCTTAGCTTATCTTCAGAAAATTGAAAATAAAATGTTTGGCTTTAAGCTTCAGTGACAATGTCAATCAAATTAATCATTTCATCTCTGTTCTACAATCTTTTTTCTATATCTCTTATATTTAGAAAATCTATATTATGTAACATGCCGTTGGAGTGAGATTTTTTTTTTCTTTCACATGTATGTTTATATTATTGCATCAGATCTTCTGGATTTAGGAGAGATAGTTACAGAGAAAGGAGCTACAAAATGTCAACCTACTCAGGTCAGTTGAGTTAATTGTTCAATGTGGCAACATAGACCTGAATCCATCATATTTGACATCAAACCATTTAATATACTTGTCACCTACTGTATTATGTTTCATTAGAAGTGCCACTACTTGAATGTCTTATCTCTGATAAGCTGTTTAAGAGCAGACATTTTCTTATTTTACACATTTTATATTTGTCTCCCAGACAAGAGTCTTTAAAAATATTTGTTCATTAAAGAGTAAATAAGAAAAATCAATTTCTTGATGGTTCAAATTAGGAGCGCCTACGTGGCTCAGTCAGTTATGCATCTGCCCTAGCTCAGGTCATGATCTCCAGGGGGCAGGTTTGGGGATGGAGGTGCCCTTAGACTTTCTGCTCCGCAGGGAATCTGCTTCTCCTTCTCCTGCTGCCCCTCCCCCAATTCATGCACAGTCTCTCTCAAATAAATAAATAAAATCTTATTTATTTATTTCTTAAGATTTTATTTATTTATTCATAAGAGACACACAGACAGAGAGAGAGAGAGAGAGGCAGAGACACAGGCAGAGGGAGAAGCAGGCTCCATGCAGGGACCTGACGTGGGACTCCATCTGGGATCCCAGGATCAGGCCGTGGGCGCTAAATCGCTGAGCCACCGAGGCTGCCCATAAAATATTTTTTAAATAAGTGGTTCAAATTAAACATAAATAAGAGAAAAGTCTTATTTAGCATAACAATAAAAACGATAAACTATACATTAAATGTAACATTATTTTTTTTACAACATACACAAGAAAACCTCCAAAGATACACAAAATAGACTTCAGTAAAATTTTAAAAGTACCAGACTTTTGGATAGAAAGACTCAGTTATCACAAAAATATCAATTCCCCTCAAAATGTATGTATTTATAACCTGTTTTATATTCTCTCTGAAGAAAGATTACCACACCGTACCCATTGCCAGGTGACTTGCAATGCCTCACTTAGGGAAAGGTTTAATTCCACACCCAAATGAGAGAAGCATGATTATTTCAGTCACTTGCTTTAGCCAAAAAGAGTAAGGAAAATTGAGCTGTTCTATATTGCAGCAGAAACTTAAAGAGCCTTCTCTTGGTTTCACCATACAATTTTCCCTCTGTTTCACAAATGACATAGAAATTCTATTTCTCTAAAGTAGTTCTAGAATAAGTAACACATAGAACATACCCAAAGCACACATTGATGTATGGGTTACATTTGGGGACTGTTATGGACTAAATGTTTGTGATCCCCAAGTTTTACATGTCCAAATCTAATTCCCAATATGATATTATTTAAGGGGGATATTTGGGAGATCATTATGTTATGGGAGGAGAGTCCTCATAAGTGAAATTAATGCCCATATAAGAAGAGAGAAGAGGCCAGATATCTAGCCTCTCTGTGAGGCTAGAAAGAATTTGCAATTTGCAAGCAGAAAGTAGTCTCTCACCAGACACCAAATCTGCTGGCACTTTGTACTTAGACTTCCCAGCCGTCAGAAGTGTGAGAAGTAAACATTTGTTGTTTAAGCCAGTTTATGTCAATTTGTTCTAGTAGCCTAATCTAAGACAGAAAGTGGTACTGAGAAGTGGGGTGCTGCTGCAACAAATACCCCAAAATCTTAGAACTGGATAATGGGTCCAGACTAGGTGCGTTGAACTATATGCTAGAAAAAGCCAATATTGCCATGAACAGAATTTGAATGGTGATTTTGGCTAGGATGGAGAAAGATAAGCAGAGAGCTCTAGAAAATTCCTTCATCTTCCTAGAGAGGACAAAATCATGAACAGAATGTTGATAGCAATATGGATGTTAAGGGGGATTCTATTAAGAAAATGAGGAACATGCTATTAAAACTAGAAGATGGGTCACCTGAATGCCTCAGTCAGTTAAGCATCTGACTCATGATTTCAGTTCAGGTCATGATCTCATTGGTCATGGGCTCCCCACTCAGCAGGGAGTCACCTTGAAATTCTCTCTCTTTGCCATTCCCCCACTTACATGCATATGTGCACTCTCTCCCTCTCTCTCTCGCTCAAATAAAGAACTCTGTAAAAAAAAATCTAGAAGGAACACAATGTTTGTTAGAAAGTGGCAAATAACTTGAATGAATTTTGTCTATGTTCTGGTGCTTTGTAAAAGGTAGAACTCATGAGCAATTAAACTAGATATTCAACTTAAAAAAAATCTAAGTAAAGTATTGATGGAACAGCTCATTTCCTCCTGTCTGCTTACAGTAAAATGTGAGAAAAGATAAACTGAAGCAGACTTATCAAGCAAAAAGGAACTAACACTTAAATTTGGAGTCTCAGCCTATCTATATTGCAAAAAAAAGAGAAAGCATGTTCAGAAGAAAACATTAGGAGTCTGGCCCAACAACAATTTGATACCGAGATTAGTGTGGGTGTGAACCAGGAACGTAATCACAACCCCAGCAAGAAAACTGCCAGTTTGAACTGAATAGAAAAGAGATCAGAAACAATGAAGGAAGGTTGTCAAACCATTTGGATTTTACAGGACAGGACAATAATATTGTTCAGTTATAAATGTGCTCTATTTTTCTAGAAAAGGTAAGAATAAAATCAGTGTATGAATCAATTCTCCTGAAAGGTAATTCAGACATCATCAAGGCTGCCTGCTTGGTTTCAAAAGAAGGAGCCATTGCCTTGTTTCTAGTAAGGTAGATGTCCTATGCCCAAAGCCAGTTGGGCCTCTACTGCTGTCCTGCAGAAGCCTGTGGGCCAGGTGGGGGTGGGGGGAGAGGGCAAAGTATGAGGATTCCAAAGAGGATTTTTCAATAGTAAATATGTTCCAAGCCACACAAATACAATCTCATTTAATCCCTAAAATTCTGTCAGTTGTATATAATTTTCTCTATTTTCTAAAGACTCATATTCCTATATGGAGTGGGATATATACTCAAAAACAGTAATCCCTTTCCATTTTTATTTGGATAAAAATGAATACTATTATTCCAGAACTATCCAGATATGCAAATGGATATATTGATTTTTTTTCCTCTCTCTTTTTAAAGTAGTGTACAATCCTGTCATTTTTCTTCAAAAAAATCACCTTATTTTATTTTTAAAAATGTTTCAAAATAAAAGTGAGAACAGATAACAACTGTAAAGTGTTTTTTCTTAATCATCATTAAACATGTTCTTTGATAATGCATTGTACCAAGAACACATTTACTTCAAAATGAAAAACAAAGCTTTACAGAGACAAGCTTACTCAGAGTCAACATTTTCCATAACTAGTTTTCATGTATATTTCAAACAAAATGTATGTTACCAGATTAATTTTTCAATAGATTAAATTTACTCTCTGCAACTAGAACTGAAAAGAAAAAAAAAAAACAGCAGGTGTTGCTGCTTAATGGAACTATGAGCCTATTTCTGTAATGAGCTTCACAGGTACATAAATTTTACATGATTTTTCAATTCACACTTTGCATTTTATCAAAATTGCATGCTACTAAAACCTTCAAGAGAACTACAAATTCTAAATTGGTTTTTAATTTGAGAATCTTTTAAAAAATTAGTTTTAAAACCTCTGACATTTTGGTTGAAGCATCAGGGTCATTTAAATATATCTATTACCAACAGAAAAAAAGAACCCTTACTATCTTACATACTGATTTTTTTCTGATTATTTTTAATAACAATTCTTGATGGCATTGAAGGATCCAAATAGAATGTGTGAAAATTTCTCATTCAGCAGACATAGACGTTGCAAAGAATTTTCCTAGATAGTCTTAAAATTCTTTATTTTTGTGTTTAAATTTATATTTAAGGATTCTTGCTAAGGACAAATTAGTACTGGTAATAGTTAAATGATTCTACCACTGGCTTTATACAATATTAACAGACGTACAATTAATTTTTTGTGTGTTACATTAACATTCTAAATCTAGACAACTGTAACATTAGCTTTCTTTTTATCTCTGATAAGTGTTGTGAAAATAGTGAGGAGTAAAGAGGGCTTATATCCAACCTCTGGGATAGAGGTTGGTGGTTAGGGGAAAAGAGCCAACATTTGGTAGTGCCAAAGGGGAAGCAGTGCTCTCATCAGAGAGGCAAAAGAAGAAAAGGGTAAAGGCAAAATGTAGAGAAGTTTAGGAAATGAGGAAATGCTTGGATAAATTTGAGTGACAAAGTACTCATGCTTAGTAGGGATAAGGGTTGGTTTGGGATATCTGTGAGAAGGAATTGGGTAAGGACACTGAAAGAAATTCTGGGGCCTCATAATCTCATATTTTGTAGGCTAACTTTATGCATTACCAATGGAAGTGCCACTTAGCTGAGAGATGTTAGTAGTATTAGACATCTCAGAACTGGTGGGCCTCCCTTAAATCCTGAGGAAAAATATGTAATTTATAAAGGTCAGTGTTTTCAATTCTGGAAATTGGTTTCCTTAATAAGAGTGTTTTATAGAATTTGTTTGTCTTACTTATGTATGCATTACTCCATAGCCTTCCATATTCTGTTCTTTCATGGCAGAATGAATTAGAGAGGACTAGTGACTATATCTTAACATACATAGAGGATTGGTTAAAAGTGTTATCCAACAAAACAGTGAAAGTTAAAAAAACTGGTATATATTGCACATTCATAGAGCAAGCATCATAAGCTATGCTGGGTTATCTCTGAGTAGGGATGTCTATTATGTCTCCCCATTGGGTGAATTTTCCAATACTTAAAACAAGGCAGGAATCTTCAAAGAAATGGGCATACCAGGTATAAGATATGAGGCAACAGGAAGAGTAGAAAGTGAGCAGTGTCTTTATGTGTGAACAGTTGAGATGAGAATAGAATCATGCAGGATAAATTGAATATTGTTATAGGGGAAAAGTAGAGAAAAATTAAAACTATAAATGTATATAGAGATTTTTATATCCTTTATAATTTTAGTTAAAAGATTGATAATGATAACGAAAGTTTTTAAAAATTCAATTATATAATGAATCATAAAAATGATTAGATGTCAATGTTCTTAGAGGAAGTAGGTAAATATATCCAAGAATTTGTAAAAAAAAATAATTTTTTTTGGTGTTCTGAAATTCTAAAAAATTCAGATGTTAGATATTTTGAAAAAAAAATTTCCTTAGCATTCAGAAATATATCTAGAAGTATCTTATCTATATTCAACATATATATATAATCTCTTTGGAGCCATGTATTTGTAAAACAGATGTGACAGCAGATGGTAGTAAACAATGCATTTTTTTTTATAACTGATTAACAACTTTTGCCAAATGCCAGTGGTAATAAATAAATCCACTTTATCTTGGACTCCAAGGACTTAAATATTCAGTGATAATAAAGGCAACTATTTTGGTTTACCTGTACATAATTCATCTCTGAGTAATGTTAAATAGTAGCAACTTAGTCTAAACTTAGCTCTGCTTTTACATTGCCTTTTTTTTTAACTAAGCAAGGCAGTTATTGTATTTGATGAAGGCGAGATAAATCTTTAATCAATTTTGTCATGTCTTGATTATTTGCAAAACAGGATGACAGAGAGAAAAGAAATAAAATCTGTCCAGCATAAGGTGAAATTTATTGCTGTAATTTTACAGTAGAGTCCCTTTGATGTCATAAACTGCAAGAAAAAAAGCATGAGTAGTTTATTAAAAAAACATAAGAATAGTGAGATGAGATTGCAGCCTTTATTGCATTCCACACTTTATATTGGATAATTCATTCTTATCCCACTGCAGAAAATAGTGAATTGATTTTGATTTTATATGTAGCTGTCCCATTAATTTTCAAAGCATAACCTTATGAAGATCAAACTGGGCCAGTTTGCTGACATCAGCTTTACAAGAGGGAGCTTATCACTCCCTAAAGTGAAAATGCAGTGTTATCAAGAAACACATCAGCAAGTCTAGCTATTGTCAAAGAATCATGACATATAAATTATCTACGTGGCACTGTTGATGTATCCATTTCACTAAAACTGTTAACAAAAATAGTTTTTAAAACTCAGGAAATAAGAGTCATGCCTTTAATGATATTATCAGCGTTATGTTTTTTTCTTTCTTTTTTTTTTAATTTTTTATTTATTTATTTATAATAGTCACAGAGAGAGAGAGAGGCAGAGACATAGGCAGAGGGAGAAGCAGGCTCCATGCACCGGGAGCCTGACGTGGGATTCGATCCCGGGTCTCCAGGATCACGCCCTGGGCCAAAGGCAGGCGCCAAACCGCTGCGCCACCCAGGGATCCCTGTTTTTTTCTTTTTTTAGTTGAAGGAAGGTTTTATTTTTTCCATCAAAACAGTAGCACATTTTTACTAGTTCTGTGCCAGAAATGTCTTTTATGACAAAAACTAATTTGGAGGGATTAGTTGACATTCAAATGATTAATTGAGTCATTGTATAATGAAATAATTTTCTTTTTAGTTTTGATGCTTTTATTTGGGTCAGAAAATGTGCCTTATATCTATGACATCTAATATTATTCAAGATATTTTTTTCCTTAAACTAGATCAATATATAAAGCTAAATAATAGCATTCACTGAATTTATTAATCTGTAGAAGGGGGCATGTGCCCTTACTCTATATAGGGGAGGTTAAGTGCCAATTTTATCTCTCCCCTTTAGCTTTTCTACATATAACATTATACTTGAGGGAGGGTAGAATGACTTAACATTTCAATCATTTAACATTATTATCTCACATAAAATCCAAAAAGAATATGCGGGGTCTCTAAGACGCTTTAAAATAATTTTGTAACTCATTTAATTTTTTTATTTATCTTTATAAGTTTCAAACATTGAAACCATGTATGCAAATTTGGATGGGAAAGCGATTTTATTTACTTATCTACTTATTTTTAAGGTTTTATTTATTTATTTATGAGAGAGAGAGAGAGAGAGAGAGAGAGGCAGAGACATAGCCAGAGGGAGAAGCAGGCTCCCCATGAGGAGCCTGATGTAGGACTCAATTCCAGGACCCTGAGATCACGATCTGAGCCAAAGGCAGATCACACAAAGGCAGATGCTCAACCACTGAACCACCCAGGTACCCCAGGGAAAGCAATTTTAAAATGTGCTAATCATCTCAATGAGGGAAAATTGAATATGTCAATTTTGAATGATTTGACTATGTGTTCATGACAGAAGTAAATCTATTTTAAACATACTATAAAACTGAAGACGTTGGCCAAGTACATTAATATGTTCTCTGCCTTAACTTGCCTAATATCGAGGCAATCGTTTGAATTTTTTTAAAATCATTTTTCAAAATTCATCAAACCTCACTTAAAACATAATTGCCTTTATTTTTAATTCAGTCACCAAAATCTCTATGTAAGTAACCCTTAACTCTTTGATACTGTACCTTTATACCCAAGTCAATAGCTAGTGACTTTTACTCTACTTCCTAAATATTTCTGGAAGATGTCTGCCATTTTCCATCCTTATGAGTATATTCCTAGGAGGAACCACCAACATCTGGTCCATGGATTATTACAATAGCCTTTTATTCATTCAATAAATTCTAAATAAATAAATAAATTCAATAGCCTCTAATTCATTCTCCCTGCTATACTTGAAAAAAAATTAATATAAAATTTTCAGAACATTTTTATATTTTAGAAAGTTCTGAAGGTAGTACAGAGTATCCATATATCCCTCACCCTATTTTCCTAGCGTTATTATGATCTAATTAACTTTTAATACATTATTATTATCTAAATTCTATAATTTATTCTAATTTTCTTATTTGTTGCTTATTGTCCTTTTTCTTTTTTTTTTTTTTTTTTTTGGGGGGGGGGGGATCCCATCCAGGATGCCAAAATATATTTACTCATCATTTCTTCTTGGGCAACTCTTGGTTGTGACAATTTTTGGATTTCCTGTTTTTGATGGCCTCATTAGTTTTGAGAAGTATTGGTCAGATTATTTTGTAGCAAATCTCTCAACTGGGATTTGTTTATGATTTTTCTCATGATTAGATTGGGGAATGCATTTTTAATGGGAAACAAGAAGAAAGTACTGTTCTCATCACAACATAACAAGGGTGCATATTTATTATCAACTGGCTCCTTCTATTGAAGAATGTATTAGAAACCAAGATCTGGATGATGGGCCTGCTCCTGGCTACTGGGTGTTGGTGCTTCTAGGCTCCCTCAGCTGAGAGAGAAAGAAAATATATGTGCTACCAACCTGTGTATATCTACATGTCTATAAATATTTCTATATGTAATCATTTGTGTCTGTATTATGCTAAACATACATTCATGCTGAGATCTCCAGCTCTATTAATTCATTACCACATGGATAATCCTAGCCTACTCTTCTTGCATATCTATAACCTCCCACTCCAGGAATGAGAAATCTGGCTTCTACCATCTGCCATCTTTTTACTTACTTGATTAATTGCAGTATGTGTGTATAACACAATCAGAATTGTTAACTTGTACCCAGGAGATGGAAGTTTATTAACTCTAGTGAAATGTTTATTTTCACTTCCCTTTGAGTTTAGTCTTTTTAGATTCTACTCATTTCCAAAGTTTCTTAGATCCATACCTTTCTCCACCTCCTTCAGGGAGATTATTTTACATGTTTATAATACAGTTAGATTTTTTTGGACATATGCTGCCTTTCATATGGCATTCCCTAATGAATTTTTAAGAGACTTTTTTTTAAAGCAGTTTTAGATTCACAGAAAAAAATTAAGGAAATTACAGAGTTTGCATATACCTACTACTTGCACACATGCACATCTACCCTCACTGTCAACCTGGGTGTACTTACATCGATCCATTATCACCCAAAGTCCATAGTTTACATTAGGGTTCTTGTACATCTTATGTATTTGGCAAATGGATGATGGCATATATCCACCATTATAGTGTCATATAGAACAGTTTCACTACCCTAAAGATCCTATGTGGATACATATTTGTCATCTTCCCCACCAAATCTTGGCAACCACAGATCTTTGTACTGTCTTCATAGTTTTGCTCTTTCCACGATATCAGAATTGGAATCACATCATATGTACCCTTTTCAGATTGGCTTCATTCACTTAGGAATATGCATTTAATGCTCCTCCATATATTTTCAGTTTGATAGTTCATTTCTGTGATACTGAATAATATTCCATTGTTTGGATATGACACTTTGCTCATGTATTCACTTGTGGAGGGATATCTTGGCTGCTTTCAAGTTTTGACAACATGAATAAAGCTAGTATAATTCAGATTTTTGTATGGGCATAGGTTCAATTCATAAGTTTGAATAAATATCAGGAAGTGCAATTGCTGGATCTTATGGTAAGAGTATGACTAGTTTTATAAGAAACTTCTAAGCTGTCTTTGCAAAGTGGCTGTACCATCTTGAATTTATCAGTGATTCTTCTAATTTATATTTATTTATTCTATTTTTAAGATTTTATTTATTTATTCATGAGAGACAGAGAGAGACAGAGACAGAGAGAGACAGAGACAGAGGCAGGCTCTGTGCAAGGAGCACGACGTAGGATTCAATCCCGGGACTCCAGGATCACCCCCTGGGCTGAAGGCAGGCGCTAAACCGCTAAGCCACCCAGGGACCCCCATCTAATTTATATTTATTAAGTTCCACTTTTTGTGTTGTGGAGTGCTATGAGTTTTACCACAGTAAAGTGTCATGTATCCACCATTAAAGAGTCGTACAAAATAATATAGAATACTTTCAATGCCATAAAGATTCCTGGTGCTTTATTTATTCAAATCCCCTTTCTCCAACTCCTAGCAAGCACTGATTGACATTTTCAATAGTTTTTGCTCTTCCAGAATATCATATAAATAGAATCATAAATAATGTCTTATCATACTAGCATCTTTTATTTACCAATATACATCAAATTCTCAATGCAATGGTTTGCTTGATAGTTTTTTCCATTTAATTGCTGAATGGTATCTCATTGTATAGATGTGCTACTGTTTCTATACTCATTCACATATTAAAGGAGATCTTGGTTGCCTCCAGTTGGGGGTGATTCTGAATAAAGCTGCTATCATTTAATATAATATACAGCTGCTATGAAGTCGTATATTTATATTTTCTGTATTTTTTTGTGTCGATATAGTTTTCAAATTAGCTGGGTAAGTACTTGTGAGTATGAATGTTAGATCTTATGATAAACCTGTGCTTAATCTTAGAACAAAGTTTGAAAATCTCTGTTTTCAGAGATTTGAAAGTGGGTACAAAAGAGATTAAAAAGTGGTTGCACTATTTTGCATTCTCTCTAGCAATGAGTTTATCTACATCCTCATCATCAGTACTGTTATTTTTTTAATTTTATTTTAATGATTCAAATAAGGTTTAGTGGTATCTCATTTTGCTGTAATATACAACTGCAAATGAAAATTTTTGAATGTTTTTTTGCTAGTGGTATGTCTATTTTGAGGTAGTGTTTGTTTAGATATTTTACCCATTTTTAAAAACATGTATTTTCTAGCAGCTCAACTATAAATAAATATTGGATTATTTTAGATATGTCTTTTACTAGATATGTGCTTTAAAAATATTTAAGGATGAGATCTTGCCATTTGTGATACGGTGAATGCAACTAAAGGACCTTATAAGTAAAATTAGTCAGACAGAAAAAGACAAATGTCAAATAATTTCACTTATATGAAATCTAAAAAATGAAACAATTGAATAAGCAACAACAACAAAAAGCAGAATCAGACCTATAAATACAGAAAACAAAATGATGATTGCCAGAGGGTGAGTACTGGGCACAATGTGTGAAATGAGTTGGAGATACAGGCTTCCAGTTATGGAATAAATAAGTCATGAAAATGATAGGCACAGCATAAAGAATATAGCCAATGGTACTGTAGTAGTGTTGTACTGTAACAGATGGTAGTTAAATTTATGGTAAGCGTGGCATAGCATAGCATAATATATAGACATGCTAAATTACTGTTTTATACCTAAAAAGAATAAATAAAATTAAAAAGGAAATTAAATAAAAATATCATAAACAAGGAATATTTTTTTTTTTAACAAGGAATATTTTTACCTATTCTGAATTTTCTGGCTTTTACTCAATCCTATAAATTGTAATAAGTTGTATTGTATTTTCAATTTCATTTAGTTCGAGACATTTATTTATTTATTTATTTATTTATTTATTTATTTATTTATAGAGTGTGCATGCAAGCAGGGAAGGGAGGAAAGAGATAATCTTTTTTTTTGTATATTTTTTTATTGGAATTCGATTTGCTAACAAATATCATAACACGCAGTGCTCATCCCATCAAGTGCCCCCCTCAGTGCCCATCACCCAATCACTCCATCCCCCCCACTTCCCTTTCCACTATCCCTACTTCGTTTCTCAGGGTTAGGAGTCTCTCAGGTTCTGACCTCTTCTCTGATGTTTCCCATTCATTTTCAGAGAGAGACAATCTTAGACTCCATGCTTAGCATAGAACCCCATGCTGGGCTCAGTTTCACACCCTTGATAGGACAACCTGAGCAGAAATCCAGAGTCCAGTGCTTAACTGACTGAGTCACCCAGGTGCCCCATGTTTAAGATATTTTCAAATTTATCTTAAGACTTCTTTTACCCAGGTTCTATTTAATTGAAATATATGGAGATTTTCCAGCTCTATTTTTTTATTCAAATTCTATAAAAGCCTGAAGACATAATTTACATGATTTCTCTTTGAAATCTGTTATAATTTATGGCTCTGAATGTATTCTATCTTAGTGAATGTTCCATGTGTGCTGGGATGAATGTGCTCTGTTGTTGGATGGAACAGTCTACAAATGTCAATTACATAAAGTTTATTGATAGTGCTGTTCAGGGTAAGTATATCCTTACTGATTTTTCTGCCTGCTTGATCTATCAATACTGAAAGAAGGGTCTTAACTCTAAAACTAACAGTGTATTTGTTTATTCCTATTCTTAGTTATGACATTTGTTGTGTTGTGTATGTTGATTGTTGTTAGGTAGTTATAGGTTTAGGATTTTTATGTCTTCTTGAAGAATTGACACCCCTATATCATTATAAAATGCTACTCTTCTCTATCTCCCTTATTCTGAGGTTAGCTTTGTCTGAAATTAATTTGGATATAGTGTTATGATGGTAGACATTTTTCCTTCTTTATTTTTAACTTATCTGAGTCCTTAAAGTGGGTTTTTTATAGAAAATATATTAGGTCTTAGTTCATAGTTATAGAAAATATAATTAGGTCCTAGTCCATGCTGATAATCTCTGTCTTTTCATTTGTATTTTTACATTTTCATATTTAAAATATGAATTTATATAATTGGGTCAGTTCCTACCATGTTTGTACTTTATTTCATTCATTGCAAGTGTTCTGCTGTGACTGACAAACAGGAATCATTACAAGAACCAATATTCTTTGCTACATAGTTTACTCAAATACTGGCCTCTCTCAATTTTGTATTTTTCTTTCTACTATAAAATACCATGACATAAAGTAACTTTTTTTTTTACTGACTTCATCATTTTCCCTTTAACTTTGGTATTTATCAAAAAGTTACAGATTCTCTTCAAGAACTCTGCATAAAATAGTGAACTCAATCTATAGGGGAAATCCTTAGGGATTTGTATTTTCAAAAGTGACCAGGACTTCTGCACCAGGCATGGTGTTACAGACTCCTATCTCCTTGCTCCTCTCTGCTGTGCACAATCCCAAACCTTAGAAATAGCGGTATACACACTAAAGAAGAACTCTGAAAGGTAGAAAGAAGAAAGCAAACTGGTTTGGTACAACATAACTGGAAGAATAAGAAAACAAGTTGTCTTACTATCTCACGGATACAATAAGGCCACCAATTTTGAATTATGTTGCTCAAAATCTAGCAACTTAAGGCAGCCCTTTCTTCCCAGATCAAATCTGAGTCTCACTGACAATACCAGGTGATCCCATTAGCACTGCCAGGGTGATTCATAAGGAGCTCAGCTAATGATAGGTGGTCAGTTGGAGGGCTTACCTTGACTGCTAGGTCTGAGACTACTCTATTTGACAAAAAAAAAAAAAAAAAAAAAAAAAAAAACACAGGCAAGCTTAGGGGCACAGGCAAGGAGAATTACACTGTAACAAATGTCAAGCCCATGAACTCTTTGTCCCACAGACTAAGACTCCTTTCCTCTATGGAGAAAAACCTGATGGGGACACAGCAAAGGGGCATTCCATCATAATAAGTGGCAGGCATGGATGCATTATGCAATCTACAGACCGTAGAATAACTTTCTTCTCTAGTTGGGCCAATTTGGGAAAATATGCTTCTTCAATCGGTACCAAAATGTCCAGTGGGCACCTCAAGGGAACAGATGAATCATGCAAAGCTCTGAAAATTAAATTTTCACTGAAAACACAGCCCAAAAATTAGGCTAAGGTTTGCATACTAAACCTAAACACAGTGACTATGAATTAAAATTAAAGGTTTAAAAGAACTTAAATTCTTCTAAAATGACTACAATGCCCAGAATACAAATAAAAATGAGCCATCATAACAGGAATAAGGGAAATTATAAGTTTAATGATAAAAGAAAATCAATTGAAGCCAACACTAAGATAAATTAGAGGTTGGAATTATATAACAAGGATTTTAAAGAAAGCAAAATAGTTTAATAAGATATCATAAATTCTTTTGGAAAAAATTAAGGAGAAAATTTTATCAAATAAACAGTAGTTAAGGGGCACCTGGGTGGCTCAGTTGGTTTTCCTAAAATGAAGAGAAATTACAGATTTTTCTCATGCAAATGAACGCTAAAGAAATTTGTTTGGCCAAATGGCCATACTCTAAAAGATTGACAAAAGGAAGTTCTTCAAAGAGAGCAGATATGATAACAAATCTTGAAACAACAAAAAGAAGAAAAGACAATAAAAGAACAGAAATATGAATACATAAAAAAGGCCAACTTTACCTTGTAAGTTTTAGAAATCATATTTTATGATTAAGCTAAAACGCACTTTAACATTATATGTAACATGAGATAGGATATTTAAAAGTGGGAGAGGTAAAGCATCTAAGAGGAAGTAAGATTCCACACTTCATTTGAAGTGGTAGACACTTGATATCAGTAGTCTATGATAGTTTACATGTTTATTTTAATACTCAGATAATCACTAAAAAAACAATATAGGATATATGCCCCCCAAACACCATAAATAAAGCAAATGTAATTTTAAAAATGTTGAAGTAACTCACAGGAAAGCAGTAAGAAACAAAAGAATAAAGACTAAGGAAGCATCATTTTTTAAAAATATTTTATTTATTTATTCCGGAAAGACTCATGCAGAGAGAGAGGCAGAGACACGGGTAGAGAGAAAGCAGGTTCTATTCAGGGACCCCGATGTGGGATTTGATCCTGGGACCCCAGGATCATGCTCTTAGCCAAAGGCAGACACTCAACAGCTGAGCCACCCAGGAATCCCAAGGAAGCATAAAAATAATAATAAAATAATAGAATCAAGCTCTAACATATTAACAGTTACCTGAAATGTAAAAATGTAAATAGCAAAATACAGCAATAAAAGACAAATATTGTTAGAGTAGGCTTTTAAAAATTACCTGAAAAAAAAATTACCTGACAAGAAACTGTTTAAAGAAAACTTACATCAAATTCAGTAACATAGGTAAGTTGAAAGTAAAAGAATTAAAAAAGATTTACCATGCAAATATTACAAAAGTAGGTAAGGTTAATGTATGATAAAATACAGAGTAAAGAAAATTACTAGGACTAAGTAGGCCATTTCATAATGATAAAAATGTTCGTTCCACTGGAAAAATACAATGATCTTAAATGTGTATGCCCTAAATAAACAACAGAGTCTCAAAATTCATGAAGCAAAACCTATAGAGTTGTAATTAAAAAATAGAAACATTTTCAGTTATGTTAGGGACTTCATCACCTGCCACTCAGTGACTGATAAAACTGCTAGACAGAAAAATTAGCAAGTATAAGATCTGAACCCAATCAAACAACAGTTAGTCCCACGTCTAACTCACAGCTCATAAAGTGAATATTGAGATATTTTACTTTATTTTATTTCATTTATTTTTTTTTTAAAGATCTATTTTTTAGAGGCAGGGGGAAAGGTCAGAGGGAAAGAATCTTCAAGTAGACTTCCTGCTGAGTGCAGAGGCCAACCCAGGGCTCTCTCACAACTCATGAGATCATGACCTGAGTTGAAACCAGGAGTTGGTTGCTTAACCAACTGAGCTACCAAGGCACCCCTGAGATATTTCAAATAATGATAGATAATACAGAGTATTTTCTAACCATAAGATAAACATGAAATCAGAACCAGGTAGATAAGAAGGGGATAAAAGGAAAATCTCAATATAATACATTTCTAAATAACAGATAAAGAAAGGAAAAAAATATAGAACGGAAAGAAAATACAATATGTGAAATTTGTTTCTGTCTTCGGTTTAGGTCATAATCAGGGTCCTGGGATTGAGTCCTGCACCCTGCTCAGAGCGAAGTCTGCTCTCCCTCTCCCTCTGCCCTTCTCTCCTGCTTATGTTTGTATGCTGCTCTCTCTTTCCCAAAGAAAAAAATACAAAAAAAAAGATAATGGGCAGTCTGGGTGGCTCAGTGCCACTTTCAGCCCAGGGTGTGATCCTGGGGTCCTGGGATCGAGTCCCACGTCGGGCTTCCTGCATGAAGCCTGCTTCTCACTCTGCCTGTGTCTCTGCCTCTCTCTCTCTCTCTTTCTCGTTCTCTCTCTCTCTCATAAATAAAATCTTAAAAAAATAAAATAAAATAAAAAATAAAAAAATAAAAGATAAAAGCTGAAGTAAAATAAATCCAAAGAATGCAGAGAGGGAGAAAAGAACATAAATCAGTGAAATTGAAAATAGTTAAGTAATAGCAAAAAAAATTAATGAAAAAAAGGGAGTCAAAAATAAAAAGGGATAAGAAACAAATCATTAATGTCATAAATGAAAGAATATCACTAAAGATGCTGTCCTAATAAAAAGATAATACTACAAAAAACTTTGCACTCAATAACTTAGAAGATATGGACCATAAGAAATCAAAACACAACCAAGATAAAAAAATCTCAGGTCCCTAACTTGAATTCATAATTTAAATTCACCAATCACTGGATAATTATGATATTCAAACATTTAATATCAATTTTACACTGCATACTTTAGAAAATAGGAGAGGAAGGAATATTTCTCATTATGTAAGTACTCATCTGAGCTCATATCACCCTGATAAGAAACTAGATAAAGTTTAAAAAAAAAAAACTAAAAATCAACATTTTCCATAAACTTTACCTCAAAACTCAACAAAAATATTAGCACATTAAACCCAGAAATATATTTAATGATGTGCCATTATCAAGTGAAATTTATTCCAAGTATCCAAGAATAGTTCAACATTTAGAGAGGTATCCAAACAATCCAGTCTAAAGCAGAAAAACATGTGAACTTACCAATTGGTGCAGAAAAAAGTTTTTATAAAATCTGGCACATTTTAATGATAAAAATCCTCAGAAACTAGAGATAGCCATGAGTATCCTCAATTTGTTAAGGAACTTCTATAAACACTATATAGCTAATACCATACTTAATCGTGGAAAACCAAATGTTGTCTGTTTAAGAACATGAAAAGGATGTTTGTTCCTACTCTTACTCAACATAGAACATAGAACACTTCTGGTCAGTGTGATTATGCAAGAGAAAAATAAAAGCTAATAGAAAAATAATGTTATGTATTAATAATATTTATATTTAATTATATTATATATTTGTATTGTCTAATCTATGCTACATCTGTTTTGTAAGATTTTATAAAATAAACAAATAAAATTATCCCTAATTAAATATCATAATTCTCTACATTTACAAAACCCAATGCATCTACATAAAATCTCTTAAGACTAATAAGTGAATTCAGAAAGATTGCAGGATCCAAGATTTACATTTTAAACTACAGAAATTAATTGTTTTTTTATCAGATATACTCAAATGATATTTGATCCAGGTGTGAAATAATTTAACAGTAGAATTAGCCTTTAAAACAAATAATTCTATAGCATTTAACATCCATAAGTCATAAAATAGACATTAGCCTAAATGTCCTACCATATACAAAACTAATTCAATATGGTTTACAGACCTTAATGCAAAATCAAAAACAGTAAAACCTTTAGAATATAGGGGAGAATATTTTGTTCTAAAACTAGGAAAGACTTCATAGAATTTACATCAAAAGCATAATCCATAAAAAAAAGATTGATAGATTTAACCTCATTAAAACTAAGAATTTTTGCTCTGGTAAAGATCCTGTGGAAAAGATGAAAAGATAAAGTACAGACAGGGAGAAAATATTTCCAAATCACATCTGACAAATGAATAATATATAGAAAACATAAGGGACTTTCAAACTCAATAGTAAAAAAATAATCACTCCAATTAAAAAAATAGGAAAAATATATAATATGCTATGCTGAGAATATAGTGTTGGTAAATAATCACATGAAAATATGTACACCGTTTTCCATTATAGAAATGAAAATTAAAACCAAAATAAATAACACTATACTTCTATTAGATATCCAAATAAAGAATAATAACACTGCAAAATCTTGGTGAGGATACAGAGATTAGATCATTCAAACATTGCTAATGAGAATATCAATAGTACTGCCACTCTGGAAACCTGTTTGGTAGATTGTTTTTTTAAGCCTGGATATAAAACTACCATAAAACCCAGAAACTATACTCTATCTTGATATTATCTGAGATAAATGGAAACTTATATTCACACAAAAATCTGTACATGAATGTTCACAATCACAAACTAGACCAATACAGATGTCCTTCGATGGGTGCATGATAAAAGAAAGTGTAGTATACTTTGTTTCTTTATAGATCCCAGAATATTCCTTAGAAATTAGAAAAAAAAAACTAATGATATAAACCAAACTTGGATGAATCTCTAGGGATTTATCCGAGTTTAATAGGCTAGTCCCAGGGACGACTGGGTGGCTCAGCGGTTGAGCCTTTTGGCTCAGGAGGTGATCCTGGTGTCCTGGAATCAAGTCCCACGTCGGGTTCCCTGCAAGGAGCCTGCTTCTCCCTCTGCCTATTCTCTGCCTCTCTCTCTCTCTCTCTCTCTCTCTCTCTCTCTCTCTCGGTGTGTGTGTGTGTGTGTGTGTGTGTGTGTGTGTGTTTCTCATGAATAAATAAATGAAATAAAAAAGGTACATATATGATTCCATTTGTATATTTTTTTTAAAGATTACAATTCTGAAGAGGATGATATAACTAGGGAGGTTAGGGGTTAGGAATAGGGTGGATAGGGTAGTGGTGGGTATATAGGGTAATGGTAGATATATAAAACAGCAGTGTGACAAAATTGTGAAGAACTAAATACAGACACAAACACAGTAATGAACACAAGCAAAACTGAGGAAATCTAAATTTAAAAAGATGTTTTAAAAATAATCAGAGGAAATTTAATGAAAACTCTGCCTGTATCCATCTCAGGTGATCCTACATTCTAAACTTTTTAAGTATGTGATTTTGGAGTCTCCTTTTAGTATTAAGAATTAGAGAAGATTGTAGCTCTTTTCTTCCACTAAATTTAACTTGTGCTACAGAAATTTGTATTGCCTATGGTATGGATATTAAATATAATGTATTAAAATACATTAATTACTGAATGAATGAATGAATGAGTGAATGAATGAATTTCTGATGGCATAATGATATCAGTTAAACTTTAATATATGCATGGTAATTTATATTTATGTTCCTTCATTGACTCTTATGATGATTAGAAGTCTAATATTACAAATATATGCATCTTCTCTCCCTCTGCTCCTCCTCATGCTCTAAAATAAATAAATTTTTAAGAAAAAAATGCATCTTTAATATTTCTCCCTTATTTTTAATATGTTATCCATATTCTTTCTGAAATGTACTATTTCCATCAAACAACTTTTCCCCAGATTTCTTATATTTTAAAATAAAGTTCCCATGTTATTAACATTTGCACAGTATGAATTATGTCTTTCTTTTCTTTATGAACAAAGATTGACTGCAGTAGAAAATGAACTAATAGTGTGCAAATAACAATGGTATTTGTCATATGAATTTTAAATAGTGGCAAATAATTTATCTTCTGATATTAAAACAGGAGAGACAGATTACAACCATCTGAGTGGTTGTAATACATGCTGTAATATAAAAAAAAAGGAAAAATAAGAAATAAAAACACAGGAAATAAGAAAATTAACATCTTTGAAACGTTTTATTTGTATTGAAGAGGGGGCTCTTACCCTAACAGATTACTTGATAAAACTAAGTATGTACTAACAATAATGCATAAAGTAAAGGATACTTCATGTTAATTAAGTAGCATTCAAAGACTCGTCCGCTTCTGAAAGTAGTTAACCAAGAGTTTGCAGTAATTCAAATTGCAGAACTTGAACCCTGGATGAATTTTTACTTGTTCAGAAATTTCAAAAAGAAAAATGCAAGGCTTTATTTGAAATCAACCGTGAGAAGAGTTCATTTGTCACCATGTTTAATTATTAGGTTCTCAAGTGGAGAAACTCTTATGTGTTACAGAGGTTTTTTAAATGTTATGAAAGAAAAAAAAATCAATGTGTTAAGCAAATGATGTCAGCACCTAACTCTTGAAACAGTGATGTCTCTGCTGATGTTATGATTTACTCCTATGTAGTTCCAATCTTGCTAATAAATGATATGACCACGTTAGGGGAAAATGATAGTGCCATTTCTCCTCCACTCCAGGTAAGGAAAATTCAAGGAAAGAAGTGGCTAAGTAACTTGCACCAGCCATCAAAGCAGAGACGGACCTACAGCAGCAGAAATTAACCTAGAGATGACCGACCACGCAATCACCATCAAGTTCTCACATTTCTATTATTATTTTTTTAAATCACTCTTTAGAAGATTTTCTTTCATTTGGATTAGGAGAAGATTGTAAATAATACAATGAAATTCTTCTGGGGGTAAAAATACAAACGAATATCTCAAAGATAGAAACCCACCCTGCTCCTCCTTCTTCTTCTTCTTCTTCTTCTTCTTCTTCTTCTTCTTTTCTTCTTCTTTTCTTCTTCTTCTTCTTCTTCTTCTTCTTCTTCTTCTTCTTCTTCTTCTTCTTCTTCTTTCTTCTTCTTCTTCTTCTTCTTTCTTTCTTCTCCTTCTTCTTCTTTCTTCTCCTTCTTCTTTCTTCTTCATTCTGTCTGTGCTTGCTCTACTCTTTCTTGAACTGAAGGACATTAGCCTAGTCCCAGGGCCAAGAAGGAATTCAATGTCACAGATTGTGTATAAATTTACAATCATGTAAATATTGGACTGAAAGAAAATATGACATTATAAGTGACAAAAGTGCAAATAATTAACAGATTTCTAATATGTTACTGGGGAAAAACAATGTGTAAAAATGTGTAAAACAATGTGCAAAAATGGAAGCTTACACAACTACATTCTATGTAGCTAAAACAAACACCCAGGCCAAAAGTTTTCCTTTTTATCAATATGAAATTGTTACAGACCTAAATGATTTGCAGCTATTGTTTTAAATCAATTTATACTATATAATTACTTAGACAAGGAAGTTACAGGACTGTTAAATGACTTGAAGCATATGAATGGAACAAACCCATAGTTATAACTACAAAGTACATATTTGACTATATTTTTTCACAGTGTCATTTTATGGAACTTCAAAAATATACAGAGGTATCAAAGTCAGCTGTAGAAATCTGTTGGTACTACATAATTTGCTCATTGTTCATATTTTGTAGTTCAGATCACTTTAAGTGCATATTATGGTACTATTACGAGTACTATTATGAGTATTATGAGTACTATTATGGTAGTATTATGAGTACTATTTTTATGTACTCATATTTTATCTATTTAATAATATTTAGTGATTTGAATATTACAGAAAAACTGCTACAAATAATTTCCAAATAACATATAAAGTATCTAATTGTGATTTTGTAAAGTAATTTTTCTTAATATTTAGGGGGAGAGACTGCTTTTAAATTAAAGCATAAAACCATAGCATGCAATATTTATTATCTGAAAATGTAAAGCCTTGGATTTTAATCAAATAAATGAAAAATGACATCTTGAGGTTTAAATGAGCTTCCAAACAGTAGCAAGTCACACAGGGATGCTTGGCCCATTGTCTTATGCATTTGGGCAGGTTTTATACTCAGCTTACTACATCCATTATTTATTATTGTTGTTATTGGCAAACCTGAGTAAATATATTTACTCCAACCTTAACTTTTTCTTGTCTGTAGAGACATAAATATTTAAAGAATAAAATATATAAACTTTTAGGCTGCCACAAGTCCACAGCATAAATTACAAAATACTTTTCTGTCACTGAACACCTCATTCTTTATGTCCATTAAAATTTACTGTTTATCTTAGACATTTTTATTTATAAGCTCTTGACTTAGGCAAAAAATATGTTAAAGGAATTCATATTAGAAAGATCTAAAATATGAACAGATTTTATATTTACTTCTTAAAAGAAAAAAAAGAGAATATAAGTAAATCTGTATAACCAATTGAGCATTGGGGCAGTATTCAATGTGGGTAACTCATACAGTATTCATGCTATGAAATTATACTTGTGGATAAGTTTAATGGTTTTCAGGATAAAATGTGGCATAAATATTTCTTGAAGATTTCACCCATCTCTGCATTTTGAAATTACAACTTGATGAAACATATAAATTACCAGGTTCATATACATATTTATGTCCATCTCTGAACTTTGTCCACTCATTAATTTTATTTTCAGATTTAGTGATTATGTTTGGCTGGTTTTCCAAGTATATCTTTTACTGCAATTGAGCAGATCTTCCTGGTGCCCTAAATCGTATTTCCTTCTACAGTATCAGTCTGCCTTTCTTTAAGTGAATAACTTGAGCAATTCTGTAATTTCTCATGAAGTCCTGGAGGTATGAGGCTTACATGGACCACGACATCCTTGAAAATGGAAACTTCTATTAGCTTTTCCTCTTTACCTATTCCCCTTCCCCCAGCACAATTTCCTGGAATTATATTTCAAATAAAATACTTGGAACCATGTCCTTGTCTTAAGCTCAATTTTGTGGGAAACTGCAAACAAAACACACATTTTGTCTCCTTATAGAAATTAACAAATTGACATATTTAGGGCCTAGTTGAATATAATACACTCACTTGTGTCTACAACTAGTAGGTTTTTTCTGTCTTTATTATCCTGGTCTTTGTATCATTAGCCAGTCTGCAACATTCAACTTTAATAGCTTCTTCTTGTTTGTTTCCTTTCTCTATTCTTAACCGTTTTTCTCTCTCACCTGTCACTGGAGTGATCATTATTGCTCAGTTCCCAGTTTTCTTTCATTAAATTATTTGCCTTAAGAATCTAATTTTATTCTGAGGAAAGGAGGAAAGGAAATCCAAAATTTGTCTATCTTCATGTTTCCCCACTCATTTTTTTCTCTTAGCAACCAAAGTAATTGATTTAAACTGCCTATATACTTATGCTGACCTCCTCAAAATTTATATATATTTTCCCACTATGCTGATTTCCTTATTTAGTTGTGCTTTCATAGAATACTATACTTTTTTAAAGTAAAATGTAGGATGGTTTAAATCAAGAAGATTTGGTCAACTATGTGTTGAATGGTTCTCCTCTCTACTGAACAAGGGGTTACTTAAAAAAAATAGCCTAAGCATGTTAAAAATGAGACGATCATTGATTGCAAAGGTCAACAAAAGGTCACTGTAACACCTTGCATGGCACAAATCATTAAAAATGTTACACAGACACAATAAAGCAGTTAAAGAAATTTGCTGAATGTCTTAAATCCTGTTTAAATATTACAACAATAAATAAATAAATAAATATTACAACAATGTTTTGAGTATTCACTCAACTGTAAAATCCACCAGGCTAGGGTTTATTCTCTTCTTATACATTATATCATCATCAGTCACAAGTTGAGAATAGGGACTCAATGAATATTAGTTAGAAAAAAAATCCAAATAGGCTAGATAATGT
Organism: Vulpes lagopus; assembly: GCF_018345385.1. Lineage (NCBI taxonomy): Eukaryota > Metazoa > Chordata > Mammalia > Carnivora > Canidae > Vulpes > Vulpes lagopus. Next base: position 77,312,717 of record NC_054835.1, on the reverse strand, counting down.
ACTACTATTGGGGTGGCCCTAACAAAGGCTGGGACAAATTCCAAAAGTTAATTTTTTAAAATTTATTTATTTATTCATGAGACACACAGAGAGAATGGCAGAGACATAGGCAGAGAGGGAGAAGCAGGCTCCTCACAGGGAGCCCGATGTGGGACTCGATCCCGGATCCTGGGATCACAACCTGAGCCAAAGGCAGATGCTCAACCGCTGAGCAACCTAGATGTCCCTCAAAAGTTAATTTGAATTGGATCTTGAGACTAATGATACCAAGTACACCAGGAGGGCATGGATGGACTTATTTACATAATAAGTCTTTCGAGGAGAGCAGGTCAGAAATAGCTTCAGGGATGCAGAGCTAGTGAGTTGGGCCTTTACAGTGGTTGCAGGATGAAACAGGAGAAAGGTTCAGGTGGAGAGGCGGGTGTTCCTGTGTCTGAACTTAATACTCTTGCCAAAAAAGAGCATTCACTGGCTTTCTTGTTAGTGTACCAACTTGCAGAACAAGGGGGAAAAGGGGCTTGAAAGCCGCCAGAATGCTTATTTCAAAATGGAGTCAGACTCTACTAAACAACTTTTCTAACACTCTATCACTGTATTGTAGGCAAATATTTTCCTTACATTAAGAGAAAAAGAAATGCTTAGCTGTGGTAAGGTCAAATAACTTGACTATAGTTATACTGTGAATAGGTAGGTTTGCCTACAAACCTAGACATTGATTCAGGTTATGTAGCTCTACAGCTCATAGCTTTTAACAACAGTGCTAGTCTGATAAGCAACTGAAAAGGCACTGTATTACTCTTCACATTAAGTTAAATATATCTATTTTACATTTCAGAGAATTTTGAAGGATGGAAGCAAATGAAGATGGTGACAAGAGTGCATTAGGATAAATGGAGAAGATATAGATTAAAGTTGCAAATTAATCTCACAAGGAAAGTGTTGCAGAAGGCAGTGTTTTCTGCTTAAGAAAGCAATTTTTACTTGAAAGAGAAAATAGGGTTTCTGTTTAATTCAAGTGTATTAAACGAACATGTTTGCCACTGTTTCCTATTTGAATCCCTTCAAAATACCAAAAATCAGTATTAAAAGACATTAAATGTTTGCCACTGTTTCCTATTTGAATCCCTTCAAAATACCAAAAATCAGTATTAAAAGACATTAAAAGATACTCACAAAATCAAAGATTACAAAATAGTATATAAAACAGCAAAATTGGGATCCCTGGGTGGCGCAGCGGTTTGGCGCCTGCCTTTGGCCCAGGGCGCGATCCTGGAGACCCGGGATCGAATCCCACGTCGGGCTCCCTGCATGGAGCCTGCTTCTCCCTCTGCCTGTGTCTCTGCCTTGTCTCTGCCTCTCTCTGTATGACTATCATAAATAAATAATAATAAAAAAAAAATTTAAAAAAAAAAAAAAAAAAAAAAAAAAAAAAAAAAATAAAACAGCAAAATTTTGGAATCTGGAAATGATATTACGTAATTTAGTACTTCACGGACAATTGAAACAGCCCTCAGAGAAAAATCATGAAGCAAGCAAATTCTCCCTGCAGAGCCTCCAAAAGCTTAGGAATGTGAAGCATCAGGTTTCTCTCCTGTGGTTTTCTTGGTTGGGACAACAAAACAGGAGAAATAACACAAAATCTGACTTAGGATTTGTTTGACTCACCTCATCCTTTCTCCAAATTGTATTTTCCCAATGGGCTTTCCAAGTCACCTCACCAAATTCACTCTTGACTGTACATGACTTCATTATGGCTTTCTGGAATGACTGAATCAGAAGGTATCTCTTTCTGGGCCAGTGGCAAATCTAGGTGTTACTTAAAAAACAGATTAAAAGAAACTACCAAATGCTTTTCCTCTGGGAATCTTTTGAGAACAGCCACAGCCAGGCTTTTTTGTTGTTGTTGTTGTTGTTGTTGTTGTTGTTTTTGTCTAGAAAGAGTTTAAAAAATTCCTCTCTGCTCTTGTAGGAAGAGCACAAGAGAAATAACACTTAGATCCCAATAATTGGCCAGCCACATCATCCTCATCCTCACGCCCTTGGCAGCCATATTTCCAGCACACAAAGTTTCCAATCACCTTTTCACTCTCTAATACAAAAAAAAAAAAGTATGATGTCAGGCAATAGCCACACATTTGAAGAATGTTTTTGACTAAAAATTTTAAAAACTTTGAAACTTAGGCAGCTCTGGCGGCTCAGCGGTTTAGCACTACCTTCAGCCCAGGGCCTGATCCTGGAGAACCCGGGATCGAGTCCCACGTCAGGCTCCAGCATGGGGCCTGCTTCACCCTCTGCCTGTGTCTATGCCTCTCTCTCTCTCTCTCTCTCTCTCTCTCTGCCTCTCATGAATTAATAAATACAATCTTTAAAAAAATTAAAAATAAAAAATAAAAAAATAAAATCTTTAAAAACAAAGAAAACCTTTAAAACTCAAGATATAAACAATTCAGGGAGAAGAAAATTGTCAAAATTTGAAAACAATATTACTATCATAAAGAGATCAGAGAACACATTTTATTCATAAAATAATACTAGGAAAAAAAGAAAGAACAATAAAACAAAGGCAAATTAAAAAAAATATAACACATAGATTTAAACCATAAGAAAAATTTTGAGTACCAGGCCAGCCCAGTCGTTGGAGCATGTGACTCTTAATCTCAGGGTCCCATGTCAGAGCCTCATGTTGGCTGTAAGGATTACATTAAAATAAAATCTTGGGAAGCCCAGGTGGCTCAGTGGTTTACTGCCACCTTCAGCCCAGGGTGTGATCCTGGAGACCCGGGATCAAGTCCCACCTGGGGCTCCCTGCATGGAGCCTGCTTCTCTCTCTGCCTGTGTCTGTGCCTCTATCTCTCTCTCTGTGTCTCTCATGAATAAATAAATAAAATATTTTTTAAAAATCTTTAAAAAAATAAAAATAATAGAACTGCTGAAAGATTCAATCAAGAACTCACAAAGAGTAGAACAAAAAGTTAAAGGACTTCTGGTTTCTGGTTACACGTGTAAAGAGCTTGAAATCCACCACCTTATTATAACAAGCAAAAGCTAGAGACTGAAAAATCAACAACTTGTCTTAAATCCATAAGAGGGGAAGACATAGGGCAAAACATCTCCCCCCAGAACAGAGAGGGCTAGGCAAGCAGGGAGTCTTGGCTTAACTTGGCAGAGACTCACAATTTGAAAAACACCACAAGCACTAGTGCTAGGGTAGGAAAATATGAACTGTAATGGATGAATTGCTATAGGCTCAATGCAGACAACTTTGAGAGTTAAAAGTTCCAAGGAGACCCAGTCATAGGGGAGTTCCACAATACTGTGAGCTTTATCTCTATGATCTTAACCAGTTTCCCACATTAAATATCTAAGAAAGAAGGAAATGTTTGACGTACTATTCCTGAGTGATATTGATAATAAGGGAGGCTATGCATGTTTAGAGGCAGTCAATATATCTCAACTGTGTCTCTGAAGGTGACTATCTTTTTAGATTTCAGGGTGGCAGTTTCTTCTCCAACTTCAATTCTCTGAAGAGTCCAAGAAAATTAACTGCTTTCAATTTGTCCATTTTTTGTGTGTATGTGGTTGTAAGATTGGAATATCAGCTTCTGTTAGAAAATAAGCTGAGCTGCAATCAGATTTTCAATAACTTATTTAAGTATAGTTTAATTGGAATTGGGTGTCTCCAAATCTAAAATGGATAGATGCATTCCACTGACAGGAGCTAGGGGAGCGGCTTTTATGGAGATATGGGTTTGGTTGGTTGTTCTTAAGTTTCATATTTTCATCTTCAAATGCATTGACTATGGTTTAGGGTTCAGTTTGCTACATAGACTACTAAAGTGTTAGAGCCACAATCTAATTGTACCCTTGTTTAATTACTTTGACACTCTAAGCATTTTAAGTGTCAAAGATGAAACCAGAAGTCCTCTGTATTGTTATTCAAAAAAATTTAATTGAGCTTTATTAAATAATATTTATATTTTTACTTAGAAAAATAATAAAATGTTTTAAGTAGATATTTTGTTAAATGTTCTTATGAAGTGGATATTTATGATTTATTCTCATACAGTATATCTATTTATGTAATATAATAAGTTAGCTAAAAAATTAACGTGCAAATGTAAATGCCTCTACTATTTTATTATCATCATTTCCTTGTTAAAATTTATTGCCGTAAAAATCTAAACTAGAAATAGGGAAAGGATTCTCTGAATCCCATAGGATGTCTACATGAATGGGTAATGCAAAAATTGTGCTATTTTCTTAAAATGAATGGAATGCACGTTAAATGCACATGTTAATTATGACCAAATTTAAATCAGAACAGAATAATACAATTTAAAACGTTTTAATTTAACTTCATAAAATGTGGAGAATGTAAAGAGCTGGAGAGTAAAGTAAATCTAAATACTGAAGAGCATTTATTCCCTGAACACTGAACATACTGTATTACAGCAAGAAAATCAGAATTATTTTTGCTACTAAATAACTAATGATACTATCTGAAATAATAAATTGCCAAGAAAACTCATCTTCCCCTTTTCAAATTAAGCATCAAGGGAAATGCAGTTAAATCAAAGCATTTCTTTCATTTATTTAAACATTCATAATAGACCGCAGATGGTTTAAAAATATCAGATCATTTACAAGTGTTCTATTTTACTAATTAGTAAAGAAAAGGCAAGAAAAATTGTGTTATGTTCAGTTAACAGTAGATTTACCCATTTATGAACATGTCAAAAAACTCAGCTTTGCAAAAACAAAAATTCAGTTTTGCTAATTTGATGAGAACATTGAAATACGTTTTAAAAGATTTATTTACTTTAGAAAGATACAAATGCACAAGAACATGAGCAGAGGTAGGAGCAGAGGGAGAGAATCTCAAGTAGACTCCCACCTGAGCAGAGAGCCTGATGCGGGGCTCGATACCATGACCCTGAGGATCGTGACCTGAGTCAAAACCAAGAGTCAGACACTCAACTGGCTGAGCCACCAGGTGTCCCAAGAACAATTAAATATTTATGATAAGTATATATCAACAATTCTTCTATAAGTGTGAATTATTATATTTGATTAGCAATGTATTATACAATTTTATTAAATGGAATTTTGCATATTTCAAATATATGAAAATTGGGACAGAAGGTCTAGGTTTTCATTGAACTATTTATGAAGAAAAAATTCAGTGAAATATTGGGAATTATTGACATGGAAAATGAACAAAATAAAAAAATGAACCAAATGCTTTCATTAACACATTCTGCTTAAATAAAATGATTACTAGGTTAATAGAAATTATGGTAAATGAATACCCCATTCCTTGCGAAATAAACCAGTAAACTTGAAGCTATGAAAAAACTATATTTTTTTTTTATATTTTCTGTTAACATTTTGCTATTCTTATAAGTATTGTTCAGACAGAACTACCATAGCTTGGATAAGTGCATATATGGAGAACACGAATGTATGCCAAGGGGCATTCATTGTTTACTCAAAAGAAGATTACAGGTAGAGGAGGTAAAATATGTATAAATAAGTAAAAAAACAGTGGAGTCATCTTAAGGGTAGGTATGCAGTTTGGTTTAAAAATAATATATGGATATTATCAAAGTATAAATATAAAGAATTATATAAAAATGTCATGATATATAAAAAATGTTATGCCAAATATTTGGTAGCAGGAACGTACATTTGAGTCTATAGAGCTTTCCTCACTTGACTTTAAGCTGCCTGTTGACAGATAAAATCATACAATTTTAGTAGAGATTGTGGAATTAAAGACATTTTAGGGCTCTTAAGACTTCCATAAAAAAAAAAAATAAAAAGACAAAAAAAAAAAAGACTTCCATATAATCACATCCTTAAACTTTTAGAAGTCTTTCTGTCGTAATGAAATAAATAATTTTGAGCGAAGAGAGAATCAGGTAGTGAATCTGAACACTCAGTTTTAGAATGACTTTTGGAAAGGAGCAACATTTTTTCTACCCAGTCAAATCTTTTTTCTGACAAAAATATACATTTATTTTCATCTCGAGTGTACCAGGTAATCATTATATCAAACTCAAATACCAGGATCTTAATTTTTTAAAAGATTTTATTTATTTATTCATGAGAGACACAGAGAGAGGCAGAAGGAGAAGCAGGCTCCTCCAGGGGAGCCCGATATGGGACTTGATCCTGGGACTCTGGGACCACGCCCTGAGCTGAAGGCAGATGCTCAACCACTGAACCACCCAGGTACCCCAAATACCAGGATTGTAAAATCTAGTATGTCCACATGTGGTGCCACGGTATCTGGAGACCTATACATTAAAAAGACAAGCACTCTGACTCCAGTTCTCTAACCCTTACCTTCCATGCAACCCCCCACCCCAAACATGCATACACATTCAATCAGCCAGGGATGCAATAGGGATGGAATAATCACAATAAATATTTCCCTATTCCAAAAGGGAATAGTGGGAGGCGATACCAGACACTGTCCCTAGTTCTTCTGGCTTGTGTGGCTCTCTAGTCCGTTGTTCCTCTGGGAACTTCTTCTTTTTCCATCCTTCTCATTGTCAACTTCTTAAATGAGTATTAAAATATGCCCTTCTTAGGGCATATGGATGAACATAACCAGTAGACTAATTCTGTCTATAGAAAGTTGGGTGCCCATAGATACTTTTATATGTCAAGCAAATTCAGCCTCTCTTATAGCAGGCTGGCAGCACTTTAGCCAATACTGGTTTTGGAAATGTTTATGGATTTCCCATGTGGTGGTGTTTCCAGTCAATTTCATGTGCTGAAAGTCAGACATGAAAGCACCATTTCTATTCAAGAGCTGTTCCTCCCTCTAGGTTAATTAAAGTACATTTGGGGCTCCATGGATTTCACTGGACTACAGTTTTAGTTATTATTATTATTTTTTGGACTACAGTTTTAATCTTTCAGGAGTTCTGCTGTCTAGAGGTAAGGATTTAGAAGCTATCTTATTTCTTTCACAGATCTTACTAAAGGACCTAGTGTTCATACTTTGAATTCGTCTTTACCGTGAAGTAATTTTTTTAGAAGATTGATTTACTTATTTGAGGGAGAGAGAGAGTAAGCATGGGAGAGAAAGAAAGAGAAGAATCTCAAGAAGACTCCCCATGGAGCATGGAGCCAGACACAGGACTTGATCTCATGACCCTGAGACTATTACCCGAGCTGAAATCAAGAGTGAACTTAATGATGGAACAACCCAGATGCCCTGAAGCAATGTTTTTAAAGCAGGGCACAGGATATCAGGGACTGTACTTTAATGGCCACAACTTTGGGGAAATACGGTATGACTTTCTAAACCTGAAATCTCTTGGCCTTTTCCTCTAAAATCTAGCAAAATAGTCAGTATTTTTTTGAGTTCATTTCTTCTCTATAGTCTCCTTTAAAATCCTGTTAGCAGCAATAAACAGTTGCTAGTAACAACTCGTTTCAATATTTGAATCAAAATTTCCTCTCCCAATGCTACAAGTTAAATATATCTTCCAAGTTGCTTGTCTTTTTAGTTACTCCAGATGACAATTTGCCAAATGTTTTCTGACTATATAATAAGGGCAGTCATTTTCCAGCATGCAGGAACAGTGTCCTCTGCACTCGCTACCCATGTTAAGGGCTGTATCACACATTTTAGATTATTGATACACTCTGTACTTCTGTTACAAAATTCCATATCAGCTGGAGTTTGCTTTTTAACAACTACACAATCAGAATGGCATCCCTGTGAGTCTCTGCCATTTGACAGATATAATCTGAGCACTTTAAGGTAGGCTTTAACTTGGTGTTTGGGTCTGGGTATTCCTCACTTTCTTTGCTCTTTGTAAAGCAGTTGTTGCCTGAAGTCTTTCTTCTCATTATGGAAGTCAGGAGCCCAGGCCTTTGCTTGAATTAATGGAGATTCTGGGTCAGCAAGGTTACTTTTTGGTGAAAAGATCTGAAGAATTGTGAAAATCTAGAAAAAGACATTAGGAACAATCATATGTCTATAAAATGTGAGTGGAGTGTATTAAAGGCCGATCTAAATAAAATTTGAGAATAAAACACTTTTTTTTCATTTATTTTTTCATGATCATAAAATTAAAGTTATTTTTTTAAAGATTTATTGATTTATTAGCGAGAGAGACAGAGAAGTGTGAGTGGGGGCAATGGCAAGGGGAGAGGGAAAGAGAGAATCTTTAAGCAGACTCCTTGCTGAGTGCTGAGTCCATTGAGGGACTCATCCCAGGATTGTGAGGTCCTGAGCCAAAAATCAGAGTCAGCTGCCCACAGACTGAGCCACCCAGGTGCCCCCATAAAATTATTTTCTAATGTAAAATTATCAGTCAGTAAGACCTTATTGCCCCTGAATATAAGAGCCAGACAACTCAAAAATCAATGATTACAATAGGCAGATGAATGTATTTCTTTAATTACTATATAAAGACTATGATTTTAACCTCAGTATGCATGTCACTTTGCTCTTGCTCAGTCATTCCCTTGTAGTTGACAATTTTGCAGGGAGAAGTTATATAAGTTAAAACCTTATTTTCTTCTAAACCAAGATTTGTGTATAGACATCCTATATTTCAGGCATTTCGCATATTATTCCATGGGACTGTTACACTGTGGATAAAATTCTTTTATTCAGCAGTCAGAATTTTACATGGGGATTTAGTTACTCACTGATATTCCTCGACTGTAGAACTAGAGGTTATTCTTTGTTCTTTAGGTCTTTATTTTGATTTCTTCTAGTGTTACTATAAATTCAATGGGCCTGCTTTGATCCTACAATCAAATAATAAAATCTTATTTTGATCTAATGATGAGCCTGTCTGGTTGGATACTTAAATCTGAATATTTGTGGAAATTTAAATCTATTTTAACTTTATATGATACTATAGTTATTCTTAAGAAACTACTTGCATATAGCATTAATTATTTTCACTGTAAATGATTTTTGTGTGTTTTATATGAAGAATATGATTTTTAGGATAAGAAACACCAAAATTCAAATTTAAGCACTTCAGTTTCTTATAGACATCTGTCAGGGGATTTCACTGATTGGCAGTACTTAATAAATAACTCATGTGATGCCTACTATCTGCTGGACTCAATGTGGGTACTTAATAAATAATCTTTCAAATATTTACTTAAATCAGTTTAGTTAAAAAAATGTTCCATCTTTATATTTTTCTTCATAATGCTCCCTGTATGTTCTTTAAAATATTGATAAATGGTTTAAACTGATAATATTTCTTGTTTAGATAAGTTATTGATTTGCAAATAATTTTATTCCATATATTTATAACATTTTTAAAGAATTAATGCTTTGGCTCCTGAGAAACTTCAACTGTCAAGAACTTCCTTGGTGGTTTAGGAGTCAAGTCCAAACAATGGCATTGGCTGAAAGCTTGAAGCCAAGATGTCAAAGGCAGGTTTGGCTTAAAATATGACAATCTGTGACAGCAACTCTAGAAACTTTTTCTTATGAGATTATTACCTACAAGGAAATCCCTGGACATAAGCAAGGTGGCATGCCTACTGTGGTTAAAATCACAGACTTCAAATAGCAATTAATGTAATATATTCTCAAGCTTTGACTAATCTTTGAGTTTTCTGAATCTTGTCCAACTTGCACTGGTGATAACTAAACCAAATAAGTGTACTCCAATAGTTAGGAATTATTTATTATAATACTGTAAAACTTTTTTTTTTGGAGTTCTGCAGGAAATCAATTTTTACATTTGCATGCTCTGTAGGAAACAATGATATTAAAAATAAACTGTATGCACCTGGTTGTCAGAAAAACTTAGAATTAAATATCAACTTTGGCACTGCTACTACAATCATGAAGCAATTTGCCTATCCTATACGAACCTCTCTCTCCTCATTGAAAAATTATGATAATAATATAAACATTCTTACGGGGAGCCTTTGAGAGATTCTACTGGTATTGGATATATGTAGGGATATTCCTTTGTGGTGCATTGACACAAATTAGTTTTGTTTTTTTTTTGTTTGTTTGTTTTATTTTTGTTTGTTTGTTTGTTTGTTTTTTAAGTGGAGCTCTATATTTTACCTTTGATTTGAAAGTAAAATTGGAGATTATAGAAAGGGGTATACCATTGCTCAAAAATAAGTTGTAAGATGAATCTCCCTCCTTATGCTGTTTAGAAATTTACAATATGCTCCTGCATCATAAAATATTCTATTCTCTTTTAACACAACTTGGTCTGAACAATCATTATCAACTAAAGAGCTTCATTTTCACCCATACTAGCATCAAAAGTTACACAGTGCAAGTCAATCTAATTATAAAGCAATAGACTTTCCAAGACAGTTCCAAATAATTGCTGGAATAATGCCCCAAGAATTTCCTTGTTGTTTTTTGTTGCCAGACTGATAATTTAGAACATTTTACTACTTTCAAGTTTTTAAAGACATTTAGGAAAGGGAATAAAAAGATAATATTAAAACTGTTATTTTTCTTCTCCAGCCAGCTTGTTTCTCCTTTATCCTAATTTGTTTTTATAAGTTATTCACGTTTATGATATTTTTAGATGGTTGCTCAATCTTCGTGGTTATATATTTTTCATTATGAAAGCATTTCAGTTTTATCACTTTCAACTATTGACACTGAATTTGATGACATCTTGTCATAATAGTATTTCTGATTTTTCTTCAATTTCCATTGTTTCAATATGTCTTTACACCTCCTGTACTTTTAAACTCCATTTGATAATTTTAAAATGTAGTACAATGATAACACTTAGTTGGTAAATAGTAATATTACACAATGGTTAAGAATTTGAGATTCAAACCAGAATCCAAACCAGACTGACCTTGTCACTTTTACTAACAGTGTGATATGTTTCAACTAGTTATTTTTCAGTATCTTTCTTTTTAAAAAATATTTTTATTTATCTATTAGACAGAAAGAGAGAGAGTACATGCGTGGGGGGAAGGGCAGAGAGATAGGAAGGCTCCCTGCTGAGTGCAGAGCTCAATACAGGGCTGCATCTCGGGACTCTGAGCCACCCAGGCACCCCATCCAGTTTCTTTATATGTAAAATGAAAAGTATAGTTTTCCCTAACTCACTGGGATGTAGTGAGGATTAAACGGAGTTGTAAATATTAATCATTCAGAATAGCTAATATAGAGTTAGGCTTTTTAAAAACATCTTTATCTTTATATTAATGATTTGCACAATTTGCATTTATTAATTACATTCTCTCTCTTTTTTTCAAAGATTTTATTTATTATTTATTTATTTATTTATTTATTTATTTATTTATTTTTTATTTATTTTTCATGAGAGGGAAAGAGAGAGAGAGGCAGAAACATAGGCAGAAGGAAAAGCAGGCTCCATGCAGGAAGCCTGATGTGGGGCTCAATCTTGGGACTCTGGGATCATGCCCTGAGCCAAAGACAGATGCTCAACTGCTGAGCCACCTAGGTGTCCCTATTAATTGCATTTTCATTCCACATATAGTTATTCAGTGTTTATTCTATGGCAGGAAATTTTGTAGGCATTGAGGAAACTGATAAATGATTGGACATGTTGCCTCATAAATGTTCATCTTCTCATAAGTATTGTAATCCTTTGAATGGATACCCACAGTAAGCACTTGATCAAATAATGAACAAGGCAACTTCAGATTATAGTAAATGCTAAGAATGACATGGAATGTATTATATCATCGTGAAGTACATAAAGTTCAATTCACTGAGATGGTGAATTTTGAGCTGAGATCTGAAAAACTAAAAGTATCTAAACAATGGTACCAGGGAGACTAAACTGCGGTCTGTAGCCTATTTCCACACAGCAACCCAGAGCAAAGTTAGGGCTCATGTTGTTCCTCTCCCTTCTCTCTGGGATCATTATCGTATGTATTGTATAGTAGGGGAGACACGTGCTTGTAGTTTTATTTGTCGCTTAAGGTAGGAGGGTATACTAAGTTTTTGTTTTGTTTTGTTTTGTTTTGTTTTGAATCCTCATTTGCATGGAAAAATACCTTTCTTTTGAGATTTTAAAACCACAGAAGGGATAAAAATTGTACAAAAGTTCCTACATATTTTTCATCTGGAAGTACTAAAGAACTCTTTTATAACTCTTTACCCAGAATTAGTTATAACTAACATTTTGTAACCTTTGCATCTCTCTCTTTCTTTACACACGTACATGCATTTGTCTGAATCCTTTTTCATAGCCCTTTACCCTAAATATTCACAGCCTGTGTTTCTGAAGGACAAAGACAATCTCATTTACAACTGTAGAACAAATTTCAAATTTAGGAAATACCATATTGATATAATACTATTAGCTATATAATACTATTGCTATAATCTACTATCTATAATACTACGATATAATCCACATTCCAATTTCACCAAATGTCCAGTAATGTCTTTTGTGGACATAGTTTCCTGATCCAGAATCCAATCCAGGATCACTTTGTTACCTTTAATTGTCATGTCACATAAGTCTGTTTTTTATCTGGAATATTTTCCCAGCCATTTTTTTCTTTTGTGGTTAATATTTTCTAGAATAACAAGAAATATGTTTTATAGTATGATATTTTATTTAGATTTGCCTCTTGTTTGTCAAGATTAAATTGAAGTTATTCATATGTGACAGAAATATTACAATAAATAACAATCTTTTATTTTTCTCAGTGATTGGGGAACACATTAATGTCTGTTTGTCCTATTATTGGTGAAGTTAATTTTATTCAATTGGCTGAGGTAGTAGTTTTCAACATTATTCACTGAAAACTTTTTTCTCCCTTTATAATTAATTAAAATATTTTGTTGGATAATTTGAAATTCTTCAGTCTCTTCTTCCTCACCCTTATACATACTATTTTAGCATCAATTCATTATTCTTGCTTGATTTGTATTTCACCAATTTTACTGATTTTCTAAATTTCATATTTTTCTACCTCTATTATTGGCAATCTGCTAGAAAATACTTTGCTTCCTCTCTCTTATTTTTTCCTTTCTAATTTCAGTGAATGTAGACGGATTATTCATTGGAATATAATGCTAATACTTTACTGGCTTTATTCTTTAGTTATTCAAAATGCACTACATTTGGCTTGTTCCTTCAAGATGTCTCCTTTTTTTTTTAATGGTGCCATCATTTTTCAGTATTTCCTTATTTTATGGCATAAAACATTATAATTACTTTCATTTTTAAAAATTTTCTTATTCTATCCCTAGAAGTATCCATTTTTCCAAAGTGCTTGATTCCATTTAGTGGAATGGTATTTAGAAACCAAAGTCAGGATGCAAGAGATTTTTATGTCATTGTTTCCAGGTCATTCAGCAGGAAGAAAGAAACCAAAAATGACTTCTTATGTCATATGTTTGTTATTTTTCTTATTATTAGAAGATATCTTAGATAGATTAGAGTTATACATTTCGATTTGTTGGCATATACATGATGTAGTTTAAGGGCAATATATTGGATGAAATCACCTAGGGAATGCAAGTAAGAGAATAAAAGGCATAGGATACTCTAATAATTAGAAATCAAACAGAGACTGTCCTTAATAACCTCTTGACATCATCTCCAATGCTTCTCCCTCTCCAGCTCCAGTCAAATTGGCTTTTTTTGTTGTTTACTGAATATTCTAGGGATAATCCTGTCGACAGGCTTTAGATATGGCAGAACTTACTGTTTAATAGATATGTAAACTGGATCTTCTCATAGTTTATTCCTCGTCAACTACAAATATCTTTGAGCAAAAGTTGTCTTTGTTTTGAAGACTTCTCTAACTTATTGTATGTAGCAATACTAATTCCTCTTTCTAAATTTACTTTCCTTCACATTTTTTATCATATTGTGATGTATCATGTAACTAAATTATCCTCTTTCTCTTTTGGACAAAAACCAACAAGAATAGAGACGTTATTATGTTTTGTTTATTGTGCATCATCTGCATCTCAAAACTCATCTGGCATACAATTAATGCTTAATAAATATTTGGATAAATAAAAGGGAAAGTTCCAACCAATTGTAAAAGCAAAAACATGTTTAACATGTATCTTTGTCACCGACCAACTTCCTCTCCAATTTTATAAAGTCAGATGAACAAAGCTTCTATTTTTAGCACTCATTTCAGTAGTCAACATTCTAAATGTTTTTGGATAACGAAAGTTATCTTCTTGTTAAAATCTTCTTCAGTTTCCAGATTCATAAAATATGGAACTAATCATCTTCAGTTATATTACTTACTGATCTTTCATTAATATGAACTCATTTTAAATATTCTTCTTATTTTGTTAAACAAATTTTCAAGGGACAATTGCAGAACTTTCTTTACTAATCAAACAGTGCAAATGCAAATCATTTTAATTTTTCTTAGGAATAAAATAATTAAACTATTTGCACTTCAAACTTGACTTATTCTTTTCTTGACTGGTTTTCACTGGGGTACATATGTACAGAGAATAAGAGCATGCTATTCTTTGTTTTAAACACCACAAGGAAAATTTTTCATTAATAATGTAATATTTATCTTTAAATAATACATCAACACCTGATCATAAAATTTAATTATAAAAGTAAGCTAGAGGGGATCCCTGGGTGGCTCAGTGGTTTCGCACCTGCCTTTGGCCCAGGGCGTGATCCTAGAAACCAGGATCGAATCCCACATCAGGCTCCCTGCATGGAGCCTGCTTTTCCCTTTGCCCCCTCCCCACCCCCCCCCCCCGCTGTTTGTCTCATGAATAAATAAATTAAAATCTTAAAAAAAGATATTAAAAAAAAAGGCAGAGGAAGCAAAAATCAATGGAATCTATCGATTTGTGGAGGTCACAAATTTGCAGTTACCTTAAGAAGTAGCCACCAATTTTCTCAGATTCCTGCAGTATCAATGGAAGCATTTTGATTAAGGATGTCCACATGTTCCTGGGAAAACTATTTCTACCAGGTGCCATGGCCCATGCACTTGTCTGTCATATCTACATAGGTGAGCGGGACATTTGCTTCTATTCTCCCCTCCAAAGTGTTTGCTAAGGCCTCTCATTGGTGGAATATAATCTGGGATCCTCCTGATCTTTTCAAAGGTGAACCATAATCGACGACTAAATAATTATAGGCCTTATATCTAATTTAAATTAAATAACTAGTGCTTGATTTCTTGAAAAAAATCCCAAGATTATTTCTACTGAGATATTTTTGCTTTTTCTGGCACTAGTTTACACCACTGAGTCTCTATTTTTGTATGGATAATGGATGTTAGTAGAGTAAGAACTACAAGGATAGTTTTTTTCTTTTTCTTTAACAAGTAAATGTTTATATGGTGTACATTAATTATACTTGTCAAACTACCTATTTGGGTCTTATTTTACCTTTACAATTATGATCAGATGCCTTAAGTCATATAAGAAAATAATCAAGGTATATGGGACTAGACATGTAGGTATGTATATATGTGCATATAAATTGTGCATATAGGCACGTATGTCTTAAACATATGTCTGCTCTATTGATTTTTATTCCTTCCAAACTCAGGTAAGATCCTTTTTTTAAAGATTTTATTTATTCATGAAAGACACAGAGAGAGAGGCAGAGGCATAGGCAGAGGGAGAAGCAGGCTCCCTGCCATGAACCCTATGTAGAAGTTGATCTCAGGACCCTAGGATCAAGATCAAGACCTGAGTCAAAGGCAAATGCTCAATTACTGAGCCATCCAGGTGCTCCTGAGGAAGTTTATATAAAAATTTTACTCCTAAAAAGGCATACTTTGAAAATAATTGCTTTTCTTGGTTAAAATGTATAATTTTCTGTATTGTTGATAACTTGGAATGATAACAAAATAATCACATGACTTGGCAGTCATAAATTTATTCAGTATAACATATTCATTAATTTGAGTGCTGGTTTGGTTTCTGTGCCTTTCATTGGAGGACTTATATCTTAGACATTCTCATTTCCATACCCAGGGATAATTTTTTTTTTATGATATAGCCCAGCTGTTGGAAAAAAAAAAAGTTTTTTCTTAAGTATTTGGTTGATATTAACTGCTTTGAGTGACTTGCCTCGCAGTGGTTTTATCGATTTGGATTGAAGAGGCGCTGTGGTAGATTATGGTATGCAGACTGAACTCATTAAGGTTTGGATAATAAATAGCTCTGCTTCAATTGAGTTGATTCTTATAGTTAAAGAGCTTCAAGTGATCAAGTTATTTTAGCCCTAGGGAAGAAGTCACCTTGATTCAATTAATCAAATAATAATAATAAAAAAGTCCTTGTAAGATGTGTAAATTATTTTAACAAGCTTGAGGCATCTCTTCTTTGCATCTGTATCTGTAGTATCTGTAGCCCTTAAAAATCTTTGAAATGGGATAAAGAAGCCCTCAGTGGAGTAAGAAAAATGTAAAAGGGCGATAAGGAATGAAGAAATATTTTATTGAATCATAGCCAAGTCTTTGACATTTCAGGTATCTACTAACACAGCCAGGAATAAAACTCTTCTAAGGGTTGGATGAAAGAAAGAGAGAAAGATAGAGAAAGAGGAAGGAAGAAATAAGAAAGGAGAGGGGGAAGGAGGGAGGAGAGGAAGAGAAGGAGTGAGGGAACAGAAAAGAAAATGGAAGATGGAAGAGGAAGAATTAATACGTAATGTTCTGAATTTTCATAGATTCCATTTTCAAAGTAAGAGTAAAACAAGAGGAGAGGCAAAAAAATAAAGGATACTTTAAAAATACAGTCACTAAAAAATAAAAATAAAAATATACAGTCACTAATTTCATTCCAAGTGTAGAGGTTGTGCCTACCTTTTAAGAGATTTAGAAATTGCACACAGCCTCCACAGCAGTAATCTAGTTATCTGGAAATCTTTTGACTTAAAAAATAAGGATTTATTTATTTATTTATTTATTTATTTATTTATTTATTTATTTCCTTGTGGAAAATAGGTCCAAGTGTAGGCAGCCTGGAACTAGTATACAATGTCCTAAGCAATGTGGCTCCAGGCTTAATGAATAAGCTAGCTCTTGCACACAAATGGTCCTACAGTTCTAGGCATTATATCTATATTCATATCTGATAAAGGAGGAAAAAAAAAAGAATAGCCTAAAAAGACACCTACCAGTTGGTTCAGGCAACTTTTAAGAGCTTTTCTAGAAGAATCACCCATTTTCTATCTATAAGTGAAATACTTGATACCAATCCATACACTTCTGGTTTTCCCAGGCATGCAGTGATAGATTACTTTTGACTTGGACTGAACTTTGTCCCCTCAAAATACATGTTAAAGTCTTAATTACCTCTTTAAAGGCCCTGTCTCCAAACATCGACATATTCTGAGATACAAAGTTAAGGTTAAATCAGGTAATAAGAAAAGGGCCTTAATCCAAGAAAAGGATACATCAGTGATGTACATGCACAGAGAAAGACCATGTAAGGACACAGCAGAGATGTCTGTTTGCAAGGCAAGGTACAAGGCCTCAAGAGGAACCAAACCTGCCAACATCTTGAAATGGGACTTCTATGCTCTAGAACTGTCACAAAATAATTTTTTTGTTGTTTAAGCCACCCAGTTTCAGCTTAAGCCACAGAGTCCTAGGAAGTTAATACAACCTGCGACATTATCTGGAGAAAATTTTCATCTAACTCTAAACTTATACTAAAGGAAATGTTGGAGAGATGTCCAAATTCCACTTTATCTTCCACAGTTTGGAAGTCTGAAGTTGCAGCCATTGTAGGGTGCCAAACACTGAAATGAAATGTGTACACATATATACATGGTACACACACACACACACACACACACACACACAGTCTCAGTATTTTACTTACCTGAGTTTTATAGAAATTACTCAGTGCTGTGCTTTCATGTGCCACATCTCTAGAGCTCACATTTAGTAAAGCCTATTAACTATGTTACAGCAAACAGGTCAGAACTCTATTTTACCAGACATAGACATTTTAGGTTGTATTTATTTAACTTGCCAAAGTAAATGAAAACAACTATTGTGTAATTTTTGGTTTGAGAAGTATGCGAAATATAAGTACTGTTTATTTGTTGTATAGATAGGAGTTAGAGCATTTGCCATCCATTGCTGTACAAAATCTTTTAAACAAACTCTGATGTTTACATACATCAGTATGATATTTTATTTCAGAAGAAAGCAACATGAAATATGGAATAGGGTAACTGCATTGAGTAGTAGCATTATAAGAAGTGAAATTCTTGATTAGAGGAGGTGCCAGAAGCCCCATAAGCATGATTAGGACAGGAATTCTAGGGATGCCTGGGTCGGTCAGCGGTTGAGCAACTGCCTTTGGCTCAGGTCGTGATTTTGGAATCTTGGGATTGAGTCCCACATCGGGCTTCCTGCATGGAGCCTACTTCTCCCTCTGCTTGTGTCTCTGCCTCTCTCTGTATGTCTATTATGAATAAATAAAATAAAATCTTTTTTTAAAGAAGGACAGGAATTCTGTTACAAATAGTTCAAGCATTAAATATCAGATTAATGAAATTCTGGACATCACTACTGAAAACTCATCCAGGACCTCTTCTTTTTACCTTTTCAAAAATGTTGTGAGTTCTCTTTGCTTATTGCTTATTTTAGTCACCTTTTAAAAATATCTTTTCCTGTTTAAAATAGCTAGATTGAACTTTAGTATGTGAAACTAATTGTGATGATAAATAAAAGGGTTTGCTAGGATTGCATTTAGACAACAAATCTTTGAGAAAAGTGAAAATCTGATTAGTTTTGGAAGCACTTATTCCAAGGTAGGATCAGAGGAATGAATTCTTATAGTCCTTAACACATGACAGCTAAGAAGGTATTTCTTAAATTTTTATGTTTTAAATTTTCACAGATAAAGGATCAACTATATCAATGTGTCTATTGAAGGTAGGAGAATTTGTTTAGTAGAATGAATATATGCTGTTGAAAATTATGGTTATGATTATGAAATTTGTAAGAACACATGAGCTGGTTAAGTACTTGTAGCTACCATGAAAGGGTTAAATAAAGAATCTTCCAATTTTCAGTTCTTGTATCAGAGGTGATTCAAAAATCCCATAATCTCGGGATCCCTGGGTGGTGCAGCGGTTTGGCGCCTGCCTTTGGCCCAGGGCGCGATCCTGGAGACCCGGGATCGAATCCCACGTCGGGCTCCCGGTGCATGGAGCCTGCTTCTCCCTCTGCCTGTGTCTCTGCCTCTCTCTCTCTCTCTCACTGTGTGCCCATCATAAATAAATAAAAATTAAAAAAAAAATCCCATAATCTCTATGGCTTTCTGGAAGAATCCCATTTCTTTTGTAGCTATAAACAGATGTAGGAGAAAATAAGATTCTAGTTGTATGAGGACTAAATTAAAATGAATGTATGATAGAGATACTTAGGCTACATGTGGGCATTTATCTAGAGAATCTATATTAAAAGTAGTAGCTGAAACAGCTGGGAATGGTAGCAATGGTTTGGTCAATTGATAGACTGAAACTGGCTTTCAATGTTGGCTTATTCTAAAATAAGTTGAGATGGCATAAATTATTTTGAATGACATAAAGAAATAATCCAAATACCAACAGATGTATAAGTTGAAAAAAAATCATCTTAAACCATTCTCTATTCCTTAATTATTTTTCTAGAGAGGTGCCGGAGAACATTCTTTTAAACAAGTCAAGGAAAAGTGCATTGGTGAGAGCAACAGTATTCTAGAAAAGCCCTGTGTTGAGTGTTCTCGGTAAGGCAGGCATATCAATGGGAAATTCTGCCATTGAAATGGACCCCCATTTATCGGGAGAGGCCAGATAGAAGCACCTAGCAACCAGATGCAAGATGGCATGTTTGTCAGATTGGGTAGCATGTCAGAAGTGGTGAGCAAAGTGGATTTATCCTCAGGGCTCTCTGGTAGTAGTCATTTATTGCATTCCAAGGACCAGCTTACAAAGACCTTCATAGATCTTGTAACTAGGAAAAAAATGAAAATAAAAGAACCTAACTGTGGGGAACATATCAGATTTACCCTTTCTTTTCCTCGCTTGCCCAGCGGGCTCACATAAAATATTACCTTACTGCCAAATACAAAGTTTATGCAAGGGCTGGGTCACCCAAGCTTTATTTCACAACAGTTAATCTGGCACATAGTGTTGCAGAGAGCAAGCTTCCCAGAAATTACAACTTATTTCAATATCCTAATAGAGTAATTGACACCTCTTGTCTCTGAGGAGACAGCAATTTGTCTTAATTGGAATAGATGCTTAACCTAGAAATGCATTTATCTTATTTGCCCACCATTACTGAAGAGTAAGCTAAGGTCAAAGAAGAATGGGATGGGCAGGGGAAAAAAGACATTGTACAACTAAGTATTTTCTTAGGATTAAATCAAGAAACAGAAAAAAAAAACCATAATAGCTGCATACATTTTATTCTACCCTTACTTTTTCATGATTATATATATATTCACATTTTAGCTTTTCCCTCTTTTTTTTAAATTATCCCTTTCCTGTATAAAATATGAACTGCCTTAGTTGTGGCAAGTTCTGCAGGTTATTTTATAGGTCATAAAGTATTATGAAAAAGACTTTGTAAAGAAGAAAACAGTCCAAAACTACCATATTTGCAAGTGGAAGCAATTGGCAAGATTTGAGCTCATTCCTATAGTTAAGAATGAATGCATCCATAAATCTTCTGGCCTAGCACCTCTCTTAGTTCTTACCATAGCCACAGCCCCAATTTATATCCATTTTAGAGAGTAATATTTTTGTTCTTGGTGTTTAGAAACATTTAAAAATGGAGTTTATGGGGGCACCTGGGTAGCTCAGTCGGTTAAGCATCCAGCTTTTGATTTTAGCTCAGGTCATGATCTCAGGATGGTGAGACTGAGCCTCCTTATGGGGCTCTAAATTCAGCAGGGAGCCTTCTTGGGATTCTTTCTTTCCCCCTCTCTCTGTCCCTCCCTCAGCTCTCTCAAATAAATAAATAAATCCTTAAAAAATGTTTTTAAAAATGGAATTTATGTTCGAATCTATATTTTTGTATCCTTTGGATAAATACCTAATAATGCAATTGTGGAGTCATAGGGTAGTTCTATTTTTACTTTTTGAGGAGCCTCCATACTGTCTTACATAGTGGCTGCAATGGTTTGCATTCCCACCAACAGTGTAAGAGGGTCTTTATCCACATCTTTGCCAGCAACAGTTGTTTCATGAGTTGTTAATTTTAGCCATTCTTGAAGTTGTGAGGTGGTATTTCATCGTGGTTTTCATTTGTATTTCTCTGATGATGAGTGATTTTGAGCATTTTTTCATGTATCTGTTAGTCGTCTGGATATCTTCTTTGGAAAAATACCTATTCATGTCTTCTGCCCATTTCTTAACTGGATTATTTGTTTTTTGGGTGTTGATTTGATAAGTTCTTTATATACTTTGGATACTAATTCTGACATATCAGCTACGTCATTTGCCAATATCTTCTCCCATTCTGTGTGGTGGCTTTTAGTTTTATTGTTTCCTTCACTGTGCAGAAGCTTTGTATCTTGATGGAGTCCCAATAGTCTATTTTTGGCTTTTGTTTCCCTCGCCTCCAGTAATGTTTTTAGTAAGAAGCTGCTTCAGCCAAGGTCAAAGAAATTGCTGCTTGTGTTCTCTTCTAAGATTGTGATGTTTTCCTGTCTCACATTTATGTCTTTCATCCATTTTGAATTTATTTTTGTGTATAGTTCTAAAAGTTTTCTAACCAATGCACACTTCAGTGGATCCTGTATGGATAAGATGACATCAGTTTACTGAGATATAACTTATATATAACATTGTGTAAATTTAAGGTTTAAAATAACGATTTATTGGGATGCCTGGGTGACTCAATGGTTGAGCAGCTGCCTTTGACTCAGGGCAAGATCCTGGGGTCCCAGATAGTGTCTTACATCAGGCTCCCCAAAGGAAGCCTGCTTCTCCCTTTGCCTATGTCTCTGCCTCTCTGTGTGTGTCTCTCATGAATAAATAAATCAATCTTTTAAAAAATAATGCTTTGACATATGTATGCATTGCAAAATGATTACCACAATAAGGTTAATTAACACACCTATCATTTCACATAATTACATCTATTTTCCTTTGATGGTGAGAACTCCTAAAATCTACTCTCTTAGCAACTTTCAAATACACAATATAGTATTGCTAACTTGAACCATCATGGCTTAGATTATATCCCCAGGACTTGTTTATCTTCTAACTGGAAATAGGTACCCTTTGACCACCTTCATCCATTTTCTTTACTCTCCACATAGATAGTTTTGACAACCCACCCTTAGCTCTCACAAATATATCCAGAAAAGGGAGTATTTCACTAAGAGACAACAGCCCATGTTATTTTATGCAATATGAAGATACTTCATGCCACCTTAAAATTTCTCAACTGAATGTTCTCCTCAAGACCATATTAAGTAAGTATCTAATAAAGCAAAGTACTCAAAATTCTGAAGAGTTTATCTTATAAGGAAAATGTGTATATTGAAAGTAAATATAAATTTACATCAATATCAATATTTATTGCAAGAGACACAATTCTAGGTAAAAGCCCAAAATATAATCCAAACTAAATTAGGAAAACTCCAGTTTTCTCTTCAAGTAGGTAGATATTTTCTTTCTCCACCTGACCCAGGGAATTGACATTCCAGGATTATATGCAGTTGCTGAACTTGATTTTTGCCTAAATTATGTTGATCACAGCTTACATCTCGTTCTAACAAGATGTTCATATGTGAGAAGAATTTTGTGTTATCTAAAGGTATTGCTGTTAAGACAACAAAAATGAACAGCTTCTTCTATGCCACGTGGGGTAAACATGCAGGGGGGAAATGTAACCTAAGATGAATGAGTATCCACTAATGTGTGTACAATGCCTCATCCACTGAATATTGGTGGAAAGATGAAGTCCTTGTTGTTTGATGTTCAAATAAAGGAGGGCAAGTGAGTAGGGTACACAAATTAGGAAGTATGCCCTTCCAAATTCTATTACCACCGATATTATAATAGCTATTAGGTAACTGATCTTGCAGTGCTTTCCTATTTATCAGCAATAGTGCCTTTGAGAGTACCCTCATTGCAGTTTCTACTCTCACACTCACTTAAGCTTAACCTTCCCAAATATTCTTTGTTTAACCATAGTTTTTTTTTCTTTTAATGTATACATAAGGGTTGTAAAGTTTTAAAAATACAGTATCTTGTATTGGTATCTAGTCCCTATCCTTAAAATTATAGTTTTTAAAAGATTTTGTTTTTTCGTGAAAGACACACACACACACAGAGGCTGAGACATAGGCAGAGGGAGAAGCAGGTTCCATGCAGGAAGCTGGATGTGGTACTCGATCAATCCTGGGCCTCCAGGGATTATACCCTGAGCCAAAGGCAGACGCTCAACTGCTGAGCCACTCAGGTATCCCTATAAAGTAGATTTTTGATGCAGTTTTTATGGTCAAAAGATACTTCTACATGGTAATAATTTGGAATCTTCTCACAAAAGATTCAAAAACCATTTTTGAGACCTATTCACATTTTAAATCATAAGCTGGCAATATTTAATAAGTGCAAAATCACATATATTCACAGCTGAATACAACTTGTTTTTTGTAAATATGTGTTTTAGAGTGCATAGGTATGTATTATAAAAACTTTCTGCTTTTAAATTTTTTGAGTCATTCATATATCTTTGTATGAAGCAAGCATGTGATCTCAAGTATCCTACTTAAGCAGTCCAACCACTTCTATTTGTCAAATTTTTATTCATGAAAGAAAACTTAATTTCAAAAAAAAAATTAAATATCCCATACTTTGATTATCATTCACCTAGGGAAAATTTAGGTAGAAAAAAAGTAGAAAAAATAAAATGTAAATTTAGCACTTGAACATAACTACACCAAAAGCTGGTAAAATTTTGATTTACATTAATTTTCAGTGGAACCCCGGGTGGCTCAGCGGTTTAGCGCCACCTTCAGCCCAGGGCATGTTCTGGAGACCTGGGATCAAATCCCACATCAGGCTCCCTGCATGGAGCCTGCTTCTCCCTCTGCCTGTGTCTGTGCCTCTCTCTCTCTCTCTTTCTCTCTCTCTCTCTCATGAATAAATAAATAAAAATCTTTAAAAAATATTAATTTTCAATTATAATATTTTAAGAAAAACCTGAATCAGCAATACTAATCAAAACTCTTAGACCAGGCAGTAATTTCTCTGACTTTGGCCATAGAAATATTTTTTCTAGATATGTCTTCTCAGGCAATGGAAACAAAAGTAAAACAAAACAAAATACTTTTGGACTACATAAAAATTAAAAAACAAAAACAAAACTTCTGCATAATGAAGAAAACCATCAAAAAAAACAAAAAAGCAACCCACTGAATGTAGAAGATATTAACAAATGATATATCCAATATGGATTTAAATTCCAAAATATATAAAGAATGTATACAATTCAACATTAATAAAACAAATAATGTGATTGAAAATGGGCAGAGGAAATGAATAGACATTTTTTTCTAAAGAAAAGATACAGTTGATAATAGATACATGAATAAATGCTCAACATCGCAACTCATCAGGAAAAAGCAAATCAATACCAAAATGAGAATCACCTTATGCCTATACTTTTCAAAATGTCTAAAATCAAAGAGACAAGAAGTAACAAGTATGGTGAGGATATGTAGAAAAAGGAACTCTTGTGCACTACTGGTGGGAAGGTAAATGGGTACACTCATCATGGAAAACAGTATTAAGTTTTCTCAAAAAATTGAAAAAAAAGTAGAATTACCATATGACTCAATAATTCCACTACTGAATATTACCCCCCAAATGAAAGTAGTAATTCAGAAAGATACATATACTCCTATGTTTATTGCCTCATTATTTACAATAGCCAAAATATGGAAGCAACCACCTAGATATCTATCAATAGATAAATGGGATAAAGAAGATGTGATATAAATAAACAATGTAACATGATGCACCCATAAAAAAAGATGAGATCTTGCCATTTGCAACAACATGAATGGACCTAAAGGGTATTATTATCCTAAAAATAAGTCAGACTGAGAAAGACAAAAATCATCTGATTTCACTCAATGTGGACTCTAAGAAACAAAATGAAACAAAACAAAATAAACAAAAAGCATAATCAGACCAATAAATACAGAGAACACACTGATGATTACCAAAGGAAAGGGGGTGAGAGAGTGTGCAAAATGGTTCAAGGGCTGTGGGTGATATAGACTTTCAGTTATAGAATGAATAAGTCATGGGGATAAAAGACACAACATAGGAAATAAATCAATGATATTGTAATAGCACTGCATGCTGACAGATGATAGCTACACTATGGTGAGCATAGACAAATGTATAAAGTTGTTGAATCACTATGTTATGCTCTCAAAACTAATATAAACATTCTGTGTCAACTACACTCAATAAAAGAAAGAAAATTTAAAAAAACCCAGAAACAAAGCTTTTAGACTGGAATGATTATAGATCAAGTGTTCCAGATTCACAACATATTGTAAAATATCAAAGTACCTCTACTAGGCAAACAAATAATAAATAATAAAGTTCAAGAGAACAAGATAAAATATTTTCTTCTAGTCTGTTGTAAAGAATGTGAGGAGTTACAAATACCCTTAATTTTAAAATATTTGGAACTGGCTGAATGGAATCATTTCCTAAAGCTTTCTTGTTCTTCTTTATGAAAGTTAGACATGTAAGGCTTTGTTGTTCAACTACCTTAAATCAAATACAACTTACCCCTCAAAAAAGTTGTATGACACAGGGTAAGTTCCTTAAATCTCTTAGTTTCTTTTTATTTTTTTTTTATTTTTATTTTTTTAGGATTCTATTTATTCATGAGAGAGACAGAGAAAGGGGCAGAGTCATAGGCAGAGGAAGAAGCAGGCTGACTCTGGGGAGCCCAATGCAGGACTAGATCCCAGGACCCTGGGATCTAAATGTTTTGCCTTGAACCAAAGGTAGCCAATCACTAAGCCACCCTGGCGTCCCTTTATTTCATTTTTATAAAATAAATGTAGTAATACAAAGTATGTCAAAAATTAAAATGGCATTTCAATAAAATAATCTATTTAAAACTATTTAGCACATTTTCAAGCTTACAGTAAGGACTCAACACCACTTAATCATAAGTATTTTTTTGCAATAAGATGTTTTTAATGATTCATCCAAATTCTATTTTTTATTATTTTTTTAATTGGAGTTCAATTTGCCAACATATAGCATATCACCCAGTGCTCATCCTGTCAAGTGCCATCCTCAGTGCCCATTACCCAGTCATCCCATACCCCTACCCACCTCCCTTTCCACTACCCCTTGATTGTTTCCCAGAGTTCAGAGTCTCTCATGTTCTGTCACCTTCACTGTTATTTTCACTCATTTTCTCTCCTTTCCCCTTTTTTCTTATCACTATTTTTTATATTCTCCTAATTAATGAGACCATATAATGTCTGTCCTTCTCCAATTGACTTACTTCACTCAGCATAATACCCTCCAGTTCCATCCACATCAAAGCAAATGGTGGGTATTTGTCATTTCTAATGGCTGAGTAATATTCCATTGTATACATAGACCACACCTTCTTTATCCATCATCTTTCGATGGACACCGAGGCTCCTTCCACAGTTTGGCTATTGTGGACATTGCTGCTATAGACATTGGGGTGCAGGTGTCCTGCCGTTTCACTGCATCTGTATCTTTGGGGTAAATCTCCAGCAGTACAAATGCTGGGTCGTAGGGCAGATTTATTTTAAACTCTTTGAGGAACCTCCACACAGTTTTCCAGAGTGGCTGCACCAGTTCACATTCCCACCAACAGTGCAAGAGGGTCCCCCTTTCTCCACATCATCTCCAACATTTGTTGTTACTTGGCTTGTTAATTTTCCCCATTCTCACTGGTGTGAGGTGATATCTCATTGTGGTTTTGATTTGTATTTCACTGATGGCAAGTGATGGGGAGCATTTTCTCATGTGCTTGTTGGCCAACATGTCTATGTCTTCCTCTGTGAAATTTCTGTTCATGTCTTTTGCCCATTTCATGATTGGATTAGTTTGTTTCTTTGCTGTTGAGTTTAATAAGTTCTTTTAAGATCTTGGATACTAGCCCTTCATCTGATATGTCATTTGCCAAAATCCTCTCCCATTTCATAGGTTGTCTTTTAGTTTTGTTGACTGTTTCTTTTGCTGTGCGGAAGCTTTTATTTTGATCAAGTCCCAATAGCTCATTTTTGCTTTTGTTTCCCTTGCCTTCATGGATGTATCTTGCAAGAAGTTGCTGGGGCCGAGTTCAAAAAGGGTGTTGCCTGTGTTCTCCTCTAGGATTTTGATGGAATCTTGTCTCACATTTAGATCTCTCATCCATTTTGAAATTATCTTTGTGTATGGTGTAAGAGAATGGTCCCGTTTCATTCTTCTGCATGTGGATGTCCAATTTTCCCAGCACCATTTATTGAAGAGACTGTCTTTCTTCCAATGGATAGTCTTTCCTCCTTTATCGAATATTAGATGACCATACATTTCAGGGTCCACTTCTGGGTTCTCTATTCTGTTCCATTGATCTATGTGTCTGTTTTTGTGCCAGTACCACACTGTCTTGATGACCAGAGTTTTGTAGTACAACCTGAAATCTGGCGTTGTGATGCCCCCAGCTATGGTTTTCTTTTTTAATATTCCCCTGGCTATTCGGGGTCTTTTCTGATTTCATACAAATCTGAGAATGATTTGTTTCAACTCTCTGAAGAAAGTCCATAGTATTTTGATTTGGATTGCATTGAATGTGTAAATTGCCCTGGATAAGCATTGACATTTTCACAATATTAATTCTTCCAATGCATGAGCATGGAATATTTTTCCATCTCTTTGTGTCTTCCTCAATTTCTTTCAGAGGTGTTCTGTAGTTTTTAGGATATAGATCGTTTACCTTTTTCGTTAGGTTTATTACTAGGTATCTTATGCTTTTGGGTACAATTGTAAATGGGATTGACTCCTTAATTTCTCTTTCTTCAGTCTCATTGTTAGTGTATAGAAATGGCCACTGATTTCTGGGCATTGATTTTCTATCCTGCCACATTGCCGAATTGCTGTATGAGTTCTAGCAATATTGGGGTGGAGTCTTTTGGGTTTTCTATGTACAATATCATGTCATCTGTGAAGAGGGAATGTTTGACTTCTTTTTGCCAATTTGAATTCCTTTTATTTCTTTTTGTTGCCTGATTGCTGAGGCGAGGACTTCCAGTACTATGTTGAACAGCAGTGGTGAGAGTGGACATCCCTGTCATGTTCCTGTTCTTAGGAGAAAGGCTCCCAATGTTTCCCCATTGAGAATGATATTTGCTGTGGGCTTTTCATAGATGGCTTTAAGATGTTGAGGAATGTCCCCTCTATCCTTACACTCTGAATAGTTGTGATCAGGAATGGATGCTGCAGTTTGTCAAATGCTTTCTCTGCATCTATTGAAAGGATCATATGACTCTTGTTTTTTCTCTTGTTGATATGATCTATCATGTTGATTACTTTACAAATGTTGAACCAGCCTTGCATCCTGGGAATAAATCCCACTTGGTCATGGTGAATAATCTTCTTAATGTATTGTTGGATCCAATGGGTAGTATCTTGTTGAGAATTTTTGCATCTGTGTTCATCAGGGATATTGGTCTATAATTCTCCTTTTTGGTGGGGTCTTTGTCTGGTTTTGGAATTAAGGTGATGCTGGCCTCATAGAATGAGTTTGGAAGTATTCTGTCCCTTTCTATCTTTCCGAACAGCTTTAGTAGAATAGGTATTGTTTCTTCTTTAAACATTTGATAGAATTCCCCTGGGAAGCCATCTGGCCCTGGACTTTTTGATGACTGCTTCAATTTCCTCTCTGATTATTGGCTTGTTCAAGTTTTCTATTTCTTCCTGTTCCAGTTTTGGTAGTTTGTGGTTTTCCAGAAATGTGTCTATTTCTTCTAGATTGCCTAATTTATTGGCATATAGCTGCTCATAATAAGTTTTTAAAATCGTTTGTATCCTTGATATTGGTGGTGTTTTTTTTGCAATAAGTTTTGCTAGAAATAAAATCTGCTTCAATTATTTTACTACTTTTAAAATGATATCATTCCAGATATTACAGTTATAAATGTGTACTTAATATTCCAAATGTGTATTTAATGTATGCACTTAATAAAAATAGATAAGAAAAATCTCTATATTTGCGTAATGGGTATATAAGTAAAATTTTAGCAAATCATGGAAAAGTAAAAAGTTAATTTGCAAATAGCAAAAAAAGATATGTTTTTAATAGAGGTTTAGAAATATATGTTTACAATATTTAATCTACTTTTTTCATATTTATAAAGCAAAAATTACATATCACACTAGCAATTTTTTTACATTTTACATATTCCTGAATTGGGCAAGTTTATATTCATATAAGGAATGATATAAGCAAGTCATTTAGCATAAATCTAGGGCAACTAGTCAGAGCAACATAAATATTAAGCATTAAGGATTCTTCATCGTTTTGACTGATAGTTGACATAGGAAATTGCTCACAAGTGAAGTCTTTTGACTTTAAATATATTCAGTAATTTATACCACCCCAAAATAACATCAATTACTTTGATAAGGATATTACTACATTGCACAGAACACACAGAGACATAAGGATATGGGGTATATCATAGTAATAATTCAAACCAAATGATTTATTTTGAAATGAGAGAATGTGAGGTTTACCAGTAATATTTAGGTCCATAGCAAGTGAAAACACCTGGTCATCAAATCATCTCATCACTGAGCCATTTCACAAGGAAAAATATGTGAATAATCCATTCCTACTCCCCCCAAAAATAGCAGCATGTTAGTGGATAGACAACACCTAGTGGTTTTCTATGGATAGAATGTGAGAAATTCAGCAACTCAGGTGACATATTTTTTTCATATCTTTTTAGCTTCCTTAGCATCTGGGGCTACTAAGAACATTAAAGATTACACTTAAATCGTAAACTAGCTATTTTGAGTGAATGTCTTAATTCTGCTTCAGTCAGCTACATCTCAAACAGAGATTTTTGTCACAATAAATAAATAAATAAATAAATAAATAAATAAATGAAAGTTGAAATTTAAAACGGTAAATTTAGTGTAAAAGCTTAGAAATGCTGTTTTATCAGTAACAAATAGCATAATACTATATGTGTATCCCTTGTTTTATTTGCACAGAAAAACACACTACATATTTTCTTAAATAATAAAATAAAAAAATAAAATAAAAATAAATGAAAATGAAAGAAAAAATTTGAGACATTATTATACAAATCGATACAAAATATAAGTACCAGAAGAAGAAAGGAACAGAAAAAATATTCAAAGAAATAATGACTGAACACTTCCCAAATTTAGTAAACAACAAAAACCTGTATATTTGAGAAGCTCAAAGAGACCCAAGCAAGATCAACATAAAGAGAGCAACAAACCAGGTATATCACAGTTAAAATCCTAAAAGTCAAAGACAAAGATTGAATGTTAAAAGCAGCAAGAGAAAATGACTCATTACTTACATGAGAACCCCAATAAAATTAACAGTTGAGTTTTTACAGAAACAGTGGAGACAAGAAGGCAGTGGGATAATATATCCAAAGTACTCATACAATAAAGCTGTCAATCTAGAATGCCTATATTAGTTTGCCAAAGCTATCAGGACAAATACCACAGATCATGTACCTTAAACAACATAAATTTATTTCTTCCAGTTCTGAAGGCTAGAAGTCTAAGATCAATGTGTCAATAGCTTTGGTTTCTTCAGAGCCTTCTCTCCTTATCTTATGGGTAGCTGCCTTCTTGCGGTGTCCACATATGGTCTTTTCTCCATGTTTGCACATCCCTAGTGTCTCTTGTGTGATCCTCTTATAAGGAAGGACACCAGATTGCACGATGGCCCACCCCCAATGGCCCTATCTCTAAGTACAGTCACATTTTAAGGTACTGGGTATTAGGGCTTCAACATATAAATTTTGGGTAAATACAGCTTAATAGTCCCATATGCAGTAAAGCTATCTCTCACAACTTAAGGCAAAATACTGTCTCAGATGAACGGGAATGGAGTTTGTTTCTGACAGACCTGCCTTATAAGAAATATTGAAGAAAATGCTAGCTGAAAGCAAACAATTCCAGATGGTATTCAAATTCTTTCATAAAGAAAAGCACTACTGAAGGTAATTATGTAATTATGTAATTATAAAACACAGCAAAAATGTGTGTTTTTTTTTGCCTTTTCTTACCTAGTTTAAAAAGCAAGAGTATAACATAATATGGACATGATGTATTACTGTTATATATAGAAACATAATATGCATATGATATATTTGCCAATAAGAGCACATGAGAAAGGTAGAATAAAAGCTTGTATTGAGCGAACAAAATAGTTAGAAATGGTAAAGAAATAGTAGCTTTGCATTGTTGCATTTATAATATTCATAGATGCAATACATTTAACAATAACCCCACAAAGAGACTGAAAACTGATTCAGATAATTTAGTACATATGACAAACTCTAGAGAAACTACTAAACAACCCTTGAAATGTAGTATATATCATTTAAGAAATTAATATGATTTATTAGGAAATATTTACTTAATGGAAAAGAAAGTAGTAAAAGAGGACTATAAATAAAGACATGAGAAAAATAAAATGGCAGACATAAATCTGTTTCCATAAAACATTAAATGTGAATGGATTAAATAACCTAATCAATACACAGAGATTGTCAACTGGATAAAATCCATGATCCTACCATATGGTGGGTATGTCTATAGGTGACCTACTTCAAATTCAAAGATATAAATAGTTGGAATGTAAAGGATGCAAAATGATGAATCATAGAAATAGGCAACCACAAAAAAACCTGGAAAGTTGAAATGTCTACACTGATATCATACAAAATAGATTTTAAAGCAAAAAGTTACTACAGATAAATAAGGACAATTTATAATTATAAATTTGTGCTACCAGGAGTATATAGAAACATATGCATATCTAATAATAGTATTTCAAAATG
Source organism: Vulpes lagopus (assembly GCF_018345385.1). Taxonomy (NCBI): domain Eukaryota; kingdom Metazoa; phylum Chordata; class Mammalia; order Carnivora; family Canidae; genus Vulpes; species Vulpes lagopus. The sequence continues at coordinate 77,280,676 of NC_054835.1, read as the reverse complement.
CATGAAGAAAAAACTGTCAGAACTGAAGGAAGAAATAGACTATTCAATAATAATAGTTGGGAAATTTATTTACCCCACTTTTGATAACAGATAGGACAGGTAGGCAGAAAATCAACAAGGAAAAAGAATACTTGAAACTCACTATAAGCCAACTAGACCTAATAGACATTTATGGGACACTCCACTGTATCTATAGAAGAGCAGAATATACATTCTTCTCAAGGGCATATGGAACATTCTCCAGGACAGAGCATATACTAGCTCATAAAATAAACATAACAAACTTAAAATAGATACAATACAAACATCTTTCAACTACAATGGAATACAAAGCATGTTTTCTAAACAATGAAAATTAGAAATCAACAACAAAGAAAAATATTTAAAAACTCACAAATATAAGGTAAATAAATAACAATTGTTAAATAATCAATGTGGCAAAAAGGAAATGAAAAGAAAAATAAAAAGACTACTTTTAGATACATTTATTATTTATGAAATGCAATTATATCAGTGCTTCAGTAGAAGTTTGTAGCTATAAATGCTTGTATGAAGAAAGGTAAGAAATCTCAGATTAATATCTAATTTTCTTCCTGGATACTAGAAAAAGAAGATCAAATAAACCCAAAGCATGTAAAAGGAAGAAAATGATAAAAATTAGAGAAAAAAATTAATAAAATAAATATAGAAATTTAAATGTACACTGAAGTAGGATAGGTGTTCTGGTTGAGAATGTGACAGTGGAGGCAAGAAAAGATGGAGTTATTTGAAATATATATATTGGAAGTAAATTAGCAGGGTTTTGTGATGGAATAATTTCTAGGATCAAATATTAGAAAAATCTCAAGGGTAACACCTAGCTTTCTAGGCTGAGAAATAACAAGCTGAATAGTATGCATATTTCACTGATACCAATAATGATAATGGGGGAAGGAAAACAGAAGCAGAAAAGAATATTTTCTGAATAACTGAAAGAAGACCAGAACAGTGGATGTACAGTGTAAAAGGGGACATTTTAGAGGAATTGAGTGGGGATCAGAGAAGTGAGGGACTTAAATAGGTCATGAAAAGGAAATAAAATCAAATAGGGAAACCAAAGTTAGATTTTAAGTAGTTGACTGAATGACCAGTATTGCCTTCTTGTGCAGAATGGATAAGAAGAAGGCAAGAGTGGAAAGAAGGAGATCTTTTAGGAAACTAGTAGTCTTGGAAAATAAATTTGAACTGAATGAAGACTTGTCAATGAGGACAAAGAAAAGAGGGTAGATTTAAGATAGGTTTTGAAGGAAAGATTTTGGTGCAGAGAGTTTGAAGGAATGGGAGCAGTCAAGGATAACATGCAGAGAATTGATTCTAATAACAGTGAGTCAGGAATCCATGTGTAAAACTGGGACATGGTCGGTTGAATGGATTGCTTACATTTCAATTTAAGACATGGAAAGTTTGAGAAACATTGCTCACATATAGGGGAAAATGACATTTTATTATTTAGATTATGAGTTATAGGATAGAGATTCTATTGCTTCCCACTGTTCTTGTTTCCCACGTATAGCCTTAGATAAAACTGACACTCAAAACCAAGGAGTTTAAACTCACCTAGAGAGACAATATTAAAAAAAAATTGAAAAGAACATCCAGTATTGGGCATATAAACCATTATCCTTTACTAATTGGAAAAAGGAAAGGAAAGGGAAAATCGTATGAAAAAATAGATAATGAGATAAGAGAGAAAGCAAGACTAAGTCATTTTGGAAAACTAATGGAGAAAAAGATGAATAGTTTTAATGGGAAGGTGCCAAAAGTCATACATCATATTCTAATGGAGTAAAGAGTTGATGGAAATGAATGTGCTGAGACATTTGGAGCTTAAAATTTTGGCTGTGAATTTTGGTTTTGAATTATTGAAAAGAGATTTACAGTAAAGCAAGCTTATATTTTATCATGAAAGTTAATAAAATGTCTTTATATGCCCCTTGTAATAATCCAGAAAAATGGGCAAGGCAGATAATGAAGAAAAGTTGGTGACCAAATTGTTACGTCCTTTTGAAGCTAGGGGATGGGAATAGGGTTACAAATAGAATGATTGTCCTTGAGAGTAAGACAGACATTTCTTTCTTCATAATAAGAAGGAAAGAAAAGGATGTTGAAAATATTGGTAGGATATTTTATTTAAAATGTGGTAAGTTATTATATTTTGCCAGCTATTCTAGGATAGTTGCAAAATGCTTTAGGAAAAAGAAATGTTTGTTCAGATTTGAACTTGTGCCAAGGTTCTTCTTATTATATCCATTTTGACTCATTAAAGATCCTCTGAATAATTACTTTTCACATTTCAATATACTGATAAGAAAGATTAGACACCTTTCCCAAGGGTACAGAGCTAGGAGAGAAGGAGGGACAAAACCCAAACCCAAGGTTTACATATTCATTATACTACTTTTCTTGTGATAATTATATTCAACCTTTTATCATAAACCTAATTGAGGTATATATAATATAAAATTTAATTGACTTAGCCTAGTTACAAGGAAAGCAAAAATACTATCCTTTAATATTGCAAAGAACTAACCAGGAAGTACTGGCTATAAACAGGCGTGTGTGTGTGTGTGTGTGTGTGTGTGTGTGTGTGTGTGTGTGTGTGTTTGAGAGAGAGAGAGAGAGAGAGAAAAACGATCCTAAATTTAACTGGTTTATATCATTTTATGTAGAAAAATCTACTTAAAAAACATGACTTGAGCAGATTTAAATTCAGAGAAATATCTAGAATTCTAGATCTTGGCAGAACTAAATCTTAAGATTATAGTTATTAATGACCCTACCAAGTAGGTATTCCAAATGGACATGTGCAAGAAGGAGATCCAGGAAAACTTAACATGTTTCAGTGCTAAGACATAATCAACCAAAGATACCTGTCAAGATGATGCTACTATTTACTTATTTCACCATTAACTAATCTTTCAAAGAAACCCAACACATACAATCACATTTTAGAACAATACTAACATACTTTTATTTCCCAAACCAATAGATTTAGGTATATAGAATATATAATATTATGATTGATCTTCAAAAATACAACATATCTGACATAGGAATGTCCAGATGTTAAACTATTGCTCAAATATGCATAGCATTATAGTATTATTGAGGATTAGGATTAATTTTACATGTTAACACCATTCTTTGTCATTGTGTTTGGCTTGCCTTTAGTTTTAATAAGTAAAAGCCACTTGATCTAAAACAAACAGTCTAGGCTTTAGCTCTTAGAAAGACATATGAAAAGGCATCATGAGAGAGAATCTCAAGTGACTGAATACTTTAATTTGTTTCTTCATATTGACTTAGAATGCTCTTATTGAGTTCCCTTAAAGATTTTTCAGGAAAGGAAAGACGGTTATTAGTTTGGTTTTTGACTGAGTTAATTGATAATTGAATGTCACTGAGATAAAGAATAAGAACAGCAGAATGAGAAGAACTCAAATTAATCTCAGTCAATAAGAGATTCCTAGTTTGTTTATTTTGTTCCAGAAATTTATAAAATGTAAACTTGTTGCTCCAAGCATAGTAATTCTGCAAAGATATTCCCTTTCTATTAGAATAATGAGTGCCACTAGAAGCTTAACTGCACACTGGGTAATTAACATAGTAAATGAATTATTAATACATTATAGACACATGTTTATTTTGTCTTGCTGGGCACTATCAATTTGAATACAGTGTTTTATAATTTATTCTATATATACTTCTTATTTCCCACTGTTTTGTTTTGGCTTAAATCACTGGATTTAACATCAGTCATAGCCTTAATTTTTATACTATGATCATTAAAATTCAGTCTAAGTAGAATGCACCAAATTGCATTTAGAGTCGCTGATTTGGAGACTTGAAATACATTCAGCCATCTCTGAGAAAAAAAGCAACCAAAAACTTTTAATGCTGAATAATTTAGTGAACTTTGTTAAATATGTTTCTTAAATTTAATCCCCTTGTAAATTTTAAGTCATCTACATACTTAAAAAATAAATCTCACTAAAATTTAGTTCTCCCTCTTACCCTATTTATTCACCCTATGTATTACCTATGTATTTATTACTAGTCCTGACTTTGGCAAGCTGGAAACAGTAAAATAGAAAACATTATATTTGATTATCACCACATACTATTCAACATATAAAATCTTGATTTAAAAATAGGTTAACATGGATTTCCAAATATAAAAGGAAATGTTTTACATATGCTGATTCATATTATCCATCAAAACATTAGGTATCCAATGAAATGTGGAAAAATACAACCATTCTTAGGTCAAAATGTTTCATCAACATGAGTTGTGACGCACCTGAAACAGAATATGCAGGAGGTTTTTAGTTAATAACATCCTTTGACCTTCTCCCACACCAAGAATTTTGTTTAGAAAAAGGAGGGCATATATACATAAAAGAATTATGTTTCCAATTGTTTGTTGTAGGTGGCTACCACTTCTGTTTTATATTAGGCTCACATATTTCCTCAATCTATATCTAGATTTCCACTTATTAATTTTTTTTTTGCTTCAGTTTTCAGAAAAGGAGGAAAATGCAAAAATGGAGGGCAGGTAGGCATGATGGTAGTACAACATAGTCTAAAAATAGCATTGAAAAAATTAGTGAAAGCTACAAAAATTAAGGAGGAAGGTATAATGACATAAGGGATCCTATAACCAATGCACACTGAGGATCATGCAAATCCATTTTTTCCAACAGTCACAGCTGTGGAAGTAGGAGATGAGAACTTAGCCCAGCAATATTGTACCAGATGTTAGCTTTCCAAATCACAAATTGTTCTTCGCCTTTGGTATACATTAGAGTATAGAAATTGAACCTCAATATTGACTAGATATTCTATATTAATTAAAACACTAATATTTCACCTATAAAATTATCAGCACTTTAAAGATTAATGCATTGCTGGAAATGTGTAATGATTTTGTTGTCCAGATACAAAAAGTACAATCATGTCCCGCAAACCAACAAGTAACAATTATGTGACACTTAAATATTTTCTTATAATTCCATAAATGTGATAATTTGTGACAAACTCAGATACAGGTAAAAGTTTCCACAGTTATGTGGGTCTTATTTTGAAAATATTCATGAGAATATGCTATGAGACAAACATAGAACACCAGTTTTCATTACTACAAAGCTGTGATCATCAAGACAGTGTGGTACTGGCACAAAAACAGACACATAGATCAATGGAACAGAATAGAGAATCCAGAAATGTGTCCTCAACTCTATGGTCAACTAATATTCGACAAAGCAGGAAAGACTATCCACTGGAAAAAGAACAGTGTCTTCGATAAATCGTGCTGGGGAAATTGGACAGCTAAGTGCAGAAGAATGAAACTAGACCACTCTCTTACACCATACCCAAAGATAAACTCAAAATGGATGAAAGATCTAAATGTGAGACAAGATTCCATCAAAATCCTAGAGGAGAACACAGGCAACACCCTTTTTGAACTCAGTCACAGCAACTTCTTGCAAGATACATCCATGAAGGCAAGAGAAACAAAAGCAAAAATGAGATATTGGGACTTCATCAAGATGCAAAGCTTCTGCACAGCAAAAGAAACAGTCAACAAAACTAAAAGACAACCTACAGAATGGGAGAAGATATTTGCAAATGACATATCCGATGAAGGGCTAGTATCCAAGATCTATAAAAAACTTATTAAATTCAACACCAAAGAAACAAACAATCCAATCATGAAATGGGCAAAAGACATGAACAGAAATCTCACAGAGGAAGACATGGACATGGCCATCAAGCACATGAGAAAATGCTAGGCCATCACTTGCCATTAGGGAAATACAAATCAAAACCACAATGAGATAACACCTCACCCCAGTGAGAATGGGGAAAATTAACAAGACAGGAAACAACAAATGTTGGAGAGGATGTGGAGAAAGGGGAACCCTCTTACACTGTTGGTGGGAATGAAAACTTGTACAGCCACTCTGGAAAACTATGTGAAGGTTCCTCAAAGAATTAAAAATAGGGTTACCCTAGGACCCAGCAATTGCACTGCTGGGGATTTACCCCGAAGATACAGATGCAGTGAAAGACCAAGACACCTGCACCCCGATGTTTCTATCAGCAATGTCCACAATATCCAAACTATTGAAGGAGCCTTGGTGCCCATCAAAAGATGAATGGATAAAGAAGCTGTGGTATATATTTACAATGGAATATTCCTCAGCCATTAGAAACCACAAATACCCACCATTTGCTTCTGCATGGATAGAACTGGAGGGTATTATGCTGAGTGAAGTAAGTCAAATGGAGAGACAATCATTATAAAGTTTAACTCATATGGGGAATATAAAAAGTAGTGAAAAGGATTATAGGGGAAAGAAGAGAAAATGAATAGGAAAAATTAGAGACGGTGACACAACATGAGAGACTCCTAACTCTGGGAAATGCACAAGGGGTAGTGGATGGGGAGGTGGGTGGGGGGATGGGGTGACTGGGTGATGGGCACTGAGGGGAGCACTTAACAGGATGAGCACCGGGTGTTATACTATATGTTGGCAAATCGAACTCCAATAAAACATATATAAACATATATATTAAAAATAATAAATAGGGATCCCTGGGTGGCGCAGCAGTTTGGCGCCTGCCTTTGGCCCAGGGCGCGATCCTGGAGACCCGGGATCGAATCCCACGTCGGGCTCCCGGTGCATGGAGCCTGCTTCTCCCTCTGCTTGTGTCTCTGCCTCTCTCTCTATCTCTCTCTGACTATCATAAATAAATAAAAATTTAAAAAAAAAATAATAATAATAAATAAAACTTTTCTCTAGAGAGAAGGTCATTTGGTGTAAATAATTCAATAATGAGTAATATAAAATGTAACTAGAGTGCTTCATAATATTCATAATAATTTAAAAACAGAGTATCTATAGTACTTATAAGTACCTATAACTTTCCCATTGAGAGGAAAACCTCTGACATGTATGCTAGTGGCTGAGACCAAATCAATTTCTCAAAATGATAAATTTGACTTCAATATGAAACATCTTTTAACAAAAACACATTAATATGATCAGAAGAGTGTGGTTAGTTTACATCTCCTTTACTCTATGTCTTTAAAACCTAAGTCAAAGCAGTGATCCCAAGAAACATCTTCAGACAGTATTAAGCAGTCATTAAAATAAGGAAAGTTCTTGGAACCAGACTTGCTGTGCTAATACTCCAGCCTTGACATTCTTAAGTAATATTAGTACAGACAAGTCAGGTCTGAGGATCCAGAGAGGTTCCTACGGGACCAACAAGAGGGTCCTTGGCTTTGTATAGGATAGAAATCAAATGTCAGCCAGCAGAAAGTGTAAGCAGAGTTTCCTAAAGATTGGAAGGACTTTGAATAGACCTCCTATGAGGATTTAACCAGATTCAACTATGAAAAATTTTAGCATACTCATCTATTGCCCACATAGGATGAAGAGCCATAGATATTCATCCTATGAATGAAAGAGCAGATATAGGCAGAGCATCTCGGAGACTCAAAGGAAAAGAATATGAGTTTCCTCTTTGCTTGGGGTCTGGGGTTCTTATTGATGATTGTGGTCTGGTGCATGTGTCCTCTCAGACACCTTGGACTGATTAGAACAAGGACAGGGTCCAGGCCTCCATGATAAATCACTCATTTTTGGAAGCCAGGAGTCTTGGTATCAAGATGTCTAGCATCTGGTGATCTGGAATATACACACGATGGCCTTACCTGGTCATTCCTCAGGTATTACTTATTGGGTTGCAAGACTCCAAAGATATCATTAACTCCTTGTCCTTTATAAGCATTTAGGATTTTGTAGGGCAGAGGTGCAGGTCCTAGCAAAAATGGAAGCCTGAAAAAAGCAAAGGAAAAAAACCCAGCTTTTTCTTTCATGGGGTCCCCTTGGTTTTCCTGTCTCAATATGACCTTGAGCAGATTGCTTATCTCAGCAGAAGGTAATTGTAAAAATGAACTGAATTAATACATGTGAAGTTCTTAAAAATATACTGGTCTCACTGCAAGCCCTATATAATTAATGCAACATCAGGCACAGGTTGAATATAGTCCTATTTTTTTTGGATCAACTTGAGAGGAGCAAATAACAATATTTGTCCCCACAACCATAGGAAGGAAAGAACCAGGTATTGGTGTTGGTTAAGTGACTGAATGCTCTTCATTGACTGCAGGATTGATCAGTGACCTCACAAAACTGATGCAGAGCAAGATATTAAATATTAGATTTATCAGCCTCAGCCACTGCTTTTTGATTCTAGAAGTATCTACCCTACATTAACAGCATCTTCACTCAAGTGTTTTTTCCTGTAAAACTATACACATATTAAGTAATCGCTTTATATTTTGGCTTATTAGGTAAAAAGTCATTAACAGGACTAAAGTAATTCTGTTTGCAAGTGAAGTTTTGAATCTCATTTTGGTTCAATAAAACATATTTGGGTATAATCACAGCACATTATAATTCAAAAATATGTATGTAAACATCTGGTTTTGACTGGAATATAAATGACTTCTTTGTGTTGTGAAGTGCCATGCTAATGAGCTCTTTCTAGCAGAAGTCTAAAGCTTGTTCAAATACTACATGAGCTGAAGTTAAGCTTAAGCAATTGCAGTCTGGAATTTGGAAATAAAAGTTGCTATATTTTCTATTTATTAATAAAAAAGTTAGTGGTAGGAAAATCAGTAACTATTGAAAATTGTAAATAATCAGCAGCTTTTTCTCACATTTAACAACTTGTTTCAGCATCAACAACATCGTCTAAATATTTGTGTTCTCACTTAAATATCAGAAACCTTTTCCAAGTTTTGAATGAGCTTTGTATTTGGTTAATACCTTTAAATACGCTGATAAAAATGTCAATTCTAATAACACATTGTTTCATTGCTTGTAATACATCAAATGAGAGCTATTTTTCTCCAATTCAGTTCATTATTGGAAGCTTTTGATATTGAAGACATTCTCTACCAATTCTTATAACAGACATTATTCTAAATAACTCTTCAATTTACTAACATTGTCAACAAATCACCAAAAGCAATGAAATACATCTGCTAGACACTGTAGTCAATTGAATTGATAAAGATATGAAAATAATTTAATCTCAAATTTTCACATAGACATCAGCACATACAACACCATATTAATTGCTGAAGGTTACTACAAAATACCCTAATACAATTTCAATGATCTGATCTAATTAATTTTCTTTTTTTTAATTTTTGAGTCAATGAATGATTATGTTTTGTTGCCAATTGTAATACATATTACTTGCAATTTTGTGAGTTTGTTAAAAATAATCTGTTTCCTCATCTTAAACAACTCTAAATACATATATAAATACATAATAAGATATAATGCAATTGTTTGTATTTTTATTGTAGTGAATGAAGTGATTTAGGTAATTTATTAAAAATTACATAAGTATAAAGCTAACTATAAAAATATAACAATCATTAGGAAATATATTAGAATCACTAAATTTTATGCTTTATGAATTGCAGATGCAAGTGGTAGTTAAGTAGGAAGAAAAAAGTTTAAAATATATGTATTAGATGGTAGAGAGGAAAAGAATAACAGAGATTAGAGAAACCAGCCTAGTGATTTTAGCTCGAGCAGATTTATCAAAATATGAGTGATTCAATGCCAACAAAAAGAAGCCCCAGGGCACTGGACAAGCTTGAAAAATAGAGGAAAGCAAGACTCAGAAACTGCAGCAAATTGTATAAAGCCTGTCAGTCTAGAGGGAGAGAGTGGATATTTTCCAAATGTTGGTTATAAGTAATCAAATAACCTCAGTTCACAAGGGACACTTTTATGTTTAAAACAATATTTAAGTAGAAAACAAAGGCATCGCCAGTTGCTGCTATCAATGGAGATCCGAAAATATCAAAACTCCATTTTAGTCACGGATCTCATTATTTTAAAATGGTATTGTATTAAAATCTTTATTGCCTAAAGTCCTCAAACTCAACTCAATTTCACTTATATTCTTTTGATTCCCACCAAGCTTCCTGAAGTAACTTTACTCATCTAAGTTCATTTGAATGGTTCAGGATAAGACAAAGTTACCAGTCTGCAGGGCAAATGACAACAGCAAAAAGAGCACTCATTTGACCAAATGAATTTGGAAATACCGAGTCTTTTGTACCATAGAACTGAATCTCAATGGTATAGTAGCATTAATAGAATATTGAGTCTCCATTGAACAGAGTAAAAATGGTATGAATCAAGTATTCAAATTATTTGATACGTGCTGCTCTAGGTGTTGCTGATATAGTGGTGAACACAAAAGAGGCCCAGTCACTGTTTCATCATGCCTGTTTTATAGGGGAAAGAGAAATAAAATCAACAAATAAGTAAGTAATATAGTTTCAGGAAGGGTAAGTGCTCAAGAGGATTAATAAAAAAGTTGAGATAAAGAGTTTCACAAGAAAAAGGGGCTTCTATTTTACAGGGTGATCTAAGATAAACCCTTGAGAAAAAAATGAGACCTAATGAGGGAACCAAGTAAAGGGAGTCGGATGCTATACAGATATAGAAGAATGTTCCAGTCAGAAGGCAAACCATGTATGTATTCTTCACATGGAGCCTCCTAAACAACTCTGAAAAGGAGCAAGAGATGAGTGAGACAGGAGAAGAGTTGGGCTTTTCTCCAAAAACAAATCTATCAGGCAGGTATGGCATAGGATGGCATGGGATTGTTCCTCTATTGAAGCACAGAGGAGGCACAGAATCATTTGACACCTTCTGAACATTCATTGTTTCTGAATCTCATCACATATTCATGGAAACATTGCCACTGCCTTGAAAGTTATTTGAACTATGAAATCAGTACATATAGTCAGTAGCTCTAAGGTTCATTAGGAAAAATATGGATTTTCCGTAAGATATATTAACCATATGTAAATTGTATTTTGGAAGTGTGGTCTTTTGAAACAAAGATAATTATCATTTTGACTTTCTATAAACTAAATTCAGGCAAACAGTATTTGATGTCTAATTATGTGGATTATTTGTATTTTTCTGATAGCTTTTGTTTTTTTTTTTTCCTAAAGGACCCACTGGAGGGACAACTATATAATTTAAAATATCAGATGCTTGTAAATGTTTAAAATATATTGAAATATGTCCCTTTTAATCTAGGTTGCTGTTGTTACCTAGATGCAGTCTAATTTGTTGATATTTGCTGGGTTGATTTTGCAATTATAATGTTATAATAACATTGGACTTCTGTGCAATTTGGAGGCAAGACATTGGACTGAGAGATAAGTGACATGGATTCAAGATCAAGTCGGCTGTTAGTTGCTGTAGCTATGCTATAAATACTCTTTAAGCCACTATTTCTTCATTTATATAAAAAAAGGAATACCTGTTATCTGGCTTCTTACAGAGTTATTTTGAAGAATAGAGGGAATAATGTATGAAAGTGCTCTTTGAAAATTGTAAAGCACTGTTCAAATGAAAGCTATTATTATACTAACAAATAGATGATTTAATACTGACATTTCTGTGTGATAATAGGAAGTCATTCTGTTAAGGAAATATACCAATATGTCATTCCACTAGTACAGCATTGTTAAATTATCATTATTTTTTGGAGAAATGAAAAAATTGCTTCTTATAATAATGTCATATTGTCAATTTAAATTCTGTATGCTACTAGTTTTAATGAATAGATTATCCACATTATGATGCCCGATATCTCATGGCTTTGTGAAAAAAGAAATGTGGTAACATAACTATGAACTTATATATTTAGGCTTAACAGATACTCTGTGCCTAGTAAGAAAAGGCCAAAAAGTCAGATTTTTATTTGCCACTTCAGAAATCTACTGTGCTAAAAGAATATGAAGTAAATTCAAAAAATATCCAAGCAAATTAATTTGCTGGCTTCTACAAGTCAGGTAAATTCAGGAGTTAAGAGATACCAATCACTATACACTGAGTTAGGGACAATGGGACTAGGCAGGGCTAGGTAGCCCATGCAATCAGGCTCTTTGTTAGTCACAAGAAGCTGTTATAACAAAAATCCCCAAAACGCTGAAGTGTAAGGAAACCAGAGATAAAGGAACAAACCAGACCACCCTGCCCTAGATGTGGGCAGGGATGGTGTCTTTTTTGTGACAGTCATCTGTGACCAACAAAGAATAACCAGACCCCAAAGAAGAAGTAAGACATTAAAGATGTTATCACTAGTCTTTACTCAATGTTGAGACAAGAATTAACCTCTCCCCTCTCCTATATCAACACCATAGTGGTTATTACCTAAATAAATTGTAATAATCAGTTATTTAAAAATATATGAATAATATCCCATCATTATGGATTATTATTTAATTTCCCTAAAAAAAAAAAAGGAAATTCGTCAATTACACAAAACTTGACAACATGGATAAATCCGGAGAGTGTCATGCTAATTGAAATGAGTTTATCACAAAACATTATTACTGCATGGTTCCACTTATGTGAGGTATCTAAAATAGTAAAACTTATAGAAGCAGGAAGTAGAATAATGATTGTTAGTGGAGAGGAGAAAATGTGGAGTTGTTCAACAGATATAGTTTCAGTTATGCAAGACAGACAAGTTCTAGAGATCTAGAGATCTGATGTCTATAGCTGGCAATACGACATTGTTTATATAAATATTTGTTAAGAGAGTTATTGATACAAGAGAGCTTAGTTCTTGTCTCATGAAGTCAAAGAATCAGTCTTGCGGACAAAGTAGGGTGAGTAAAGCGATAAAAGTGTATTATACAAAGATACAGAGAAAGCTCTCAGAAGGGAGAGGGGTCCTGACAGGGTTGCCACTGAGGGCTTGTAGGGTTGGTATTTTTTTGAAAGCCAACCAGGAACCTAATCTTTTAACTTACCTATTGATATCACTTGAGTAAGGACTAGTGATAAAGTCTTTAATAGCTTACTTCCTTTTTAGGGGAAGGTAATTCTTTGTTGGTCACAAGAAGCTGTTATAACAAGACTCCACCCTTGGCACATGGGACAGGATGATCTGGTTTATTTATCTCTGGTTTACTTTCATCTCCACATTTTTGGAATATTTGTGATCTTAATTCCATGGCCCCCTATCTAGCTCTGCTTAGCCCCATTTGTCCTGAACTCATTATTTCATGTTAAATTTTCTTACTATGATCTAAAATATACATACATATTTAGCTATCATTATAAATGTGCTATTAAAGGTATATTGATTTGTCCTTAAGGGATTTTGTTTTCCTGTTATCATCCATGTTTTGTCATAGATGCACCAAGCTCAGTTTTCCAAGTACATAATTTTGTAGATAAATGAAACTTCTATTCAAATCAGTTGATATGTGTATATGTGTATAATCAAACTGCTTTGATTATAATAGCAGAAAAGGAGATGGGTTAATTTTTTTATTCTTTTTATAGTATTGGGAAATAGTTCAGATATGATCTTTACAGAAAAATATGTGTTGGTTTTGGAACTATTGGACAAATCTCTTTATTGTACTTGAAAGATTCAGAGACTAAAGACAAACTTAGGTATAGGCAATGCAGAAAGAGAAGAGAGAGTTTAACTTCATCCATCTTTCAAGTGATTCATATTTTTAAGTGCATACAGGACATATATAATAGTATCTGTGGAAATTCTTTGAATAGAGTTTTAATAATACTTTCTAGAGCCATTGTCTCAGAAGATATATAATGCAAAAATTGGCTTGGGTATGTCCCAAGGAAAGAAAATCTCTAGGTGGTTTGTACATTTTAGGCCATCTTTTTCCTTTTGTCACCCAACTGGTGGTCTTAAAGACCAGTAAATAAGCAAAATAACAATAACAACGACAACAACAACAAATCCTGATCCTTCTTTGCTCCTTTACACTATTTTCCATTTCACCTTAAGTGGTATCATTGTCATTCCGTCTAAGGTTGTTAGGAGAATTTATTGAAATCAAGGTGAATATGTAAGTAAGATGGCATTGTTTTACATGTTTGGGGAAATTTAAGTACTTTAAAAGCTCTTGTTGTAGTTAAAAGATCAAGATTTAGCCATTAAACTTTTTCACAATCCATGAAACACCAAACAAACAGACATATATTTCTACCTCACTCAACATCACTAGTCTTATTTTTTTCTATCTTTTGTATTGTCACTCTCAAAAAGATTGTTAAAATTTTGTTGAATTTTAAAGTAACTCCTGTAAGATTAAAGAAGGCAGATGACTTTTTTTTTTTTTAAGATTTTATTTATTCTTGAGAGACGAGAGAGAGGGGCAGAGACACAGGCAGAGGGAGAAGCAAGCTCCATGCAGGGAGCCTGTCATGGGACTCGATCCTGGATCTCCAGGATCAGGCCTTGGGTGGAAGGCAGCGCTAAACCGCTGAGCTACCTGGGCTGCCCAGTAGATAACATGTCTTAAACACAACTGTCGTCAACCACTGGACAAATATCCTTAAAACACAGTGAGAAAGGTTTTTATCATTTCATTTCATATTTCACTTTTATACACAGGAGGAATGTGGGGCACTTGAGGAAGGTGAAGCAGAATGATGTAGCCTTTCAAATGTTTCTCAAAATTCTAAGAAATTCGGAGAAATTATAGTTTCACCCAGATGATGGTATTCTAAATTTACTAATAAGGAGCTTGCAATATATAACAAATTATTTGGGGGATCCCTAGGTGGCTCAGCAGTTTAGAGCCTGCTTTCCACCCATGGTGTGATCCTTGAGTCCTGGGATCAAGTTCCGCATCAGGCTTCCTGCATGGAGCCTTCTTCTCCCTCTGCCGGTGTCTCTGCCTCTCTTTCTGTGTCTCTCATGAATAAATAAATAAAATCTTAAAACAACAACAACAACAACTTATTTGTACTCAATGTCTGATAACTTGAGCCCTTATTTGGTAGTATTGACCTCTACCTTCTGTTCTGTGTACTTTTGATCATATGCACCACTTGATTACTTTTATGTATAATTTCAAATTTAATATATTTAAGAGTCTCCCCACGCTCCTCTAGTCTTATTTCTCCCTTGCAATGTGACTTATCATCATCGGCTGTCATCACATCTGCTATAAGATACAAATAATTAAATAAGAATACATTTTTTAAAAGGCTATGCAATTTATAGACCCAAATCATTCTAGATATTGGGCAGTTAATTTTCACATTATGCTAAATTCCTACCTTTCAAACTCTGCCTCACAAAGACACATTCACTATGTGTGAAGATAGCAAGAAATAGTATATCTTTTAATTTGCAGGAGAGATTTTAAAAATCTATTCTAATTAATAGTAACTGAAAATATATGATGTTCTACAGAAATAATACTTTCTTGTGGATACTACTTATTATTGATATCTAAAATTAATAATGTTACTGGGTACTTAGTGGTTCTGAAGCAGAAGAGCTAGGATCTTGTCTCATGGAGTCAAAGAATGAATCTTGCAAAGGAGAGTAAAGTGATAGTTTATTAACCAAGGATACAGAAAAAGCTTCCAAGAGTGAGTGGTGTCCTGAGACGGTTGCCCACATGGGCCTCCACTGACACTCTTTTATTTAGAACTGATCAGGGAGCTTGTGGCCTTCTCATTCTTGTGATGTCTTGGTTTGACTAAGGATTTGTGATAGCATCTTTAATGGCTTCTTTTTTGAGTCTGGTTATTCTTTGTTGGTCACAGGTCACTGTCATAAAAAAAAAAAAAAAAAAAGTCTTCCCCACCCATACCTAGGACAGGGTGGTTTGGTTTGTTCCCTTATCTCTGGTTACCTGATATCTCAGCATTTTTGAGATTTTGTTTTGTGAGCCTGATACCATGGCCTCCTGTCTATGTCTCCCTACCTAGCCTAGCCCCATCTGCCCCTTACTCAATTCAGTCAGCTAAGCAACCTACTCTTCATTTTGGCTCAGGTCAAGATCTCAGCATTGTGAGACTGAGCCCCAGGTCATGCTCCATGCTGGACGTCGAGCCTGCTTAAGATTTTCTCTCTTCCTCTCCCTCTGACCTCCTGTCCCCTGCACATGCCTGTGTACATTCTCTCTCTCTAATTAAAAAAGAAAAACTGATAAGATTAATAATGTTATGACTAGACATATATCTTCAAATATGGGGATATATCAATATGAGTTAGATATTTATAAGTAAACTTTCAATTAGCAAGCAAAATATTCATAATCACTAAATTTGCCTTATGGGTAAGAGACTCTTACACTTATAAATAAGATGAATTTAAGAGAAAAACAGAGTTAAAATTTTTGTACTATAGCAGTTATCTCAGCTAAAATATGTTGAAGTTGGAAACAGATTATTTAATGTTACCATGTTAAGAATACGAAAATATCTTTTATATACACATACACACCATATATATGTATTTTCAATTGATAAGTTCATGTACTCTTCTCAGAAGTATAAAGCCAAAGGGAAAGATGTATGTAGTCAAATAAAAAGAGTTATAACATGTAATTTAGGTATCACAAAACCAGACGGCAGGAATTTCCAGCAACTATAATTCTCACCCTGTTTTTTCCCTGCAGAGCTAGAAAATACCACATATTTGGCAAATACCATGCCCAGAAAGGAAAACAAAACTGGCTTGGATAGAATTCTCTAATAGGTTCACAAGCTACCTATTTATTTTTCTCCAACTTAAAATACCAGGATCTTGACTGCTATTGTTATGGGGAATCCTCCAAGTTCAAATAGAATAATAACTGAAATAGTCTTTCATTCAGGATAAGACATACGATTAAATAATAAATTGATAACTAAAGACATTCTGATGTTTAAATAAAAAAGATGTACAGTTTAATTTTATAACATATATATAGCAAAGCTGAATGTCTCTATGTGATAAAAATAGAACTATTAAGTAGCATTTATTGAGTAAATATTATGCAAAAGTACTACCTTAAAGAAAAATAAAGTGCTTTGCTTAATATTTGGAATAAAGTAAGCACTTAACAATATTTAGGTAATATTATGCCCTTATTTTCTAGCTGTAGTAGATAAGTCCATGTTTCACTCACATGACCAGCTCCATTTCATGTGCCTTTCATATTCTGACTTGTTTGCTTCTAATGCTCTACTTCTGATACCTTCTCCAGAAGACTACTATGGGCATTCTTCTTGCCAAGTGCTGTGAGATTACATGTCACTAGTGATATAGCTAATCACTAACTGGTAGACAGGGTAGGAAAGTCCAGCTCCCTTTCCTGCAAGTGAGACTAACTCTGTGGTCTAGTGTACACTACAGAGCTTCCAGTGTGACACTCTGATGTTCAATCCTTGCCTCAAAATACATCCTTACTTAGCTTCTTCCCCTTCTCTGTTTTGGTTACCCCACTCTATCACAATACTCTTCTGGATACATTTCCATAATAAAGTAACTGCATTCAAATTCTCATCTGAGAATCCATTCCTGGAGAACCTGACCTAAGGAAAATAAGCACAGAAAGCCTAAGTGGTTGATTGAGATCACATATTGATGAACAGGATAGGTCAAAACTCTTCATTGCAAAGCCTGTAGTTTTCACCATTTCAATAACAATTAATGATGTATTGTTCAACTTTAATGATTTATTGTGAGATTGCTATATTTGAGAAGCAATAAATTGAGACCAAAAACTGTAAACTATATTAATTTTTTTTTAATTTTTAAGGGCTTTATTTATTTATTCATGAAAGACAGAGAGAGAGGCGAGAGACACACAGAGACACAGGCAGAGGGAGAAGCAGGCCCCATGCAGAGAGCCTGATGTGGGACTCGATCCCAGGTCTCCAGGATCAGGGCCTGGGCTGAAGGCGGTGCTAAGCCACTGAGCCACTGGGGCTGCCCCACTATGTTAATTTTTAAAGAAGAAAATATTGATTTTAACACAAATGAAAATGATCTGTTAATATAAGCAATGATTACCTTACTTCATAGAAGATCACATATTACTCATCATTGTCTCCTAGGACACAACTCATGGTTTAAAATAGTATTTATGCATATACAAAGTCAGTTTTTCATTTGCTCATTCTATTTTTACCCACACCAACTCAGCATTGCTAGATTTTATTTTACTTTATTTTACTTTATTTTAAAGATTTTATTTATTTATTCATGAGAAACACAGAGAGAGAGGCAGACATGGGCAGAGGGAGAAGCAGGCTCCATGTGAGGAGCCCAATGCAGGACTGGACCTGGGAACTCCAGGATCACACTCTGAGCCAATGCAGATACTCAACCAGTGAGCCACCCAGGTGTCCCAGGATTGCTAGATTTTATTTGAAGATTTTCTTCTCATCTTTTTTTACTTAATTTAAAAAATCTTCATAAATTCATTGTCTTTCTGAACTCATGATTCTTACTTAAATATTTTTAATAATTTGGTTTTCACTTTTTTAATTACAGTTTGTATAAATGAAAATTTCCATAGAATTTTACTGCAACACAGTTACATTCATTCATTTTTGTATTTAACAACTATTTTAGTCCCATTATACTTGACGTTAGTACTTGTGATAGAACTTGTGGTAATATAGTGATATGATTATAAATCAATAGAATTTGTATTTTATTTTTTATTACCAGACCATACTGTTAGTGCTTTAATAAGAAAAGAAGATAAAAGTGGACTACGATGCCATGCTTTTAGGAACAGACAAATGTGGATTATTTTGCTATCAAATTTGATGGTAGAATATTTTATTATATAATGAAACTGGACAGTATAGCACTCATCATATTGTTCTAGATCATTGGAGAACAGTCAGAAAAGTTAAAAAGTTAAAATGGAATATTTATCATATAAGAATTTCTTTACAAAATAAAAAGAAAGAAGTAAAGAAAGAAAAAAGAAAATAGAAGAGAGAAAGAAGGAAGAAAAGAAAAAGAAAGAAAGAAAGAAAGAAAGAAAGAAAGAAAGAAAGAAAGAAAGAAAAAAAAGAAAGAAGAAAGAAAGAAAGAAAGAAAGAAAGGAAGGAAGAAAGAAAGAAAGAAAGAAGTAAGAAAGAAATAGAGCCTAGAGGAATGCCTTGGTAGTTTGGCAGTTGAGCCCCTGCCTTTGGCTCAGGGTGTGATCCCGGGATCCAGAATCGAGTCCTGCATCAGGCTCCTTGCTTCTCCCTAGCCCCTCTCTCTCTGTGTGTGTCTTAAATAAATAAATAGATGATGATGATAATAAATAGATAGATAGATAGATAGATAGATAGATAGATAGATAGATAGATAAAATCTTTTTAAAAAAGAAAGAAAGAAAAAGAGCCTAGAATAAACGTTTCTGATCAGGTCATTTTTTGCTAAGCAAGAGAAGATATTTGCTGATGATTTCTTTAAATGGGTTTGATTGCAATAACTAGAGAAATGTGTCCAGGGAAAAGCTACTTGCTAATACTATTAGTGTTTTGGTGAGAACAGTTTGAAGAATTAAAAATATTAGAAGCAACATCAATATTCACTTAAAAACAAGGCAAGCAGCTTTCAGCAGTTTTTTTTTGTCACTTCTTGAGTCAACACATGGTACCTATACTGCTAAAATGTTTATTTAGAGTCAGTGCAAAGTTTGAACTG
This sequence comes from Vulpes lagopus, assembly GCF_018345385.1. NCBI lineage: Eukaryota > Metazoa > Chordata > Mammalia > Carnivora > Canidae > Vulpes > Vulpes lagopus. Next base: position 77,261,092 of record NC_054835.1, on the reverse strand, counting down.
ATGGAATTAGTCTCTACAAAATATTCTGCGTGGAACCACTACATATGAGAATATTTTCAAAAAAAATTGGGAAACAGTAACATAGGACAAATTCATGTGGAATCTGATGAAATGTATTACAGCTGCTTGCATAAAAAATATATGTGGAACAAACGAAGACATATTTGAACAAATTCTCAAAGTTTTTGAAAATGGCGGGTGTTTATAGCATATGGTTTTCCACTGCATTATTTTTCAGTATATACTTTGTGAAAAATATGTAAATTGACCATGTGTTATGGAGCCAATAGTGTCAGGGATGAGCTTCACTTATTCTTGTGTACTTAACCTTCATTAATTCTATGAATTTACGCAGAAATAAAAGTTGGATATCCTTAGTTGATTTACTATAAAGAAAACTTGTCTTCGAAATCATGAAGTTTTAACTGTGATTGAATTAATTCAGGGTAGAGATTATTTATTTATTTTCCAGAAGAGATTCACCCTTAACCATCAGGGTGGTATACTGAATGGGTTTGGAAATTAGCTTTTGCTGCCAACATGTATTTCTTATTTTTTTTTTTAGAACCAACCTGTATTTCTTAATGAATTCATACTAAATGTATAAAGCAAAGCAGCACTTATATATGGAATTTATACTGTAGTAAAATGACCTGGGCAACTTTCATTTCGAGAATCATAGATAATGTCAAGTTGCTTTATGACTTTATATGCAGTTAAAGTTAAAACAAAAAGCAAGATCTTTTATCTCCTAACATATTTGGAGCAGATGCATTTTGTGAACTCACTATTGCTCCAGCAGTGTTTTTTAGATTTCAATGTGAGTACAAAGAAAATGTACAGATTTCAAAACCTATTTCACTATGTAACTGAGGAGCTTCTACAAAACCACAATGTAGAAGTGATTAATCTTCAATTTTAAGATGTCCTTAACATTGTATTATATCACTTAACAGAGAGATTTCAAAAGAAGAATTTAACAAACCTTGATAAATTCCTTGCAACAAGTCACATGCACATGGATTGGTAACAATATTTGGAAGTGCTTATCTATGTAAAGGTATTTCAAGGATGAAATATATAAAATCTCATTATACATCAGTTTTAACAGATAAATATCTACAATCAGCTTTGATAATAGGAAAGATTAACTTTGAATCCCAATTAAGTGAAATATTATCCCTTCCAAAATACTACTACGATTATTTATTTAAGTAGACTCCACATCCAATGTGGGCTTTGAACTTGTGACCCTGAGATTAAGATTCACATTCACTAGTAGCTGAGCCAGCCAGGTACCCCAAAATCTATTATGTTTATTAGAATCCTTGTATTATAAACATAACCTATTTTTATTGTTTGAAATATTACAAAATTGTTAGAAATATATTTTGGTTATACTAGTACTTACATTATGGCCTCATTGTTGCCTTTTGGCTTGAAAAGCCTAAAATATTTATAAGCAGACAGTTTATAGAAAATAATTATAAATGATGTGATTTTGTTTAAAAAATATTCAATTCAAAACCATAAAAATGTACCTATGTTTACATTAGCAATTGTTTATGAAATTTGCAATATATATTGTATATTTTATATTAATTATGATAGCTGCATCCATGGTTTTTAGATCTATTCCTAAATATGAAATCCATACATTCATATCCACACTTTAGAAATATTGTGCTAATGTCAGCAAATTAGAAAAAAAAAAATCTCCAAAGTTATAACGGTAGTCCTTTGATCATATAACTATTTCCCTAGATGATCCTTGGATATGACAAAATTACATTTTTCAAAAGAAATAGTCTAGACATTTTCCATCAATTCTTGTTCTCAATATTCATCTGACTGCTTTATATGAAAATATTTTGCAAACTAAAAATCATATGAATTTAAGGATTTATTCACAATGGCAGGCAAATATAAATGTAATTTTGTATTATATTTTAAAGTGTTTTTTCTGTTTACTTTTTCTTATAGCAATGTCCTAATATTTACACAATTAGAAAACATAAAAATAATAAAAAAATTGAAACATAATATGTTTCTATGAACTAACCTATTTCCTAAGGATTGGACAAAAATATGAGTTGAATCAAAAGAAGCAAAACAATAAAATTTATTGTTGCTTGGGTCAATATACTTTAATAGTACTTACACTCAAAATGAGTAATAATATCCTTGAAAATAGAATTCATAAATGATGTATAATTTACAATGAGTTTACCTTGAATGATAATTACAATTCAAATAAATCTTGTACAACCCCATTTAAAATATAAATATAATATAGTACTAACATGTGTTTGTATATATGCATAAATATATAAATATAGATATAAAAGAAATATGTATTCATCATATATATATTCATACTTATAAGTATATCTGAAACATAAGCTACATCATATCTCTGTACTGAATGAAGTGTTCTAATATTAAAACTTAGCTTCTTTATTTTTTTATTTTCTGTATTTTATTTTCTTAAAAACAATAAAATCTAAATTTATGTAGATAACTTATAAAGGGCACACAATTATGCCATTCTTAAATAATCATTTTGGCCAAAATAAAAGACATTCACACTCTGCCTCTTGCAGAGCTCTGGTGTCACTTTCCATAAACTGTACATTGAGCAATCACACTGGGAGCTAATTCTTTTTATACTTAAAAAAAAAAAAAAAACCCACATACTTAATCCTTGAACTCAGGCTAGTGAACCAAGAGACTGCCTAGAGAAATTAATAAGCAATGTGCTCCATATTGATTTACTAATTTTATGAAATTTTATTCAGGTAAAAGGAGAAAACTTTGCATTTGCACAGACAGCAGTAAGTTTATTAGGTATTTTAAGCCTTCTAAAACAAAGAAAGAAACAGAAAGCATTTTGGGCTGGAATTATACATGTATCTGTAAATTAAGAATATGTACTATCAGAAAGTAGCATTACATGATGAACAATTGAACAAACTGTTTTTATCTCAAACCCTAGTTTCATGCATAATTTCAAAAATTTCAGCTTAGATCATTAAAAGCAATGAAATAAATTTCCTTGGCATCATTACAACATTTTTATTTACAAAACAATATATAAACTAATATTGAAGTTTATTTTTAAATATCCTGAATTCACATAGGAAATGGCATTCCTTACTATTTAAAAATATCTAAATGGGTTATAATTTTATAGAACAAAATGCATAGAGAACTTATTATTTTCTTCAGGAGCATTTTAAAAATGATATGTCCTGGAAAATTTTGACAGTGTTATTTTGCCAAGTATATAGAACATTATTATTAGAATTAACATTTTTTTCCTCTGTTAATTTTATAACCTTTCTCCATTAGATTATTACTTGCCCTTTGTCAATAGCTCTCACACAATGAACTTTTTTTTTTTTTTTTCCTAGCAAAGGCAGTATTTATTAAATGACTTTTGTAAAGGTTGTCTGTTGTTATGTTGGGAATAGATAGCTATTTGTAATCCCAAAGCTCAGCAATAACATTAATTCTAAACTAAAGGTTGAAACCATAAATTTTTCCAACATTCCCTGAAGGATAAAAAAACTCTGTAATCAACAGAATGAAAACAATAATGCTATTTCATGACTTTTTATTTTATTATTGAAACATTCTAAGATAATGTATGGCTCACACAGAAAGATAAGCCATTGGCTTGTCATATTTCTTTATAACCCAATGTATAATCATTATTATAATAGTAAGACCCATGATTTTCATATACACATTCCAAAAATAGACCATTCTGAATTGAGTAAATTATGTCACCATTCTTCTTTTGACATTTTGTCAATAATCTCTTATTTAACAGATTGAATTTAAGCACACCTTTGATGTAAATTAGTCTTTGAGAAACTTACATAATACATAAACAGAAATACTTTATAGTCATTTCTACAGTCCAACATTATAAGATTATCTTAGTTTTGATACTCTTCAGAATGTTATTAATGAATGTATTCAGCTACTGAGAAATAATCTAAATTGGGAGGAAACTCATTTGTAAGCTCTGTGAATATTAACTACTTCATAACCTTTGCCAATTTTGACAATATTGCACAGGCAAGATTCTTGAACATGTCATACAATATCAGTTAACTACAATATCAGGTCCATGGATCTTATTACGGTTTTCCTGCATATTTAGGATCATAACGTATTGTAGTTTTCCAAGGTTGAAATGCAGAGTGTTATTGAATTCGCACTCTAAAAAATTCTTACAGTTAGCATGCAAAATTTTTTCCCTTTGCTTACATATAATGTGTTTAGATAACACCTTAAATATGTGACCATAAGATGATCATAAATACCCAATCAAAAATTCTTTGACACTTCATCTATCAAGAAGCAAGGTCATATCCCCTCTCCTTATTTATAACTACCGTTCCAAGTGTACAAGTATTACTTTGTGACTTCTGAAACTTAGTCATAAAAGGCCTTGTACCTTCTATCTTGTTCTGTTTTATTCTCGTTGATCCTTGAGCCACCATGCAAGAAGTTCAAGCACTCTGAAGCTTCCATGGTATGAAGTAGTTCAAATTACATGGATACACAAAAGAGGTCATGTGTAGCCACTGGCTAATTAAAAGCTCAGCCTTTAATTCATCCCAAATCAGTCACCATACAAAAGGGTAAAGAAATTGCCAAGTGGTTTCAACCTCCAGGCACTCCAAGTATGCTACCTAAGTCTTGTTAGCTGTGGCACCAGGACAGAAGAGGACACATTATTCCTATCCAAATTCCTGACCCATGGAGCCTATGAGCCCGTCTAAAAAAAAAGTAGTTTGTCAGATTTACCCAGGTAGACATTTGACAACTCAAATATTTTAAATCTTTTTTTTTTAAGATTTTATTTATTTATTTAAAAGACAGCAGACTGAGAGAGCACAAGCAGAGGAAGCAGCAGAGGGAGAGGGAGAAGCAGGCTCCCCATTAAGCAGGGATACTGATGCAGGGCTGGATCCTAGGACCCTGGGATCATGACCTGAGCCAAAAGGTAGACACTTAACCAGCTGAGCCACCCAAGTGCCCCAGTTTAAATCTTTTAATACTATTTGGATCTGTGGCACACAATGTTTATAATGTGATAAAGAAATATCTATGTATAATTTTTAACTTTGGATTAAAATTTTGTAACTAAATCATACAGAATATAGCTTTGGTTCTAGAGTAGACCATCTAATGTTCTTATCTTTATTGTAAAAGCAGAGAAGTTCAGATGACATTGCCTGGGAAAATAGACAGTAAAGACATGGTGGTTAGAAGTGGGGAGTCCAAACACCATTTCACAAAGTACTAAGGCAAGAGATACCATGTGCACTTTTTAAACAAGAAAAGGAAGTTTAGAACATTGACACTGCAGTGTTAACTGACAATGAAAGAGGCAAGTGGAGGCAGGCAATCTTTCTAGTAAGCCAGATCTCTATACATTGTGTTTCAGAAAGGAAAAAAAAAATCTAAAATTGATAAATGAAGCTAGTTACATGTTTTTCTAATAAATATAGTTTATTTTAAATGATGGAATATATATCAGACTAACAGGAACTGTCTTTGCAAAAAAACAAAAAAACAAACAAACAAAAAAGAAAAAACAAGAGAAAGCCTGGGAAAGGTTGGGAAGGAGGGCTTGTTTTTGTTGCTAGCTTTTAGCTTTTCTAACATATGAACTTTTAATCATGTGGACGCATTTTCTTGATTAATAACTGTAATTGGTAATCAGAGGAACTACACTGAATTCATTGATTGGAGGGATAAATGAAGGCTCACATAAGGTATGATAGAAAAATACAAGTACAGTGTAAAAAGGATTAGAAGGGCAGAATGGACATGGCAACCAATTACATAAATGCTGAAGTAGATGAAGTAGATGAATGATGAAGAAAGAGAAGACTGGGATAAAGAGAGACTGTTCACCTGAAATCCAATCAGAGCTAAGGAAGGGCAAGGAAATGATAAGTTTAATGGAGGAATTGAAGGAGAATATACAGAGTAGTTTAGTTCATTGCAGGAGTTTGGAGGAAGGGTGAGCATTCTGCTATTAACATGGCATTTATGATCTGGAGTGACTGCTAACAAATGAGGTATGCTTTTTGAAGCAAAGAGAAGAATATTTTTTTTAGCTATGATGAAAAAATGATGATGGTATTCCTGGAAAAGCTAGAAGGAAAAATGAAAACTCATTAGAACTAATAAAAAGTTTGGTAAAGTGGCAGGCTGAAAAATAAAAGAAGAAAAATACATTTTTTTAAATTTACTGTAAAATGACTCTGAAAATAATATATTCATAGAAAGGAACATTAAATCTATATACTGAATTATTAATAGTTTCTATTTCTGTGTATTAGGATTAGTGAGTAATGCAATTCTCCCTCATTTTTATTACATGTTTTCTACATTAAATAATTTTTTTAAAATACTACTTATATGATTTATGCATATAATATTGTGAAAAAATATAGAATGATATTACATACAAAGAAAATATTGAAAAAGAAGTGGAGAATAATAAACTAGTGGTAGTTTAGGATATAGGAACAAATTAAGAAAGGAATATGTGGGCCAGAAGGCATACTAAAGTGAAAATATAGTAATCAAAGGCAAAAAAAAATGAGAAGTCAATTCTAAATATCTAATTCTGGGAGCACCTGGGTTGCTCAGGCAGTTAAGCATCTGACTCTTAATTTCAGCTCAGGCCTGGATCTCAGGGTTGTGAGCTCAAGCCCCAGGATGGGCTCATGCTGGGCATGGAGCCCACTTTAAAAACAAAAACAAAAACAAAAAAAAAGACTAATTCTGATAAATACGTATGCTCCTCGTGCTGATTAAAGGTTTTTTTTTTTAAATAATTGCAAATTATTTTATTTAATTTATTAACTGCAGTTAATAAATTATAAATTTTATTAATCAAATGGATGTTCTTGTTACATACCATAAATAAATATTTTCCTTAAGAAAAAGCATTTTCCCAAATAAATTCTCCCAGTTTATTACTGTTATAAAACCACAGTATAAGGGAAAACACTTGAAAAGTAATGTTGCAATTGGATTGCATATAATCTAGATTATGCAAGAGCAGTCACCAAGGGGTGTATAGGATTGCATAGTTTTAAAACCATTAATTTGCAGAAATTCAAAATCCTTATGTACTATTTCCAAAATTTATCTTCCTGAGGCTCTTTTGGCTTTCTGACACTGTTTCTAATTTTGCTTGCAATCTCCTTTTTCCCACTTTATAGAAGAACTCATACCATTTACCCATTCAAATCTGATTACTTAGAGGTATAAAAACTACAGGAAAACTTGGCAACAATTTGTGCCTCAATTGCAAAGTGAATGATTCTAAAAACTGTTGAAAAATTATTTTTGCACAAAAAGTAGCCTGTAATTACCTGTTTTAATTAAAATTACAGGAGACCCAAATTGAGTTTTTTTTTAGACAATAAACATTTAAAATTAATTCTAGTGATAGGGAAATATAAGATTGGGCTACACAATTTTTAAGAAGTTAAAAATGAATTTAATTGCTGTAAATATTTCTTCAATTCCTACATAAGTATTTTTGTGAAAAATTTTTTAGCAGTACATCTATGAAAAATGAAGAACAGAAAAAAATATTAATGAAGTCTGCCTTCTTGTAGCAGTGTAAGCAATATTGATTTATGGATGCCAAAAATACTTTTAAAAAGTTATAGTAATCTCATTGAGGGTTGTTAATCTAACTGAATACTGTTACTTACAAAATATAAAAATTTTAAGGTATCTTTTTATCATCTTGGTTGAATTTTTACTACTAATAAACTCAAACCGAGAGACATTTTTTTTTTTTTTCCGAGAGACATTTTAGCATGGAAAATTATTTTTAAACTTCATATGTATTTAAAATTTACACAGATATAGTAATATAAATATGAAAGAATGTGCAATGAAAGATTTTGAACATTTAAATATGCTATTATATATTCCATTAGTAAAGTTTAATTTAAATGAATTAAGTAAAGCTTGTTTATGAATTTTATTTTAATTGGATGATATAAATCACCATGATGTTTAGGTATAAGTGGATTCATTGAATAATGATGTAATAATTTTATACAAAAATTTTGTTATTAAAATAAACATTAATAAATGTTAACATATATAAAGCAAAATTAAATCCCTTTAAAATCCTTTAAAATTAATACATCACTTTTAGAAAGAATTGGGGGAAACAATTTGATTTTTTAGAATCTCTTTGGGAGTATATTAGTAAAAAATTTGAAGAGAATAGAGCAGAGGGGCATGGGAAGGTAGGAATTGGGCAGGCTGAAGTCAAAAAGTACGTTCAAATGACCAACTAAACAATGGTTCTGACTACAGGTATTCATTAGAATCACTCAGTGATCTTTAAAGAAATGTTCATACCCAGAATCCATTCCTGAGTAATTGAATCAAAGTCTCTGCATATGGAGAGCAGTCAGTGGTTTCATTATATTATTTACTATTTAAAAGCAACCCCCACTAAGTTTTTCTAGTGTTAAATAAGCACTGGATAAGGATAATCCATGAAAAACCATAGGAGATGAAAAATAATATAGATTAACTAATATAATTTTTCTCCTTGGTGTTGATATCTGGATGTTTTTCAAAGATCAGGCTCCATGCAGGAACCCGACATAGGACTCGATCCCAGGACTCCAGAATCACGCCCGGGGCTGAAGGCAGGCGCTAAACCGCTGAGCCACCCAGGGATCCCCTCTCCTCCTCCTTCTTCATGTAAAATGTAGATTAAAGAAATAATAAGTTTTCAACAGCGTAGCTTACCAGATGTCAGCAAGGAAGGATAAAAAATAGAAGACAATGGGGGCACCTGGGTGGCTCAGTGGTTGAGCATCTGCCTTTGGCTCAGGTTGTGATCCCAGGGTCCTGGGATCAAGTCCCGAGTCAAGTTTCCTGCAGGAAGCCTGCTTATCTCTTTGTCTATGTCTCTGCCTCTCTCCCTCTCTATATGTCTCTCATGAGTAATTAAATAACATTAAAAAAATAGAAGACAATAAAGACTAGACAAAAAGGAATGATGTTCAATTGAGATTAGATAGAATATTTTTGTCTGGTGTTAGCTGAATTTCATTTTTGTTACATATTTGCTTTTCAGCTGCCTCCCATCCTTATAGCTGAAGAGGAATCTGGAGGAAAAAGTTCCATCTACTGAGTAAATCTGGGAAGGATCACACAGAAACAACACTGGAAGATTTCCAGTTAGGCAAATGGAAATTGCTCCTTGAGTCACTTAGGAATTCACTGACTTTGGTCAATATCCCTCATTCTAATTGATATAAAAGTGCAATATGATGGCCTGATAATCAAACTTCTTAACACATCCTTTTATTACTGATTATTTTATATTTTAAAGGGAATTCACAAAGAGATAGGGAAATAATGAAATAGAAAATAAGTACACAGAAAATCATGAAAGCCCATAAGAATTACATATTACATAATGTACTTCTTTTAAGAAATTTGTTTATGAGAATGTCACAACAGTTGCAATATCACTGTTTTAGAAAATATTTCATAAAAGAATAAAATATTTTATATGCAGCATTTAAAAATAATGTATAAATTGATGCTTTTGGCAGAGCTTTCACTATAGTTTTTCCAAATGCATTTTAAAAACCATAAGGCAAAGTTTATTTGTCATAAACTAATTATAATTTCCAATTTAAAACAATTCTACATATGATAATACAAAGAGTTTATATATATAGTGTGAATTTTTCTGAACATCATACTCAGATTATCTTGCAACCCTGTATATTATAACACTGAATTTATGTTGTTTCTAGAGAAATATAATCCATTCATAGGATTAGTTCATTTTTTCCAGTAGTTTATGCTCTTTCTCTAGAATTTGGTTTCAATGTTTTCATCATGTTAAAAGCAGAGTTTAAATCAAATTCCACACAAATTTCACATATTTTATTACCTAAATACTAAGACACCAGTACTGAGATATGCTGCATTGTGGAATTGTTCTACCTTCTGTCATATCCAAAATTAATATTTCTGCAATCCTCATAAATTGGTTTCTATGGACTGTCAAGTACCCCTCTGGGGCTCATTGTAAAGCATAGAGATTCTGTACATGTAATGTAATAGCTTTTTTTTTAACAGGGTCCACAGACATTTACTTCTAATTGGTCACACTGAATATATGAAAATCAATCTGAAAGGTTAGGTATCCCTAAAGGAAGATTAAAATATTTTCAGTATATCTACCATAATTTGTCTCATTAAGACCATGAGCAAGTCACAGCATTTTATGCTTGCACAGTGTTTTCTAATTTGGGATTTCAGAGCCAAACAATATAAAACTCTTGGCATAGACAATAATCACATTTAATAAATATACACTTTATTTTCTTTTTTTAAATTTTATTCCTCAAATTATATGCCACATTACAATATCTAAAACCTTAAGATTGTTAAAATATAATTCCTTATTTAATATTATGGTTTGAAAATCACTTATGAAACATTCTCTGAAATATTTTAATATATATTTTCCAATAAATAAAATACAATCAAGATTATTAAAATTTTCCCTCTTTAACTCTAAATATTTATATATGTTAATATTAATTAAAATTATAATGACTATCAAAAGCTATAAGAATTTTATTCTACATTTAGTGGAAAACTCTATTTCACAAATTTAAATTCATCTCTTTATGCACTTATTTCGAGTTGAATCTTATAATATTTACTGTTTATTAAATAACAGGATATAAACTGAAAACATTTTGGGGGCATATATATATTTTTTAAGATTTTACTTATTTATTTATGAGAGACACACAGAGAGGCAGAGACACAGGCAGAGGGAGAAGCTGGCTCCATTCAGGGCGCTGGACGCAGGATTCGATCCTCGGTCTCCAAGATCACAGCCCGGGCTGAAGGCGGCCCTAAACCGCTGAGCCACCTGGGCTGCCCTGTTTTTAATATATACAAATTATATATATACAAACACATATCACTATGCATTTATATATTCATATGCATATATATTTATGGACATATTTATACATTTATATTTAATATATTTATATATGTATATTTATTCTTGAATATAGTTTGTGCAAAATTCTTACATGTTCTATTATTATAAATTTTTATTTTGCCAATGCTTTTATTAGGTTATCTTTTACATTTTTTCTCATTTAAAATTTTTGAACATTATTAAATTTTTTAACAAGGTTAATGCTTATGTAACTAAGCTAGTACTAACAATCCCCATTAAATATCTGTTATGTAACCATAGATCCTTTTTCTTTATGTTATTTCTTTGGAAAATTTTCTTTTTATGACGTGGAAAGGCTAGAAAATTCAATTCATTAATACTTGTTGAGTTGTTTGCACTTTTTTGTTAAGCCCAGTGCTGGTTGAATGAAATAAAGATGTGAATTCATTAATACACCAAACCTTGAAAGTGTGATTAGTAAAAATATCTTTTATGCTAGTTGAATAAATAACTAAAGCAATAAAAACACCATATACTGTGATGCAGAGAATTAAGAAAGGTATGATTTAAGAGGAAATTTGCAACATAATATAACAAGAGTCTGGGTGGCTGAGTTTTCAGAGTTACCTTGAGAAGGTAATATTGAAAATTTGACCAACATAAAGGAACAAAAACTCTGGGAAATATTAAAATGAAAAGTATTATGGAACTAGTTTTGCAAGTTTGAGAAAAAAAATAAAGATCTGGATATTTGTGATGATTAAACAAACACACACATATACACACAAAGATACACATAGAGATATAGGATAAACTTTAAGGATATGATAACTATTAACCAGGAAGTATAGATTGTCTTATACCTTTGTATTTTCTATTTTTCAGCCAAACATGAAATGTGATAGATTATCAAATTCAAAGAAATTCGTAATGGTTTCTTTTTGCCATCATACCCAGTACACAATGTAGAATAAAAATAAAGTAAATGTAATCATAAAACACAGGAAATAATTTTGTTCATTGTTATTTTCTGAAATTAAATGGGCATATATGCTTTATTTTTCTATTCATATATTAAATAGCTTAGGAAATTAGTGTGACTATGATTTTCCCTAAAGATTTAAAAATAATATTTACCAATAAAAAAACTTGATAAATTAACCAATTATGGGATCAACTAAAATTATTGCAATGTTCTCTTTCATGATTCAAATAATTACTTTTCTCTCTTGCTTTTAAAATGTTTGCTAATATTTAGCCTATTTAAATGTAGTGGAAAAGAGTCATATACTTTTTTTAGATTTATCTCTAGGAGTACTTCACAATTTATTTTATCAAAACATTAATTGAACATACTTATTATTAATAAAAGGGCATGTTTTGCTTTTCTTTACAGACCAATGAAAAAATTCATAGACAAGTGAAGGCATGTATCTATAACGGGTCAAAACTACCACTAGTCAATACATATTCTGACATATAATGGACCTTCCAAATAGTAACATCTAGATTTTTTTTTTTTTAAGATTTTATCTACTTGAGAGAGAGAGAGAGAAAGAAAACATGAATGAGTGTGAAGACACAGAAGGACAGGGAGAAGCAGACTCCCCACTGAGCAGAGAGCCTGACATGGGGTTCCATCTCAGGACCCCAAGATCATGATCTGAGCTGAAGGCAGATGCTCAACTGAGCCACTCAGGCTACCCTAACATCTCGATTTTGATCACATTAAGTTGACAGAAGTTGTGTTGAACATCTTGATAAACACCTTATTATTTTAAATGTTTCAAGTTCTTTAAATTGACTACATTTTCATTAAGAGTATTTCCCATATAAGAAATAGATCATTTTGAAGACTATGATGATAGAGGTACATTTGTTTCTATTATTTTATAAGCCACTGCATACAAGTGTATGTATGGAGGGGGGGGCGGTGTATTTAAAAAGTTCTTACAGTGTAACCACAGAGAAAAGTTTAGAAAGAGAAGAGGTTCTAAATCAATGTGGAGAAAGAAGTGTAATAAAAATAGTAAAATGTGAAATATGTTATGAAAACACAAATATCCTTATTACTAAATTTGGGCACTCAGATACTATGAATACATCATATTTCAAAAGCATAGATTAATGATGGTTCAAGACTCTGAGCAGTGCTGAATTGCCTTCTTAACTACTATATTGGATAAAATTTAGCTCTCTTTTTAATTAGACACCTTTATAATTGAATGAATAAAATACAATTTAAATTGACATAGGCAAAATTAAACTATTATGAAAGAGATGCAGAAGTTTTACACTAAATACAAGTGTAGAAATGTGACTGGATCTAACAGCTAGAATTGTTAACTTGCATGTCCCAAGACTCTTTTCTCCACTTCTATTCCTTTTGTGAATATGCTTTACTTATCCATATATAGACACTCTGGCTATGCTATTTTGATAGATAATGCAAGAAATAGGGATTCTAGCAACTCTTTAATTTTACATCTTTCCCCTTTAGCCATGGTAATAATCCAGGCCATAGTTTTTCTTCTAATTCATAATAATAAAGAGACACAGGATTAATTTGTGAGTTTCTTAGGGTATTTTATTTCAGGCCTACATCTCTGGCCTGGAAGCAATTTATATAATAAGACCTTCCTTGCTGAGAGCCATTAGAAGAGGGAATAGATATGGGTTATAGGACTGGTTCCTAGAAGAAACAACATGCCAAGAAGAAAATCCTATTTATTTCATAATTTCTTTTAAGATTATTTATTTATTTATTCATGAGAGACACAGAGAGAGAGGCAGAGACACAGGCAGAGGGAGAAGCAGGCTCCATGCGATCCTGGGTCTCCAGGATCACACCCCTGGCTCAAGGTAGCGCTAAACCACCGAGCCACACAGGCTGCCCAGAGAATCCTATTTATTTCATGACAGTTTACATGAATTTTACTATATATTATTAAAATCAGTTGTATTATTGCTTTTTGAGAATCAATAATCTATGTAAATTTATTTAATCAAAATACTTTATGATCCAGTATGCTTTTTCTCTAATCATTATATCTAAAAATGATTTCATTTTTTGTGTGAAGTGCTAAAAGGAGCTTTCTAATATTTCATATATTGTGAACAATAATACTACAAGTGGATTATTTTCATTATAAAACGATTTTTTAAAACGCCTTTTTTTTTTTTTTCATCTGTATGTATACATTTGTATTTAAATTGTAAGGCCCTGTGCTCTTTGGAGTTGGTCAACTGAATTTATCTCAAAACAGCTATTTGGTAGGATATAAATTTCTTTCCCTTCTTCATCAATATTTAAATTTTTATAAGTGATAAATAAGTAATATATAAGAAATATCACAAAGTATATGAAACAAACTAGGGATAATATATCTTTATTGCTTTTATATTTATCCTATACTATTGTCAAGTATTTCAATGACAAACTAGACCACAGTTTGTGGATTTATTTTTCCTGGCATTTTTCATTATTAGTTTTGATGGGGACAGCCAGACTCATGATATCTACAAAAACTATTATAACTATACAAAAGTATTGTATGAATCATACATTCTCTCCTTTGAATTTAAGAATAAGGTCACATGACTGATTGGCCATTTTTTGCATGGTGAAAAAAACATGATCAATTAAATTAGTGAAATAAACATTGAAATTTAAATAAGGCATACTAAACTGTGTCAGTCACAAAATCATGTTTCATTTTGGAGGGGGGGCTGAAATCTGTTTAAATGCTAATTAAATTAGTATAAAAACTTTATATTTCTAATATTTGTATTTTGTACTTAAATATTCACTTTATAAATACAGGCCATTTGAAAGTTCTCAGAAGATTAATCTGGTAGGAAATAATTAACCTTACCATCAAATAATTTAATTTTTAAATAAAACTAAACTCCTTTTATTGCAGTGCACAAATATACCTAGTGCATTTTCGAAATATAATACTCTTTATTTTACCAAGCAAGAATATCAAGGATTAAGATACTGAGATTTAGAAAATAAAACAAATATATTTGAAGTAAATAAAATTATGCTCACTTTGCACTTTTTACATTTCTTAATAAATTTAAGTGAAACTTTAATTAGACCTTTGAATTATATTTCAAGAAAGCTTATTATATTGATTAGCATAAGCACTTATTTAGTACTTAATTAGGATAGTACTTGTTTTTCTTTTAAGTGTGTATACAATAAAAGTAAAAATAGTAAATATGAGAACTTCAAAAATATATACTTCATATTGAACAGAAAAGGTATGGAATTTTCTTTAGAATACAGAATTTCAGGTACCCATTAAATATTCATTCAATGAATAAAAAGATACAATAAAAAAGTATAATCATAACAATGCACCATTTTAGAAACCAAATTATAAGCCACAAGATGGAGCTGGAATTACATTTTCTATAAAATGTGAGTGAAAATTTACACATCATGTTTACTAAATGTATGCATTCTATGCAGTACATATATATTATTTTTAAAACCCTATCAAAGATTGCATGCATATAAATATTCATACATTTACATTAATGAAATCATTAGTTTAAAATATGGTTCTATAGTATATATGTAAAACTTACAAAATTATAACCAGAACAATTATGTTTAAAATTTATCATATGTCTACTTTTAAAAAAGATAAAAGAAAGAAGTAAACAAACAGACTCCTGAATATAGAGAACAAACTGATGGTTGCCAGAGGGTGAAGGGTGAGGAGATGGGAGAAATAAATAAATAAAGAGGATTAAGAATTACAGGTTTCCAATTATTAAATATATAAATTATGGAGATGAAAAATATAGCATAGCATCATATTGAGTAAAGTAATAACATTATATGGTGACAGACGGCGACTACATTTATCATGATGAACACCGATTAATGTACAGAATTATTGAATCAATATGTTGTACACCTGAAATGAATATAACATTGTATGCTAATCATACTTCAATTAAAAATAAATAAATATAATTAAATAAAGAGAAAATATAATAAGCCAGGCTGAATGGAATTTGTGGAAGTGATGACTGAGTTGTTTCCTATATTAGTCACCATACAATAAAATAATATTTACTTTAGAAAGATGATTTTATTTTTTTAAAGATTTTAATTATTTCTTTCTTTTTTTTTAAGATGTTATTTATTCATGGGAGACACATAGAGAGAGAGAGAGAGAGAGAGAGAGAGACTGAGAGAGAGAGAGAGGCAGAGACAGGCAGAGGGAGAAGCAGGCTCCATGCCGGGAGCCCGATGTGGGACTCGATCCCTGAACTCCAGGATCACGTGCTGAGCCAAAGGCAGATGCTCAACCGCTGAGCCACCCAGGCATCCCAAAGGATTTTATTTTTAAGTAATCTCTACACCCAATGTGGGACTAAAACTTATAACCCTGAGATCAAGAGTCACATCCTCTATGGACTGAGCCAGTCAAGTGCTCCTAGAAAGAGGAGTTTAATCATGATATAAGACATAATCATTTATACAAACATGTGCATATTTTACACATATGTAAAAGATATATATATTGAGGATATTATAAATAATCATATGGATAATTTATCATATATATTTTCCATTTACAAAAAGCAATATTTAGTCACATTTCTTTCAGTGGATTAATTGTTTTTCTGTTTTTGGTATTCATATGCACTGTGACAAAATTCATCTTCTTCAATTTCCACCTGGAAAATTCTCCCCAGAGTCCTGTCTTGACTTCCATGCCTTGTATAAAGATGTAGTAGAGTCATCTTAACCATAGCAAACCCTCAAAAACACTGCTAAAAGAATAATAGGTTTTTAAGCAATGGAAATTTATATAGCCATGATTGTTTTTCAATATTTTATTTCAAGATTTTTGACAAAACACTGAATAGAGATAGCCAGGAAAGAACCAAACTCTTTTTTCATTTTATTTATTTTATTTTACTGTTTTAAAAGAAAAAAATATTTTATTTATTTATTTATTTATTTATTTATTTATTTATTTATTTTCATTTTTTAAAATTTTTATATGGAGCCTCTATGCTGGGCATGGACTCAATGCAGGGCTTAGACTCACAACCCTGAGATCAAGAGTCAGACACTTAACAGACTGAGCCACCTAGATGCCACTTTGTTTTCATTTTAAAAGATTAAATTGAGTAGAGATCATGCCTTCTGTTTAAATTAAGATGGTTTACTATTCAAAAGGACTATACCATGCCAGAGAAATAATACTTCATTGCTGAAGAGAACTTAGTACTTCTGATATATGCCAGTAAGTCAACTATGATATGAATGTTTAAAAATTATCTCTAGATAACTTTAAAAGTTGAATACAGACTCAAAGTTTCTCCTTAATATATATTAAAGCAAAGATGAAAACCTTGAAAAAATATATGAATCTAGAAAATGTAATAAATACTTCTAAAGCAGTATAATCAAACCAGGATTAGGACCATTCTGGGATGCTGAGAAAATTCTAAGAAACTTCATGGCTTATATTTTTATATCACTCCTATGTTATCCCAGTTGCATTCTTTTTCCTATATAATAACTCATTTTGGTCTGATTCTCTATGAGGAAATTATTTCAACATAAAAAAATACTAAAAGTTTTGGTGGTAATTTTAAATATCATTACATAGTGAAATGGTTAGCCCTTTATGAGGAATCATGAGGAAATATATCCTAGAAGGTAAAAGGTGAGGTGAGGGTACTGCTATTGCATTGAGTGGTCTCTTTTGATAATCCATTTTTTTTTTAAAGATTGTATTTATTTATTCATGAGAGACACAGAGACATAGGCAGAGGGAGAAGCAGGATCTATAGCAGGAGCCCAGTGTGGGACTCGATCCCAGATCCTGGGATCACGTCCTGAGCCAAAGGTAGATACTCAACTGCTGAGGCACCCCGGCATCCCAATAATCCAATCCTGAGGAATAAAAGGCTAAGTGAGGAGTTACTTAGATGAAACTAGTTAGTTATACTGAAGAGAAGAAAAAGAGAAAAATTTCCCTCTTAAATGAACATTTAGGTTTTTTGAAATACAAAATAGTTTTGCTACTGTATTTAAAAATGCATTCATCTTGCCAAGAATTTTAAGATAGTTTAAGGATAAGTTCTAATTGTGATAGTTCATAAAATGTATTTCAACCTGAAAGATCTAAATCTATGCCACAGGTCAATGTTTCACCCTTCAAAGATGGAATCTATATAAGAAAGTAAGGGGTTCTAAGGTATCAACAGACCAAAAGCCATCAACAAATGAAATGGCAACCTACTGAATGAGAAAAGATATTTGCAAATCATATATCCAATATGGAGTTAATATCCAAAACATACAACAAAAGAAACAACCCAATTAAAAAAAAAATGGGTAGAGGACTTGAGTAGATTTTTTTTTCCAAAGAAGACATACAAATACCCAACAGGCACATGAAAAGATGCTCAACATCACTAATCATTAAGGAAATGCAAATCAAGACCACAATGAAGGTATCACCACATTGATTGAACAGATTGGCTATTATCAAAATGACAAAAAAAATGACAAGTGTTGATCAAACTAGTTGCCAAAGGAGAGGAGCATGAGATGGGTGAAACAGTTGAAGGGGATTAAGAGACAAAATGTCCACTTATAAAATAAATAAGTCATGGTAACATAACATACAGGGGGATATACTCAGTAATATTAGAGTAATTTTTATGGTGACAAATGGTAACTAAACTTATCATAGGAATCATTTAATAATGTATTAAAATATGAAATCACTGTGATGAACACCTAAAACTCATAGGATATTTTATGTTCATTATACTTTGATAAAACAGATACTCAGGAATCCTAGAATATTAGATGATTTTAGGGATAATATCATCTTAATAATAAATAGGTCTATTGGCCAGAGCATTTACAATTAGTTGGTGGTGACTATAGGAAATGCTATGCAGATTGAGACAAATGCAAATTTAACTACAAGGAGTGTTTTACTATATAAATAAATCCATTTTGGTTAAGGAATTGCTGCATAAGGAACAATTATCTAAAACCATAACCACACTTAAAGATTTATCCAATATTAAATAACATTTATATCACTCAGAACCAAAACTGTAAAAGTATAGATTCTACATTTAGAACTCTTTCTACTTTGCTATTCTAGAAGTATCAAAACTATCACAATACACAGTTTGGTAATTTCAAAAGGTAAACAGAGGCACATTACAATTTTGAGGAGTTTGAAGAAGACAGCACAGAGGATAAGTTCTTTGACATCAATCTTGGTAATATTTTTTTTTTAATTTTAATACCAGAAGTAAAGGAAACAAAACCAAAAGAAATATGATTATATCAAACTAAAAAGCTTCTGTATGGCAAAGAAAACCATCAACAAAATGAAAAGACAACCTACAGAATGGGAGAAATATTTACAAATCATCTAATAAGGGGCTAATATAAAAAATACAAGGCATTCATACAACACAACAGCAAACAAATAAACAAAGAAAAACCAAAATCCCAATTAAAAAATAGGCCAAGAATCTGAAGAGACGTTTTTCCCAAAGAAAACATGCAAATGACAAACAGTTACATGAAAAGCTGCTTAACATCACTGTTCATCAGGGAGAAGTAAATCAAAATCACAATGAGATATCCCCCCCACCCCTGTCGGAATGTCTTATTATCCAAAAGGCAAGAGACAACAAACACTGGCAAGAATGTGATGAAAGGGGAACACTTGTCCATTCTTGATGGGGATGTAAACTGATAACAGCCAGTAAAAAAATAAAATAAATAAATAAATAAATCAAATAAAGGAGATGGCAAGTTATACACCAGGGCTACTGAAGAAAATGCTATTGCTTCCATACTTTGCAGGACATTTTGTAGCCTATTGTCAGCTAACATTTTTGTGTAAATGCAATTGCATAAGTAAGTCTTACCATAATGTAGAAATAAGTCACCTGTTACATAGATTATAAACGTCAGCAAGTCTAACGTGCAGCAGGTCTTTGGATTAAGCTGGTTCCATGTTATCTCTTTTGGTAGTTAATTAATGGATCTCATTTTAAAAATAGGTGTGGAAAAGATATTAAACAGGATTACAAAGGCAGGATTACAAAAACTCTAGAGAGAGATTTGAGAGAGAGATTTACACATTTTGCTTGAAGTATTACATGTTTCTAAATTTCAGAAACACATACATTCAAATCAAAAGGTGTATGTAGATGTGTGAAAGTCGACCTGTGCAGGTAGCATTGGTTAGTCTTATTTCCCCATTCAGTAATGCATTTTCTCCGCGCTAAAGAAATAGTCAACAGTTTCAGTATTAAATCTACTATTTACAAACTAGTTTAATGGCATCATAAAAACATGCACAAAGTAGCATTAAAGGTCAGCAATAAACTGGCTGAATCTTCTTGCCTTTTAAATATATGGGTGACCAGCATATCCCCAAAAGCTCTGAGTTTAAAAATTAGCTGCTGAGCATGCACTGCAGTTAATTTTCATTGCTGTTTAAATATGATGCGTCAGCAACATAATAAACCATACCCTGCATAATAAACCCTACTTTCATACGAAGCAATATGCAGTAATGCTGTATAAAAAGAAGCTAAATACATGGCAGCTATAATACACCTATGAATAGAGCATGCAAACATCAGAAAGCTAACTTAACCATTTCTGATATGAATGTTGGAGCGATCTAGTTATAGCCAACTGTAAGACAAAGTATAAAACAAATATAAGACAATCAAGTAGGACTTAGATAATAGGAGTCCAGCTCTGTCACTTGATTGTTTCCCAGGGAACCAGATAATGGAATAGGAACATCTCAAAAAATCAAAACTACAGGCACTGTAACCTTAAAAATGCTTTTGTACTTAAATCTTTACTGATCCGGGATGCCTGGGTGGCTCAGCAGTTTGGACCCTGCCTTCGGCTCAGG
The DNA here is from genome assembly GCF_018345385.1 of Vulpes lagopus. Classification (NCBI taxonomy): domain Eukaryota; kingdom Metazoa; phylum Chordata; class Mammalia; order Carnivora; family Canidae; genus Vulpes; species Vulpes lagopus. The sequence continues at coordinate 77,240,119 of NC_054835.1, read as the reverse complement.
GCGTGATCCTGGACCAGGAATCGAGTCCCACGTCAGGTTTCCTGTATGGAGGCTGCTTCTTTCTCTCTGCCTCTCTCTCATTGCCTGTGTCTCTGCCTCTCTCTGTATCTCTCATGAATAAATTTAAAAAAATTTGAAAAAATAAAAATGGATCTTTACTGATCCATAGGAATAAAAGTCAACTTAAATAAAATCCAAGGATAATTTTAAAACATGATAAATTTGTTGTTGTTGTTTTAAAGAGTGATCCCATCCTGGTACTATCACATTATTCCAGAAGTAGTAGTCATTGTCTGCTGGTGTTTTTAGGTTAGATAATCTGATAAATTTGTCTTAATACACATTCATCTTCTGGTGTGGTGAAAGTGAATTGGAAAGATAATGTCATAAAAGCAAAGCTATTGCTAACTCTTACTCCATCCCTCTTAAACGATTCAGTCTTCTGAAAAATTTTAACATTAAATTAAATGATCACTGGAATGCTGGATATATCATGGCTATAGTTGCTGCTTTTAGCATGCATGCATTCTTAAGAGATCTGAGTGACTTTTCTTTAACAAAACTGAAAGGTAGGGAATTTTAAGGAGAACTTCAATAAAACCTGTGCAGAATGAAGCATCAAATTACTAAAAACCCAATCATGAGAGTGCTACATTTTGTTTTAAATGACCAGATTTACTGTTTTACAATGGTAAAGCATTTGATTTTCCAGTTCTTCCATCTCGTCAGTGTTAGTGTAACAATAATAATATCTTCAAGTTGCTCTAGTCTGTACAAAGGGAAAGAAAAATGAAAATTAAAGGGGATGATGTTATTCTAAACTTGAAATTCTGTTTCACTTTGGGCTGTGTTGTGTTCAAGATACTCCCTATGGCCTGGAAAATGTAGCTCCCAAGAGGTGCATCTATTTTATGTTCTGGAAGTAACTGGTCCAGATACTTTCTTCCATTGATACTTGATTTTAAGGATTTATATTACAGGACATTACAGAACAATTATACTTGTCCTGTAAACATACTCTTATGTAGGCTATTAAGCTGAATTCTAATAATCTATAATGGATGATAATATAACGTTACTTCTCCATAAAATATAACTGAATTGTTTGTTCATTCATTTGCCAGACTTTAATTGATTACCTGGTCTATGGAAGGTCCTGTGCAAGATGATGAGGGGGGAAAATTGACCATGACAAAGTGAATCCTGTTAAGTAGTCTTGTCTTACGGAAGTTCGTACTATGTAACAGAAACTACAGAGAGGTTATTTGTTTTCTTTAGCATAAATGTTATCTTCATATTGCAACTGAGAAGGCAAAGAATTAAATAACTTACTCACTGTTAATTAGAAAAGCAAACAAACGAATCAATCAAATACTTCTTCCGTGGCTCTATACCTAAAGGAAAAAACTAAGCAAAATAAAAACATATCATTAAATAAGAATAAAACAAAACCAAACCTAAATATATCATATAAGTAGAACCTTGGAGAGAATAGCTGATTTAGTAAGTAGTTGTAGACTTAATTGCCTGTCCTGTGAGAGATCAAGTATTTTGAACAAGAAGATACATTTTTTCTTATCTTAGAATTTCAAATAAAGCCACAAAATTAGGGGAAATAGGCAATAAGCATCTCCATATTCCAAAGAGTGTGCTAAAGAATTTCAACGTCTCACTCCTGTGTTTCTAAAATGACCAAACTAAAAACTTTAACTCCAAGTTAACTACCAGAATCAACCTCACATAAAGAAAAATCTGAAAACTCAAAAGTAAGTTCTATATTTTGTGAGTTGGCCTAAACTTTCTCTCTTTCTGTTGGTCCAAGTGAGCATGAATCAATGATATCTGCTTTTGGTGAATTTTCACATCTAGAACAGAAGTTTGCCATCTCTTTCATCTTTTGGATTATGAGAGAAGCCAAAGAAATCTACAGTGCAGTGGAATAGTAGACAAAATGAAAGTTCTGAGGAGAGCTTGAAATGTGCCCCTTAGAGTAAGGAGAGAGAGAAAGCCTTCTGATTTTCACATGAATATTCCAGAACATAAAAACATGGCTGGTTCAGCCTCCCATGAAGAAAGGGGACAAAGAAAAAGCAGTGGCAGTCCTAAGTCTGCTATGATTTAGCACAGCAAGGACTAAGTCTTCTATGGGACTCCACAGTGTTGACACATGATCCTTAAAGCTCCTGCTTTCCCCATCTCATCCCTCACTTCTACCTTCTTGACTTTTTATACCTCCTCATATTCCAGAAATTGAAGGGGGAGGGTGCAAATTACTGCTTTTCCAGCACAAGTATTATTCAACAAAATAAAAATTTTCTTTATTTCACTGCTTGACACAGACCATATGTATTGTGGAAAGAGCCAACAAAAATTAAGGGTCATGTATTGCTAAGAACTCTTAAATGATTATGCCTCTTTAGGTAAACAGAATTATTTTGGGTATATAAAAACAAAACAAAAAACAAAAACAAAAACAAAAAACAGTCACATAACTCTAACTCTTTTACCCGATATCAATCAAGGTCTTATACATATTTGTTTTCCTCTCTGGTCCTGTGTAAAGATTTTGACAACTACTTAAGCCAAAATAATTATAGTTATAAATAGACATACATCAAATTTCTTCTTTCTGCATATATAACATTAAAGAAACTATAATTAGTACATGACTAGAGATACATGGTCCTCATGAACAATTGCTGACCATTTCTTAACAAATGTCAATAATTAAAAAGTAAAACAGAAATCTTTCCTCTAGGAATGATATGTTATGTGGAAGGGGACATGAAAAGTTAAAAAACAAACCAACAAAACACTAAAATGAAGGGAAGAGTTGCTGGAAAAATAAAAACTAGGAAATTTGTTAATTGATAGTTTTAGGATAATTTACCGTATATCATGTAACAAAATAACCAAGTATCTTAGTATCTTAGCAAAATAAAGTTTGTTTTAATTCTTAGAATGTGTAGGTCTTCAAGTACACGTCTTCTAGTGATACAGTAGTCCTTATTCATTCCAAATTTAGGCAACACTATATTATAATAACTGTAGACTAAATTGAAGTGTGCAATCTCCTTTTGTCTCTCCGTCAGTTGGTGATTAAGGAAAGTAAGGAAAAAGAGAAGATTTCACATAACATTTCATGATATGAGATGATAGTTAAGTACATATAACTACTCATATTCTATTAGCCGTAAAAAAATAAAAAGACCCAAACTAACTTCAAGAGAGGCTGGAAAACAGTCTTCCTCTATAAGCCAAAAAGAAATGGAATGTTAAACTTCTAGGCATTTTATTATATTACTTCAACTTTTGATAATCTATTTACTGTCTTACTCTTTTATCAGCACACATGATACAATATCCCCAACCTAAAGACACCACAAAGTCCAATACAGTCATTATATGCTACTCAAAGCTCAGGATTTCCAATTGATATATGATTCTCATCATCATGGCCAGATATGGTACATTGCAGTCAAGTAAATAGGTACTAAAAAAGGTTAAGTATATACCTCCCTACCAAACTCGATACAGTGAATGGCAATGGTTAGGATGATCATAAAATATATACTCATTTAGAAAGAGAAAGAATAGGAGGCAAAGAACAGCCTTTAAAGAAATTCTGGAATATTCTGGGCATCTATCTCTTGATGTATGGGAAGTTTCTTAATTTTGCTTTCTAATAAAAACTTCCTTCTCTGCTATTCCCCACAGCCCTTAGTTGATCTCTCTTAGATTTTCCTCCCACATTATTTACTAAGTTTGGGGATCATGCCTTTGACTGTATATTTCCCACTCTTTGAAAACTTTAGAAAGGTTGGAAAACCAAGAGTTGTTTAAAGTTTAAAATAGTTGTTGTTGTTTTCTGGGCTTATTTATTTGACAACATAAATCTTCCAAAAATTTAATCCATGTCTAATCTCTTTAATTCAATTGAGTCCATGTTTAAGAAACCATACTTATAGTTTTCTGTTAGGCAGAACTTTAGCATTTATATTTCCTTTTTCACAACATAATGACTGATTCCTTGAAGTCAGCTAACTTTAAGAAGTCACTTAAAGTTGGAATCTTTGCAATGAGTCACACTATTTAAAAAAATGTTTTCTTTGGCTTTTTATTGCACAAAACTTTATATTTTACTTCTGCTGGAATCTAGACTTTGTCAACATTTTCACCCTTGCAAACACTATAAATATTTGAATTACCTATTTCCTTTTCATGTCTGCTTACAAACTGGTTGGTTCCTTTTAGAACTCATCTTTTATAAGACTATCTTGCCAAGTACAGCTGATAACAATCCAAACACACTTTGAACTTTAATTTTCTACTCTCTTCTTACATATATGCCAATTCATTATATATGTAGTCTGCTTCCTGGGTTACAGGAGATGAGAGAAGGGTTTTACTCAATGTAACTATAACAGACACTGCCATCTTCCTAGACACTAAAATTTACTTTGCTGCTAGTTTTCCAAATATTAAACCAATACCACATATTTTAGTTTGGTTAAACAAGTACTATAACTTAATGTAAAAAATAACATAAAAAATAACATAAAACTTTGGTGACTCATCAAAATGAAATGCCACCTTATATATACACAAATAGGGAATTGCCAAGTGCCCTTATATGGAGACTTAGGGACTCTGGTCTCCTTCTTGTGACATCTACATCTTCCCAGGTCTCTTTCCAGTTATATCCTGGATACACTGCTTTGATCATGAACAAAGAGAGAAAGAAAAGAAGATGTCTTGGCTTAGTACCAGGTGATATACATCTTTCCTATCCCAGTTTGTTGGAGAAACTTGCTCATTGTCGTGGAGACTAGGAAATGTAACCTTTCTCTGCCTACAGTTAGAAGACAGGATTTCTGAGCATCTTGTATATCTTGTATATCTTCTATGCACTTTCTGCATAGAAGAAAAATACATTTTCATACAACAGAAAATATCATCTCAAAGTTTTCTCTTCCTTTAGCCAGTTACTATATAAACTCTGAAGGAGTATTTTCATGGACCAGATTATGCCTCCCCACCACCAAATTCATGTATTGGAGTCTTAACCCTCAAAGTGGCTATTTTGGAGATAGAGCCTTTAAAGAAGTAATTATGGCTGAATGAGGTCATATGGGTGAGGCCCTAATCTAAGATGTCTGATGTTCTTATAAGAAGAGGAAGAGAGGAGTGCTTGGGTGGTTCAGTTAGTTAACCATCTGCCTTCAGCTCAGGTCATGATCCTGGGGTCCTGGGATCTAGCCCCATATCAGACTCCCTCTTGGTGGGAAGTCTGCTTCTCCCTCTCCCTCTACCACTTCTCCTGTTTGTGTTCTCTCTCTCTCAGATAAATAAACAAAATCTAAAAAAAAAAAAAAAAAAAAAAGAAAAAGAAAAGAAAAGAAAAAGAAAAAGAAAAAGAAAAAGAAAAAGAAAAAGAAAAAGAAAAAGAAGAAGAAGAAGAGATACCAGGGATGTGTATGCCCAAAGAAAAGGCCATATGAAGACAAAACAAAAAGATAACAGTCTTGCAGGTCAAGGAGAGAGGCCTTAGGATAAATCAATTCTGCTGGTACCTGATCTTGGACCCCTATATTCCAGTACTGTGAGAAGTAAATTTCTGTAGGTAAGTCACTTAGTCTCTGGTATTTTGTTATGGCAGCCCTAGCAGACTAACACAAATATCATACTTTTTATTTTCCATTTTTGTAAATGTCTTAAGTACTCTAAATTTCAACATAAAAGTCTTTGATTGTGGTAAAAAAAAAGATATTAAACACTCATCCTTCAAGATTTTATGCTTATCTTTGGGTTCTCAAAAATACTATCTTTGATAGTATTAAGAAAAATTTAAATAAATAGGTTATGTAGCTATAATATATAAAGAAAAAAATCCAGCAGGAAATATAGAGTGTTAGAAGAAAATGACTTCTTAGTTGTCTCTCACTTATGATGTGGAGAAAAAGTGATGAGAGCAAGGGGGTGGGTATAATGAAAGTGCTTTGACTTTGGCTGAAATTATATCCTGTCAGATGAACATGTAGAAGGGCTAAAAAAGGCATCAAACTAAAACATAAATAAATTATAAAAAGAGAATTTTTTGTTTCATCCAGTTTTTGTTTAGAGAGCACATAATTGGATAGAGGCCTGCAAACTTTTATTCATGTAAAATTCCCTTTCTCAGAAGCCAGTGATAGAAGAGATACAACACAGAGAGGTGATATATCCAAGTTTTTATCTTAATATCTTTCTCCTTATAAATGGGTTTCTGTAATAAATTACTTGTTTGGAGAATCAAACCTGATATAAGACTTCAATAAATCTACTACCTGTCAGTTGAAATGGGAACCAGGAATCAGAAAAAGTATTTTAAAAAAACTAGTTTTTTAATGTATATTTTCTGATCTACTCAGAATATGCATGGAATAGACTTTACTGACTATTTTTTTCATCCAAGTTTATACCCATTCTCAGCTACATAGCTAAGAAGTAGATAACATACTATATACGCGATTTTCAAGATTTGACAACCTTAATGCCCTTTAAGGTAGAACTGTGCAGGGGGCTCCTGGGTGGCTTAGCAGTTGAGCATCTGCCTTTGGCTCAAGTCATGATCTTGGGGTCTGGGAATCGAGTCCCGCATCGGGCTCCCCGCAGGGAGCCTACCTCTCCCTCTATGTCTTCGCCTCTCTCTGCATCTCTCATGAATAAATGAATACGATCTTAAAAAAAAAAGATATAACTGTCCAACACCCATCAACAACACTGATAACTTCAAAATTAATAATAAATTGAACAACGCATAACCACCATTAAATAATAAGTAAAATTTTGATCACTCATATGGTCTTAGATTTTCTTTTTATATTATTTATATAAGTGAAAACATAAATCTAGGTTAAAAGTTACACTTTAAGCAACACAAAATAAAAATATTCAAAATAAGTACAAATGATGCAAAATATCAGATTAAAAAGACATGCATGTGATACATGCTGCTGTGAATAGGAAGCCACACTCACAAAATCACTGTGACGTATCTAACACCTGCTAAGACTTAAACCATCCCTATCTTACTTCCTTTTCATTTTTACTTTTAATTATCACTTCCTAATAATTTCTTTATTTAAAAAAAATCATGCTATTGTATTTTTGGCCTTCCCTTCATCAAAACTAACATATGTACTTAAATTACTTTGTAGTACTAAGTTATTGTCCTGAAATTGATTACATGAACATGACTGATTAAATGTTTCTTGTTTTGTTTTGTTTTGGATTACCTCCTGAATAAAGACGGAATTCTAAGAAATGCTAAATATATTACTTAAGAAACACTAAACTCTGAACTTAACTTGGAAAAAAGTAAAAAGCACCAAATGCCAAGATTCTTAAATCATGACTTAAATGATACAGTGAAATCAGATTAAAATTCTACAATAAATAGTATGATTTAAAAAATAAGAAAATATAACGCATAATGAGATGAAATATATTGTTAATGATATTTAATTTTCCCACAAGTAAACTAATATTTAAAACTGAGGACATACAGTAAATAATTCCTCATTTTACTTCTCTCTTCATTGTTCACCATCTTTCCCCAGAAAATTCTTTCAGGAAAAAAGTAAAAAGCAAATATTTACTTTAAAAGAGATTGCAATAAATAATTGATCTGTCCTTCCCTCCAGGATAATGTTGACATTTTCATAATCTGCCCATCAACAGCAATTGGAATATATCTATGAAAACTTTGTGGCGTTATTTTTTTTATATAATCAGGAACAAGATGTTTAAGCAGATAAACTCTGGAAATGAGTATGTAAATATGTGTTTGTTTGATTTCCATCCGTCATGCACTGCAGTGCTTGCCATTAACATGGTTCGAATACTGAGAATCCATCTAGTTAGATGAATTTTTAGTAAGAAAATTCAGCTTCTTCTATGACGGATGTTGACAGACAGTCACATTATGAGATGGAAACTGTCATGATAGAAAATAAAATTAAAAGTCATAAATGCCTTTACTTACATATTAGTATCATATACAAACTTTGTGAATAGTTTAATATAATAAAAATAGCAAGCAACAAGTTGTGTGTATAAAAACACAGAAGGGGAACTAGAAAATGAAAAGGTATTACATAGAAAATTATCTTAATCATCTTGACTGTAATACTAAATAGTGTAAGTAATATAGACTCATCAAAAAAAGAGTTTGGAAAAATGATATACTACTGCAGTTGAATGATGGGACCTAGTTAAAAAAAAATCAAAGAAATTTATCACTTTTGTGTGCGATGACACAAGTATCAGGTGTAAGATTATTTTTAGTAATATAAAGAATCATGATGTGTGAACTTTCAGTGAATTGATAAATACTTTGCTAATTCCATTACAAAATAAAATCACCAAATTTCAAGTTATTAATCAAATGTTAACAATTCTATCTTTAACGCCTAAAAGAGTCCCTGACATTAATATGTTCTTAGTTAATATTGAGCGCACTCCATAGTGAGTCAAAAAATACTTTAAAATTGAATTATTCAATCCATCCAGAATTTGACTTTGTGGCTTAGAATAGATAAAGAATTTATGTGTGAGGAAAAATGGCAAATATTAAAATACATGACTACAGGGATATACCATTAAAATCAATGAAAATGAACAGATCAGCTTCATCAAATAATTCAAAGTTATTAAAATATTTTATGCTTTACTGAGTTTCATATTAATTTATAAAAAACATGTTATCAATGAGAAGATTAACAAAAACATACTTCATGTAAAAATAATCAAAATATAGCCAATTAATACATAAGACAAAACAATAAAAATTACTTCTGTACGTCCTTATTGCATATAAAATTTGAGATGGAAATATAAGTAAAAAATATGTGGGATGTCTGGGTGGTTCAATAGTTGAGCATCTGCCTTTGGCTCAGGGGGTGTTCCCGGAGTTCTGAGGTTGAGTCCCACATCCGGCTCTCTGTGAGAAGCCTGCTTTTCTCTGCCTATGTGTCTGCCTTTTCTCTGTGTCTCTTATGAATAAATAAATAAAATCTTTTTTTTAAGTAAAAAATATGATACTTACCTATACCTGTAACAAATAAATAGAAATCTAAGTTATTGGAAACTCCAATGGACATCAAAAGACGTAACCTAAATTTTGAAGTGATTAAAGCACAATGATTAAATAAATGGACTCAATTTAATTTAGATAACAAACTAATATCTCTACTGTATTAAGGTAACATAGGAATAAATGGATTACTTAATACTAAAGTTATCAAATTTTATAATCTTTTTAAAAGGTAGTGCTGAATCCTTGTGTACCATCTCATGAAGAAGAATGCAATGTAGTATTTTTATTTTAAATGCAAATTAAAATATATTGAAGTTGGTAATTATAATTTATACTGAGGACCACCTGGGTGGCCCAATTGGTTAAGCATCTGCCTTCAGCTCAGGTCATGACCCCAGTGTCCCAGGATCAAGCCAAAGTTTCCCCTCTATCTTTGTCTGCCAATCTACATGTTTGTCTACATGTCCACTCTATTTCTCTGTCAAATAAATAAAATCTTAAAAAAAAAAAGAATTTAAACTGAGCCTATCATGCAGTAGCTCATAATAAGATATATAGGTATCAATATATTTTTTAATATTTTTGTATTTGTATAAGAATGTTTAGTTGATTCAGGAATTTATTTTATATTTCCTAATCCCCAAGTAAGCCAATGCATTTAGAAACTAAAACTTAATGTCATCACATTAATTAGGCCATATTAAGTCAAGGACTGGCTATAGTTTCAAGTGAACCAACATATTCAGTTGGATATGTTGAGGTTTCAAATGTCATAGTAATGCACTGTAACATTTAAAAATATGTAAGGTCAGAATTACAAAAGTCAGGCAGGCATATCTGAATGATGAATGCCTAAATTATAATTACTTCTATTAGTAGTTCTTATAAAAATAGCCTTAAATAATGTATAAAAATGACAATATTGTCATTTTCATTTGAATTGCCTACGTTTTTATTTGCATCTAATCTCTGATGCATCAAATGTATTATTAATTAATTATAATTAAGAGACTCAATTCAAACAATAAGAACATTTTAGGCACCATTTTTTAAAATATTTTTGTTCCTTATTTATTGAAAATAATATGTAAAAGTAAGAGCAGTTTTGGAAATACTGCGGGAAATAAAAAGGTTAGGCTATAGCATTAAAGGTTGAAACTATAAGATTAAAGTTTAATTAAAACTTAGTAAGATGAGAAACTTAGAAATGAAAAAAATTGAAATATTTAGTCTTAGAATTAAACATTACTTTTTTAATCAGCAATGCTTCTAATACAAATGAATGTACAGATACACTGTAAATAAACTTATAACAACAGCATGCATTTGTTGTGCCCAAGATTGTGAATCTGAGAAACCCAACACCGATGCAAGTATAAGAGGGTTTATTAACAACCTAGAGCTTGGGTCCAAGTATACCCCGAGGCTAAGAGGCATAGCAGTTTTATAGGGGCCAGTGGCCAATGAGATTGCAACACACACAGATAGGTGCATAGTAATGTCGGTCCACACGCAGGTGGCCAATTGAATTACAATTTACCCTATAGTGACTGTTTGAACTAGCCTATCACTCTGGTCAGAATTGGTGCGCAGGTTTGGCAGGCAAAAGAGGGGTTTACATCCTTATGAGCAAGTTTCCCTTAAGGGTGTGCTCATCGGCTTGACTAGGGTGGGGGAGTGCCTTAAGCAATAAGCAGGTCATGTGGGGGTTATACATGAGATGGTGGGTGTAGCACAAAATGGAGTTAGTCCTGCTCTGCTTGTCCAAGGGTACGGGATTTTTGTTAAATTCCTTGGGTCCCACACATTGTTTATCATTTCATAATGCAGAATCATTTCAATAGTAATAAAGTATTTTGCTAATTTCTTGCATAACTAGAATTCATAATCTGAAAATATAATTTTTACTGATTAACAAAATATGTGTCAATTTCAATCATGGAGTAGGTATAATTATGATTTAAACATAGTAATTAATTGAAGAACAGTCATGCCACTATGAGAACTTCCTTATTTTGACATATGTTGCTTTTCATTCTTTTCAAGACATAGGATGGGAAAATAGTTGATTAAGCAAGAATAAGTTTGAAATTTGTTTAAAATGTTTCAAATGTGTTGTCCAGGCAAGCACATGGTGAACAACTCTCTTTCAAGGGCCTTCTAGTAATATCACAAATGCTAGTACAAAGCTAGAGATACAGAATATAGGAAAATGATCCCAATAAATGATTGATTTTGTTTTCCCAGTATTAGTGATGATGACCCAGGTTTCATTGCTTTATACACTATCATAATTTGGCATGAGAAATATAATAAAACTATACTTTAGGTGAAAACTTAATTGAAATAACAGTCTCCTCTTTGATCCATTATCCGAACAACTTCAAAACAGCTAGGAGGATCTGAAGGTAACGGTTCATTTTCTTAAGCAGTTTCCCTTGCTGTTATGTTTCTCATGATCTTTTACTTTTCTTGCTATCTGTGGATTTTAGCTCAGTCTATTATTTGAATTAGAGGGGAAATGACATTACCCAAAGATTCTATGTTTTAATGCTATAATCCAAGCAAAAATGTTCTTCAAGCAAACCAGCCAACTGTAACACTTGATATATTATACTTTTGGATGAAAACCTAATAGCAATAAACTTTTATTAAGTTGGAGCCTCTAATTATGGAACATAGATAGGAGAGGCCCAGACTTGCAAAATCCTATCATGTACTTTTAATGCATGTCTTCTATCCCCAACAGTACAGAGGGATATTTTAAAATTAAAACTGTATTAAAACAGCAAATTTTAAAACCTTGAAAATAGGAAATCTGAATAAAACATGTTAACTTCCTTAGGCAAATATCTTGCATCTCATGGAAAGATAGTTCATTTAATTGTAGAGATTCTGGGTCCACTACTATTAATTTTTAAAATTATGAATAATTTGTTGCATTCATATTTTAGTTACTCCTAATAAGAGTCACAGCTAACACTGATTTAGTTATTTTTAAATGTCAGGCGTTCTATTAAGAGCTTCATATATCTTTAACTTGATATCAAATTCTCATGAAGGCAGTGTGTAGATAGGTGTAGATCTGCTGAGAGGTGAAGCTGGCATTCACACCCAGATATGTCTTCAGAGTCAGTGCCCTCAACCACTACACTAAATAAATTGAAATATGAAAATAAAAACATGCTTTCTAGGGCTGGTATGCTGTAATAATCAAACAAATTAAGCTAAGTGTTGAAAGCATGTTGTGCTGGCTACTGGCTACTGGCAAGATTCCTTGTTTTCTCTTTGTCAGGTTAATGCTACATATTCTATGTCCAAGATGAAGCTCCCTGGAAACAAATTCAGGGAAAGAGATTTGCATAGACAGTGTTTATTGAAGAGTACTTACACAGAGTACTCAGCAACAGTACTTAGGAGGGACTAAAGGAAGCAGAATGAAACAGACACATTGAACTCTGAAGTACAGCACACACAAATCTTAAAAAGAACCATTATGCTAAGGGAAAGACACTTAACACAAAAAGCTCCATATTGGAGGATTCCGTTTATATGAAATGTCCAGAATAGAAAAATCCATAAAGACACAAAGTAGTACTTTTCCAGGTTCTAAGCATAAGGGAAAATGAAGAGTAATTGCTAATCAGTATGTGGTTTCTTCTATGGGTGGTCATTTCCCAAAGTGGTGATAGTTGCAAAACTCTTTGAATATACTTAAAAGACTGAATTGTACACTTTGAAAGGATAGGTTTATGGCATGGAAATTATATCTCATTACCTGTTATAAGAACAAAAATGACAAAAAGTCACAACTCAAAAGTATTACATAATATGGATATTAATAATGCAAAATATGTCTAAGGGCATTTAATATCCATATTATGTAATAAATTTATATTTTGAATCAGAAATTTCAAAATCTATTAAGACCTTCTGATTTCTGGTTAAGGTAAATAAGCACCAAATTCACAAAGTATAGTTAGGCCATACTTTTTGCTTATGGATTACCTGGCAATATTTAACTGAGAATAAATATCTAATATGTCTTTTATCATCATTAAGATTCATATTTAAAACCAAGACAAACAATCCAAAAATGAAATTATAAGAAAACTTTACGACTTGCAGTGATTTTTTTTTAATAAAAGAAGATGAAAAAAAATGGAAAAAAAAATGAAAAAAAAAACGAAAAAAAAAAAAAAAAAAGAAGATGAGTCCCAGAGGGATAAAATATGATGAAGCTCTACTACTTATGATCATAACTTTGAGTTTACTATAAATATGCTGATAGACTATCCTTTGCAGTGATTTTGTACTATGGTATTATGCCAGATTTTCATGTTTAATTTTAAAGACCCTTTGTTGTATGTGTGTGTGTGTGTGTGTGGGGGGGCGGGGTATGGGTGGGTGTTCCTTCAATTTAGTTTTTATATTCCTTTTTAAGTATTGAATTCTCCAAATCTCTTTGGGAAGACTAGAATTATTTTTACATATTTCTTGTTTAGCTGTTTTATTAGGTCAAATTATGAATTAAATGTCAAAATTCTTGTTTAGACACTTCCTTGTAATTAATAAACCATGCTTCTATTGGTTCTATTTTAAAATTGATATAAATCTGGATGTCTTATTAGAAAACATGTAATATTTTATCATGATACATTGTATGCTTTATAATTTCAAGGATTATTGAAAGAAAATCTGATAAAAGAAGTGTTTGTATTCTAATCCAGTGAATCTAGATCAATCATTTTATAAAAATATACTTCCTTATCATTTAAAAAATAGTGGTCACTGAAGTCTGCGACCATTATATATTTTAAATACAGTAGAAATTTTCTGTAGAAAAATGTGAAAAAAAAATTGGGTATAACTACAAGGTAAACATGGCCTTAAATAACTAAAAACTAAAAATGCTGTTCTATGCTATCCATTTAAGTATGTTATATAATTTAACTGTGTTTAATTTCTTAGATATTATTTTCCAACTGAAATAGTAATATTGGACATTGGATATTTTTTATGGATAATAAAATAGAAAAGTTACTAAATCATTTCTGATGGTCTTTTAGAATGTAATAAAAAACTTTCAATGAAATTGTGTCAAATTCATGAGTATTTGTCTATTATTCATGGCCCTTTTATAATATTGTAATTATGGAAGGCAATCCTTTATATTATAAACAAATGCAGATTTAATCTTTATTTCAGAATTGCTGGTAAGGGTCAATTTTAAATCAGTTTTAAAACAGAGAAAAAAAAATTGTTCACACTATTTCCAAAAAGATAAAAAAGAACATTATCTATGTCTGCCACAACAATTTATTACTAAATGTACTCTGCTTTTTAAATATTTCCAATTCCATTTACTAATTCCATAACTTCTTCAGGTAACATTAAGGTTTTTAATTGAGTATCAAAGAATTTTCATTTGACTTTGTAGGTCAATTCAGATTTAAAATCTGACAATTAAACAAATTTTATAGTTGCAAGCTTATAAAACAAGAGGCCTAAATTCATTTTAATATTTTAATGTAAGTTATAGATTCACTAGGTAGTAATAAAATTTTATTTGACATTATGAGTGCTAGGAGACTCAATGTAGTTCTGAACTTATACTATAAAATTTTCATTTGAATATTAAATTATGACGTTATTATGAGATAATGGAATGTTATCAGCTTTTTTTTTTATTTTGCACACATACACATATAATCTATCATAATAGGTGTAAGCACTCTTAACTATTAAGTACATGCAGGTACATATACTTACAAATGTGTGTATATAACATCCATTTTTTAAACTTAGATTTATATTTTAATAAAAAACATATTTTAGTAGTATAACTTCGCCTGCACAACATGGCCACGTTATTTTAAAGGACATATCTATGTATTTATATTGTTTAGGGTAATAAAGAAGTATGAATAAATAAGAAAGAATGTTAATGCCTCATTTCTCAGAGCGTCTTTATTGGCATTTACTGTCATATGTTTTTACAACTCCATGTGCTAATATTCTGATATCTGTTGGTTTATAAGTTGAAAATCTGTTTATAGTGTAAAATCTCACAGAGTGATATAAAGTATTATATTAATGCATTATCAAACGTTTCTCTCTTAAAATATCTATGCATTCTTATAAACACTTGAATGCATTTGCATTATGTATAATGTTAAACCTTTTTTTAATGTCCCCACTTATGGTAAAATAAACATATCAACGGTCAAACATTTTGACACCTACTTGCAAATTTGTCTTAGTAGTCTTGTGCTGCCATAACAAAATGCCACAGATTGGCTGGCTTAAACAATTGAAATTTATTTTCTCTCAGCTCTAGAGTTTGTGTTTCTAAGATAAAGCTTCCAGGAATGTCTGTGTCTAGTAAGGGCTTTCTCTTTGGGCCGCCTTCTCCTTGTATCCTCAAATAACTTTTCCTCTGAGGTTACGGTTTCAACATACAAATTTTGGGGAAACAAAAACATCCAGTCTATAATTGCTGTTTTTTAGGACTCTTTTTTAAAGTTTAAAATATATTTGTTTCTATTTGAAATCATTTGAATTTTTTAATCATATTAATACAATTTATACAATAAAAACAAGAGATGTTGCTACTAATCTGTAAACAATAAGCTAGTTGTAGTTTGAGGTCTACGAGCAAAGATGCAAACACAGAGAGAGAAGTTGTTTACTTCATTAAATGTAACATAATTTTTTAGAGACAATAGCCATTCTTTCCTTGCTTCATCCCATCTTAGCTTCATAGCAATCACTATATCATATTATGTGGGCAGATACATGTGATATATATTCATGATTGTCTATGATGTAAGAGGATGATGATAGTATAATATATCATACAGCTGCAAATGTCAGTTTTGTGAGCATCTGTGCATATTATGTTGGACTTTAGGGCAACTAAGAGACTTGTTAATCCCTATTGAGAGATTTTTAGAGCATCAGGAGGACCTCATCTATCCAAGGATGCATGCCTTCCCACTTCCATTTACTTTTATAATTTCTGAATTAGTTTGGATTCTTTAACAGTTACAAATACTTAGCTCTCTGTATCCACACCGTTTCCATATAACTTTATGTAGCCATCTTATTGATCCTGAGCTCATCCACTTGACTTGACTTTGCCAACATTATTTTAACTAGTGTTATATAAGCAAAATCAATAACAAATTATGTAGTTAAACAGGCTCGTTCTTGGCTTCAAATACTGTCGTAAGTCTATGCCCAAGCTAGCCTGCTGGTAGTTGAAAAACATATAAGATAGAGTCAAATATCCTAAATCCCTCCAGTCATTCTATACCAACCAAAAGCCAACCTAGCATTAGACATGAATGAGCCCAGCCAAGATCAGCAGAGTCAGGTAGATGACCTACAATGATCGTACAGTCACATGAATAGGCTTAGCTGAAATAAGTGGAGTCAAGTCCATAATCCTGGAACCTGAAAACTCCTGAGATAAATGGATATTGTATGTTATTGATTTTGGTAGCTGTTTGTTGTTGTGGCAATAGATAACTATTGCACCTTAAAAAGTCATTTATTTTACTTAAAATATATATGAATATCTAGTAAATTGGTGAATTTCTTATACTTCTAAATTATTCTGGTAAATCTAGAGGCACCTAGATAGCTCAGTCAATTAAATGTCTCCTTTTGGCTCAGATCATGATCTCAGAGTCCTGGGAATCAAGATTGCCTGGGCTCCCTGCTCAGTGGGGAATCTGCTTCTCCCTCTCCCTCTGCCCCTCCCCCCCACCACTCATGCCTTCTCACTTGTGCTCTCTCTGAAATAAATAAATAAATAAATAAATAATAAATAAAATACATTTTAAAAATTCTTCTGATAAATCTATGTTTTCAATAGTTTAGATACATAACAATAGAAAATCAGAGTGCCACTTTTCTTGAATATTTATGGGAGAAAAACTTTGCAGCACATCTACTTATTCACCAATCAGCATTTAATCCTTTACACAGTTTCTGACGTATAAAATCACCGTCCATTCTCACATAAGTCATGATTCACCTTGAGAATGTTCAACTCTTTCATTGACCATTCTTACAAACATCCTACCATTCCTACAAATATTGTACTGACTTGGAAGAAAGGGTTACATTCTTGCTTATATTCTGTTCAAAGTATCAATAAGGGCCATTTTTTTACTTCCTCTATACACAACTAAGAGGTGACTATAAAGTTAACAGAGGAAGGAAAAGATGGTTCCATGTTCCTTGGATCACATTTATTGGGTTCAAAATATATTGTTCAATATACATATTGAAATATGTGTATATATATTTCACATATTAGTTATGTGACACTGGGCAAGTGACTTCAACATGCTATGCTTTAGCTTCTTCTCTGATAAAATGTGGAAACAATATCTATTTCATAGATCTACAGGAAATAGTAAATCAGTTAATTGATGTTAATTTATATTGACATTATATTAAAAGAGTGTCTTACACTAGGATTAATTAGTTTTAGAGCTTATTACTATCATCACTATAATTATTAAAAAGATTTATAAGGTATGATAGGAAGAATAATGCCCCCACAAAACCTACAACTGTGGGACTACAAATATGTTAGATTCCATGGGCAAAAGGAATTACGGTTCCAGATGAGACTAAGATCACTAATCAAATGACCTTAAAATAGGAAGGAATAAGGAGAATACTCTGGATTATATGAGTGGGCCCAATGTAATCTGAAGAGTCCTTAAAAGTGCAAGAGGTGAGAATAAGAGGACATTCAGAGGAAGAGATATGACAATAGTTCAGGATCAGGGAGATGATGTTTCTGGCTTTGAGGATGGAGGAGGGGTGTCATGAGCCCAGGGATGCAGGCAGCATCTAGAAGCTGGAAAAGGCAAGAAAATGGATATATGCCTAGAGCATCTGGAAAAGAATGCAGTCCTGTCAACTCATTGATTTCAGCCCAATAAAACCTGTCATATTTCTCACCTACAGAACTAGAGAATAATAAATTCTTGTTACTTTAAGTCATCAACTTTATGGTAAATTGTCACAGCAGTAATAGGAAACTAATGAAGAATGATAGACATTTTAATAGAGACAGTTAAATTGGATACCAGATATATTTGATCATATATTCCAAATTCCCAATTGTTCCCATTAGAACCCAACATAATATCTATACAACTGTTTACCTTTTTCGCTGCCACAGAAATGCACCTTGTTTTCAGCAATGTAAGAGAGAATTCTAAAGTTTTAGGAGTCCCATCTTTTGCTTACATTTATATTCCTCATTTTCAAGATGAGACCAGACATGCCACTTTTCCTTCAGGGAGAAATTCCAGTTCCACCCAGAGGATGACCTTGACCCATGGGCCCTAAAATAGGCCCATTAAAAATTACAGTATAAAATATAAAATTGGGGAGAAAAAGTTATCACAGCAATTGAGGCTGTTATCATTAGAAAGACCTTCTCACAATATTGGGAACGTGGCACACAAACCATTACCTATCGATAAGGGTGGCTAACTGTGCCTAGACTATGAATACAAATAGTGCGATTTATTCTTAGTTCTTGGTTTCTTTATGGAAGTATGAATTTCTGTATATACTAAATTGAGGGTAGTCTACATAACCAGCACTCCCACAAAAACCTTTGGGTGTTAAGTCACTAATGGGACTCCTGGAATAGAAAAATTGTACATGTCATGCCTTTTTTGTTGCTGGAGAAATGAATATATTCAAAGTATACATTCACAAAAGAATGGGAGCATAAGGTAACCTGTATGTGTGTACATGGGTTTCTCCAGATTCTGCCTCTGTCATCTTTTCTTTCTGATCCTATCCTGTATCTCTGCAATTTAATAAACCTTAGCCACAAATACAACTAAATGCTGAGTTCTGTGAGTCATTCCAGCAAGCCACTGGTTATTGAGGACTACCAACATAGAAATATTAATAGCTTCTCATTAATATATAATCATTTAGTCTGCCCTAACACCATACTTGAGACCTTTAATAGTAGATTCCACATGAAAGTTATAAATGAAGATAAGGCTTTGATTTTTGTTTTTCTCTTTTTTCCTTCATCAATTTGAGATAAATATCTAGATCCACCTCTGTCCTGTCTAACATTTTTCTGCTTTTCATCTACTTCAGAAAAGGGGCAACAATTATGGTTCAAGTAGCTAGTTATTTTCTTCTTTACCAGAATGATCAATATACCTCTATTTAAATCACTTCCTAATTAAGATTATCTCAGGAATCTGTAGGCTTACAGTAAGAGTATACAACAGAAGCATTTTTATTCCAAGGTAAGTACAACTTATCCACAAGATATTCAATATTCCAGTTTGGCACAAAAAGTAATAGTAATGTCATGGCCAATTTCCAATGTACCATGTTAACATTTGCATTTCAGTGTAGAAACAGGATTTTCTGTCTCCAACAACATACTTTAAAACTTTAAAAAGATAGTAAAAAAATAAATAATAAGAGTGCTAATTCTGGGGCCTGACCACCTGGGTTTGAGTCATGCTTCTGCCATTTTCAATTTTTGACCTTAGGGAAATTAGGTTAGCTATTCCTGACTCCATTTCCTCATCTGTTAAGTAGAACTGATAATCTTATAACAGTACTGATATTAAAATGAGATTTCTGTGGGAATTAAGTAAATTAATACATGCTAAGTACTCAAATCTGAGTCAGGCACATGACATTTTTTAATACTACTTATTATTATCATTTAAAGCTGGTGGTATAGGTTGATATCAAGTTTTTACCTTGTTAGTAGTGTGGAGGGAAACATGTAAAAGGAGAAAACGAATTTTGTTATAAGCAAATGAAAATATTTTCAAGACCATCACCAGAGCTACTGTGATTTTCCTTAAAAGATCCAACTTTGCCATTAACAAAAGTTCAAACTTTCTCAATCTAAAGAAGTAAAGGAAAATAAATAAGAACCACATGCTTTAACATTTACTCCATCAGTGGTTAATACATACATTAACATTTATAAGGCTTTCCTGGAGTGCATAATGATCTAACTTTGTATGTTAACATGTGCAGATACCTAAAAAAAAAAAAAAAAGGTGGTACCTAATAAAGATGACTAGTTTTTCAGTCTCAAAAGAATACTATCTAGATTAATTTTATTCTCTGAGATCGTTTTAGATAGAATTATCTTTGCAACATGAGAACAATATATGGAAATAACAAAAGTAAAAATTGCATTGAGTATTACATATTAAAATACACTTTGCCAGTTTTTCCATAATCTCACAAAACTATTATTGCCAAACAATTGAAATATAAATTGTAGGGTTGTGAGAACATTAATAGTATTGTATTGAATTTAAGGACAACATTTCAGATAAACTAAATAAAATTTTAAAACTGCAGAGATGAAAAATTAATTAATTAATTAATTAATTAATCTCCAGAGATGGAAAAAAAAAAAAAAAAGAAGAAAAAGAAAACAGCAACAACTAAAAGAAACACACTTTTTTTTGGTCTCAAAATGAATCTGTATAAGTGTGTGGTCTTCACATAAAAAAGGGAGAATTATGAATAAAATGTATAATGTGTATATCATTTAAGAATGTGTAAGTCAAAGCATAGTGTTAAAATTTGAAATTTTTAATTATGGTGAACTGTTTTTTATCATAGAAAAAAATTATCAAAAAATAATATAGGTGATGTTGAACCTTACAGACTGAAAAGAAAACCATACTATATGTGTATTAACACATGAATTATATTCATGGAATTAATTATAACTCTCTTCCTAATGTTATCTTAATTTTTTTATTCCTTTGATACTGCCAGCACTAAACTCAATTTAATATATATTTATGAGTGATGTACCATATTGCAGATTTTAAACAGGAATTTTCAGTATTCTAGTGATATCAATTATATACAAATATATCTAAAGATTTAATATATGCTTCTTGAGGGAGGTTTCTATTTTCTATATATCTCCTTCTTATGACTGCTTTGCTACATCCCAAAGGTTGTGGACCTTCATGTTTTCATTATTATTTGTTTCCATGTATTTTTAAAATTCCTTCTTTAATTTCCTGGTTGATCCATTCATTCTTTAGTAAGATGTTCTTTAACTTCCATGTATTTATGGTCTTTCCAAATTTTTTTCTTGTGTTTGACTTCAAGTTTCACAGTGTTGTGGTCAGAAAATATGCATGGTGTGATCTCAATCTCTTTGTACTTGCTGGAGCCTCATTTGTGACCTAGTACATGATCTGTCCTGAAGAATGTCCTGTGTGCATTCAAAAAGAATGTATTCTGCTGCTTTAAGATGAAATATTCTGAGTATATCTGTTAAGTCCACCTGGTCCAGTGTGTCATTTAAAGGTATTGTTTTCTTGTTGATTTTCTGCTTAAATGATCTGTCCATTGAGATAAGTGGGGTATAATTGTTTTATATATTTAGGTGCTCCCAAATTGGGGCATAAATATTTACAAATATTAGATCTTGTCAGATATACCCCTTTATTATAATATGGTGCTCTTCTTCATCTCATGTTACAGTCTTTGGTTTAAAATCTAGTTTGTCTAATATAAGTATTGCTACTCTAGCTTTCTTTTACCACCCAATAGCATAATAAGTGGTTCTCAATACCCTCACTTTCAATCTGCAGGTGTCTTTAGATCTAAAACGAGTCTCTTGTAGACAGCATGATATTGTTAGAAAAATCCAAAATACTTCACAAAAAATTTGCTAGAAATAATATGTGAGTTCAGCAAAGTTGCAGGATGCAAAGTCAACATACAGAAATTTGTTGGATTTCTATGCAACAATAATGAAGCAGCAGAAAGAGAAATCAAGGAATTAACTTCATTCACAATTGTACTGAAAACCATAAGATACCTAGGAATTAACTTAACCAAAGAGGTAAAAGATCTGTATTCTGAAAGCTATATAACACTTACAAAAGAAATTGAAGACAACACAAAGAAATAAAAAAACATTCCATGCTCAGGGATTGGAAGCACAAATATTCTTAAAATATTTCTAGTACCCAAAGTGAAATGCACATTTAATCTAATCCCTATCAAAATACATCCTCTTCACAGAGCTAGAACAAACAATCCCAAAATTTGTATGAAACCACAAAAGACCCCTAATATACAGAGCAACCTTGAAAAAGCGAAAACAAAGCTGGTGACATCACTATTCTGGACTTTAAGTCATATTACAAAGCTATAATGATCAAGACTATGATCATTATAGCTTTGTACCGGTACCGGTACAAAAATAGACACATAGGTCAATGAAACAGAAGAGAAAACCTAAAAATGAACCCACAACTATATGGGTAATTAATCTTCGGCAAAGCATAAATACTATCTAATCAGAAAAAAAAAAAACAATCTTCAACAAATAGTGTTGGGGAAAAATGGGAGAGCAACATGAGAAAGTATGAAACTTGACCACTTACACCATACACAAAAATAAAATCAAAATGGATTAAAGACCTAAGTGTGATGCAGAAAACCATCAAAATCCTAGAGGAGAACACAGGCAGCAACCTCTTAGGCATTGGCTATAGCAACTTCTTACTAGACACATGGCTGGAGGCAAGGGAAACAAAAGCAAGAATGAACTACTGGGACTTCAAGATAAAAAGCTTCTGCATGGTGAAAGAAACAATAAAACTAAAAGTCAACCTTCAGAATGGGAGAGGATATTTCCAATGACATATTTCATAAAGATTTAATATCTAAAATCTAGAAAGAACTTATGAAACTCAACACTCCAAAACCAAATAATTCAGTTAAGAAATGGGCAGAAGACAGGGCTCTTGGGTGGTTCAGTTGGTTGAGTGTCTAATTCTTGGTTTTGGCAGACATCACGATTTCAGGGTCATGAGACTGAGTCTCACTTCGAGCTCAATTCCATGTTGAGTCTGCTTGATATTCTCTCCCTCTCCCTCTACCGCTCCCTGCACTTGCTTTCTGTCTCTCACACACATATAAATAAGTAAATCGTAAAAAAAAATAATAATAATAAAATAAGGATCCATGTATGGGTAAGTAGATTTGACTTATGCAGAAAGAGAAATGTCTGTTCATGCAAAGACAGAAGTGGGGAAGTGAGTTTTCTAGGACAGAGTTAGGTAGAGTGTTGATGCAAGAAAAGGGAGTTTCCCTAGGTACACATTTATGTAAAACATCTGGGTAATTTATGAGGCAAGGCTATTGCTGTTAGTAGAAATTATGAGGGTGGATTTGGTATATTACATAAGAGAAAATGTTCTGAAGATTTTTAGAGGATACTGGACCTACAAACAAAATTAAAATGTAACAGTTTTATTGATTGTATTACATATTCATTTATCTGGTCTGCTCAATAGCGCTAAGAGTGCTATTAAAATACAATGATAAATAGGGATGATTTAGGTTTGCAGATTGACAAGATGGCTCTAAAAGAAAGTTATGGACTACAG
The DNA here is from genome assembly GCF_018345385.1 of Vulpes lagopus. Lineage (NCBI taxonomy): Eukaryota > Metazoa > Chordata > Mammalia > Carnivora > Canidae > Vulpes > Vulpes lagopus. Next base: position 77,216,575 of record NC_054835.1, on the reverse strand, counting down.
TTTCTGTATCTATAAATACATATTTTTAAAATATCAGCTTGAAGCTCCAAGAATGTGGGTACCTCACCTATGTGGTTCACTGTTGTACCTTTAGGTTTAGAAGGATACCTTGCACAGAATGAGACTCCATATTTACTGAATGAATACATGCATTAATGAATAAATAGGGTGTGATGAGAATTAATCAAAGCAATTCACCATAGATTCTAGGATTATGAGTTTTATGTAAATTGAATTTCATAAATGCAGTGAAGTCTTAATGAATATTTCACCTACAATTAACAGAAGCACATGAGAGCACTTCTATAAAATAAGCATGATAAGTATACTACGTGATATAAAAATATCTGAAATAGAACATACACGGTAATTTACCTCAGTTTTAGCATCATACACATGCCTAAATAAATATTTATTGCATGAATGATATATTAACATAGGAAAACCCAAATCATCTTTAAATATATTAAATACACAAAGATTGACATTTTAAAAGTATAAATTATCCATCCATATGTCATTAAACATGTTAATTTTTAAGAAATATTTTCTTAAATTATTCATAAATATCATACTATATTTCATTTGAAATTATATATCACAAGTATGGCAAGCCTATCTCTCCAAGTGGCACAAACAAATTGAGATTGTTAGAGATCAAAGACTACAAAGCATTTTGATCAATTTATTAGTCAAACCAGATGAGACAATATATAGAAATGTATATAACCACATAAGTTTTATATTTTAAGCCTAGAGAAGAATTAGGATTATATCTCAAAATCTAAATTTCTGAAAATGAAGTGTGATTGTGTGATTTAGAATGTTGCTAAAACCCATGTAATAAATATGACATTGGAAGCATTCTAAAATAATAGGGGATAGCTTTAAAAATATTAATTTGTTATAGTCATGCATTCACTCCAGAGGCATAATTACAGGTTTGCCACCTTTACTGTTGTACCTGATGTGGAAATAGTGGAAATCTATAATTAATATCTTGGTTAACACAGTAGGGTGTTAATGTGTTACTCCCTATGAATGTGATAGAATCAGGATGTAGATGGAGAAGCTATGCCAAAAGCCTTCTGAAAGCAATCAGCCTTATCTGATATTAAGAGATAACCAATTACCTGATGTTTAAACTGATGCCCCATAGTAAGTATGGCAATTGAACAAAAATTCTCAGGGTTTCAGAAATTATGTTCCAAGCAAATTAGCATATCATCAGTTCAGAAGTGGAAATCCACTCCATGACACCAAATTAGAGAACTAATAGGAAGCATAGAAAATAAAATTCTAAAAATTGTCCAAGAAGGAATCTAGAGGATACAGTAGTTAACAGCTGTGGAAACAGGTGGAAAGCATGCATAACTAACAAAGTTAAAAAAAACTATTAAAAGATTAAAATGCATATCTTTACCCCGAGTACAGAATTCAAATATAGAAGGGCACACCATATTAAAGCCATTAACCTTTTCCAAATTGTAAAGCATGTGAACTTGATCTTCTAGGGATTTTCTACTTGTCCTTCAACTTTCTGAATGCACATGCATTAAGTACCTTCAATGGTGGTTGATTATTTAGAGGGCAAGTGATTAGTGTTTCTTCCTCCCTTACCCAAATTCAGAATCACCAAGAAGTGGACAACCAGAAATCTCCTACATAGGGATCTTCATGGGCTGGAAACCAGATGGAGTGATGTCCTTTCTACTGGCAAATCTAGAAAGAAGTGTTCAGAAGAGATGAATGGAGCATATACAACTACTTAATACACCACTTATTCACTTGGGAAATTGCTACATCTCCTAAAGTGAAGAATGAATAGCAGGGGCAGAGAGAGACAGGAAATTTTCCAAGTTCACTTCACCTGGTTCCTACGTTGCAAGATTTATCTTTAAAAAGAAAAGGATAACAAATTATACTATATTATAAACTGCTTCTCAAAACTTAAATGTTGCCACTTTTAGCTTTCTGTATTTGTATCTTAAGCAATCTTCTAATTATAAGACTTTGAGATAGCGTTACAAAAGATAAATCAGCCTAATGATTTCTATTTCTTTCTCTCTTCCTTCCTCCTTCTTCTTTTTTTTTTAAGGATTTTATTTATTTATTCATGAGAGACAGAGGGAGGCAGAGACATGGCAGAGGGAGAAGCAGGCTCCCTGTGAAGAGCCTGATGAGGAACTCAATCCTAGGACCCCAGGATCATGACCTGAGCCAAAGGCAGATGCTTAACCACTGAGCCATCTAGTGGCCCCTTTCCCTTTCTTCTTAAGTCCATCCTTCCTTTACCTCTTTCTCAGAAAAATTCACCAGCAAAGTTCAATTATACCCATAAAATTGAGTACTTTCATTCCATTTGCACTCCACAGTTCGTATTTCAAAAATAATGTTGTCCAAAGTGTTATGGACAATTTTTTAAAGTTACATAGTCACATGAAGGAAGAGTTTATATGAATGTTATAGTAGGCAGAATTTTAAACTGACATCCAGTGACCCATACCTTTATTACCATCCTTTGTTTATAAATCACTCCTTTTGGGAGGTGGGCAAGACTTATGTATATGATGAGGTATCACTCCTATCAGTGGTTACTAATCAGTTGCTTTAAGTAAATCAGAATCAAGATTATCCTGGGTGAGCCTGATGTAATCAGATTAAGCCGTTAAGGAAAGTGAAGTATGGTTTCTCCAGGTTTTGAGGAAATAAGCTACCACATTGTAAGAGAGCTTATGGAGAGGATTATGTGGCAATGATCTGATGCCAACCTATAAGAGCTGAGATATCTCTTGCCCAAGATATCCTTGGCCAATAACTGGGGAAAAATTAAGAAAGAAAGAAGATAGAAAAAGAAAGAAAGAAAAGGAAGGAAGGAAGGAAGGAAGGAAGGAAGGAAGGAAGGAAGGAAGGAAGGGAAAGGAAAGAAAAGAGAGGGAGAGACAGACAGAGAGAGGAGAAAGACTTCACTTTCACAACAAAGAACTGAATTCTGCCAACAACAAGTGAACTTGAAATATGACCTCGAGCTTCAGATTAAACTGCAGGCCTGGACAACAATTTAATTTAAGCCAGTTAAGAGCCTAAGCAACAGACCTAGTAATTTCCACCTGTACTTCTGACCTCTGGACACTGGGGGACAATAAATATATGCTGTTTGAAACCACTAAGTTTTTGGTATTTGCTACACAACAATATAAAACTAACAATATTTCCTATGATAAAATATACTGGGCAGCCTGGGTGGTTCAGTGGTTTAGCGCTGCCTTCAGTCCAGGGTGTGATCCTGGAGACCTGGGATCCAGTCCCATGTTAGGCTCCCTGCATGGAGTCTGCTTCTCCCTCTGCATCTCTTTCTCTCTGTGTCTCTCATGAATAAATAAATAAAATATTTAAGAAAATTTAAAAAAATAAAATATACTGCTATTGTATATTCTAGAAATGTAAGTGTAATCAAATTTGAATTTACTTATTATTTTTGGGTGATTACTGTGGGCCATAATTTCAAAGTAGATTTTCCTGAGAGTCAGAATTTGAGATGGAGTTTTGCATGCCAAAAGTTTGTTGGGAATTTTTCTTGAAAACGAGACTCATTAGGAAATAAAAAGTAAATCAGAGGGAGAAACTAAATTATGATGCAATTGGCAAGGAAGGCCTCCAGCTAATGCCATGGAAATTCTGGAGCTGGAAGGTCCTTATGATAAGGAGACTGGGACTTCATAACTACATATCCACCAGTCATTAGATTTGAACAGACCTTGGGTAGGGTGATGTTTCCAAAATTGCTTTGTTGAAGGCAGTTCCTGAAAAGTAATTCATATATGGACATTCACCAGTCTACACTCCCAGGAAGAGCAGGAATGAATGCCTTTGCACTGAAGTGATTACAGGGAAATTTCTCATCTGCAAAGCAGAATGAGGTCTGGGCTCTGTGGTCTCTGCGGTGGAATAACTGAAGAGAGATGTTCATGGTACTGGAATTGTGAAGTCATTGAGGGATTGTACACTCTGAGTGAGAAGCCGCAAGAGTACCATCGAAAGTCCCCACAACTCTTACTCTAGTAGCTGTCAAAAACAATCAAGAAGTAAACAAAATGAAAATTCATCTTCCTGGAATTTTTCTCTACTGACAAATCTTAGCATTTTGTTAAATGCAAAGGAACAATAATTAAAATGCCTATCTCCAACATGGCTTTGCTTAAATGACCACCACATCTTCTTAGATTGTGTCTGCTGAAATCTTTTGGCAATTTTCAATTTGGGTATTTGTTTTCTTATAATTGAGTTTTGAGAGTTCTTTATATTTTTTGAATGAGTTCTTTATCGGATATATGCTTTGCAAATATTTTCTTTATGACTTGACTTGACTTTTTAATCTTTAACAATGTGTTTGGAAGACCTGAAGACTTTAATTTTGATGAAATTCTACTTATCAACTTAATCTGTTTGGATCATGTGCTCTGCTGTCAAAAGTAAATAATCTTTACTTGACTCAAGGTTATAGAATTTTTTCTCATATGTTTTATTCTAGAAACAATAGTTTTAGATTTTGCAATTTTAACTTTTGTTTGTTTTTTAAGACAGAGACAGAGAGAGCATGAGTGGTGGGGGGTGGGTAGCAGAGGGAAAGGGAGAGATTCTTAAGCAGTTCCTACTCCCAGGATAGATGTGGATCTCAATTTCATGACTTTGAGAACATGACCTGAGCCAAAATCAAAAGTCGATTCTTAATCGACTGAGCTACCCAGGAACAAAATTTTATCTTTGATCCATTTTGAACTTTTTACATATATTGTAAGGTATAGATTGGTTTATTCATTTGCATATGTATATTCAGTTGTTCTGACGTCATTTCTTGTAAAAAATTATTTTCTCCAATAACTGCCTTTGTATCCTTGTGAAATACCAGTTGTCCCTATACATGTAGGTCTATTTCTAGATTCACTGCTCCATTTATTTATCTATGTCAGTATTACACTCTTTTTAATACTGTAGCTTTATAATAAATCATCAAATCTGGTATGGTTGCCCTCCAATATTTTTTTATCTTTTTCAAATTTGTTTTGGCTATTTAAGCACTTTGCAATTACAATTACATATGATTTTTTATTGAGATACAATTGACATATACTATTCTATTAGTTTCAGGTGTACAATACACTGATTCAATATTTGCATATATTGTGAAATCACCATAATAAATCTAATTCACATTTGTCATCATATATAGTTACATAATTTTTTTAAAGATTTTATTTATTTATTCATGAGAGACACAGAGAGAGAGTGAGGCAGACACAGGAAAGCAGAGAAATAGGCTCCATGCAGGGATCCCGACATGGGACTCAATCCCAGGTCTCCAGGATCAGGCCCTGGGCTGAAGGTGGCGCTAAACCTCTGAGCCCCCTGGGCTGCCCCATATTTTTTTTTTTTTTTTTATAGTGAGAACTTTTAAGATCCAAACTCTTAGCAACTTTCAAATATGAAATATACAGTATTATTGGGGCACCTGAGGGGCTCAGCTGGTTGTGTCCAACTCTTGATTTTGGCTCAGGTAATGATCTTAGGTTGGTGGGATCAAGCCCTGCATCAGGCTCTGTGCACAGTCTGCTTGAGATTCTCTATTTCACCCTCTCATCCTTCCTTTCTGTGCACATTCTCAAGTAAACAAAATCTTAAAAAAAGAAATGCAGTATTATCAAATATAGTCGTCATGTTGTATATTATATCACATGACATTATTTTATAAATGAAAGTTTGTACCTTTTGACTCCTTTCATCCATTTCAACCACCTCACTACCCATACCTCTGGCAACTACCAATATGTTCTCTGTATCTACGAACTCAACTCTTTGTTTTTGTTTTTTAAATTCTGCATATAAATGAGATCAAATGGTATTTGTCGTTCCCTCACTTATTTCACTTAGCGTGATGTGCTCAAGGTCCATTCAAGTCACAAATGGCAAGATTTCCTTCTTTAAGATGGCTTCTTTAACATTCAATTGTATATATATGTGTATACCATATCTTCCTGAACACTTAAATTGTTTCCATATCCTCTCTTGGCCATTGTAAATAGTGCTGCAACAAACATAGGAGTGCAAATATAGTTTTGAATTAGTATTTTCATTTTTTTTCCTGGATAAATATCCAAAAGTAGAATTGCTATATCATACAGTATTTTTATTTTTTTAAGGAACCTCATTACTAATTTTCCATAGCAGCTGTACCAATTTACATTCCCACCAACAGTGCACAGGTTTTCCCTTTTCTCCACATCCTAGCCAACACTTATTTCTTGTCTTTTTGATAACAGCCATTCTAAAGGAATGATAATAGCCATTATTTTTGATAGTACTCAGTATGAGGTGATCCTGGGAGACTAGGAAAAGAAGAATTTATAGTGGAATGTTAGAGGTGCTTAATAATAAGAACAAAAGATATCTCATAGTAAGGGGTAAGTCAGATGGCTTTTATTTTACCCCTTATTATGATATTGGCTCATCAGGGAAATGGAAAACATCATTAAAATATCACATACACACACACACACATACACACACGCACATCTTTTGCCATTTAGCAGGCATAATTATAAAATATGTTTCCCTTCCCCTAAACATGAAGGTACAGTGAATATCCTAAAATAACATCTTTCTTTCTAATGCCTAAAACGGTTGTTGTCTTATTTCTCAGGGTATGTTGGTAGGTTACCTTTGAACATAAATAAGTTTGTTACAATTATATTTTAAAACCCCATGGTAAAAAGGTAACATATACTTACTGAAGGATTTGTTTTATTTTTAATATACTATTTTGAATTGACAATGTTTAGAAAGGTGAAAATATTGAATTATCAATTTTATGGACAATGGAAGCATTTTGAAAAAGAACATTTAAGATTATGATAGACACAAGTATGATCATTTTTTAAAATAAATTTTATTTATTTATTCATGAGAGACACAGAGAGAGAGGCAGAGACACAGATGGAGGGAGAAGCAGGCTCCATGCAGGGAGCCCTATGTGGGACTCAATCCCGGGACTCCCAGAATTATGCTGAAGGCAGATGCTCAGCAGCTGTGCCACGCAGGCATCCTCAGACACAAATATGCTCTTGAACATAGTTTGAAAATTCTTTTATTGGAAGTTAAGTAGGTTTACAGGTCTTATAAATAGTTGTGGCTATGACACTGTCACATATCTTTAATAACATTTCTATTATTGCTGATAATTGGAAGCAAGTATTTTGTGGGTCAAGTTATTTTTGGTTGATTTGAAAATTAAAGCACTAATGGCATGTAACTGTGCAAAATCAACTGTTAAGGAAAACAGCAAGAAATTCAAGTGGTTTTGTTGTTGTTGTTAAACAATGATTCAAAATGAAATTGTTGGGATGCCTGGGTGGCTCAGCAGTTGTGTGTCTGCCTTTGGTCCAGGGCGTGATCCCGAGATCCAGAATCAAGTCTCACATCGGGTTCCTTGCAGGGACCCTGCTTCTCCTTCTGCCTATGTCTCTGCCTCTCTCTCTCTGTGTCTCCCATGAATAAATAAATAAAATCTTTAAAAAAAATGAAATGAAATTGTATACTGTTGTCCATAGTAATATTAATTCAGCAATTAATTTTTTATGTATAAACCAACATTACTTATCTATTCCTTTCAAGATTACTTAACTTTTCCTTTTTTCCCCTCAAGTTGCTTTTTCTAAATGGGTGATTTATATATACATGTATATATATCACATATACATTTACATATTCATCTATTTACATATCATATATAAAAATATAAATATATCATTTATACATATGATATGTATGTATCACATATCTTTAATAACATTTCTATTATTTATACATCATACGTATAAATGATGTATTTTTATCCATAGGGAGATTTTTTCTACATGTGAACAAACAATTTTCAAGTCTTTCATAGCAAAGCATACCTACACATGCAAAATAAATGATAACTGGATTTGGTGTGTCTGATACTACATACAATAAAAACTGATAAACTAGTCCAGGTACTACTACATATTTTTTTTAAGATTTTATTTTATTTATTCATGAGAATACATAGAGAGGAGAGAGAGAGAGAGAGAGAGAGAGAGAGAGAGAGGCAGAGACACAGGCAGAGGGAGAAGCAGGTTCCATGCAGGGAGCCAGATGTGGGACTCGATCCAGGGTCTCCAGGATCAGGCCCTGGGCCGAAGGTGACACTAAACCGCTGAGCCACCTGGGCTGCCCTACATATTTTTTTTAAAAAATTAAGGAAACAAGTTGCAGATATCACGTAGATAGTATTAGTGATGTCCATAAAATACAGAATACTTCAAGTTACATGGAATGTTTATTTCATTAGGCATATATCATGATTTTCAGACTACCTGGGCAAATGGAATTTGATGTTTATATATTTAAGTAATATTTATTTAAGTAACAGCCAATATATGCTGCTCTGACTTAAAAGAAACAGGCATATTTTCATCTCATCTCCAAAAACATCATCCTTCTTATATCTGCTATACAATATTCTCCATTTTCTTAATGGTTAATTAAAAATTTTAACCCTTTTTTATAAAACCAAGGCGTTAGGGCACTTGGGTGGCTCAGTTGCTTAAACATCGAATCTTGATTGCAGCTCAGGTCATATTATGGTTATGAGATCCAGCACCAGGTCAGGCTCCACACTGCTTAAGATTCTCCCTCTCTCCCTCACCTTCTGTCCCTCTCCACACCATTTTTTCTCTCTCTCTCTAAAAATAAGTAAGTAAGAAGTAAATGAGTAAGTAAATAAATAAAATCAATTTTTCCACTGGAGTCGATATTTCTCTTTCAAGATCTCATTATTGTGGAACGCCTGGTGGCTCAGCAGTTTAGTGCCTGCCTTCGGCCCAGGCTGTAATCCTGGAGTCCTGGAATCAAGCTCCGTGTCCGGCTCCCTGCATGGAGTCTGCTTCTCCCTCTTCTTGTGTCTCTATCTCTCTCTCTGTGTGTCTCTCATGAATAAATAAATAAAATCTTAAGAAAATATGTCATTATTGCAATTATTGCTAAGATCTAAAATTCCCATCTCGACATATATCTTTATCTATCTATAACTATCTACCTCTGTATCTCTCTACATTCCAAACTTCAATCTATACCCCTTTCAACTATAAATTCATTATTCACAGAATTTTTTTCAAAAAGTGTATCATAAATTATATAAATTAATCTGCATCCCTGCCTCACTGTTTCCCTAAACAACTTCCAGTACAGTAGGCTTTCATCCCAATATAATATTGAAACTGTTCTTGATAGTCAACAAAGACTTCTGTATTACAGTTTTGCCAAATTAAGCCTACACGTAATTTGTATCATACTTTACCAGTCCATACCACGTTTTAAAAAAAAGTGCAGTTTTATTGGCAACATTTAAAATTTAAGACATTGCAATTACATTTTTGTTATCTAAAATTTTGAAGGTCTGGCAATGTCAAGGTATGCCTAGAAGCAATGCAATAGAAGTGCAAAACCCTGTAATCCGAGCAAAGAATACTCTAGTTCACTTGAGTTAGGGAATGCTCCTTTTTGTTTTGTTTGTGCTTTTGTTCTCACATTCAGAAAATCATTGGCAAAGCCAAATCAAGATTTTTTTTTTAAATTCTATGTTTTCTTCTAGTTTTATCACTTCAGTTATTTGTCTGGCTTTGGTATCAGAATGATGGTAGCCTAAAAAAAATAATAAGTTTGGAAGTGTTCCTTCTTTTTATGTTTTTGGAATATTTTAAAAAGAATTATAATTGATTTTTCTTTAAATGTTCAGTAGAATTCACCTTGACTTATTCGTTGGGAGGTTTTCCATTACTGATTCCATCTCCTTGATTATAACAGCAATGTTCAAGTTTTCTTCTGGTTCAGTCTTGGTGGATTGTATGTTTCTAGGAATTTATCCATTTCATCTGCGTTGCCCAATTTGTTGATATAAAATAATCCCTTCTGATCTTTTCAAAATTTCTGTGGTGTGAATTGTAATATATCCTCTTTTCAATTCCAAGTTTGAGTCTTCACTCCTTTTTTAGTAATTGTACATGTTTTTTCATCTTAAAAAAAAAACAATTAGTTTCATCCATTTTTTTTCTACTGCTTTTATATTTTTTAAATTTATTTCTGCTCTAATCTCAAAATTTGCTTTTTGGGGGCACCTTTCTTTCTTGGGTGGTTCAGTTGCCTGGGCATCCAACTCTTGATTTTGGCTTAGGTTGTGACCTCAGGGTAGTTAAATGAGCAGGGAATCTATTTGAGATTCTCTCTTTCCCTTTCCCTTTGCCCCTCTCCAACCCCCCATCAGGAATAAATAAATAAATTTTTTTTAAGTGTCCTTTCTTCTGCTAACTTTGGGCTTAGTTTCTTCCTTTTCTTTGTTGAAGTTGTTGATTTGAGATCTTTCTCTTTTTTAGTATCACTTATTTACTGCTCCAAACTACCCCCTTAGTACTTCTTTTGCTGCATCCTATAAGTTTTGTTATGCTGTGTTTTTGTTTTACTTTGTCTGAAGATATATTCTAATTTCCTCTTTGATTTTTTTTCTTTGACCAAAAAGTTGTTAAAGATGTGTTATTTTCCATGTATTTGTGAATATCTCTGTCCTCCTCACATTATTGATATCTTGTTTCATTCCATTTCACTGAACTTTTTGTTTTTTTAAGATTTTATTTATTTATTCATGAGAGATGAGAGAGAGAGAGAGAGAGAGAGAGAGAGAGAGAAGCAGAGACATAGAGGGAGAAACAGACTCCATGCAGGGAGCCCGACGTGGGACTTGATCCTGGGACTCCAGGATCATGCCCTGAGCCAAAGGCAGATGCTTAACCACTGAGCCACCCAGGCATCCCCACTGAACCTTTGATGGTAATTATTTTGAATTCTTTTTCTGACCTCCATAGATCTCCATCTCTTTAAGATCAGTGGCTAGAGATTTATTAGTTCCTTTGGAGATGTCATGTTTCCCTGATGCTTCCTAATCCTTGTATCCTTGCCTGTGTCTGCACATTTGAAGAGCTCTTCTGGTCTTTGACAGCTTGGCCTTGGCAGAGGAAGGATTTTACCAGGCAGCTGTTAGATGAGGTTATTGAGAGGATATGACTGCCAGTTGACCTATGATCTAGACCTCAGAAATTAGAGGCTCCTCACCCCCGCCCCAGTCTTTGGAATGTGCATTCCTCTTGCTTTCCTAGCACTAGGAGTTGCTGTAAGGGCACACTGAGATGATAATATGTTATTGAGATCATCTGGATGGTGTATTTGACAGATTCCAGTGAAAGCCTTTATATAAACCTTTAGGAATCTGTTGAACAGCAGTGGAGATCTACTCATCTTATGGGTTCCCAAGACAAGCATCATAACTCGTTTTCTCTCTGCTCCCCATATACAAGATAAGTTTCAGATTTAACCTGGGAAGCACGCCTGAGGGAGCTTGCTAACATTTGGCTAGCTTCCAGGTGACTTCCAGAAATGGGTCTTGGGAAAAACATATTTATGGGAGAAATTCTGAGTTGGTCATTGACTGTTATGTGTGGAGGAGTGGTCCATATGTTAGATACTTGCGGATCACCAAAACATTGGCTGCCTTGATACACTTGTTTAAAAAAAAAAAAAAAAAACTGCACGTAGTAGACTGTAGCAAAGAAGGGAAACAAATTGTTAGCACAGGTTCTGGCCTCTACTGTGGTCAGTCTGGCTGGCCACCGATGTCCAACTAGAGGTTGAAGCTCAAATTAGATGAAAGAAGAGAGCTGAAAGAAGAGCTGTGGCTGTTGGAGACCTTAGCATACTGCTTTGCAAAGCTAGGAGGGTACAAGTTGCCATGGTTTAAAGTCCAAGTGCAAGTGCTTTTGATAAGGCCTAGTTGGAACCCAAAGAAGTGGATTCCCTGGGAAATTGAGGAGAGCAGAGAAGGGTATTATGGTAATTAACAGTGAAATAGATTAAATGACCTATGCTATCTAATCCCTAATACAAAGGAAAGCGAAATGACAGCAACAACAATGCCAACCAGTAGGGTAGCCACTAAATCAGGAAATGCTCACGATGATCTTAGTTCTGCTGAGCTTACTGATATAGCTGCCAAAATCCAGCAAAAAAGCCAGGGAAAGTATTCAGGCATGATTAGTGGGTTAGTATACCTATGGGGCATGGGGAAAAACAGAATCTCTGACTAGGCAGGAACATGATTGTCCTCTGGCAGTACCCACAGTGCATTTGGAGGGTTCAGGATACTCATTCCCTAATTGATTAGATTGTTTAGCCTACTGGGGGGCTGGGCCCAATGAAGAAGTTCTCCCTGGGCATGTAGAACCCTGGAAATCTATAGAGTGTACATCAAATTTTAAGGGAGTTGGGAATGAGACAGGCCATCTATGTCCTATGTTTGAAGGCTCTAATTGAGCCACATTTACTGAAGAAATGAAAGCCAAAATACTACAGTCTACCCTCACCACCTAGTATGGAATAGATATCTGTGCTGAACAAATCATGAGTAAGACATTTATAATTTGGGAAATCCATAATGACCTGGGGAAAATTACAAACCTTAGGAATATGTAAAGGCTATGGGTAAGACCCAAGACAGAGAGGGAACTTGAAAAGTGAAAAGGCTATCCCAACATCTGCAAAGGGTCCAGTAAAAATAACCTAGAAACAAATGTGGGTTAATCTTATTGCTGCTGTGACCCCATATGAAACCCAAGATAGACCAGCAACCCAAGACTGCTTGGTTGGCCTGTGTAAAGCCTTAAAACCTTAAGGATGGTCCAGACCTGCCACCTGTCCCTACCATCCCTGATGGCCCTCTTGCTCCAGCAAGGACCTCAGGAATACTCAGAGTTGGTGTCTCCCATACCCTGGGTATAGAATTTAAGCCAAGACTGCTTCCAGGTAAAGGCCATTAAAAGTGATCAGAGACATGAGGTTGAGTCCAATGTTTGCTGGTCCCCCAGAAGTAAGCAAAAGGCAATGATTCTGGTTGATACTGGAGCCAAATGTACTCTGTAACTCAAACATTTTCTGGCCCCTAAGTGCCATCAATGTCTATATAGGGAAAATAGTTATGGTCAAGACGGTCCCTTTGACTCTGCAAATTCAGAATTTCCCTATGAGGGCAGCCCTGGTGGCCCAGGCGTTTAGCGCCACCTTCAGCCCAGGGTGTGATCCTAGAGACCTGGGATCAAGTCCCTTGTCAGGCTCCCTGCGTGGAGCCTGCTTCTCCTTCTGCCTGTGTCTCTGACTCTCTCTCTTTCTGTCGCGAATAAATAAATAAAATCTTAAAAAAATAATTTTCCTATGATAATATCAAGTTTTTATCTCTCTAATATCAAGGAACATATTGAACATTGATACCTTACAAAGGAACATATTGAACATTGATATCAAACTCTGCAAATTTCTACTGGTAAATTCCATCCCTGGCTTAGAGAAATGAAACCAGTGCTGGGGGGAAACACCAATTAGGAACTGCTAAGCCTCCCACCCTGAGCAAGAGTGATAACTGTCACATAATATAAACTTCCCAGGAGCATAATGAAATAGGAGAAACTATCCAAGAGCTGCACCAACTGCATATTGTGCACCATGCCCACATTGTTTTTAATAGCGCAATATGGCCGGTAGAAAAGCCAGATGGCTCATGATGGATGATATTGAACTACCAAGAATCAAACAAGGTGGTATTTTCCACCTGTGCCTGGTACTGCCACCATCTTAGCCATCTTTGGCCATGGTCCTAGGAGTGTACCATAATGTGTTAGACTTAGGAAATACTTTTTTAAGTATATTCCTGGTTGCAGAGTCACAAGATTAATTTGTCTTTGTGCGGGAGGAGTATCATGGACTTTTCAAGGGTTTCCTCTAAGTTACTGAAAAATCCCACAAAATGTCATGGGATAATAGCCCAAGACACTCCTGTTCTCCTTCCCCACATCAATAAAATGGTTTCATTACATTGATGATATAATGATAACATGGGAAAACTTACTTCTGCTGCAGGATGCTCTACAGAATTTGCTGGGACATTTGCAAGGAAGAAGACAGGCAGTGAACTCACAGAAAATTCAAGGTCCAGACACTGCCGTAAAGTTTTTGGGAGTTGTTTGGTCAGGTAAGTCATGTGTTGTTCCAGAAGCTGTAATTAATAAGGTGTAAGCCTATTCGACTCCTAAGAATGTGAAAGAAGTGCAAATCTTTGCAGGGATTTGGGGGTTTGAGAAGACTTTTATTCCCCACCTGTCATTGTTGTCTTTATCCTTTATACTGCCTAATAAATAAAAGAATAAGTGTGGGAATGGGGATCAGAGCAGCAAGACACTTTTGAGAAGGTAAAAATCCTGGTGAATCAGATTAAAGCTCTCAGCATCTCCCAGGCAGAGCTATCATGTGAGTAAGATGTATCTGTGACTCTGGAAGCAATGGTATTGAACACTGTGAAACAGATAACAGGAGGGAATACTAGAATTTTGATCCCAGCTCTGCAAGGGGGCAGAAAGTGGATATACCCAGTAGAGCAACAGCTCCTAGCAATGTACACAGTATTATAGGTAGAATCTCGCACAAAGGAACAGTATTTTATGGTAAGAGTTTCGCTTCCTATCAAGGGATGTATTGAGAATAAGTTATATTGACCCACCTCTGTCATAGTTCAAACCCCACTTTGACTAAATGGAACACCTATTTGTAGAAGAAGAGTACTTGTCTTCTAGTCCACTGTCTCTAGAAATGCAGGTGCTACTAGGTTCTGTAGAGTATGTGGATACTACAAATGCCCCCACCCCTATTCCTGTGGTGGCCCTTGTGGCCTATGGAGAAGAAGTGGGGGAAATTCCCATAGATGACTAGTATACAGAAGGTTAGTCAGGGCAATCTGCCCAGTAGGACCATTGTCACTACTCACTCTAACACTGACGCCATCTGGATGGAAACAGTAATGGACCACAGCAGCCAGTGAGCTGAACTAAGAGCAGTTCAGCTGGTGTAAGGCATGAGCCCTGGCCATTAACCCTTTGCACTGACTGTTGGGCTATTCTAAAGGAATTCACTCTATAGCTTAGACAATAGGAATCTGAGAAGTGGATGATCACAAAAAGCCCTTGTGGGGTGAGGATATATGGAAAGACATTTGGATTCACCTGCAAGAATCTGAGGCAGTTCTTACTGCTTATAAGACACTGACACACCCCCTGACAAATGGGAAGCTGATGCTTTACTTGGGTGTAGGTTCTAGCAACTGATCCTTTAGTAGATATAGCAGATTGAGTATGTAGAAAGAGTGGTAACCACAGTGGCCTGGTGGAAGACTTTTCCATACAACTTTATACCAAATATCTGTGTTCAGCCTTAGAATCCTGGTGTTCCTGTGGTATTCATTCACAGGATGAACACCTTTCTGCAGTGGGCCCACTCCTTCCCGACAAAGGAAATCAATCCAGCTATTGGGTATATGGGAAGTTGCCCCTCTGTAGCTGGTTAGGATTACCATGGAGGGTACCTTCACACCAGGGAGGGAATTGGAAGACTCTAAAGCAGCATATTAAAGGAAGAACAAGCCAGAATTTGCACTTTTAATTCATCTGATATTACCAATACTGATCCAGAAATCTGGCTTGTGGCATACACTATCAATAGCACTGGGCATGGGTATTCTTTTCTCAAACTCTCTAGGCAGCTCATTAAATTGTTAACTGGAAGGGTTCTAAAAAAATACCACCATCAGAGCTATGGATGGCTAAACTCAGATATGGGATGGATTCATGTGGCTTACCTTGGGTTAGAAAACACTTGAGCGCTCACACACCCTTACGCCGGAAACAGAAAAATCACTCCGAACAGAATGACCTAAATTGTCCCAAGGATATGGCGTGAATGTCACTGAAACTGTATAGTTATTCTATCATATTAAAGATAGCGACAGGTTGGCACTGACTGGTGCTACCATTCATGTATTTATTGGGAGGGCCATAATGCGACCTAGTGGTTGGTGGCACTAATCTTTGACCTTAGCTTCCACTTGTGTGGTTAAAACACTGCACCTTGGCTTTTCCCTGGGCACAGAGGAGAATCTGCCTCAGGGTAACAGTTGCCAACCTACCTCTCCTTGATGGCAGTTGGGCACAACCTGCTTTTCACTTGGTATAGTCATTGGTAACCCTCTCTGGCCCCTCCCTTGGCCTGGAGGATGTTATAACATACATAGAAGGCCTTACCTACATTTATCCAGCGAGCCTTAAATGATAGCTGGTAAAGCCTATCTTTACTGAACACTGGAAATCTGTCTAAGGAGAAAAGCTGTCCTCCTAAATAGAATGGCCTGGACATTACCACTACCTCACAAGGAGGCAGCTGTGCCATCATTCAAAGAGAATGCTGTGTATTCATACCTATGAGTCTGCTAATGTATTATTGCTATTAAATCACATGAGGACATGATTGAATGCCCTGAGAGATCCAATTCCACCTAAGGGACTTAATAAATCAGTGGTTCAGATCTTGGGGCTCTTGGAAAAAAAATGTTATTCACATTGGGAATCATTATTTGAATCTGTGTTTTCTCTTGCATGTGACTATACTGTTGCTGTGCCATCTGCTTCCGATACCACCAGATAGCAACTAACACGCCTAACAAGTAACTTCATGCTGGCGCAACCCTTTGCTGACCTCTCTGGGCATACTGTAAAGGGCAGATGAGGTGTGTGTCAGATTGTAAGAGCTCCTCAAGAGGGGTGGATTGTTGGAAGATGTCCTCAAGAGGACATGACCAGCATTGCCCTACAGGCTGGACCCAGGAAACTGGAGGTTCTTCACCCCCTCCCCTGTCCTTCGCTTTCTCCACACTAAAAACTGCTTCAAAGACATAACCTCAAGACTGTAATGTGTTACGGAGATCATCTACACTGTGTATCTGATTAAATCCAATTCAGGCCATTATATAAACTTAAAATTCTGGTAGGCTTGGGTGGAGACCTACTTCTCTTGCAGATGCCCAGTAAACCTCCCAAGTAAGTTTTCTTGCTTATTAAAATTGTCACCTGCCGCTCTGGAGTGGCCTTCCTCCTTCTCCAGGCTCTCCTTGTCCTCCCCATAGGGGGCCAGTTTCAGATTTCACCTGGAAGCTCCCGAGGCTGCAAGCCAACATCAGCGCCCACAGTTCTGGGCAGATCAGCTGGTGGTGTCCTCGGGGGCAGGGCCCTCTGCTGCCATCTCTCTGGACTGGCCTCCCCGGTGGGCTTAAGAGGTTCAGCAGGGCTCGCTGACCCATCTCTGCCTGGGGGGAGGGTGACTTGGTGCCAGGTCTGCAGTCCTCCAGGGATCACTGTTGGGGGGTCCGAGGGTCCCCAGCTAGAGGGGGCTAACCCGGCCGGGTCTAGCCGGCCGCGTCCTGCGGAGTTGACTCGGAGGTGGGCTTCTCCGCGGGTGGAGGAGCCGAAGACTTGGACACCCCCCGGGGCCTCTCTGCTCCAAGCCACGCTTGGGGATGAGCGATGCATGCATGCATTTATTCATTATTTATTTATAAGATTTATTTGTTTATTTATTTGTTTGTTTATTGATTGATCGATTGATTGATTGATTTATGAGAGTGAGAGAGAGAGAGGCAGAGACACAGGCAGAGGGAAAAGCAGGCTCCATGCAGGGACCCCAGGATCATGCCCTGGGCTGAAGGCAATGCTAAACCGCTGAGCCACCTGGGCTGCCCCAAGGGATGCATTTATTTATTATTTATTATTTATTAATTATTTGTATTACTTTTTATTGGAGTTCCATTTGCCAGCATATAGCATATCACCCAGTGATATGCCATCAAGTGCCCCCCTAGTGCCCATCACCCAGTCACCCCACCCCACCCCGCCCACCTCCCCTTCCACTACCCCTTGTTCGTTTCCCAGAGTTAGGAGTGTCTCATGTGTTGTCACCCTCACTGATATTTTCACTCATTTTCTCTCCCTTCCCCTTTATTCCTTTTCACTAAACCATTTGTTTCGGTGTGGATGGAACTGGAGGGTATTATGCTGAGTGAAATAAGTCAATCGGAGAAGGACAAACATTCTATGGTCTCATGCATTTTGAGTGATGCATTTAAAGCTAAACTGTTTTTCTTGCCATTTCAAGGCGGTGCTGCTCATATTTTTGTTCTTGTTTGGGACCAGGGTTGGGGGGGGGGGACTCTGACCTTTTCCCCTTTGTTCCAGAATTCTCTCAATGCTTCATGGACAGGGGCTTCAGTGGACGGCGCCTCTCATTCCACCATCCTGCCAAGTTAATGTCCTTGGCCATTTTTCCTGGGGGCTGTGTCTTCTCAGGATGGTAGATTTAGGGGGGAAAACGTTGTCCCTTTGTCATGAGCAAGCTGTGAAGGCTCACACACACCAGTTGTGTCCTTCCAGGATGTCAGTTTTTGTTGCATCATAAAACAAGGTTAAAGTAATTGTAAAGCAGGTTCAGAGTTCTAAATTCAGTGATATTTCACCACACAGGCTTAACTTGGCTTCTTACATGTGACACAAAGCCCAGCACAAGGCACACGAATAAAATAGAGGCGGTGAGGAGTGGGAAGTTAAGGAAGGAAACTGCAAGTCAGTCTGTGGGCGCTTGGTTGAAAGAAGTGCTGGGTCTGGGGTCCTTCCTGGTCAGCTCTCTGCATTTACTGCTTCTTAGGAGCAAGCAGTGGAGGATCCCTGTTCTTCTCGGAGATGCATCAGGCAGGGTTTTCAGGGGCAGCTGCCTTTTTGGAAGTGATCAGATGTAGGGACCCCATGTCTGAAGAGCCTGGCAGTTTGCTGCAGAAATCCTTTCTTTTCAAAGGGATTTAATCAGTCTTGGGCCTTTGCAGAGCTCCTCTGTGTCTGCAGGTTATCGGTTCTGAGTGTGTCATCAGCTGGTGCTGGTCTCTGGGATCTGGTAGTTGTGATGTCCTTCGCTGCTTGTGTCCTTCATTGCCTGACACAGGCTCTGCATGTTATGAGTGATTCCATCTTGCTCTCTACAGTGTCCCAGCTCATTTTATGTTACTTTCAGGGACTTGGTAAGCCTGGGTTTCTCAGATTCAACACTATGGCTATTTAAGGTTGAAATATTCTTTGTTGTGGAGTTTACCATGTGCATATTGTGTTGTTTAGTACCAGCATGATTCCAGTATCATACGGTAGAGTTGTGACCATTTTAAAGAAGAAATTAAAGATATGCCTTTACAGTATTCACAATGCCAAATATGTAAATATAGTAGTAGGACAGATTCAAATGCAGTATTTTTTAAAATGTTTTTACATGTAGTTCTGTATGCATTTGTCAGGAAAATGGCATACTTGAATAACTGAGCAGAAATCTAGCAGTGCCACCTTAAAGAAATATATGTAATCATATTTATGTAGAGTCTCAAATTTTTTACTTAAATGTTTTATTTAAATTCAATTTGCCAACATATAGTATAACACCCAGTGCTCGTCCCATCAAGTGTCTTCCTTAGTCCCTGTCACCCAGTTATCCCATCCCCCCACCATCCTCCCCTTCTGCAAACCTTTGTATCCCAGAGTTAGGAGTCTCTCATGGCTTGTCTTCCTCTCTAGTTTTTCCCCACTCGGTTCACCTCCTTTCCGTTATAGTCCTTTTCACTATTTCTTATATTCCATATATGAGATAAACCATATGATGATTGTCTTTCTCTGATTGTAGAGTCTCATTTTTTTTAAAGATTTTATTTATTTATTTATTTATTATTTATTTATTAGACAGAGAGCATGCACAAGCAGGGTGAGAGGCAGAGGGAGAAGGAGAAGCAGACTCCCCACTGAGAGGGGAGAAGGAGGCAGGGCTCCATCCCAGGACTCCAGGATCATGACCTGAGCCACCCTCTAGGCATCCCTAGAGTCTCAATTTTTAAAGAAATCCCAATGTTTGCTTTTTTATAGGTAAAATGCACAAGGAATAATCACTGGAATTCTCAACTCTAATATATTCTTCATAGTCCAGTGATCTTTTAACAATCTAAATCACATTATGCAATAGTACTATCAGCCAACATTTCCCCACCCTACCCCAACCACTAGTTTTATGTTTTGGGAGTTGTCCTTTCAGAGTAAAATTTATGTTTCCTGCTTTGACATATGGAGTCAGAGGTCTATGATGACCTACTACACCAGCATAATCCCGTGATGCTCCATCACTTGGTCCACCAATGGCAACATGGTCTTTCTCATTGAACAAATATACCAACCCTTTCCAGGCTTAAGGCCATTTAACAGGCTGTGCTCTTATGGAGTGCACTTCGGTGGCTCTAAATCATTCTGGAGGTTTCACCTTGAATATCATCTCAATTAAGCCTTCTGTGATAACCTTGAATGTCTCCCTCCCATTATTCACTGTAATAGCTTTTGGTAACTTTCTTCCACCTGTACCTTACATTTTATGTTTTTTGTGCATTTGTCATTTGTTTTTCAAACTATTGCCTCCTTTCCTACCCATATTAGGAGAAGATTATATATTTATTGTTCTCACTATTATATACATGGAAGATAGAACAATAGCTAAGCATACAATTGACTTTTATAAGCGCTTGTCAAATGAATTTTAAAAATACAGTGTTAATAGATAATGTCTCATAAATGTCGTATATTTCCGTATGTTAACTAATTATCTGATTTAGTTACAACCTAATAAATCAATTAAAAGTTTATAAAAGAATGCCATGTGTTCCGGTTGAGTATTTTTTTTTTTTAATTAGGGAATAACTACATAAGGAGAAATGTATAACTTTTTGCATTTTTGCCAAGTGATATTTAGGCCATTTAAGATAAAGTTTAAGAGGGCTTCACAGTATTAATACCATGATTTTGTTTTCCTCCTTTTTTATTTTTAACTGAGGGACTACATTAAATATTAAATGAAGTTTCCGTATACAGTAACTATTAAAATAGGATTGTTAGATGACTGTAAAAACTTGCTATGATAACTTTGAACAACTTTGAAGAAACAATAAAAACCCTTTAGCTTACTTTTGATTGAAATAGGTGGGAAATGCAGAAAATTGAATGAAGTTTAGATTTGCTTATCTGTACATTGGAAATGAGAATTTCCATGAATATAAAACTAAGTAAAATACAAATACATTTTTATTTGGAGTAGAAATGCATTTCATTGACAATTTTATGCTTGAAACATTATTTCTTTTAGGAGCATTTATTTTTTCTTTTTTTCTCAGCAAATATTGAATACTATTAGAATAAAACAAACATTCACAGAGCAACCTGAATAAAATCACCTATTCTTTGAAATGTTACTTTACTTATTCAAACAAGTCATTCCTTGCCTTCTATTATAATTGGGAGTGGACCCTGTATTCCTTGTATTTCATAGCATAACAAAGGCACTTTCCCTTAATGTGTGGTATTTGCATAAGTTTACCTTATATTGGCACCAAAATTCTAACTTTAATTATGAAATAAAAGCCTCAAAATCCATAAGTTTTGATGTATAAAATTAACTAGAAATTCTTTTAAAGCAAAAAGAATTAAAACAGTTTTTAAGTGAATACTAAAAAAGAGAACAGCAAAAGAGTGACTGCCCATAAAAACAAATGGCTTATAAACTGTTTTTATATTTAACTCAAATATACTCTGAAACTACAAGGAAACTAATATACGTTAATCTATGGTTCTGATGCTAGACCCTCACTTTCTTGGTGAGAAGTTTTTGTCATTCTGACATATAAATTCTATTAATCTAGTCAGGGGTCTTCTAGAATTTCTAGTTTTTATGTATCATTGTTTTAATTTTTCTGCCTTCTCCAATGTATTGTTACAGAGCTGTTCTGTTCAGTCTTTACTTGTTCAGTAATTCCAAATCTAATATACCTAAGGTATTTGCATATAAATTGCAATAAATATATTCCTAACCATCCTTCTTTATCTTGTACCTTAAGGCAGCTGGTGATCTCACTGGTAATATTCTTATCAACTTGTTCAGCCAATCATCATGGGCCTCTGTTTTACCTTAGATTTTTTTCACTATCCTGTATCTGATTCAATAGGCACCATTTATCTAGCTGCTTATACATATAGTACTTATACTAATTGATTTACAAAACTATCTCAAATAGTTATCAGCTGATTCTGTCATTATCGTCCCTATATTCATTAACATATTTTAGATTAAAAGTGAGAGAATTCTAACTTAAAATACCTTGAAAAATAAGAACGTATTTTTATACAGACATTTAGGCATGACTGAAACTAAATGCTCAAGAGAACTCTGATCCCAGTCCATCTCTTAGATATATTCCTACTAATTGCTGGACATGATGTCCTTCAGTAACCTTATATTCATTCATACCAGAGATTTTTTTAGTCTTAACCTGATCTGAAAAATTGGGTACACATTCTAGAGGAGTCTTCTTGGCCTAGCTTGAGAGGCAAGCCTAATTATGTGTTAAGAAGGACCCATTTTATAAGCAAAGGATGATGAGGGTTTCAGAAGGACAAAAGCAGTGTTTATTACATATTTCTTTTTCTGTATCACCTCTTTATTTTTTAAGCATGACTTAAGAATGCATGATATAAAACATTTTTAAAGAAGAATGCATGATATAAATCCTGATGAAACAAAAAATGTAATTTTTGCTACAATAGTATATTTCATCTTTGTGAAACACTACCTATACATCAGAATACATTGTGGAGGCCGAGAAAAATCAAGGCCATCCCACCTCAAGGTTAGCATTAGCACAGTACAGCCATCTTAGGCCCCTGTGAATAAGAGCTGAACTTTATAGGAAAAACTGCAGAATGAATCCCATATCAGAAAGACAACAGAGCCCACGCCCGTGGTAGAAAGTCCCATATTAGAATGAGAACAGAGCTCAATGGCCTTAAGCCCCATATCAGAATGTAAACAGAACTTGAAAAATTCCTCCACCCCTTCTGAAAATCCCCTAGACCAGCCTATAAAAAACCCAGCTGTAACCCACCTCGGGGTCCAAGTCCCTGCTCCACTGTGTCGGGTATACTTGGACCCAAGCTCGAGCTTGCTAATAAACCCTTGTGCGCTTGCATTGGTGTCGGCTCCTTGGTGGTTTCTCGGATTCGCAATCTTGGGCACACATACATTACATTTAAAGTACTACAGTTAATATTTTTAAGGGAAATTTTCACACATGCAAAAATGTACAGTCTGGTATAATGAGACATCAAGGATTCATTGCCTAAATTCAACTTGTCAACTCAGAATTGATTGTATTTTATCTATAGATCCTACAAAACACCCCATCCCCCTTTCAGTGTATTATTTGTAAGCCCGTTTTAGATATTATATGATTTCATCCTCATGTATTTCATAATTAGCCAGTAGGGATCTCATTAATTTGGACCTTTATATTTTTGACATGACTAAAATTATCTATTAATTGTTTCATTTGCATTACCATTTGCACAATATCCCAGGTACATCTTGTACCTTTTCTACCAGATTTGGAATCAGGTTTTACTTTCAAAGGAACCCTTGGGATTCCTTTGGGATTTGCATATTTTTAAATGCTATTTTGGGGTGCCTCAGTGGCTCAGTGGGTTAAGTACCTGACTCTTGGTTTTGGCTCAGGTTGGGATATCACAGATCATGGGATCTAGTCATGTATCAGCTCTGGGCTGTATGTGGAGTGGGCTTGGGGTTTTCTCTCCCTCTCTCTCTGTCCCCCACTCGTATTCTCTCTCATTCTTTCAAATAAATAAATACATCATTGAAAAAAAAGACGCTGAATCATTACCACTATTCAAAAAGGAGTTGAATCAAGCCACTATTGTGTCAGACATATAAACTAATAGAAGCATGAAAATTTACATTTATATTTTACAGGTAGTAAGTGAATTTAGGGAACATATTTTAATATTGAATATTTAAAGAGCATAGTTTTCAATATTGTATTTATTTTTTATTTTATATATTTTATATATTATGTGATTGAATATATCATAAATATAGGAATTATATCATATATTATGTATTTTATGTAGTTTATCTGGAGTAAATAATATACTTGAGGTAAATAATTAGTTCATGACTTCTAAGACTCTAAAGATAAATTATATCATAAATACTAATTGAGTTGGATTTTCTACTTCTGAAAATTTCACTTCTTAAGAATTGTAACATAACAAGACACTTCTGCTGATATTGTAATAAAGCATTTCTCTTAGGAAGTTACTTTCTTAATCAACATATAATTTAAATTCAATTTATTGACCAAATGACAATATGTACAAAGTTATTAGGAATTTTTTATATAAGTAAAACAGAGGTAGAAGAAATTACTTTTTGTCTACATAACCAATATTGTATTAGTTCTAACAATAGATTAATTCCTTGGAGGCAGAGGGAAAGGCTGGTTGATTGATGTTATAAATTATTAGCCTAAGAGTTAGGTTTGGCCTAATTATGTTCAGTAAATAGCATTTTCCTTTGATTTTGATTTTTAATTGAAAGTATACTACATTAATTGCAGAAGTTACTTTTTCTAGTCATTTCAATTTTAGTCTATAGTTTTCATTCAATAGAGAATAAATTATTCCATTAAATATTCTTGCCAGTCAGAATCGAGACATAGTCTGTTCAGAAATGTCAGTTTTCTGAATATGTTTAGAACAGAGTTAGAACTAGCAACACAAGTTTTAAATACCTGTCATGGGCTGTGACAGCTTAAAGCCTCCCTACTTCACATTACAAAATAAAGTTGGAAATTAACTTGCACATTTTGTAGTAGGTTGAATAAGTCACAAATAACAGTGTTCTTCCTTTGGATAACAAAAGAGGGAATACAAGCACACATAATTAAATTGATGATTTCTGTTTTCTTCCTTGTTGGGAAAAAAAAAAGACACAAAGAATACACTTCATAGTAGGTTGTTAGCAATTCATGAATTCTTCAGCACTTACTTTAATGTGAATATTTGGTATTATTGGGTCAGCTGTAATAGCACTTTTAAAGTTAACTGGTGTTTTACTGCAACAATGAATATATTTTAAAATCAAGGGAAAAGAACTCAACATAATGTCCCCTCTTATAGTTAATATTCTAATATGCTTAACTAGGTTCTTGTATGTTTTTGCCAAGTATAGGAAATTCGTAATTACACAATTATTTTTTTTTCAAATGCCTAATACATTCAAAAGACTATAGTCGGAAATAAAGCGAAAAATGAGAAGAAACAAATTTTGCCCTCCAGAAATTTTCATTTTTCTTGAATTTTTGAACTCAGGTTGACTGTCACAATTAGGAGAGTCTATAGATAACCTGACAAGGTTATCTTATTTATTTATTTTAAATCTCCAACGATAAACATTTACTATCATGCTCAAAGATCTATTGGGGGACCTTGTTTTTAAGCTGTGGGTCTGCTCATTGACTGGATGGATTCTGCTCCGAATCTTTTGTTCTTCTGGGATCAATAAGAAGGCTACCTGCGAATGTTCTCATGGTAATGGCAGAAACCTAGGAAGACAGAGCCTATGTTCTTACCCAACCGTGCTAGTGCACATCAAGCCTTTGCATGAACCATCTCTGCTACCATACTGTGGAGGCCGAGAAAATTAAGGCCATTTCTACCTTAAGTTCAGCATTAGCACAAGTACAGCCATCTCAGGTCCCTGTGAATAAGAGCTGAATTTTACCTTACTTCAGTTACAGAAAACAAAAACAAAAACAAAAACAAAAAACAGCTTAATGCCCTTGAAAGCCCCATATCAGAATGTAAACAGAGCTTAAGAAATTCCTACTCCCCCTTCTGAAGGTCCCCTAGACCAGCCCATAAACTAAGCTGGAACCCACCTCGGGGTCCAAGTCTCTGCTCTGCTGTGTCGGGTATCCTTGGACCCAAGCTCGAGTTTGTAAAATAAACCCTCGTGTGTTTGCATTGGTGTCGGCTCCTTCGTGGTTTCTCGGATTTGCAATCTTGGGCACAACAGTAGGATACTGGGAATGATGATGGCAGGAGTCAATTCTATTCTATACAATATATCATGTTTTCATTTTAGTGCATGTGCTGCATCCTAGAGAATGGCTCAAAAAACCCTCCAGGGTTATGGAGAAGACTTTTGTATGCCAGTGTGTGTGACAGTGGAATGACACAATGTGTACCTCCAGCTGATGTGCTTATGTGGGAGAAGCAGTGGATCCCAGGGTCATGGGCCTTTCAGAACACATCCTTCAGTGTAAAATGTATCCCTTGGTCAGAGGCTATGTTCCAAAAGATTCCACATTAGTAAAAAAGTAAAAATTTTACTTTAAATACATATTACAGGGGGCCTGGGTGGCTCAGTGTTTGAGCGTCTGCCTTGGCTCAGGGTGTGATTCTGGGTCTGGAGATCAAGTCCCACATTGAGATCCCTGAGAGGAGCCTTCTTCTCTCGCTGCATATGTCTCTTCCTTTCTCTTTCTTATGAATAAATAAGTAAATCTTTTTTTTTTAATTATTTATTTATTTATTCATGAGAGACACAGGCAGAGGGAGAAGCAGGCTCCATGCAGGGAGCCCAATGTGGGACTCGATCCGGTACCCCAGGGGTACTGGGGTAGAATGAGAACAGAGCTGAGCCACCCAGGGATCCCCAAATAAGTAAATCTTTGAAAAAATACATTACTTTCTGTTTCTAAACAAGTAAAATTATTTAGAATATAATGATTTTCAGTTATGTATTAAGCTAAAGAAATAATATGTATTATTTATTATATATTATTATTATTAATTTATATATATATAACTTACATATAATTTACCACATATGTATGTGTGTGTGTGTGTATATATATATATATATATATATATATATATATATGCTGTACATTACTACAGACATTTTAAGAGCTGTTTAACATGTTGAAAACAAAGTAACAGGCCCAAAATGGAATCACTTATACCAAGTCCCAGGTCACCAGACTTGACAGTCCTAACTTTGCCAGAAATGGAGTTTCAAAACCTGTCAATCAGGAAGCACGTGATCAACACTGGTTAGGTGATCTGCCTAAGATCCCTCCCATCCTCTAAAATAAAGTAACTTTATAAAAACAACCTGCTTTTTTTTTTTTTTGGCAATATAACTAACTTCCTTATTCTTGCTTCCTTCTATCTATAAATGTGGAGGCCGAGAAAATTAAGGCCATTCCACTTTAAGTTCAGCGCTAGCACAAGTACAGCCACCCCAGGCCCCTGTGACCTTACTTCAGTTACAGGGAAAAAACAGTTTAACTTTCAATTCCAGTTGACCTTTGAAGAATATGGGGGCTAGGGACAGTTACCTCCCATACCGTCAAAAATTCATATGTAACTTGACTCCCTCAAATCTTAGCTATTATTAGCCTGCCGCTGACTGGCCTTAAGATAATATTAACTATTGATTAACATATATTTATTAAAATATATTTTGTATGTATATTTATTATACATTCTATTCTTCTAATAAAGTAAGTGAGAGAAAAGAAAATGTTAAGAAAATTATAAGGAAGACAAAATAATTTTACAGTTTTACTGTAACTGCACAAAATTCACATGAGTGGACTCACAGAGTTCAAGCCTATATTAACTTTACATTTGCTATCTTTTGTTAAAATGTAAGGAGCATTAAAATAGACTTATGAAATTTTAAAATTCTAATGCTCATTTGGATTAAAAAAATCTAAATTCCATGTGATTTTCTGGAAAGTTATCTTTTAGAAAAACAGACTTACATTTAAAAGAACTGGCAAATTAATTTTTCATGTTATAAATGTGAATATATCCCTATAAGTGAATAGCATTTTGCATATTCTCAATATTTAAATAAATCATATGATGACAATGGGAAAGAAACTTGTGGCACCAGAGATGCATTTTCATTTAATTAAAGTAATTTTCTCTTCAAGTCTGCAAAAATGTAGTATATTATTCTGAAAGAAAGGAGGACCAATAAAATGGCCTTATTGTTGTATAAATACCTCTTTAAATATTTGTTTCCAAACAGAAATATTAAAGAAGGTATAATAGTATGATTGTTGTAAATCGGCGATTTTATTTTTTAATGGCAGCAATTCTTTGCTTTAGTATATACTCTTTTATCATTGTTTTTGATAAAACATTAGTTTTTTTGTTTGTTTTACTGTACAAATACTCATTAGCACAGAACATGTTTAATGAATATTTTACACAGCATGACCTGCATGGATAGAACAACTTCTCTAAAAGAGCAGAGCAGTAGGAGATAATTAGAGCGCCCCATGATATTTATTACTAATAATCTTCTATTGACATTTGAAGTTGATAGGCAGTGTTTAAAGTTTTTTACTGTTAGATTAGGCATGCAGCTTTCCAAACTTTACCTAACAGAACAGGTTCATCTGAGAATCGTGAAGATATTTTTTTTTTAGATCTTGGTAAGATGAAATCTTCTAACCCCAATTTGTGCTTAATACAGTTGTGAAACATGAACTATCTTACAAATACTTCTTGCATTCTGAGTAAATATATAATAAAATTTAAAAACATGATCAAAATTAAATAAAATTTCACTGCTGTGTTGCATAAACATGTTCATAGAGAACTTTCCAGTATTAAATGGGCCTAAAAACTCAAAGTAGCTGCTAAAATCAAATCAGTAATATTAAATCACAAAAGCATAGAGAAGACACTTTTCAGATATTTTTTTTAAATTCATAAAAAGAAAACTAAATGAAAATGAAAGCAAATAGAATGCAAGCTTTCATGTATCTTTATGTGTGTGTAGAGAATAATGAAATGAATATAAAATGCCTGAAGGAAGAGAAGAAGCAAAAGGTTTATTGTCATTTTCCTGCTATATTTCAGATCGAAATATTGAAAAAGTATTTTTGTAGTATTTCTATCATATGTATTTCTCTTTGCAAATGAAGATCAAGATCAATTCTCTGTTAAGTACTAAACTGATGCACTTCATTAAAGATTAGAAGTAAATTTGTTTTACCTCATATAGGTTTTTAAAATTAGAGGCTTAATTTTATCAGTTTTAATGGAAAAACAAATGCTTTTCATGTTAGAATTCCCAAAGTGGGGACGCCTTGGTGACTCAGTGTTTCAGCATCTGCCTCTGGCTCATCCTCAGTCCCAGGATCCAGTCCCACATCAGGCTTCCTGCATGGAGCCTGCTTCTCCCTCTACCTGTCTCTGCCTCTTTCTCTCTCTCTCTCTGTCTCTCATGAATAAATAAATAAAATATTTTTTTTAAAAAAAGCAGAATTCCCAAAGTGAATAAATACATTACTCTCCTTGTTTCTATTTTATTACTTTTAAAGTTTATATTCAGCTGTAAATCTCTAAATGTATCTTTTGTTTCTATAAGAGCATAATTTTCTACATGATCCATTAAAATTCATTTCATTTCTTTATTCAAATTCATTTCATTTCATTATTTTCAAATAAATATTTTTGTAGACATTATAATTTTATAAAAATTATTTTGTCACATTTCAACCTATGTTCTTCCAGCAAGACATTTTGCTGAAGGATGTGAAGGCTAGGTTATACAGGCTTAGGCATCCTTCCTTTTACTGATTTTCAACATATGCTTATATGAGATCTAAAAAGCTTCACATTTCTGAGAATCCTCATTTTTAGTAAAAAATTGAACCACTCAATTTAATGAATATAAGTATGGAAAACAAATAAATTGCATTAAACTTTGTAGTTATTAATTATAATTATTTCAATGTGGTTTCTGATTAGTACTGAAACAAGATGGGATGGAATAAAAGAAGGAATGTTGAAGATAAATAGACTTATCTAATACATACAGGAATTTAAGATGTATTCGATGCATATAGCAGATTTTTCATACTAGTTTACTCTGTATTTCAACTATGAATATTTATTTCATGCTGATAGGAAGATAGCTATGGAAGAAAATAAGTAAGATTAGAATTAGTTAATTAGTTTATTATTTCTGAGTCTTGTTCCCAAATCAGACATTTGTCTTGTCCAAATTAGAGAAAATATATGCACATTGTGTATAATCATTTTTGTCATCTGCAGAAAAATTTATATATTTACATTATGTCCATAAACCTGAAATGTAAAATTATATTAAATATCAAATTTGTTTCATCGCTTGAAGTGATGCCCTAGAAAATGAATCATCTCTAATGCATATGTTTCTGAAGCATTCTTTAATACATGTTAAAAGTAAGATAATTATTTTAGAGCAATAAATTATTTTATTTTTAAAGATTTTATTTATTTATTTGAGAAAGAGAGAGAGAGCATGAGAGAGCACAAGCAGTAGAGAGGGAGAAGCAAGCTGCACATCTACCCACCAAACAGGGAGACCAATGAGGGACTGGATGCAGGGCTGGATCCTAGGACCCTGGGATCATGACCTGAGCGGAAGGCAGAAGCTAAACAGACTGAGCCATGCAGGCACCCCTATTATTTTAAATTGCCATACTAAAGAAATATAGCAGCCTTTAAAAGAAATACATGTCTAGAAAAACAATAGCTTTGTAAAAGTTGAAATATTGCCAACCCTTCAAAATTAATTCACAAGTTACTCATGTAAATGTAGTAATCGTTTCAGTGTTTGCTTTGATTACCAAGTTGTTCTTATATGATTTGATTAAGTTGTAGGGGATGGTGTAACATTATAACAGTAAATACTTAGGAAATGCTTTAGATTAAAGACCCTCCTTCACAAGTCACTATTTGTGCCTTACATTTACAAAGAGCCACCATATCTCTGATTGAGTCCTCATAATGTCTCTATAAGATGACTGATTCCTGGTATTTTGGATAGAACCAAGAATAGCGTTTTGCCTTCTGGAGGTCACAGATAATTAATCTGCGCCTGTCTTGTTTAACCACATGGAAAAATAAAATGTCATATAAGCCAAAGCAAGGGAGAGGAACATTTTCTCCTTAACTTGAATCTGCTACAAATACCTATGATAAAAAAGGGGAGAAAATTATATGTCTATATTTAAAAAGTCCAAAATTAGGGATACCCGGGTGGCTCAGCAGTTGAGCATCTGCCTTTGGCTCAGGGCGTGATCCTGGAATACCAGGATCGAGTCCCGCATCCGGCTCCCTACACGGAGACTGCTTCTCCCACTGCCTGTGTCTCTGCCTCTGTGTGTGTCTCATGAATAAATAAATAAAATCTTTAAAAAATAGTCCAACATTATATTTTAACATTTTAATTTTAGGGCGCATTTAGCGTTTGTAGAAAAACTACAAAAAACATGGAGAAATCCCATATATTATTTGTCCCCCTCCAATAATAAGACTTGCCCTTATTATTACCATCTTATATTAGCGTGGTGCATTTATTACAATTGATGAGCCAATATTAATACATCATTAAGACCATAGTTACTTTAAAGCTTTCTTTTTGTGTTACATTGTTCTAAGGATTTGGGCAAATGCATGAAGTCACATATACACTATTAAAGTAGCATATAAAGTGGTTTCACAACCCAAATTTCTGTATGCTCCATCTATTCATTGTCTCCTACTCTCTCCAAATCCCCGACAATAACTGTTTTGTTTTGTTTACCATCTCTATAGTTTTGCCATCTCCAGAATGGCTTATACAGTACATGGGCTTTTCAAATTGATTTCTTTCACTTAGAAATACCATTCAAATTTCCTTCATATCTTTTTCTGTGGTTTGATAACCCATTATTTTTTTTATTATTGAATACTATTTGAGTGTATGGATTTGTAACGTTTTACTTACCCATAATCCTGTTGAAGGACATCTTGACTGATTCTTGCCAATTAAGAATGAAGCATCAATGAACATTCATATACAGATTTCTGTATGAGTTTTTAACTCATTTGGTTCAGTACTCAGATGCAAGATTGCTCAATCACATTCTTCTTCTGTAAATAGTATTGTACAAAACTGTCAAACTGTCTTCCAAAGTGGCTGTACCTTTTTGCATTCCCACCGGCAATGAATGAAAGTTCATCTTAATCCACGTCTTTACTAGCACTTGGTATTGTCAGTTTGGAGTTTTATCCATTCTAATAGTTATATAGTGATATATCAGTGCTGTTTTAATTTGCAATTTCCCAGTGACATATGATGTTGAGTGCCTTTTCATATGATTACCTAACATTTGTATGTCTTCTTTGGTGAAGTATCCAGATTTCTACCTATTTTAAAATTGGGTTGTTTTCTATTGTTGCATTTTAAGAGTCCTTTGTAAATATTTTGGATACCAGTTTTATATAGTGTGTTTTGCAAATATTTTATCCCAGTTTGTGTCTTGTTTTTTTTTTCTTACTCTTAACTGTTTTTTTTTTTTGCAGAGCAGAAGTTTTTAATTTTAATGAAGTCCAACTTACCAATTGTTTCTTTCATAATTATTCTTTTGGCATTGTATCTAAAAAGTCATCACTATTAAGAATGAGGAAAATCACTCAAAGTAACTCAAAAATATGTCAGTCGACATAGTTTTGTTTTAAAATACCAAATGCAACAACTGAAAGGATTTAATAGTAAATAAGATCTTGAATATTAACACATACGGTCCACACTCCCGAGAATTACATTTAGTAATTCATATAAAAAGGATAGAGAGATCTTTGTTCCTCTTCCTTCACCGCCCTCCATATCCAGCATCCACCTACTAGCCCAAAGCTTGAGTAATTGTATAATACTCTGGTATTAGGGAATGATAAATAGTTTAAAATGTGTATATTTCAATCCAAATTAAAATAGATTTAATTTAATTATTTAAAATAAAGAAAAAAGAGTCATCAGTAAATCCAAGGTTATTTAAATTTTCTTCTTTATTATCTTCTACAAGTTTTACAGTTTGTGTTGTAAACTTTGGTGTCTTATAAATTTTGAGGGTTTTATATTGAGTGAGAAGGGTGTAAGATCTTTGTCTATATTAGTTCTTTTTTGCATTTGAATGTTAAGTGATTCCAGCATATTTATAGAAAAGACTATCTTTTCTCTGCTAAATTACCTTTGTTCCTTTTTTTAAAGATCAGTTGCATATATTTGTGGATCTATATCTGGATTTTCTCTTCTGTTCCATTGATTCATTTGTTTATTCTTTTGCCAATAGCACATTGTCCTGATTACTATAGATTTATAGTGGATCTTGGAGTCAGTTACTGTCAGTTCCCCAAATTTTTCTTCAGCTGTCTTGGCTATTCTGGGTCTTTTGCTTTCCCATATAAACTTTAGAGTCAGTTTGTTAATATCAAAAATAAGCTGCTGAGATTTTGATTGAGATTATGTTGACAATATTGATCAAATTGGGAAGAACTGACATCTTAATACCGATTCTTTTTAACCACAGCGATGGATGATCTTACTATTTATTTAGATTATTTATTTCTTGCAACAGCATTTTTTAGAGATTTCTTCATACAGAATTTGTGAATATCATGTTAGATTTATAATGAAGCACTTTATTTTTTGTGTGTATGGCTAACGTAATTGCTGTTGTATATTTTACTTTCAAAATTAAGTTGTTCATTGATGATACATAGAACAGTAATTAACACTTTTATATCATCCTACATCTTGTAACTTGCTGTAAACCCTTACTAGTTCTAAGAATTTTGTTGTTTTTATTAATTCATTGGGTAGAAATATATTTTTTATCAATGTCTTTACATTCAGGTCACCTAGCTGACTCAGTCAGTTGACAGTCTCACTTTTGGTTTTGGCTCTGATCATGATCTCATGGGTCGTGAGATCAAACCCTGCATGGGATGTCTATTTCAGCGTGGAGTCTGCTGGAGATTCTCTTCCTCTGTCCTTCCTTCAAATCTTGTTCTCTCTCTTTCTCTCAAAGAAATAAATAAATGTTTAATAAATAAACAATAAATACCTTTATATTTAAGATTCTGTGAATTCATTATTTCCATTTTATGATTATATGCTTTACAGAATATTTTCAATAAAATTGAATGAAGTATATAACTAAAAAAAATTTTTCCATGATTGTTCTTATTGTTCTTTTTATTACCAATTTTCTTAATCTTTCTGATACTTTGCCACAACATGTATGGGTAGTATAATGAAACAATCATCTCTTTTCTGGCCCATCAAAGACAGAAAACATTAAAATATATATACATAATTTCACAAATGCATTGAATTTATTCCTAGGAATTCTTCACAGCCAACTACTTTCCACTTTAGACTACTTGTAGTCTTTTCTCTTCACACTTAACTCCTCAAATCTTGATCACATACATATTCTTTTCTAGATCTGATTGAACCAACAGTACCCACTTCTTGATTTAGACACCTGTTTCAGATTTTTTTACCTAGTTAACCCTATTCCATTTTAAATGGAAATCATCACTCTGAATGAGAAATGAGTCCTAGCCCTGTATAAAACAAGAAGTCATGCATATCTTATTGGTTCATGAGTCTCAGAAACGATCCACATTTGTTAGAAAAATATTAGTTTTGGACCAAGTGTATAATCAGTAAATCACATAAGATTCCTAAAACTATGTTCATTAAGAAATGAGGAGATCATTTTTCAATGTCAAGAAGACTACATTTGGTAGTGTCTGAATTCTTATTCTCTTGTCATTCTCCTCTGTTTTACTATGTACTATATGCTTTGGTTAGCTGCTCTTTGCAAACAACAGCCACAGAAGAGTAATTCCTAATCATTTGAGAGTCCCAAAGTGACAGATTTAAAGAATCAGTTGTAGCAGTATCATCAATCTTACATACCTTATAATGATTGAAGCAAAGTTATTCTCACTGCTTAGGACACTTGAAAAATTGCACCATGTATCATGTACCATGATAATAATTATACCATTATAACTAAAAGTAATGAGAAAAGTAACAATAAAAGCAGTGAAACCTCTACATAAAATTTATATATGCCTAAAGTGAACTGAACATACTTCAAAATCAACAACCATAAGAAATGTAAAAACTGTACTTGTATCTATGTATGTAAGACTGTACTTACAGAATGTGTATATATCTACTCAACAAAATCTTAACTTCTGTGTGAAACAATGACTTCTGAAAGATTGTTTATAACCTAAGACATGCACGCTATCCTTTAATTGAAAAAAAATAACATGACACAGTTCTACCATGAACGGCTTTCATTTAAAAAAGCTTTGATTAAACAAAATGAAGAGGTATGATCCTCAACATAATAAAGGCTATATATGACAAACTCATAGCTAACATCATATTTGATGGTGAAAAGCTGAAAGCTTTTCCTCTAAGATTAGAAACAAGATGAGGATGTCCACTCCCACCACTTTTATTCAACATATTATTAGAAGTCCAAGCCACAGCAGGTTGGCAAGAAGAAGAAATTTAAGACATCTAAATTGGAAAGGAAAAAATAAAATTGTCAGTATTCTCTGATGACATGATATTACATATAGAAAATCCTGAAGTTTCCATCAAAAGATTAGAACCAATAAATAAAAAATGCAGGATATACATCTACATGCAGAAATTTGTTGTTTCTATATACTAATAAACTCTCAGAAGGAAAAATTAAGACAAAAATCCCATTTAAATGGTACCAAAAGAATAAAATATCTATACATAAATTTAATCAAGGAGGTGAAAGACCTGTTCTCTGAAAACTGACATATTGATGAAAGAAACTGAACATGATGCAAGTTGTACTCAGGCATTTGGAAGAATTAATATTGTTAAAATCTCCATACAGGGGCAACCCCAGTGGCCCAGCAGTTTAGCGCTGCCTTCAGCCTGGGGTGTGATCCTGGAGACCCGGGATCGAGTCCCATGTCGGGTTCCCTGCATGGAGCCTGCTTCTCCTTCTGCCTATGTCTCTGCCTCTCTCTCTCTCTCTCTCTCTCTCTCTGTCATGAATAAATAAAGTCTTTTTAAAAAATAAAATAAAATGGCCATACAACCAGAAATAATCTACAGATTCAATGCAATCCCTATCTAAATACCACAGAACTAGAAGAAATAATAGTAAAATTTGTATGGAACCACAGTAGACCCTGAATATATAGAGTGTTATTCTTGATTTGATCCACAAACCTGGAGGTATCACCCTGCCATATTTCAAACTGTACTATGAAATTATAGTAACCAAAACAATATGGTATTATAACTAAAATAGACACATGGATCAATGGGACATAATAAAGAATGCAGAAATAAACCCACACTTATATATGGTCAATTAATCTACAGCAGAAAAGACAAGAATATACAGTGGGAAAAAGACAATCTTTTCAATAAATGTTGTTAGGAAAAATGGACAGGTACATGCAAAAGAATGAAACTGGACCACTTTATACAAAAAATAGACAACATTGATTAAAGACTTAAATGTAAGACTTGAAACCATAAAAATTCTAGAGGAAAAGATTGTCAAGAAGATCTTTGACATCATTCTTTGCAACACTGTTTTGGACCTGTCTCAAACACGGGCAACAAAAGCAAAAAAAAAAAACAAAAAAAACAAACAAACAAACAAAAAACAAAAAACAAATGAGGCTACATTAAACTAAAACCCTTTGTACAGTGAAGGAAGCCATCAACAAAACAGAAAGACAACCAACTGAATGGGGAGTAGATATTAACAAATGATATATTGGTTAACATCCAAAATATATTTTAAAAATTTATAACTCAGTATCAAAAAACTCCTATACACTCTGATTAAAAATGGTCATTTTGCCAAAGAAAGAATACAGATGACAGATGGCCAACAGGCACATGAAAAGATGCTCCACATTACTAACTATCAGGGAAAGGCAAATCAAAACCACTATTAGGTATCATCTTACACCTTTTAGAATGGCTATTATTAAAAAGACAAGAAGTAAGAAGTACGGATAAAGATGAGAAGAAAACAGAGCTCTCACATACTGTTGATGAAAATGTAAACTAGTGTAGCCACTTTGGAAAATAGTATGGAGGTCCCACAAACAAAACAAAACAAACAAAACAAAAACTACTATAATCGAGCAATTCTACTTATAGGTTTTCATTTGAAAAAAATGTAAACACTAATTCAAGAAGACATATGCACCCCTATGTATATTGCAGTATTATTTGCAATAGTTAAGAAATGGAAGCAACTTACATGTCATTGATAGATGAATGGATAGAGAAGATGTGATGTATATATATTTATATATTTCTAATAACATATATATATATTATTAGCCATAAAAAAATAATGAAATCTTGCTATTTGGGAGAACATTGATGGACCTAGAGGGTATTATGCTGAGTTAAATATGTCCGAGAAAGACAAATACTGTATGATTTCTCTTATATGAGAAATTTTTTTAAAATGAGCAAACAAAGTAACACAGAAACAAACTTATAGAGAATAAACTCATGGTTGCCAGAAGGAAAGGAGGTGTAGGGGATGGGCAAAATAAATGCAGGATATTAGAAGGGACAATCTTCCAGTTACAAAATAAGTAAGGCACAAGGATGTATGGCATAGGGAATATAGTCAATAATACTATAACAATTTTTTTTTTACTATAACAAATTTTTATGGTGACAGATGGTATTAGAATTATTGTGGTGACTATTTTATAATGTGTATAAATATAATGTCACTATGTTGTATATCTTAAACTAATATTATATTGTATGCCAGTTATTCCTTAATAAAAAAATAAGCATTGCCAGACATTGCTAGATATCATTGGCACTGAAAAAAAATCCATTTGCAGAGCTAAATTAACATTTACTCTACTCAATCAATGTTACTGCTTTCTTCAATTTTTCAATTTTATTAAGTGATTTTAGCATTAAAATGAGAGGTATAGATATTGAATGGAGATATACAAAATTACTCACAAACCTGCTAACCCATTAATGCCAAGAAGAAGATGAAGAATTCCAAAGAAAAGTTAAAGAAATAGAGCTAAAGGATAATCTGGCTGCTTGGATTCCATCCTTATATGTATAGATTCATAAATACTTATTAAATCAAGGAAATATTTTACTGACCTCCTACTAAAGGTATTTAAATCAAAACACAAGCAAGTTTTATTTTCAAGGTTTAAAAAGAAATAATGCATTAGGAATTATGTCACTTCTTTGTATAGACTACAATAATATATTTAACTGTTAAAGCAAATAATCTGTAGAGTACCAATTATAACAATATTGTCTAATTTTACACAATAACTATTCAGAGTGTAATGGAAAGTGAAATATGAATTTCAAGGGTTAATTTTCAAAATTAGCAACAGATGTGGGAACCAAATCTTTATCATTTCACTCTGAGTTCTAGGTGATTTTCACAATATAATTACGATAAAAAAGACTGAAAATTCACACTAATAAAATGAAATGATAAAGTTGTATAGCTCTTAAAGAATATACTATTTGTAGTTATGTTTATTTTTTTAAAAATGATCTTATTTATTTATTCATGAGAGACAGAGAGAGAGAGAGAGAGAGAGAGAGAGACAGGCAGAGGGAGAAGCAGGCTCCACGCAGGGAACCTGACGTGGGACTCGATCCCGGGTCTCCAAGAGCAGGCCCTCGGCTGAAGGCGGTGCTAAACCAGTGAGCCACCTGGGCTGCCCTGTATTTATGTTTACATTATTTATCTTTCAACGCAGATGTTATAAGTGAAATATGACTTTCTCAGGTCATCTGAGTTACATATTTTTTAAAGATTTTTTTTTTTTTAGTCAACCACAACTCTGACAAAATCACAAGCGATTTATGAAGTTTAAAAAAGATTTCTGTGAAGGATGTTAAATTATTTAGTTTTTATTTACATATTTGTTTTGTTGAATAATGAAATAGTTGAAAGATAATAGGTTTATGGATAACTTTAAAACTTCTAGCTCTTTTAAAAATTGATAGTGGGGATCCCTGGGTGGCGCAGCGGTTTGGCGCCTGCCTTTGGCCCAGGGCGCGATCCTGGAGATCCGGGATCGAGTCCCACGTCGGGCTCCCGGTGCATGGAGCCTGCTTCTCCCTCTGCCTGTGTCTCTGCCTCTCTCTCTCTCACTGTGTTCCTATCATAAATAAATAAAAATTAATAAAAAAAAAAAAAAAAAAAAAAAAAAAAAAAAAAAAAAAAAAAAAATTGATAGTGAAGTTCACTATAACTTTCAGATTTCAGAGAAACTGTTAGCATCATAATAGGTTAATTAAAATGTATATACACAAATCTTAGTGTCTTCAGATGCTCGTAAAACTACATATGTATAGGTATATGGATATAAACTACATATTTAGATAAGTATTAAATATAAATGAATATTCTTATCCAAACTCATAAGGTAGAAATATATATGTATTTTTCTTTCTCAAGTTTTTATTTATTTATTTATTTATTTATTTATTTATTTATTTATTTATTATTATGTTTTAAGTTTTTATTTAAATTCCAATTAGTTCATACACAGTGTAATTTTAGTTTCAGGCACAGAAGTTAGTCATTTAATCACTTACAAAAACACCCAGTGCTCATTACATGCTTTCCTTAATACCCATCATCCATTTACCCAATCCTCCTGCCCACGTCCCTTCCAATAACCCTCAGTTTTTTTCTCTATAGTTAAGCGTCTGTTTTATGGTTTGCCTCTTTTTCCCCTTACATTCATCTGTTTTGTTTCTTAAATTCCACATGCCAGTGAAATCATATAGTATTTTTCTCTGACTGACTTATTTCACTCAGCATAATGCTGTTTTTTAAAAAACTTATTTATTCATGAGAATACACAGATAAGAGAGAGAGGGAGAGAGAGGCAGAGACACAGGCAGAGGGAGAAGCAGGCTCCATGCAGGGAGCCCAACGTGGGACCCGATCCCAGGTCTCCAGGATCAGGCCCTGGGCTGAAGGAGGTGCTAAACTACTGGGTCACCTGGGCTGCCCAAGCTCCATCCATGTAGTTACAAAAGGCAAGGTTTTGATAGATGATAGATGATAGGTAGATAGATAGATAGATGATAGATAGATGATAGATAGATAGATGATAGATAGATAGA
The DNA here is from genome assembly GCF_018345385.1 of Vulpes lagopus. Taxonomy (NCBI): domain Eukaryota; kingdom Metazoa; phylum Chordata; class Mammalia; order Carnivora; family Canidae; genus Vulpes; species Vulpes lagopus. Next base: position 77,176,588 of record NC_054835.1, on the reverse strand, counting down.
GATAGATATATATCCTACATCTTCTTTATCCATTCATCAGGAGGCATTTGGGCTCTTTCTAAAATTTGGCTATTGTTGATAATACTGCTATAAATATCAGACCTGTCCCTTCAAATCAGTATTTTTGTATACTTTCAGTAAATACCTAGTAGCACAATTGCTGGATTGTAAGGTAGTTGTTTTTTACCTTTTAGAGGAACTTCCATACTGTTTTCCAAAGTGGCTGCACCAGTTTGCATTCCCAGCAACAGGGTAAGAGGGTTCCCATTTCTCTGCACTATCATTTCCCAGATGATGAGTGATATTGAACATCTTTTCATGTGTCTGTTACCCACCTGGATGTCTTCTTTGGAAAAGTGTCTATTCATGTCTTTTGCCATTTTTTAATTGGATTATTCATGTCATCTTGGGTGTTGAGTTTGATAAACTACTTATAGATATTGGATACTCTTTATCAGATATGTCAAGTATCTGATATTTGCAAATATCTTCTCTAATTTCATAGGGTGACTCTCTTCTCTAATTTCATAGGGTGACTCTCAGTGATTTCCTTCACTACACACTACGCTTTTTATTTTGAAGAAGTCCCAATAGTTTATTTTTGCTTTTGTTTCCCTTGCCTCAGGAGACATATCTAGTAAGAAGTTGCTATAGCCATTGTTCAAGAGGTTACTGCCTATGCTGTCCTATAGGATTTTTTTTTTTAATCTCACATTTAGGTCATTCATCCAAGAAATATATATTTCATATCTCCTATCTCTTGAGTTCCTTTGTAAATTAGCTGTTGAATCTTAAGATCTTAATTTAAATGATTTCATATTTTAAAAATGAAATATTCAGATGCAAATCATTTTGGATCATCTACTTAGAGATTTTAAATAAGATTATACTACAACCTATATAACATAAATAAAATTTAGGAATATGCTTTAAATTTCCTTTAAATAAATTGAATTAACATTGCAACCCCCCTGCACTTCTATTGCTACAATTTATTTTTACCTTTACTAGTCTATTTCTGTACTTGTACATTATTTGTTTAATTTTAAATATATCGTACTTTTTAATACATGTTTCACAATAAATGCTTCAAAACTATTTATGAATTGCTCATTTCACACTTTTAATATAAATATTTCATTTCCTTTGTTCAGGGTTTTAGGTTTTGAATATTAAATTTTACTCTTTCATCTCATTAAAGCAATTCCTTTACTGAGAACATTTATGAAGAAACAATTGTAATCCCGCAGGTGTTTTTAATAGTGACAGAGAGAACACTGTATTAATAGAAAAATGAAAACCAAATCCATTAGTAATAAGATAACCAGGCCAGCAGAAAGGATGACAAAGTAGCTTAACATATAATCCATAAAAGGAAATTAAAGTTATCTGTCATAGCAGCTACTTTTGTCTTAATTTATGCAGTAATATTCTTATATTAATATAACTTATGATAGTAAATATATTTATGTATAAATGATAGATCTCAAATATAAATTCATTATTTAATTTATACAGTAATAGTCTCATTAGGAATAGTCTTATAGTGTATAACTGTTGCTTTATTTTCCTTTTACTCAGTATAATTTCATAATTTATTTTATAGTTTTAATTTTCAAAATTCCTGAAATATATATGTTTGCATCACCATTACTTTATCTTCCAACTTACTTTCAACTTATCTGCTTAGTGATCAAATAATAAAAATTACAATTTTTTATGACTACATTTGCATCTTGATATATTGAAATTTATGCAATAGGATATACATTTACCAAGTTAATATGTCAGAATATGTCTCCATATTTTGGAGATAATGGCACATCTTTAAAAAAACATAGAAAAGCACAAGATACCCAAATATTGCCCAGGGGCCTCTATTCAGTTTATGTCATTCTTTTTTATTTTTTAAGGTCTTAAGGTTAACGACATTACTTGCTAATTAGTAGAGACTTATCCAGTAGAGATGTAAAAAGATTCTTTCTGTTGGATCTTAATTACCTCAAATATTTAGAATTTGTTGGCCATAACCAGTTTTATATTTTACAGAAGAATCTTAGCCAATCACTTTTGTGCTAAATTACATATATTTCATTTTTGGATTTTTTAAAGACAGTTATAGCATCTTCTTGGTTCATTATTAATCAATTAAATAAAATATTGACCTATGTTGTTTGTACATTTATCTGAAGTTCATGATTTACTTTTTGATTATTGTAAAATAAAAAATAAAATTATTGCAATATATTCTGATATTTATTTAAACCAATCTCATTGAACATATCAATCATGCTTTGTATTTATGTGGATGATTTTAGCTGACAGAGTGGTTTCTTACTAGGACAGATTTAAATTATATATCTACCTATATTCAATTATATTTATATTTGAAACCTAAAAAAAGTCACAAGTATACAAAGTTTTATCTCAGCTGTTTTGATCAAGAATTATGGTTTATGGGATGCCTGGGTGGCTCAGCGGTTTAGAGCCTGCCTTCCACCCAGGGCGTGATCCTGGAGTCCTGGGATCAAGTCCCACACCAGGCTCCCTGCATGGAGCCTGCTTCTCCCTCTGCCTGTGTCTCTGCCTCTCTCTCTCTCTGTGTGTCTCTCATGAATAAATAAATAAATAAATAAATAAATAAATAAATAAATAAATAAATCTAAAAAAAAATCTGAAGATTTATGGTTTATGATTATCTGATTTTAAATATGTTTGTCAACATTAAATATGTATAAATATGTATTAAAGATTAAATACACTTCAATGGAATTTTATTTTTAATGATTTTTATCATTTTATTTCCATTTCATATTGATTGCTTATTGGGAGAAACAGTTTGATAAATTCATAATATGAGCCATTTTACAAGAATCTAACTTGAATTTTAAAAAATTAAATTAAAAATATTAAAAGTTTTAATGGGAAAAATATACCAGAATAAAAGATATAGGAGAGACATAAGAACTCACTGTATTACAAAATTAATAATAATTAATGTTGTCTTAGGAGTAATAATGCCATTGTAGTTTATTAGAAGAAAGTCTATTTTAAGGGAAAAAATGAAAAGTATCATTAATCTTGGTGAAGATAGATATTCCAAGCATATACATTTTCTAATTATCTCACATTATTTATTTCATATTAGATTTTGGAATAAGAATTATTTCTGCTACTATGTTATTATTTAATGCAAATAGTTTCTAATATTATTATTGATGTTATCCTGTGTATAGCCTTGTTAGCAGTCTTTTAGACATACTTTTATGTTTTGCTACTTTATTTATTTATTTTTTTTTAATTTTATTTTTTTTTATTTTTTATTTATTTTTTTTAATTAACTTTTATTGGTGTTCAATTTACCAACATACAGAAAAACACCCAGTGCTCATCCCGTCAAGTGTCCACCTCAGTGCCCGTCACCCATTCCCCTCCAACACCCGCCCTCCTCCCCTTCCACCACCCCTAGTTCGTTTCCCCGAGTTAGGAGTCTTTATGTTCTGTCTCCCTTCCTGATATTTCCCAACATTTCTTTTCCCTTCCTTTATATTCCCTTTCACTATTATTCATATTCCCCAAATGAATGAGAACATACACTGTTTGTCCTTCTCCGATTGACTGATTTCACTCAGCATAATACCCTCCAGTTCCATCCACGTTGAAGCAAATGGTGGGTATTTGTCGTTTCTAATTGCTGAGTAATATTCCATTGTATACATAAACCACATCTTCTTTATCCATCATCTTTCTATGGACACCGAGGCTCCTTCCACAGTTTGGCTATTGTGGCCATTGCTGATAGAAACATCGGGGTGCAGGTGTCCCGACGTTTTATTGCATCTGAATCTTTGGGGTAAATCCCCAACAGTGCAATTGCTGGGTCGTAGGGCAGGTCTATTTTTAACTCTTTGAGGAACCTCCACACCGTTTTCCAGAGTGGCTGCACCAGTTCACATTCCCACCAACAGTGTAAGAGGGTTCCCTTTTCTCCGCATCCTCTCCAACATTTGTGGTTTCCTGCCTTGTTAATTTTCCCCATTCTCACTGGTGTGAGGTGGTATCTCATTGTGGTTTTGATTTGTATTTCCCTGATGGCAAGTGATGCAGAGCATTTTCTCATGTGCATGTTGGCCATGTCCATGTCTTCCTCTGTGAGATTTCTCTTCATGTCTTTTGCCCATTTCATGATTGGATTGTTTGTTTCTTTGGTGTTGAGTTTAATAAGTTCTTTATAGATTTTGGAAACTAGCCCTTTATCTGATATGTCATTTGCAAATATCTTCTCCCATTCTGTAGGTTGTCTTTTAGTTTTGTTGACTGTATCCTTTGCTGTGCAAAAGCTTCTTATCTTGATGAAGTCCCAATAGTCATTTTTGCTTTTGTTTCTTTTGCCTTTGTGGATGTATCTTGCAAGAAGTTACTGTGGCCAAGTTCAAAAAGGGTGTTACCCAGGGCAATTTATACGTTTAATGCAATCCCTATCAAAATACCATGGACTTTCTTCAGAGAGTTAGAACAAATTATTTTAAGATTTGTGTGGAATCAGAAAAGACCCCGAATAGCCAGGGGAATGTTAAAACAGAAAACCATAGCTGGGGGCATCACAACAGCCAGATTTCAGGTTGTACTACAAAGCTGTGGTCATCAAGACAGTGTGGTACTGGCACAAAAACAGACACATAGATCAATGGAACAGAATAGAGAACCCAGAAGTGGACCCTGAAATGTACGGTCATCTAATATTCGATAAAGGAGGAAAGACTATCCATTGGAAGAAAGACAGTCTCTTCAATAAATGGTGCTGGGAAAATTGGACATCCACATGCAGAAGAATGAAACGGGACCACTCTCTTTCACCATACACAAAGATAAACTCAAAATGGATGAGCGATCTAAATGTGAGACAAGATTCCATCAAAATCCTAGAGGAGAACATGTTTTGCTACTTTAATATCTACTTTAATTTGCTATTTTGCTACTTTAATTACCTTTTCCACAATATATCCAATATTAAATTATTTATTCTGATGACTCGTAGTTACCTAGCCATTTTTTAAAGGGAACATTTCACAGATGCATACTTATTGAAATCTTCTATTCCCCCCCCCCACACACACACACTATCTTTTTCTATTCCCCTTGCACACTGGAAACAATTATTTATTTGTATATTGTCAGGTCATGATTTGTTTTTCTAAATTTTTCAATATCTGTAAGCTTAGTCCAGTGCCTTCTGAAATTTAGTGTCATAAATGGTCTAAAACAAATTTTATATTTGGTATCTTGTAGGTTAATGACTTTTTCTAACTGATTTTTCAATGTATTATTTTAAAATATAAACATAAATTACCCATAATGCAAAATAATGACAACAAAATACAAAATAAACCAGAGGCAATAACAACATATTGTAGCTAAAGATGTTATCTTGTAAGCTTTGCCTGATCAACAGCCTCTTTAAAATTATAGATTCACATAATTTTTAGCTCTTCCTTTAAAAATTATTTTAACATCTCTTCAACTCATTCCTTTCTTTAACTCTTTATAGAACTAGTTGTATTAATTAGTTAGGAATTTTCCTCCATCTCTATAATTTTGTGTATGTTCTGTATCTCAGAATTTTGGTCTTAATATTTTAATTTGGTTATAATTTTTGTTTTTTATTTTACTAAATTTGTGCTATATAGTCACAGATTGTCAACAACTTTAACTTTTTTATAATACTTTTATTTTAATGTGAGTATGGTTGACCCAGAATGTTACATCGCTTTCAGGTATAGCAACATAGTGATTCAACTTCTTTATACATTATGTTATGCTCACCACAAGTGTAGTTGCCATCTGTCACTATATATGGTTGTTATGATATCATTGGCTATATTCCCAAATGCTATGCCTTTTATTCTTATGACTTACTCATTTTATAGCCAGAAGCCTGTATCTCCAACAACCTTAATTTTTATTTTATTTTTTTAAAGCTTGTATTTATTTACATGAGAGAGAGAGAGAGAGAGAGAGAGAGAGGCAGAGACACAGGCAGAGGGAGTGGCAGGCTCCATGCAGGGAGCCCGACTGTTGTGGGACTCGAACAGGGTCTCCAGGATCACACCTTGGGCTGAAGGCAGCGCTAAACTGCTGAGCCACCCAGGCTGCCCTAACCTTAATTTTTAATATTAGAATTGCACTCTGCATGCACACGAACATTTTGGATACCTCCCTGCTCCTTTTTTCAATCTACTTGCTCTTTAAGATGTTAATTTAATACCTTCATCATTCATTTGATGTTCCTATCTTTTTCAAAATGTTCTTATGTTTCTCAAGGGAAACCTAATCAGAAAACAGCTTTAAAAAATAAATAAAAATTAAAATAAATAAATAAATAAATAAATAAATAAATAAATAAATAAATAAAATCAAGCATGGCATTTAAGTTTGATATGTGGTATTTTTCATATTTTCAGATAAGGAAAACTGAGACATAAGGAAGTAAGAGGTAGAAAGGGGACACTATTACTGTTCTTATATTGGGTTGAATGGTACATCCCAAAAAATATTCATGTTTCAGAATGTGTTGTGGAGGCCGGGAAAATTCAGGCCATTCCACTTTAAGTCCAGTGTTAGCACAAGTACAGCCACCCAGGCCCCTGTCAATAAGAGCTGAACTTTACCTTACTTCAGTTACAGGAAGAAAACAGCTAAGAACAGAGCCCAACCCAAGGGCAGGAAGCCCCTATTAAAATGAGAACAGAGCCCACGCCTGTGGTAGAAAGTCCCATATTAGAATGAGAACAGAGCTCAATGCCCTTGAAAGCCCCATATCAGAATGTAAACAGAACTTGAGAAATTCCTCCCCCGACTTCTGGAGGTCCCCTAGACCAGCCCATAAAACTGAGCTGGAACCTACCTCAGGGTCCAAGTCCCTGCTCCTCTGTGTCGGGTATACTTGGACCCAAGCTGGAGCTTGTAAATAAACCCTCAAGCGCTTGCATCGGTGTAGGCTCCTTAGTGGTTTCTCGGATTCACAATCTTGGGCACAACACTGTGAATGTAACCGTATTTGGGTGGGGTGGCATGTATGCAGACAAAATTAAGTTAAGGATCTTGAAATGAGCCACCAGAAACTGGAAGAAGCAAGAAGGATTTTCTCTTAGAAACTCTAGAAGGAGTGCAACCCTGATGATACCTTGGTTTCATACTTTTCACATCCAGACTGGGGAGAAATAAATTTCTTGTTATTTTAAGCTAGAAAGTTTGTGGTAAATTTGTTAAGCAAGCCCCAAGAAACTAATGCAGTTTTTGGTGACTGGAAATGAGATGCTCCTGTCACAAATATCTAAGATGTACAAGTGGCTTAGGAATTGGGTGAGTAAGGGTTGGAGTAATTTCGAGGCTTATGAGGCCGAAAGCCTAGGTTACCTTGAACAACATGCTGGGAGAGCTATGAATGTCCTAGAAACGGCTCTGAAGCAAATAAGGAACCTGCTAATGGAAACTGGAGGAAAGGCTGCCCTTGTTACGACAGAAAAATTGGCTTAAATTGTGTTCTGTGGTTATGTGGAAAGTAGAGCTTGTAAGAAATTAATTTGTATATTTAGTTGAGAAGATTCTTAAAGCACTGAAGGTGTATCTTTGATTCTTCCTGCTGCTCATAGTAAAATGTAAGAGGAAAGAGATAAATTGAGAAAGGAACTGCTAAGCAAAAAGGAACCAGCTCTTGATGGTTTGGGAAGTTTTTGGCCTACACAGATTGTGAAAGATATTAAAATTAGGAAATTCACTGATGCAAAATGATGCTCAGGACAGAGGACAAAATGTGTGGCTATAAAACCTTTTTCTGAAGACATTGGTTATGTGACTCATTGATCTCTACTCAACCATCTTAACATAAGCCAGGAATAGAGATGCATTTAATAAGGAAAGATCTGTAGAGGTCTTACTTATCTAGTGGCATGGACTCCTGTTCCACATAGGAGAATCAGATTTTTGAGAATTCTATTTTAGAAGGAAAACTGTCTACTTGGACTAAAAAGGGCAGAGACAGAGAGAGAAGGTTGAGAAATTTTCAAAATTTCTGAAGGCAGAGAATGGATTCAGTGAGCCACTTGTTCTACCCTTCAAAGAAGAAGACTGACTGTGGCAGCAGAGCCTGTATGCACTGCACAAAGATGTGTAGGATTGCCATGGGCAGAGCAGAAGGCAGGGCTGCTGCAGTCCCAGAAGTCAGAACATCAAATTACAGAGGATTATCCTCAGACATTGAAGAATAGTGGAATTTATCCTGCTGGATTTCAAATTTGCTTGGGATTAGTGACCACTTTATTTCTTCCTTTTTTTTTTTTTTTTTTGATCTTTTGGAATGAAAATTTGTAGCCTATGCTTGTCCCACCATTATATTTTTGAGGCAGATATTTCCTTTTTCTAAATTAGTTTCTTAGATGGAGATTAATTTAATCTCAGAATGAATCATACTCAATCTCACCAGTGTCTGGTTTAGATAGTGAAATTTGGGACTTTTTTGAGCTGATTATGTTTAAATGAGAGTTTGAACTTAGAGTTGATATTGTAATGGGTTGAGGCATTTGTGATGTTAGAGGAGGTAAATGTATTTGGTATGTGGAGTACTAATTTTCAAGGGAGGTAGCAAATGCACTGTAATGGGTTGGATAACACCACCAGTAAGGATATGATCATGTTCCAGAGGTATGAATATAGCCTTGTTTGGAGAAAGGGTCTTTGCAGACGTATTTAGCTAAGAATGTCAGGAAAATATCTTCCTTTATATTCTCCTGGGCCTTAATTTGAAGGGCACATATCCATATAAGGAATATACAGATCAGAGACAGAGAAAAGGAGACCAAATGGAGACAGAGATTGGAGTGATTCAGCTAAAAGTAGAGGCACATACAGAGCCTAGAAAAGGTAAGGAAATATTATCTTCTAGAGACTTTAGAGGGAGCACAGCCATTCTTTTTTAGGCTTCTGGCTTCCAGAGTGGTGAGTATGTTTCTGTTGTTTTAAACCACCAAATTTGTGGTAAAGCTTTCATTCTACTTATTGTTATATATCTATAGAATGTTGAACTTTTTTCTAATCATAGATACTCCCTTTATCAATAAACTGTTTATCATCCTAGTTTTGTGATGTTCATGACTAATGTTTCTAATGAGTGCTAAAATATCTTAAAGCTATGGGATTTTAATTTTAATTAAGTTTAATATAATTTAAATTTTGTCAATTTTTCCCCAATTATTTTTTTATATGTGCTCTCCTTTCAAGTGATACCTTTCAGTATGAGACTCAGATTATAAAAAAAAAAGACTCAGATTATGTCCACTTCATACTAATCTCAAAATTCATTTTAAACAAAGAAGTTATTATATTCTCTTTTACTTAAATGGCTGCCTTTCCATTTATTCATTGTCAGTACTTATTGAAGCTTATTTGTTGTTGCTTTGGGGTGAATATAAATGATTAAGTCTATACCAGTATCAAGAAATATTTCACTTAGTTATAAGTGCTATAGAGATTTAATAGTCCATTGCTCTTATAATGGTAAAATATTTCTAGATACTCCTGAAACTCTGGAAAGTTTGTTAACTTCATAATCTTATTTTATCATCTTTTAAAAAAAATTTTTAAATTTAATTTATTTATTCATGAGAGACAGAGAGAGAGAGGCAGAGACACAAGCAGAGGGAGAAGCAGGCTCCATGCAGGGAGCCTGATGAGGGACTTGATCGGGGGCCTCTAGGATCACACCCTGGGCTGAAGGCAGGTGCTAACCGCTGAGCCACCTGGTCTGCCCTTATTTTACCATCTTATATAATATTCATGCTTGCTTTTCAAACCACTTACAGCCAAAAATAATAATCAATAATCATGAGCAGTACAAATATTTATTTATATGATCAACAGATACTTATTAAAGTTTTATGTCTACGATGCAATGCATGTTATCAACACACAGTCTAGGGATCCCTGGGTGGCGCAGCGGTTTAGTGCCTGCCTTTGGCCCAGGGCACGATCCTGGAGACCTGGGATCGAATCCCACGTCGGGCTCCCGGGGCATGGAGCCTGCTTCTCCCTCTGCCTGTGTCTCTGCCTCTCTGTCTCTGTGTGACTATCATAAATAAAAATAAATAAAAAAATAAATTAAAAGCCTCAACACATAGTCTATAGCATAATATATTTAATATTTTAATGAAATGCTTATATCTTATATTTATGTCCTCTTAGTTATCTGCTTCATATGTACATATATATATATATTCTGTCAAATACTAAATTAATTCTATATACTTTTAATTTTTAATTATTTTTAATTTAAATTTTAATTAATTTATAAGTAAATTAATTATATATACTTTTTATTGTTTGACTTGTTGAAGTCACGTTATCCCTCAAAAATATTCTATTGACAAAAAAAGAAATCAATATATAATGGATAAAATGATGATGTATCCTCTACTATACTAGGAAACTAGTTAATACAAGTACCTGTATTATTCACCCTTATGAATGAGGGAAAAACTGCAAATTCTGCAATTTTGGCATGAGTTATTTGTTTTAAGTGTACCAATGTATTTCAATTGAAATAGAATTACATACTTCACAATTGAAATGAAAAAATAAGATAGCAAATGTATCTAAGGACTTGTAAATTGTGAAGGTAGTCATTAAAGACAAAAGAAATCCATACATCACAGCAAACAATAGTTCTCAATAAATTATGGGACTAAAATTGTCCACATTATTTCTGTCTCATTATTTCTGTGAGGCAGTACAGTATAAAATAAAAAAGCATAAATTATCTCAAACATTGATTTTAATTCCCACTTTCTACTTATTTTTTTAAGACTTTTAAAAAATTTATTCATTCATTAGAAACACAGAGACACAGAGAGAGGCAGAGACACAGGCAGAGGAAGAAGCAGGCTCCATGCAGGAAGCCTGACATGGGACCAGATCCCGGGGTCTCCAGGATCAGGCTCTGGGTTGAAGGCAGGTGCTAAACTGCTGAGCCACCCAGGCTGCACCCACTTTATGCTTATTACCAACATTGAATACCTCTTCTCAGCTTCTTTAGAATAAGTCAAGAATAAATTATGCCTGTGTAATGGAGCATTAGTAAAAATAAAAGTAAAGATAAATACAATTATCCTATATTATATTTTAGCGTCTAATATTTACAATATGCCTTCAGTGTTGCCATAGCGAGTTTTACGTGCAGGTTTGGTTAGGCTATAGTGCTTAGTTATTCGAATAATCGAACACTAAGTTTTGCTGTGTGGCTATTTTGTATATATCATTAAAGCTCATAATTAGTTGGCTTTAAGATTATCCCGATTAGTCTGGGTGGGCCTGATTTCATAGTTAAAAGGATTTAAGAGCTAAAAAAGTTCCTGAAGGAAGAAAAAATTCTACCTATGAGTAACAACAGCCTTACCTCATGCCTGAGATTCCAACTTACCCTTTCTTATGGCTTGTGCAAAACACCTTGATCTTGCCTTGCAGCCCCACAATACAGAAAGCCAACACTGCCATTAATTTCTTAATATATATTTTTGCTAGTGATTCTATCATTCTGATTGAACTCTAACAAATACATGTGTCTTTTAGCTGCTACATATTTTAATTTTTCCTGTATCTTAGATGCTGTAACGAAGGTAGGGTAATGTTAAGTTTGTCCAAATAAAATGGAAAAACTAGAATTTTCTCTTTGTGCCCCTACTATTGATAGTATGCCATAAAAATGTATGTTCAGTATTGTTATGCAACTATCTTTTGGTGCATAGCCACATATATTTTAGGCAAATTTTATGTTAAAATGTGAGCCTTTTTACTCTAGTACTCTTATAAGATTTTCAAGAGAAAACACCATACTTTCTAACTTAATATGCATAGTCTCTGTATTTTCACCCAGGCCAAGTCTAGTCAGTCACACATTTTCATAACATTTCAATAGATATTCAAATTCCCTCTGATCAAAATTATAGTTACTGCTTTTAGATGGTCAAGCTTTGAGGAACATCAGAACTGAGGAAATTGGGCAGCCCTGGTGGCTTAGCGGTTTAGCGCCGCCTTGAGCACCGGGTGTGATCCTGGAGACCTGGGATCAAGTCCTGCATTGGGCTCCCTGAATGGAGCCTGCTCCTCCCTCTGCCTCTCTCTCTCTGTGTCTCTCATGAGTAAATAAATAAAATCTTAGAAAAAAGAACCAAGGAAACTATTGAGAGTTAGGGTAGTCTGTCTCAAAACAAATAATAATTTTAATAATAAATAATAATAAAATAAAGTTAAGATACAAGATAAACAAAGTAAAATTAAATTAAATTTAAAAATCTACATAGTAAATTGACAAATCTGGATTATAGTCACCATGAGTTTTGTTGAAATGGGAATGTTGATTCTCTGTAAATTTTGTCATTATGGAAGCACTTAAGGTTGCTTTACAATTAGTGAGAAACATGCCCTTCTTTTCCAAATCCAGGGCCCAACTGAAGTTTTAAGTAAATTTAGAAATTTCCCTAAAATAGTTGTAATATATTTTGGTTAAAAGCAGTTACTATGTAATCAATCTGAATTTAACTTTTGTAATATTATTTACTATAATTTTCTTAATAATAAAGATGGTTTATTATTTATTCATTCTTATCCTCAAAAATCCTATGCAATCTTTTACACACAGTGTCTAAAAAATAATATGACAAATTATCAAAACATCTCATTTTTTACATACTAAAATTTAGTTTTTGTTTTTTTATTTAAATTTATCTACTTTCTCTTGAGTAAAGAGAATGTATCTTGCTATCTTACTTTTTCATTTTAATTGTAAAGTATGTAATTCTATTTCTTTTTTTTTTTTTTTTAATTTTTATTTATTATTTATGATAGTCACAGAGAGAGAGAGAGGCAGAGACACAGACGGAGGAAGAAGCAGGCTCCATGCACCGGGAGCCTGATGTGGGATTCGATCCTGGGTCTCCAGGATCGCGCCCCGTGCCAAAGGCAGGCGCCAAACCGCTGCGCCACCCAGGGATCCCTGTAATTCTATTTCAATTGAAATACATTGGTACACTTAAGTAACTCAAGTGCCAAAAATTCAGAATTTGCAGTTTTTCCCTCATCCATAAAGGTAAGTAAGTAGACATTTTACCACTTATTTTAAATGATCTTTCCTTTCCTTTTATTCCAATTGAATTTATATTTAAATATATATATGTGTGTGTGTGTGTGTGTGTGTGTGCGTATTTTTTTTTCTTTAGAGAGAAAGAGAGTGGGGGATGGACAGAGGAAGAGAGAATCCCAAGCAGTTGGAAATGGACATGGAGTTTGATCTCACAACCCTGAGATCATGACTTGAGCCTATATCAAAAGTAGGACGCTCAACCGATTGAGCCACCCAGGCACGCCGAGAAGTGTTACTCATTCACTTCCAGGAAAATTTTCTAAATAAATAAATAAATAAATAAATAAATAAATAAATAAATAAAATTTTCCGTTTTGAGTTATGTGATTCTTTTCCAATACCTAATACATGTATTGAGCCAATATATAAACAAAGATCTTAGCAGTTTTATTCCAAATATATAAATAGATATAATATATATTTATTCTAAATATATAAATGCAAAATATATTTAATTGCATTCTGTCATTTTAAAGAGATATAAAATATATTTTGGTATATGTTACATATATACTTTGAAAAAATGCTTTATGCCAGAATAAGACTTTCAGAGGGATGCCTGGTGGCTCAGAGGTTAAGCATCTGCCTTCAGCTCAGGGAGTGATCCTGGAGTCCCAGGATCGAGTTCCACCACATCAGGCTCCCTGCATGGAGCCTGCTTTTCCTTCTGCCTGTGTCTCTGCCTCTCTCTCTTCCTCTCTCTCTCTGTCTCTCATGAACAAATAAATAAAATCTTAAAAAGAAGAAAAGACTTTCAGAAATCAACTCCCCTTTTTTTCTGTGTATGTGCCTGAAATTGTAAAGCAAATCACTTCTCCCAAAGCAAAAGAATAGATGATTATGTTGACAGAATTAAAAATATAAAAGAAAAAAAAGTTATTCATATTTGACACATGAATACTGACTTAGTTTCTTCAATATAGCTACCAATATCTCTAAATAATTTCATTGACAAGGTATTTATTTATTTATTTATTTATTTATTTATTTATTTATTTTTAATTGGAGTTCGATTTGCCAACATACAGCATATCACCCAGTGCTCATCCAAGTGCCTCCCTCAGTGCCCATCACCCAGTCACCCCATCCCCTGCCGACCACCCCTTCCACTACCCTTTGTTCATTTTCCAGAGTTAGGAGTCCCTCATGTTCTGTATCCCTCTCTGATATTTCCCACTCATTTTCTCTCCTTTCCCCTTTATTCGACAACATAGGCTTTTAAGATTGATGTCTATCAATCTATCTATCTACCTATCTGCCATAATCTATATCTGGCATTGTTAGAGGAACTCTTAACCATTATAAGTTTAAATTGGTTGTGACAGATAATAAAAATAGAAATTCATGAAAGCCAAAAAAGTATTAGTCATTTGCTAAAATAAGTAAATTATCTTCTGTCAGACTGATTAATCTGTCAACCAAAAAAAAAAGATTGGCAGTTAAAAGGATTAAAGATAATTTTAATCTCTTAAATTAATCTTTTAAAAATATAATGCAAAATTGGCATAATTATAATTTGCAAAATTAATCCAATATTAAAACCATTCAGATTTATTCCATACTTCTTGATTTAAATAGGTCAATACTTTGTGCCCTTAACACTTGATGAAAAAAACATTGATTTCTTTATCCCACTTTGTAAAGTGGACAATTCACATTTTATTTATTTATTTTTAAATATTTTATTTATTCATTTAATTTTAGAGAAAGAGAGCAGGTAGAGGAGCAGAGGGAGAAAATCTCAAGCAGATCCCATGCTGAGCATCAGGGCCTGATGTGGGGCTCAATCTCAGGACCCTGAGATCATGACCTGAGTCAAAACTAAGAGTCCGATGCTTAATGTACTGAACCACTTGCCCTGTACAGTTAATATTTTAAACCTCAAATGCCAGAACACTTTAATAGAAACATTGAATGAATTCTAAAAATAAGTTAGGCAAGGATTAAACTTGTCAAACAAAGAGGGCCCAGTGGTCTAAAATTGTATTTTGATTAGAAAGAGCTGGAGTATAATTGAAGAGTTTTACTTAAACTATTACTATTTTTAAGGTACTACTAATTCAATTATATTATCAGTTTCCTTCATATTCTGTTTGATTTCCTTAAAATGATCTTTTATCTATCTAAGTTTATTTCTCAACATTGCTCTTAGGAATAGTTTTAAGCATTTTGTTGCAATATGCCAGAAAAATAATGTTATACTTTGGCCAAAACTTTGAACATTATATCACCAGATTGTTTCACTTACATAAAATGTGTGATAAATGTGTCTGGATTTGGTTTTCGTTAAGTGTGAGAATAAGAAAGTCAGTAATCTAATTCACTCCATTTTGTAAAAGAAAAAAAAAAACGGTTATAAAGCACATGACAGCTAAGCATATTTGAAATATTGCCTAATTTAAACATAAAACCACTCAGTCTAGGAAATGGATTTTTTTTTATTGAACTCTTGCTTGTTTAGAATTGTGTATTAAGGGATCCCTGGGTGGCACAGTGGTTTGGCGCCTGCCTTTGGCCCAGGGCGTGATCCTGGAGACCCGGGATCGAATCCCACATCGGGCTCCTGGTGCATGGAGCCTGCTTCTCCCTCTGCCTGTGTCTCTGCCTCTCTCTCTCTCTCTCTCTGTGACTATCATAAATAAAAATTAAAAAAAAATTTAAAAAAAGAATTGTGTATTAAAATTTTCAAATATAGGGGATCCCTGGGTGGCTCAGCAGTTTAGCACCTGCCTTCGGCCCAGGGTGTTATCCTGGAGTCCCGGGATGGAGTCCCACATCAGGCTCTCTGCATGGAGCCTGCTTCTCCATCTGCCTGTGTCTCTGCCTCTATCTCTGTCTCTGTGTCCCTCATGAATAAATAAATGAAATATTTTTTTAAATAAATAAAATAATTTTTTTCAGATATGTAGTGTTTTCCTATATATTTATTGTTATCTAATTTAATTCAGTTGTGATCAGATAACTCTACATGATTTTTGTCCTCAAATTATTGAAACTGGTCATTTGGTCCAGCATCTGTTCTATCTATATTATGTGCACATGGAAAGAATGTTTAGTGTCTTGTAAATATCAATTATTTCAAAGGAATTAGCAGTATTATTGAAATTAAATATGTGTTTGCACGTATATGTCTAATTGCTCTTAATTGCTGGGGTGGAATATGGTAAAATCTTCAACTATGATTTTGGAATTGGCTATTTCTCACTTCATATCTGTCAAGTTTAGTTCCATATGTTTTTGAATTCTTATATTAATCTACAAAAGGAAATTTATTTATAATTAATTGACATTTTATCATTATTAAATGCTGCTCTCAATCTCTTTAATATTGCATGTATTGAAAACTATTTAATATTTAAATAATCATGCCTTTCTTCTTATTCTTTGTATGATGCACACAGGATCCATTTTATCTTTATATTTAAAGCACTTTTTTAAAAATTTTTTTAAAGATTTATTTATTTATTCATGATAAACATAGAGAGGGAGAGAGAGGCAGAGACAGGCAGAGGGAGAAACAAGCTCCATGCCGGGAGCTCGACGCGGAACTCGATCCCGGGACTCCAGGATCGCACCCTGGGCCAAAGGCAGGCGCCAAACCACTAAGCCACCCAGGGATCCCTAAAGCACATTTCTTTTCTTTTCTTTTTTATTTTATTTTATTTTATTTATTTTATTTTATTTTATTTGTTTTTTTTTCTAAAGCACATTTCTAACATGCATCATGTAGTTGAGTTTTGCTCTTTTTATCTGTTCTGACAATGTCTGCATTTGAATTGTGATGTTTAGTCTATGAACATCTTTCTTTTGTTTTCAAGCAGCATTATTGAGATATAATTTATAAACAAAGTAAGTCATTAATATTAAGCTATCAGTTCCAAGAGTTTTGACAGATATATACAGTTGCATAACCACTAACATGATCATGATACAGAATTGCTATTACTGCCCCCCCACACCCTCATCTAGCAACTGGAAACCAATCATTTGTTTTCTGGTGTCATATTTTTGCCTTTTATAGAATTTATTAGAAATGGAATCATACAGTATGCAGTCTTTTGTATCAGACTTATTATTTCCATAAAATAATGGTTTTATGATTAATCTATATTTCAGTGTGTAATAATAATTCTTTTAATTTGAGCAATATTTTAGTGTATGGATATGTAAAATTAGCATATACATCAATACTCCTGATGTATTTTCTTGTTGTTTCTAACTATGTCTATTATGAATAAATTTTTTAGAACAGGAACATTTAAATACAAGTCTTTGTGTTGACATATTTTTATTACTCTTAGATAAATATGTAAGGTAAAAACCTTAGGTAAATACCTAAGAGTGGGACATCTGGGACATCTGATACATGCAGTTTAAAGAAAATTGCCAAACTGTTTCACAAAGAAGCCATAGATTTATTATTTTTTTCATTCTTGTCAGCAATGCGTGAACATTATATTTGTTATGCATTTTTGCAAATACCTGAAATTTTCAACATTTAGAATTTTATTCTATACACAAAGTAGTACCACAATATGGTTTCCATTTGCATGCAATATTGATTAATAATACTGAATATTTTTTCCTGTACTTATTTGCCATTGGGATATATGCTTTTGGTTAAATACCTGTCAAGTTTGTACCCATTTTTTATTTTTTTTAATCTTATGATTAAATTTTAGAAGCTTTTTATTTATTCTATATACAACTAATTTACTAGATATAGGATTTGCACATATCTTCTTTAAACAAGTAGCTTTTCTTCATTTTTTTCTTCATTTTTCTAATAATGTCTTTGAGGGGCAAAAAAATTTTAATTTTTATGGAGTCCAGTTGTTAAAGATCAATTTTTGTAGTTTATTTCCTTTTGTAGCCTCTTTAAAATATCTCAACCAAAGGCTAGGTCACAAAATTTTATACTAATTTTGCTCCTGAAGCAGTTGTATTTTCTTATCTCTTGTACAGTCCTATGAGATATTTTGAGACATTTTTTATATGTTGTAAGCACTGAGGGTTGTTTTTGTTTTTGTTTTTGTTTTATTTGTATGCAAAAATTTCATTGTTTTTGGTAACTTTTACTGAAAACATTATGTCTTTCAATTTGAATTACTTAGTCATTTGTTGAAAATTACTCCATCACCTATGTGATATTCATTACCAAAAAAGTCTTTTTGGATTTTGTTTTTTTTTCCAATTTTTAAATTTCCATTCTGAAACCAGGAAACAGTATTGGTTAGTATGATTTCATAGTAGGTCTTGATATCAGGTCATGTAAATTCTTCAAATTTTTTGGGGGGTGCATTATTTTAGCTATTCTGAGGCATTTCCACATACATATATATTTTAGAATTATATTATGAATTTATACCAAACAAAACTTTCCTTCTCTTTTTTTATTGGGATTTAACTAACTATAGCACAATATAGAAGGAACTGACTTTTTAACAATACTGAATTCTCTGTTCAATGAGCATGGTGTTTCTTATGTATTTATTTCTTTAATTTTTTGCATAATTGCTCTTCAGCTTTCAATGGACACATTGACATATATTTTGTGAAGGTATATATAAATATACCACTTTCTAATGTTATTTTAAAAGTTTATTTTGACTTCTAGTGTTGGATGTAGTATGTATAAATATAATTGATAATATATTTATCTTGTATCTTTTGACCTTGCTAAACTCACTTATTAGTTTTGATAACTCTTGTAGAGACCTTAAAATTTTTCCTATAGCCTTCAGTTGTCGGCAAATAGAGTGTATTTTACTTATTCATTTTAAACTGGTATTTTATTTATTTATTTTTCTTTCTTTGTAAAAATGGTGATTGCATCCAGTACAATGAAGAATAAGAATAGTAAGAATACATATCCCTGACCTATTCTTAATCATAAAGGAAGTTGTTTTTGTTGTTTTTCCATTAAATATGATATTACTAAGAATTTTGGAGATATATCCTTTATTTCCTTTCTATTTTGAGTTTACAAAGTCTCTTTTTGCTTTCATCGATTTAAATTTTATCTCTCATTTTTATCTATATTGAGATGACTATATGGCTTTAGTTTTTTTTCTCTTTAGTCTATTAATATGGTGAATTTAATTAATTGATTTTCTTTTTATTTCTTTTATAAATTTTTTAAAGATTTATTTATTTTTTGAGAGACAGAGAGAGAGAGAGTGCGGTGAGGGAAAAGGTACAGGAGGAGCAGAGAGAGAAACCCAAGTGGACTCCAAACTGAGCATGGAGCCCCATGCGGGACTTGATCCCATGACCCTGAGATCACAATATGCGCTGAAACCAAGAGTCGGATGCTTAGACAACTGTGCCATCTAGGCGCCCCTGAATTAGTTGATTTTCAAATGTTAAAGGAGTTATATCCCTATGAAATAAAATCCATTTTGCCACAATTGATTATCTTTTTTATATTTTCTTAATATGATTTGGTAAAAATTTATGTTTTCCTATATTCAATTTGCTATAATTTTATTAAATTTTTTTTCTGTATTCATGAGAGATCTGGTCTATGGTTTTGTTTTCTCATATTGTCTTAGTTGATTTTGTTATCTGGGTAATATTAGACTTATAAAGTAAGTTGAAAAATTCTCTCCACTTTTATTTCTGGAAAAAATTGTGTAGAATTCGTATCTTCATTTCCTTAATAGTGTGATAGAATTCACTAGTAAAGCCATACTTTAAGGGATGTTTTGAACTACATATTAAATATGTTGAATGTATGTAGGGGTGGTTTGGTTATTTATTTCTTTTTGTGAATATTTTGGCATTTTGTATCTCTTAACTAGGTTGTCTACTTCAAGTTATCAAATATCTTGGGATAATATTACTGGAAATATTCCTTTATTATCCTTTTATTTTTTAAAGATTTTATTTATTTATTCATGAGGGACATACAGAGAGAGGCAGAGACATAAGCAGAGAGAGAAGCAGACTCCATGTGAAGAGCCCCGTGTGGGACTCAATCCCAGGACCCTGAAATCACAACCTAAGCCAAAGGAAGACATTTAATCACTGAGCCACCAATGTGCCCCTTTATTATCCTTTTAATTCTCATTATCTATATCATGTCACCTCTTTGTTTCTAAGATTTGAAATTTATATCTTCCTTCTTTTTTCTTAATATGCCTCACTAATTCACCTGGTTCACTGATCTTAACTGATCTTTAAAACTGACTTTTATTCTCTTTGTTTTATGGGATAAGTCATTTATTTCCATTCTGATATTTATTGTTCCTTTTCTTTTATTTACTTTGAATTTAATTTTCTTTTTTTTTTTTAGGGGACCTTTTGATAATATCAGGTTGGAGATATTTCAGGACATTCCTAGTTATCACAGTGATGTGTGAATGCTATTGTCTTGTAACGCTGTGGTTCAGGAAAACTAACTATGCAATATTCTATACTTTGAAGGATACTTTATTAAAGAGTAAATAACCATCATTATCTTAGCACATATTTATCAGTTTGGAAATTTCCTCTGTTAAGATGCAAGAGTAATACAGTTTGCTGGGGAAGATAGAGGTCAGGCAAAATATATTTTGGGTCACATGAAAGCACTAAACTACATGTGACAAGAGTCTACAGAAGGTAGTGACAAATTAATGACCACTGGAAAGGTCCAAAAAAAGGTATCTGCGTTGTGATTCTTGACTTAAGTTTGTACTATTTTTGATGATTTTCCTAAACATTACAAAATGTTATTCATGTCATTATAATAAGGAAGAGCAAATATTAATTTGTAAACCTCATGAAAGGACTAAAAATAAATATTTTTAATTCATTGCCTTGGTGAGCTCCTTCAAATATAATTTTAGACACCCAGCGGACTGAACTTGCTCCCATTTGATAAGTTGTAAAACGCTTTAATTTATACAGAAAGCCATACGTACAATCTAATACCACCTAAATCCTTGAAGGATTCTGTTTAACACAGCACTAAAAGTACTGCATTGATATTGCCTATTTCTATGCAAAAAGACAGAAAATGGATCATTTGGAAGAAACTAATCTGTATGTACTCCTAGGTTTAATTTTCTGAAGCCTTAGAATCATTTGTATTTAAATTGACTAATATTTCTAGTTTATCCAACTTTTAGGAATATAAAGTTGCAGATCACAAAAATAGTGTTTTCTTTAAAAGATAAGAAAACACATTTTCTGAATCTTCTCAGAGTAAATATATTTCAAAAAGGCTTTAACATTTTTACTTTTTTTTTCCTCAAAAAGTATTTTTGGATTTATAGCTATCATCTACTATCCTCTGCTTTATCAACTTACCAATTCCTAATAAGGATAAATATGTAAGGTTTGTTCATTCCAGTCATTATGAAGCACCATGTGGAACTTACCACAATAAAGTTGAATGAATATTTTATAATTTACAGCAAAGATAATTTTAGTTCAAAACTTGCATTTATAGCTTCTTGAATGTTATCTTTGTCATTCTACTTATTTTTGTTTTTAAACCTGCACTGGGAAAATTCCATAAGTGTCCCTCATATCCAATGCTTTCCCTTTTATGGCCTATAAATATCATTACTGTCTACATATTACATTGTTATTGTTTCTCAAATAATTTTGGAAAAATATTTTTAAATTTAATTATTTTAATCACTTTGTTTTAAACAACTAAAACATGAAATAAATGAGAATATTTTATCAGTAAAATTTTTGTTAAATCTTTCAATAAAATGAATTTGATATACACTCAACCACTGTAGAGAGATTAGACTTAATTTAGAACAATTTAAGCACCCAGCAATTCTAAATCAAATCAATACATGAATAACTTGACAAAAATGAACAAAAATTGATCTCTTTGATATTATTAACCAAAGTTAGAGGATTCAGAGATAATTCATACTGATGCATTTCCACAACTAATGGAATAACTTAATAAATTATATTATGAATAAATTAATTATAATGGAAAGTTGTCATAACACTTATTTTCTGGGATCAATGGCAATTCACATTTTCTACTTTAATATTTTTAATTTAATATACTCTGTACTTTGCATGCTAGTCTGACTTAAAATCTCATCAGAGTTGATATACAGTTGTTATTGAAAATACACAGTTCTTGTGAAGTGATTCTAAAGAATCTTTTTTTTTTATTTGTTTTACAAATGGAGAGACCTCATAGATCAAAGTGAAAAGAAAATAAAAAACAAACAAATATACAATAGAAACAGAACTTTCTAATCTAAGCAGTTCTTTCAGTATAGTCTTTTTAAGCATGAAGAGCTAGTACAAAGGTTTGGGTGTATTTTTCCATCCATATTTTTTTCTCCCAATAAAACTTTTCTTTGCTTATCCCAGGGAGGTAAGGGAAAAAAAGGACACAATTCATATTTAATAGGATTTTATAAAAAGAAGAAAAATGTAGGTGTTCTTGGGTTACTCTGTTGGTCTGACTCTTGATCTCAGATCAGATCTTTATCTCAGCGTTGTGAGTTCCAACCATGCACTGGACTCCATGATAGGTGTGGAGCCCACAATATATATATCATTATATTTCGTATGTCCTACCTTCCATTTGTAGGCCACAGAAAAATGAATGACTGGGTAAAAATGCTATCTGATATGGATAAATATAATTTAGTCAGTTGACTGTATCATGAAATTAAAAAAAGAAGAAAGAAAGAAAGAAAGAAAGAAAGAAAGAAAGAAAGAAAGAAAGAAAGAAAGAAAGAAAACACCAAGCATAAAATGTGGAGTAAGGGAAATCACTGAACACTAAATGAATTAGTTTAGCTACATATTCACAGACTCAAAGAGTGTTAGAACTGGGAGAGACTTTTGAAATTATGTTATTTCACAGATTAAGGACTTTTTGCTATGAGCTCAATAAATTTTGGTGATTAATTTGATATGTTTTTTAACTTTTATAAGCCAATTACTTTTTATTACTTTTCATGATAAAAAACAGACAGAGGAGTAGAAACTTCTAATTTAAAAAAGGCATTCAACTTTAGTCTTATTTTATTTTATGAAGGTAGAGATGGGTGAAGAGAAAGCCAGTTAAAAATGAGTGTTTTGCATTGAAGCTAGCTTATAAGAAAAACTTGCTGTCTGTCTGAATATCTTTTATCTCTGAATGTAGTCTTTATCATTTTGATATTAAAAACATATGCAATTACCTAGTTCAGGGAAAATCATAGTGATATAAGAAATAACATTTAAAAATTAAAAATGAAAAATTAAATGGAACCCAGAATGTATGTAGGAACAATTTATAGGGTAAAATGAATACGTAGACTAAAAAATGTCCATAGATTACTTTAATACTGGATTTGAAGTGGAATGGAGAAAACTTGTTAGTTTCCTAAAACATAAAAACAAATAATTCTAGATAATTACTTTATTAATATAAGCTAGTTTTTATCACATTTCAAAATTAACTTAAAAATGAGAGGCAGAGCTCTGATACAAACACAATTATATATAAATATGGAATGGCTGTAGGTTTATAGATATATAGGTACAGATATAATTTTTAGAGCCTCCAAATCTCTAAAACAAGGAACTCTATTGCATTGCATAACTTTTACTAAATTCATGACTATATATATATATATATGTATATATATATATATATATTTAATTCCAGTGTAGTTAACAAGAAAATTTTAAGACACAATCTCATGTATCTTGAGAGACACTCTAATCCTTAAGCTTTATTATCTATAACATTTTATTGTACTTAGTACTCTCCTTTCTCTAACCATTTGTATTTTTTAAGCTAAGAATACACGAGCACTTGATGTGTCCTAAAGCCATGCTGTGTGCCTTTTCCCCAGAGCTCTCATTCACAGGACTATTACAGAATACAGTATCATACTCCTCTCACTGAAAACAGAAAACAAAAATCTCTGCTCAAATTTTTGAATCAAACTGATTATTGCTACTGTGTCACAGTTTGCCCTTATATTAGATTTCAACCAAATTCAATTACACAGTGTGCTCCTTGCTGCCATGGGATGAATGGCAGGACAAAGATGAATGAACACAACAGCTGCAACTGATTGATCCCAACATGCCCGCAGGTTGATTAATGTGTCTAGAAGCAAAATGAAAAATAGTATTCATCTGTAACTACTGGTCAATTTTTAAATTAACTGAAAATTTCATGAAATATGTAATTAATAGAATTTTCTGTAATATTTTGAGATTGCAAAACAAATGTATAGAACTATTTTTTTTCTTAAGTAGATACTTTAAAACAATAATATTTGTCCCAGGTACTTGAATTTCTAATATTTATAGCATTTATTTGTTAAAAAGAATAAAATATATAATGGTAATGAGGATATAAACAAAATTCAAAAGAATAAATGGCAACCTATATGATTTGGAAATATTTTTACGTCTAAAATTTGCTATTAATAGGTGCTGCTGACATTTAAAATGTCAAGCAGTGGAGATGCCTGGGTGGCTCAACATCTGCCTTTGGCTCAGGGCATGATCTCTGTCCTGGGATCGAGTCCCACATCAGGCTCCCTGTGAGGAGCCTGCTTATCTCTCCCTGTGTCTGTGCCTCTCTCTGTTTATTTCTCATGAATAAATAGTCTTTTTTAAAAGTGTTATATTAAATGTTATTATTTTATATAATTTGGACTTGAGTATAGGATGGTTATGGTAAGTATAATTCTTTGATATGCCAGGGATTGTGATATACATGATTATGGAATTCAGATGATTTCTATGACAGTTGATGTGAAGATCTATTATATAATGGAGTATTAAATGAATCTTTAACTCATATGTTAGATATCTAATCCAATCATGATACCTAAAAGCAGATAATGGGTTTACTTATAATAAATGACAAGAAGTTAAAGGAGAAGAGTTTTTTTTTTTTTTTTTTTTTAAGATTGTATTTCTTCATGAGAGACAGAGAGAGAGAGAGAGACACAGGCAGAGGGAGATGATGCAGGGAGCCTGATGTGGGATTTGATCCCAGGTCTCCAGGATCGCCCTGGCCTGAAGATGGTGCTAAACCACTGAATCACCCGGGCTGCCCCAGGAGAAGAGTTTAAATTTGGTATTACATGTCAATATTTTTGTCAAAGAACTAGTAGGTACTTCAGTAATGAGAGTACGAATTTATGCCCATGTTATTGGAATCTCTTATAGCTCTAGGCCTTATGTCACAAAATAGGTAAGAAAGACCTAAACTGTCTTTATTCTGAGCCTTTCCATTTTTATTCTTTTGGAAGCTAAACTGTCTCCAGGTCCCTCCCTCAGCCCTAAGGATTTTCACTTACAGTGGAAGACAGTAAAATGGATTTAGGCATTTGGTAAGTGATTAGTTATGAATATATTGCATGGGCAATCTTGTCTTTGCGGGGGTTGGGAATTTATTTTTTTTATCTTTTGACAATTAATTAACAAATATATTTGACTGTTAATTTTACGAGTTTCATCAGACAGTGCAATAGTCCTTATACACTAAAAAAACTTGTTGTGAAATCTCATTTCTATTCCAATGCTTCCATTACAGAAGTGACTACTGTATAAGTTATGGGTTCTGCAGCAAACAACCTTATAATTTATCCATATCTCTATTAGTGGAAGCAGGGCCCCCAAAGGCCTCTGCTTAAGGCTATTTTGCATTATAATCAGATGGAACTTTGATAAAATTGACATTCTAGCTTCTTATTCAGAATTTATGTGACACATGACCATATCCAATTTGTAGATAAGATATTATAATAGAAAAAAAAGACTTCACGTGCAACGATTCAGCCTTTGGCTTTCCATATAAGCAAAGTATGCATTGGAATTCTAATAGCCATGTGAAATATTTTCTACACATGAATCTGTAGTTCCTTTTTTTTTGACTTAATAAAACTAGTTTCATCATGATTTTAAGGCAAGTGTCAAGATTATTATGTCTTAGTTCTTAAGACTACCTCTATGGAAGAGAAAATGCTAATAATAAGCTTTTACTAACCCTCTAATAAATAAAAATTGATTCTAGGAAAAGTCTGTGTGCTGCAGTAAATAATGTCTTACTGTAAAGGACTTCAAATAATACAAGCTTTAAGCATTTAATTTCAAGATAGTAAAGTTACATGATAGTAAAGTTACAAAAAAATACTAATATATATTTTTTTCATTCTGCTCCTGACTTTTGCTTTTGCTTTTGTCTCCCTTCCTTCCACCTTTTTTTTTTTTTTTTTTTTTGGGTATGCTAAATTTGAAATAAAATTGCTTTCCAAAGTAAGTTTATTTTTTCTTGATCATTTTTAGATTATACTTTCTGTGTGATTTAATTTTAATATATTAGATTATGTTAAGATTAAAATATGTGTGATTCAGTGTCATTTTTAAGTCACAATTTTATTCATATTTGATATGAAATCTTGAAATTTTTATAATTACTGTGAATGAACTGGAGATGTATTTATGTTTTTGTCAAGTAAATAATGAATAAGATATATTTTAATTTTACCTGTAAATAATGCTATTTTTATGTAAGTTTTTAGATTTGCATGGTTATGATCTTATTGGAAAACACAAACATATTAATAGATTCACCATTATTCTATTATTGCCTCATTTTTTCAGTTCACAGTTTAATTGGATACAATTTCTTATTATTTAGTGTTAGTGCAGTTAAATAATTTCTTAAATTAAGGCCATAAGATCTGAGGAATATTTGATCAACATCTTTATTTCTCTTTATTGTATGTGGAGTGAAGGTGGAAAGGGAGAGAGAGGGAGCTAGCTGCCTAGTATATGACTTCTACTTTTCCATTTTTTAAAATAGAATAACTTAAGAGAGAAGGACTTTCATTATTAGGTTTATCTTTCCTGGAAATTGGACAAAACAAAAAATAAATAAATGAAAAAATCAAATTTTCTGGGACTTTTTCCTGCTTAAAGTTATAATTTTGAATGTATAATCATGTCCTTGAGAGAGTGAATGCCATTGCTAAAATTTTCTGTTTTCAGAGTGCCAAATAAATCATGGAATTCTAAAGTTATTTTTACTTTTTTAATAGACTTGCTATACTAAAACAGAATTTTAAAACCTGTGACAACATTAAATTTTTAACATAAAGGTAAACCAATTATTGACTACCACCAAAAGAATGTTCTGATATTCCCTTTTCAACAAACACATTTCCCAGGAATACTTAAATATCTTTGTCATGGACTCTATTTTTGCAAGTCTGTGGATCATCTTCTCAGAATAATATTTTTAAATATAAAATATAATTACACACATTGTATTGAAATAGTCATCTATCTATCTACTTATTGACTTATTGATTAGTTGGTCTATATCTATCTATCTATCATCTATCTATCTATCTATCTATCTATCTATCTATCATCTATCTATCTATCTATCATCTATCTATCCTCTATCATCTATCTATCATCTATGCATCTTTCTCTATTAAAATAGTACCTAAAACCATCCGGTGACTTATTAATAATTACCATCATTGTAAGGCAGGGATTTTTTTAAAAGATTTTATTTATTTATTTGAGAGACAGAGAGTGAGCAAGAGAAACAGAACACCTCGGGGGGGTGCAGAGGGAGAGGGAGAAGCAACAGAGCAGGAAGCTTGACGTGGGGTTCTCTCCTGGAACTCTAGGATCAGGACCTGAGCTGAAGGCAGATGCTTAACTGACTCAGCCACCCAGGTATCCCAAAGAAGGGACTTTAAATCACATTTCAAAATTTGTAAACAAACAAAACAAAACAAAACACATAATTTGCTATGACACTATCTTGGGTGTTTAATGGTAATAAATTCATAGATAACTGTGAATGCTAATATGGTACCTTACCTATATTTATAGCTAAAGAAAACACTAAATTTCACTTAAAAATAAAGTGTAATTATTTTTTTCATCCAAGATCATGCAGCCTACCTATGGACATTTTTTCCACTAAGATGCATATTTTTATTGAAGTTATCATTATTATTATTATTAATTATTATTATTATTATGTAACAGGCATTCTTTCTGTTATAGTGGTTTTAATTTCAAGCATTTCCTTTGGATTCTTTTATCTCTCTCCTTATATGAATGTTTGTTTTTTCCATATGGTGTACTTTTTACAGTAGAGTTCTTAGCATATTAATCAAAGTTGTTTCAAATTCTGGCCTGATATTTTACCTATGGATTTTTTACTGTTGTCTGCGAATCCTCTCTTAAGAATCAGTAATCAGGGATGCCTAGGTGGCCCAGTGGTTGAGCATCTGCCTTAGGCTCAGGGCGTTGATCCTGGGGTCCTGCGATGGAGTCCAGAACTGGGCTCCCAGCAAGGAGCCTGCTTCTCCCTCTGCCTTTGTCTCTGCCTCTCTCTTCATGCTTTCATGAATAAATAAATAAAATCATTAAAAAAGAGTTAGCAATTATATTGAATGTCTGATATTTCACTGTGATAGACACCTTTGCTATTCTGATGATAATTCCTATTCTAGAGGACTTCATCATCTAGCAGAAAAAACAAACAGTAGGACTGCAGTGATATAGTTCTGATCAATGTGATAAATACAATAGTAGAATCATGTGTTAATAAGTACTATGGGAACATATATGAGAGAACTAGCTTTCTAGAAAGTGGTAATATAGGAAACACAAAACATGATGGCATTTATGATAATTCCAGAAATATGAGAAATCCCATGGTACAAAGCATTGAAAGAGAAACATATCCAGATCTAGGCAATAACAAATTTTAAAGATCCAGAGGCATGACAATATTATGTTGCATGTTTTATTGTTATTATTTCTCCTGTGTTGTATTTTTCCTACATCATACATATATGAATCTACTCTTAGACCTTTTTTTGATCTGCAAGAAAGAAAAAATCAACATGTGATATATTATGTCACAGATTTAAATATCTATCTCTACTTATTCAGATATTTCAGAAAGTTTTTATTCCACCTTTATCAATATAAAGAATTCCACCTTTACCTGTGGTGGATTAGGTTGTATGAAACAAAATGTTCTTCAAAGTTATCAAAGCCTTAAACTATTGACCAAGATCCCAGAGAGATACAAACCCAGAGAGATGAGCTAAATTTTGGCATTCATTTTCCTTTTGAGAAAATGGCTAATCCAAAAAGCTACAACTGAATTGTAGGACTAGGAGAAGAAATCCATTAATGAGAACCATGTAAGTTAAGTTGAGCTATCCTGAGTTACATGGAGCAGCAGTGAAATTGAAGTTTAGAACTATCAATTAAGAGGACCCTGGCTAAGCATACCATGTCTCTTCTTTGAGAACCTTCTAAAGCATATATCATATCAGTAAACATGAATAAGAAATAGACATGTCCTTACCTATAGCAAAACCAAGCTCCAATGAGAGCTCAATCCAAACTGGCTTAAGATGGTCAGCCATAATTTAACTACCTTCCAAGGCAGTATTAACTTCTTTCTGAAGAAGATAACCTCAGCAGCGCCATACATTACATCTGAGTTTTTTTCTTAGAAATAGAAGTAACCCAGCATTCAAGAAAAAAATAAGATTTTCAGAAAAATAAAACAGGAACAATTCAAAAAATAAGATAGTAGAATGAAATACAGATGTAATTGATGAGTAAGATTTATGTTTTAAAATAAGTGATTGTCAAAAAAAAGTGATTATTAGAAATAGCAATAGAGGGGTTCATAAGAAGTCTGCAAAGGAGATAAGATACTAGGAAGGAACAATAGTTAAATAAATAATGGTGAAAAAATTCCAAAATTGACAAAATAGTTTATACCCAATGTTTGGAAGTTTCACAAAGTGTAACAGATTTAAAGGAAATACATCTGGTATGTTATATGAAAATTGATGAAATAGAATACAAAAATATAAAAGTAGCTAGAAAGCAAAGACCAATGTAAGAATGGTAGTTCACTGTAAGAATAATAGAAGCCAGAAATAATAGAAAGCAGAAAGCTATCAAATTATGCCATCAAAATGCTGAAAAAAGAAGAATAATGCCAACATGGAATGCCAAATTCAGCAAAATTTCTCTTCAAATAAAAAGGAAAATAAATACATTTTTTAAAGAAAAAAAACTACTAAAGAAATGTGTAACTAGTATAACATGATAATGGAAAAATAAAAACAATTTTTTAGGTCAAATGAAAATTATTCCCTATTGACGCAAGTCTAAATGAATAGAAATAAAGGTTAAATACATGTAATAATTTAAGTTAATATAGAGTCTACACTGATAGCCATAATTTCTTTCCTTTTTTTCCAAGTTTTGATTTAAATAATAGTTAACATATTGTAATATCAGTTGCAGAAGTAAAATTTAGTAATTCATTGCTTACATATAACACCTAGTGCTCATCACAAGTAGCCTCTCAAATATCCATTTATCCAAGCCCCCACTCCCTTCCCTCCATCAACCCTCAGTTTGTTATCTATAGTTAAGAGTCTCTTATGGTTTGCTTCCTCTCACTCTCTCTTTTTCCCCTTTCCCTATGTTCATTTGTTTTGTTTCTTAAATTTCATATATGAGTAAAATCATATAGTATTTGTTTTTCTCAGTGACTTATTTTGGTTACCATAATGCACTCTAGATTCAAACATGTTGATGCAAATGGCAAGATTTCATTGTTTTTGATGCCTGGGGAACTCTTTATCTCTCCTATTCTGAATGCCAACCTTGCTGGATAAAGTATTCTTGGCCGCACATTTTTCCCATTTAGCATATTGAATATATCACACCACTCTCTTCTGGTCTGCCAGATTTATGTGGAAAGATCTGCTGCTAACCTTATTTGTCTTCCCTTGTAGGTTAGGGATTTGTTTTCCCTTGATGCTTTTAGGATTCTTTCCTTATCTCTGTATTTTGAAAGTTTTTTTTTTTTTAAGATTTTATTTATTTATTCATGAGAGACACACAGAGAAAGGCAGAGACATAGGCAGAGGGAGAAGCAGGCTCCCCACAAGGAGCCAGATGTGGGGTGCCATCTGGGATCTGGGATCCCAGGATTACACCCTGAGCCGAAGGCAGATGCCCAATCGCTGAGCTACCCATCCATTCCAGTATTTTGCAAGTTTTACTCCAGTATGTCTTGTTTGCTGTCTTTTGTTGATTTTGATGAGAGTTCTCTGTGTCTCCTGGATTAGGAGGACTGTTTCCTTCTCCATCATAAGAAGTTTTTAGCTACAATTTCCTTAAATAAACCTTCTACCCTTTCCTCTCTCTTTTTCTTCAGACTCCTATGATATGAATGTTATTATGCTTTATGACATTTTAAGTTCCTTAAGTCTACATTTGTGATCCAATATCTTTTCTTTCCCTTTTATTTCAGCTTCATGACTTTCCATAATCTTATCTTCAGTATCACTTATTGTTTCTCTGATTCTTCCATCCTTGTGACCATTATATCCAGTTGGTTTTGCATCTTGGTTAAAGCATTTTTTTTTTAAATTTCAGCCTGAATAGTTTTTAGGTCTCTTATTCCTACTGCAGGGGAACCCCCTAGTTTCTTCTATGCTTTTGTCAAGCCCACCTAATATCCTTATAATTGTTATTTTAAATTCTCATACGGGCATATTACTTATTTCTGTTTTGATTAGATGCCTGGTCATGACCTCTTCTTGTTCTTTCTTTTGTGATGAAATCCTTCATTCTTGGCATTTTGTCTAGTTATCTGTTTTCTATGTGTTTTAAGAAAGCCTGTTATGTGTCCTGCTCCTAAAAGTCATGGCTATATTAAGAAGTCATACACTGTCCTAGGACTGGTGCTTCCGGAAGTGCTTTTGGTGTATGCTGTCTGCACTCTGCTTTTATGTTTTGGCTGCTCTTTCCCTCAGATCAGTCCTCTGCAGAGTTTCTCCTAACCTGCTGTGGGGAGTTTTTGAACCTTGTCCAGTGTGTAGTAAGTTTGAACTAGGTGTGTTTGGGTCTGCTTGTTAAGGAAGGCTAGATCGTATCTCCCCCAGAGCTGAAGCTTTGCAGCTGTCTATAGTCAGTAGAGTTGATGCTTGCAGGGGTTTTGTGCTGGTAGGGAGGGACCTCTGCTGCTCAGGCTCTCAGCCACACATGCCCTTAGAAAAAACAAAGCAGAACAAAACAAAAAACCTACAGAGCTCAGGTGGGTAGGGTCTGTGTAAGCGGCTCAAGCCTCCACTATGTGTTGCACCTGTCTCTAAGGCCCATCTGTGCTGATGGGAGGGGTGATAAATGGTTCCCAGAGAGGGGAGTTCTCACCTGCCACTATTCAGGGAGCCCTCACAGAAGAGTACACAATCTCCCCCTCTTCTATCCCAGGCTCCTGTCAGATCCCTGCCTTTACCACGTCTGTGTCCGAGCCACCTGCCTGCCTGGTGGCTCAGTGCTCCTGTATTTTATTTCAGGCACTTGGCTGGGTTATAAAATTCCAAATTTTAGGAACCCAGTGCTGTGCTGATCCTCCAACAGATGGTCTCACAGAGCTGTGGCTGATGCTGGTTTGTCCCAGACAAGTAGTCACATGATGGCACAGAGGCTCAGAATGGATGGTAGAGTGCAGCCAAAATCCAGCTTCCAGGTTGGCTACCCTCAGCAGGTGCCTCTGTGCTAGGCTAATTAGCCTGGCAGCTCAATTGCACCTGCTGGCTCTTTTGTCCCCTGAGAGGCAGTGCCACCTCTCCCAAATTACTCCAAAAAGAGGATCTGTCTCTCCCTGTGAGACTCAGAGGACAACTCAGACCATGCTCTTCATTCCATGCCTCTGCCCTCCTCCACAGGAGCACCACTACATCCTCTGATCTTGACACTGGAGATGGCACAGACTTCTAAAACTTCAAGCTTTGAGCTCTGTTGCTTGTTAAAACTTGTGATAATAAGCCCCCCCCCCTTATTTCCCAGTCAGTGGTTTTGGGGAAGTATTTTTCTTGTGTGATTGCCCGTGGGCTGCTCTTCTCTGTTTCTCTCCCTTTTTCTACGATTAGGGCTCCCGCACCATCACAGCAGTGTTAATTTTAATCTCCCCCAAATCACCTTTCCACCCTCCTACTTTTCACAATGTGGCTGCTTTTATCCGCCTAGTCATACAGTTTGTTCTCTCAGCCCTTTGATCAATTTCTTGGGTGTTCAGAATGATTTAATATTTATCTAGCTGTGTTCAAGGGATGAAGTGAGTATAGGTTCCCTGTACTACCCAGCTATCTTAACTCCTCAATTGGAAGCCGTAATATCTTGGGAAATTTAAATATGTGAATAAAACAAAGTGGGCACTTGGGTGGCTCAGTGGCTGAGCATCTGCCTTTGACTCTGGTCGTGATCCCAGGGTCCTGGGATTGAGTCTG
Source organism: Vulpes lagopus (assembly GCF_018345385.1). Classification (NCBI taxonomy): domain Eukaryota; kingdom Metazoa; phylum Chordata; class Mammalia; order Carnivora; family Canidae; genus Vulpes; species Vulpes lagopus. Next base: position 77,143,102 of record NC_054835.1, on the reverse strand, counting down.
CATTGGGCTCTCTGCAGGGAGCCGCTTCTCCCTCTGCCTGTGTCTCTGCCTCTCTCTGTGTCTCTCATGAATGAATAAATAAAATCTTTTAAAAAAAGGAATAAAACAAAGTGCCAATATCAGAAAAGAGAGAGAAGTAAATGAGAGGTAACATCTCAATTTCTTGCATTGACCTGTAGGTGGTGAAATAATAATTTTACTTATAATATGACAAGGATGCATGTAGAAACCTCTAGGGTGGGAATCGGTTTGGCGCCTGCCTTTGGCCCAGGGCGCGATCCTGGAGACCCGGGATCGAATCCCACGTCGGGCTCCCGGTGCATGGAGCCTGCTTCTCCCTCTGCCTATGTCTCTGTCTCTCTCTCTCTCTGTGACTATCATAAATAAATAAAATTTTAAAAAAAGTAATAAAAAAAAAGAAACCTCTAGGGTAATCATTAAAATAACAGTACAATAATATGGGATTAACAAGTTAAGAGATATATGTAAAATAATACAAGCATGATTAGTTTAATAGATGACCAAAAAGAAAAAAATTTTTTTTTAAAAAAATAGATGACCAAAAAGGAAACACAAAGGAATAGATAAGAATGGAACAACTAGAACATAAATGGCAAGATGACTTATAAATCCAAATGCATGGACAACTGTATCATAAAAAACAAAACAAAACAAAAGCAAACATCCTCACCCCAAAACCACACAAACAATTTAAGAAAGTAATAGTTGAGACTAGAGGGGGTAGGAAAAAAAAAAAAAAAACACTGCCAATTAACTTAAACAAGGCATAAATTAGGATACATTTTATTATAAGTAAAAGGACAAAATATATATTACATAAACACTAGCTAAAGAAAACTCCTACAACTTTTTCTACAAGAAAAAGTAGCAGGGGCGGGGCAAGCTAGTGGGAGAGCAGGGTCCGCACCTCACCTGGTCCCACCGACTCACCTGGATAACTTTCAAACATCCTGAACACCTACAAATCCGACCTCAGATTTACAGAGAGAACAGCCAGGAGGCTACCGAGAGAAGGGTTTGTGCTTCTAACAAGTAGGAAGGCGGAAAAAAATAAAAAAAGAACCAGTGGGGGAGGCCCCGGGGAGCCGGGCTGAGGCCCCGGGAGAGCCCCCGGGACAGGAGAGCCCCGCCCGGAGCAGCGGGAACCTCACCAACCCCCCGATTCCTCCCGGAGAAGCCTCGCAGGGACCTGGGGCAGGGCCGGGAGGGGCCGCGGGGAGAAGCCGGGGGTCGGGCGGGGGCTCTGGGGGGCGGGGGGGCTGCACCTGCTGCCTTCGGAGCCGCACCGGGGAGCGCGATGCCCGCGGGCAGGCCCCGACCCCAGGGCTCCGGGGACACGGCCGGGATCCTGCTCCCCCCGGGACAGGCGGAGGCGGGGAGGGCCCAGGACGGCGAGGACACTCCTGCCCCGGGGCCCCCAGCTGTGCAGGGCAGCGCCCCCCACCCCGGGAGCACCCAGGCCCCTGCGGACCGGGAGACTGCGGTGGTTCCTGGGGAGCTGACTCCAGGGCTGGGGACCTGGCCGCCGCCGGTGGTGGTGTCCCTCCTGGGGTCACCCTGTGCCTGGGATGAAGCAGGGGCACCAGGGAACAGGGGCCTCACGGGGTGAACAGGTCCCACTGGGCCGTGCACCTGGTGGGGGGGGCAGCTCCCCCAGGTGCACACACCTGAGAACCAGCATAGCAGCCCCTGCCCCAGAAGACCTGCTGGAAGGACAGGGGAAGAGCAAGTTCTGGACCGAGCAGCGCTGGGAAGCTCCAGGGGAAGTCGAGGGATTTACAGTATATAGAACGGGAGGGTACCCATCCTATTTTCTTGTCTTCATTATTCCAGTACAACTCATGTTTATATCAGACTGTAAATTGCCATTTTTTTCTCTTTTCCCACCTTACCTACAATATTTTACGACCTCTTCATTTTTAAGATTCTTCCTTTTTGACTTCCATATTTCTCAATTATAGGTCCTAGATATATTTTCCTCTTCTAGATTCCCTTCAACATAATCAACTTAATTTTGGGAGATAAACAAAATATGTTTTTTGTTTGTTTTGTGTTTTTTGTTTTCTCTGCCTCATTTTGTTCTACAATGGCAGAAGTTAACATCTTCTAAAACATGACCAACAGGCACCCAGAACCAAGTGGTACACCATGTTGGTTCATTCTGTGAGATTCCTCATTCCCATTCTGCCCCCCTCTTTTATCTCACTTATGTTTTGGTGGTCAATGGTAGAGCCCTCTACAAGTATTTCTGGTTTATATAAATTTGGGACTGAGACTAACATACAGAGACTGGGACTAACATACAGAACTTAATATACTCAGAACCAAGAGGAACACCCTCTAGAACCCCTCAGGTAGACTACATTCTCCCTCCACTACAATGTCATCACCACCACCATCTCACAGCTCCCCTCCCATTTTTAAATTTTCTTTCTTTTATCTTTTCTTTCTTTTCTTTCTCTCTTTTTCTTTGGGATTCTTGGCCTTTTATTTTTTACTATTTTGTTTTAAAAATTGTTTTTCACTTTAGTGGTCCTTTTTGTTTTATTTTGTTCTGATCTTTGGTTTCAATTTCTGGTCTCTGACCTTTGCAGAATCATCTAGGGTGAAATTTATTTAGGTTGTGGTTGATATTCTGGACATAGCCCACTCATACAGCAACTCTTCACTGAGCAAAATGACTAGAAAGAAGAACTCACCACAAAAGAAAGAATCAGACACAGTACTCTCTGCCATAGTTACAGAATTTGGATTACAATTGGATGTCAGAAAGCCAATTCAGAAGCACAATTATGAAGCTACTGGTGACTCTGGGAAAAAGGATAAAGGAATGAAGAGACTTCATGACTGCAGAATTTAGATCTAATCAGGCTGAAATTAAAATCAATTAAATGATTGCTGAGGCGAGGACTTCCAGAACGATGTTGAACAGCAGTGGTGAGAGTGGACATCCCTGTCTTGTTCCTGATCTTAGGGGAAAGGCTCCCAGTGCTTCCCCATTGAGAATGATATTTGCTGTGGGCTTTTCGTAGATGGCTTTTAAGATGTCGAGGAAAGTTCCCTCTATCCCAACACTCTGAAGGGTTTTGATCAGGAATGGATGCTGTATTTTGTCAAATGCTTTCTCTGCATCTAATGAGAGTATCATATGGTTCTTGGTTTTTCTCAATCAGACAACAAAAAGACATTAAAGGCATTCAAATTGGCAAAGAAGAAGTCAAACTCTCCCTCTTCGCCGATGACATGATACTCTACATAGAAAACCCAAAAGACTCCACCCCAAGATTGCTAGAACTCATACAGCAATTTGGTAGCGTGGCAGGATACAAAATCAATGCCCAGAAATCAATGGCATTTCTATACACTAACAATGAGACTGAAGAAAGAGAAATTAAGGAGTCAATCCCATTTACAATTGCACCCAAAAGCATAAGATACCTAGGAATAAACCTAACCAAAGAGGTAAAAGATCTATACCCTAAAAACTATAGAACACTTCTGAAAGAAATTGAGGAAGACACAAAGAGATGGAAAAATATTCCATGCTCATGGATTGGCAGAATTAATATTGTAAAAATGTCAATGTTACCCAGGGCAATTTATACGTTTAATGCAATCCCTATCAAAATACCATGGACTTTCTTCAGAGAGTTAGAACAAATTATTTTAAGATTTGTGTGGAATCAGAAAAGACCCCGAATAGCCAGGGGAATTTTAAAAAAGAAAACCATATCTGGGGGCATCACAATGCCAGATTTCAGGTTGTACTACAAAGCTGTGGTCATCAAGACAGTGTGGTCCTGGCACAAAAACAGACACATAGATCAATGGAACAGAATAGAGAACCCAGAAGTGGACCCTGAAATGTACGGTCATCTAATATTCGATAAAGGAGGAAAGACTATCCATTGGAAGAAAGACAGTCTCTTCAATAAATGGTGCTGGGAAAATTGGACATCCACATGCAGAAGAATGAAACTGGACCACTCTCTTTCACCATACACAAAGATAAACTCAAAATGGATGAAAGATCTAAATGTGAGACAAGATTCCATCAAAATCCTAGAGGAGAACACAGGCAACACCCTTTTTGAACTTGGCCACAGTAACTTCTTGCAAGATACATCCACAAAGGCAAAAGAAACAAAAGCAAAAATGAACTATTGGGACTTCATCAAGATAAGAAGCTTTTGCACAGCAAAGGATACAGTCAACAAAACTAAAAGACAACCTACAGAATGGGAGAAGATATTTGCAAATGACATATCAGATAAAGGGCTAGTTTCCAAAGTCTATAAAGAACTTATTAAACTCAACACCAAAGAAACAAACAATCCAATCATGAAATGGGCAAAAGACATGAAGAGAAATCTCACAGAGGAAGACATGGACATGGCCAACATGCACATGAGAAAATGCTCCGCATCACTTGCCATCAGGGAAATACAAATCAAAACCACAATGAGATACCATCTCACACCAGTGAGAATGGGGAAAATTAACAAGGCAGGAAACCACAAATGTTGGAGAGGATGCGGAGAAAAGGGAACCCTCTTACACTGTTGGTGGGAATGTGAACTGGTACAGCCACTCTGGAAAACGGTGTGGAGGTTCCTCAAAGAGTTAAAAATAGACCTGCCCTACGACCCAGCAATTGCACTGTTGGGGATTTACCCCAAAGATTCAGATGCAATGAAACGTCGGGACACCTGCACCCCGATGTTTCTATCAGCAATGGCCACAATAGCCAAACTGTGGAAGGAGCCTCGGTGTCCATCGAAAGATGAATGGATAAAGAAGATGTGGTTTATGTATACAATGGAATATTACTCAGCAATTAGAAACGACAAATACCCACCATTTGCTTCAACGTGGATGGAACTGGAGGGTATTATGCTGAGTGAAATAAGTCAATTGGAGAGGGACAAACAGTGTATGTTCTCATTCATTTGGGGAATATGAATAATGGTGAAAGGGAATATAAAGGAAGGGAGAAGAAATGTTGGGAAATATCAGGAAGGGAGACAGAACATAAAGACTCCTAACTCGGGGAAATGAACTAGGGGTGGTGGAAGGGGAGGAGGGCGGGTGTTGGAGGGGAAGGGGTGACGGGCACTGAGGTGGACACTTGACGGGATGAGCACTGGGTGTTTTTCTGTATGTTGGTAAATTGAACACCAATAAAAATTAGTTTAAAAAAAAATCAATTAAATGAGATGCAATCCAAACTGGAGGTCCTAAAGATAAAGATTAATGAGATGGAAGAGAGAGTGAGCAACATGGAAGACAAGTTGATGGCAAGGAAGGAAGATGAGGAAAAAAGAGAAAAACAATTAAAAGACCATGAGGAAAGGTGAAGGGAAATAAATGATAGCCTCAAAAGGGAAAAAAAATCTATGTATAATTGGGGTTCCAGAGAGTGCTGAGAAGGACAGAGGGCCAGAAAACGTATTTGAACAAATCATAGCTGAGAACTTCCCTAATTTGGGGAGGGAAACAGGCATTCAGATCCAGGAGATAGGGAGGTCCCCCCAAATCAATAAAAACCGTTCAATACCTCAACATTTAATAGTGAAACTTGCAAATTCCAAAGATAAAGAGAAAATCCTTAGAATAGTAAGAGACAAGAGATCCCAAACTTATATGGGGAGAACTATTAGATTAACAGCAGACCTCTCCGCAGAGACCTGGCAGGCCAGAAAGGGCTGGCAGGATATATTCAGGGTTCTATATGAGAAGGACTTGCAGCTAAGAATACTTTATCCAGCAAAGCTCTCATTCAGAATAGGAGAGATAAAGAGCTTCCAAGATAGGCAGAAACTGAAAGAATATGTGACCTCCAAACCAGCTCTGCAAGAAATATGAAGGGGGGGCCTGTAAAAGAAAGAGGAAGCCAAAAGAAATAATCCACAAACACAGGGACAGAATAGGTATTACGATGACACTCAACTCAAATCTTTCAATAGTAAATCTGAACATTAATGGGCCAAATGATCCCATCAAAAGATGCAGTGTTTCAGACTGGATAAAAAAATAAGACCCATGATTTGCTGTCTACAAGAGATTCATTTTAGATGTAAGGACACCTAAAGCCTGAAATTAAAAGGTTGCAAAACCATTTACCATTCAAATGGTCCTCAAAAGAAAGCTGGGGTAACAATCCTCATATCAGATAAATTAATGTTTATCCAAAAGACTGTAGTAAAAGATGAAGAGGGTCACTATATCATACTTAAAGGGTCTATCCAACAAGAAGGCCTAACGATCATGAATATTTATGCCCCTAATGTGGGAGCTGCCAAGGATATCAATTAATAAACAAATTAAAGACATACTTATATAATAAAACACTAATGGTAGGAGACTTTAACATGGCACTTTCTGCAAATGACAGATCTTCTAAGCACAACATCTCCAAAGAAACAAGAGCCTTAAATGATACACTGGACCACATAGATTACACAGATATATAAAGAATTTTGCATCTGAACACAACTGAATACACATTCTTCTTCTTTTTTTTTTAAATTTATTTATGATAGTCACAGAGAGAGAGAGAGAGGCAGAGACACAGGCGGAGGGAGAAGCAGGCTCCATGCACCAGGAGCCTGATGTGGGATTCGATCCAGGGTCTCCAGGATTGCGCCCTGGGCCAAAGGCAGGCGCCAAACCGCTGCACCACCCAGGGATCCCAGAATACACATTCTTCTTAAGTGCACATGGAACTTTCTCCAGAATAGACCACATACTGGGTCACAAATCAGGTCTCAACCAATACCAAAATATTCAAATTGTCCCCTGCATGTTTTCAGACCATAATGCTTTGAAACTAGAACTCAATCACAAGAAGAAATTTGGAAGAAACTCAAACACATGGAGGTTAAAGAGCATCCTGTTCAAAGATGAATGGGTCAACCAGGAAATTAGAGAAGAATTAAAAAAATTCATGGAAACTAATGAAAATGAAGATACAACTGTTCAAAATCTTTGGGATACACCAAAAGCAGTCCTAAGAGAAAAATACATTTTAATACAAGCATCCCTCAAAAAATTGGAAAAAACTCAAATATACAAGCTAACCTTGCAGCTAATGGAACTGGAGAAAGAACAGCAAATACAACTTACACCAAGGAGAAGAAGAGAGTAAATATAGATCTGAACAGACTCAATGAAATAGAGACTAGAAGAACTGTAGAACAGATCAACAAAACCAAGAGTTGGTTCTTTGAAAGAATTAATAAGATAGATAAACCTTTAGCCAGCCTTATTAAAAAGAAAAAAAAAAACCTCTAATCAATAAAATCACGAATGAAAAGGAAGAGATCACAATCAATACCAAGGAAATACAAATGATTTTAAAAACATACTATGAGCAGCTATATGCCAATAAATTAGGCGATCTAGAAGAAATGGATGCATTTCTGGAAAGCCACAAACTACCAAAACTGGAACAGGAAGAAATAGAAAACCTGAACAGGCCAATAACCAGGGAGGAAATTGAGCCAGTCATCAAAAACCTCCCAAGACACAAAAGTCCAGGGCTAGATGGCTTCCCAGGGGAATTCTATCAAACATTTATAGAAGAAACAATACCTATTCTCCTAAAGCTGTTCCAAAAGATAGAAAGGGATGGAGTACTTCTAAACTCATTTTATGAGGCAAGCATCACCTTAATTCCAAAACCAGACAAAGACCCCACCAAAAAGGAGAATTATAGACCACTATCCTGATGAACACAGATGTAAAAATTCTCAACAAGATAATAGTCATAGGATCCAACAGTACATTAAGAAGATTATTCACCATGATCAAGTGGGATTTATCCCTGGGATACAAGGCTGGTTCAACATTAGTAAAGCAATCAACGTGATAGATCATATCAACAAGAGAAAAAACAAGAATCATATGATCCTCTCAATAGATGCAGAGAAAGGATTTGACACAATACAGCATCCATTCCTGATCCAAACTCTTCAGAGTGTAGGGATAGAGGGAACATTCCTCAGCATCTTAAAAGCCATCTACAAAAAGCCCACAGCAAATATCATTCTCAATGGGGAAACACTGGGAGCCTTTCCCCTAAGAACAGGAACACGACAGGGATGTGAACTCTCACCACTGCTATTCAACATAGTACTAGAAGTCCTAGCCTCAGCAATCAGGCAACAAAAAGCATTCAAATTGGCAAAGAAGAAGTCAAACTCTCCGTCTTTGCAGATGACATGATACTGTACGTAGAAAACCCAAAAGACTCCACCCCAAGATTGCTAGAACACATATAGCAAGCAATTCGGCAGTGTGGCAGGATACAAAATCAATGCCCAGAAATCAGTGGGATTTCTATACACTAACAATGAGACTGAAGAAAGAGAAATTAAGGAATCAAACCCATTTACAATTTCACCCAAAAACATAAGATCTCTAGAAATAAACCTAACCAAAGAGGTAAAGGATCTATATCCTAAAAACTACAGAACACCTCTGAAAGAAATTGAGGAAGACACAAAGATGAAAAACATTCCGTGCTCATGGATTGGAAGAATTAATATTGTGAAAATGTCAATGCTATCCAGAGCAATTTGCACATTCAATGCAATTCCTATGAAAATATCATGGACTTTCTTCAGAGAGTAGGAAAAAAGTCATCTTCAGATTTGTGTGGAATCAGAAAAGGCTCCAAATATGGGAATATTGAAAAAGAAAACCATAGCTGGGGGCATCACAATGCCAGATTTCAGGTTGTACTACAAAGCTGTGGTCATCAAGACAGTGTGGTACTGGCACAAAAACAGACACATAGATCAGTGGAACAGAACAGAGAACCCAGAAATGGGTCCTCAATTCTGTGGTCAACTAATATTTGACAAAGGAGTAAAGAATATCCATTGGAAAATGGACAGTGTCTTCGATAGACAGACAAAAACGGATGTTTCATAAAAGAATCACTTCAGTGGAACACTTAACAAACAACCTAAATTTATTTTTACCTAATAACAGTCTAATGTACATGTATATACATATATGCATACAGATATATGTAGCAGTATTATATAGTATATATAATGTGAGACAATATATAATATATTATACATATAATATATACATAATTAGTCTGCATGACTGAGTTGTATTTTCCAAAAATAAGTTTTTTAACATTCAAAAAATATGTGCAATCAATATCATAATTATTAAATAATTGCAATGAAAGCATTAGTGTGATTAGAAACCCTTAGCAAACTATAAAATGAAAAGAAATTTCTTAATCAATAAAGCACATCAACGAAATTCTCCAGGAAATTGGAAATAAGAAAAGGATTCCAAGAGGCACCCAGATGTCTCAGTTAAGTATCTGCCTTTGGCTCAGGTCATGATCCCAGGGTCTTGGGATCAAGCCCCACATCAGGCTCCGTGCTCAGCAGGGAGTCTGCTTCTCTCTCTCCTTCTGCTCCTTCCCCCCCACTCATGCTGTCTCTCCTGCACATATTCTCTCTCTCTCAAATGAATAAATAAAATCTAGAAAAAAAAAGAGAATTTCCATTATCACCACCTCAATGTTACATTGGAGTAAAGTACATTGACAAGAAATTAAGGTAAAAGAAAATTAAAAGTTTAAGAAAATCCAATAATAAAACAATTAAATTTATAATGTGCAGAGTAAATATGAAAATAAATTTACTGATATCCAACAACAAAACTTAGAACATAAGTTATTAGAAAAAGTGCCAATCACAATAGCTTCAAAAACATAAAAATATAAATAATAACAAAATATATGCAAGAATTCTAGATAGAAAATAACAGACTATTATTTAACAAATTAAAGAAAATTAAACAAATAAAGAAAATCTACGAGTGTGCAAGTGCATTGATTAGAAGGCTCATTATACTTTATTATATATTTTTAAATGTAGATTCTATCAAATATTGTAAATTATGTCAATTTTACCTAATTATTATCCCTGATTCAATATAGTTCTAATGTGGTGGTTTTGTGGAAATCGAAAAGTTGATTCTAAATTTATAGGAATTGAAAAAATAAATAAAAAATAAATGTATATGGAATTGAAAACATTCAAGTTTATCCAAGGTAATCTTTCTTCATTAAAGTTAACTTACAAATTGCATTGTAACTTCTAGGCAATATGTATTTAAATTTTAGATGTAGAGGATCCCTGTGTGGCTCCACGGTTTAGCGCCTGCCTTCGGCCCAGGGCATGATTCTGGAGTCCTGGCATCAAGTCCCAAATCAGGCTCCCTGCAGGGAGTCTGCTTCTCTCTCTCTGTCTGTGTCTCTGCCTCTCTCTGTGTCTCTCATGAATAAATAAATAAAATATTTTAAAAAAATTTAGATGTATAGTTTGTTGAATTTTTACATAAGTATGACCTAAGGCAAATAACTTTTCATCTTCCCAGAAGATTTCCTCAAGCCCCCTCTGAGCAATTACCTCAACAGTAATCTCTGTTTTGGCCAATATCACTATAGATTGGTTTTGCACCTTCTTTGAACTTCATATAAATGTAAATAGTAGATGTCCTTTTGCATTTTATTTATTTCACTCATTTTAAAGCTTTAGACTCATTCATGTTTCTCCATTGAAAGGTTTTTTGTTTGTTTGTTTGTTTGTTTTTCTGTGATCGTGAATGGTTGGTAATCTCCCAAAGGCCAGTTTTGACATAAAAATATATTTTGCAAAAATATATATATATATATTTTGCAATTATTATAAGTTGTCATACCTTGTGGAAATTGAATCTTAATATTATCAAATATTTCATTAATATGTATTTACAATTTATTAGTTCAAAACTTTTCTTTGCCAGACAATCTATTAATTTTTGTAATTAAGTGAGTATGCAATAGGAGTCTCAGTTTCTTTGTTCCTGCAGCTTACAGTGTCAGAGAATGGGATTGATAAAAAAGATAATGTACATATAAATGCCTCTTGGGAGATTTATTTGATTAACTCATTTATGATGTACACATGGAATAAAAAGAGAACCAAGCTAGATTTTAACAGTGTGTGTCTGTAGGATGTCAGTAGCTCTTGCCTAGGAAACCTTCCCTTAGTAAATGATGTTTGTCCATCTGTTAAGTCAAAAGAGATAGGGCCTAGAACCTCAGAGAGGTGAGAGCATAGAATCTCAGAGAGAACTAATAGCATGGTCAAAGGCCCACTTGCAAATAATTCTCATATTCTGTTTTCATTTTTTCTGCTCTTATTAAATTTAGTATATAATGTGGAAGAAGACAATGGTCTCATACTAATATTTTCATCTGGAGGACTATCAGATAGATTTACTCCACTGATCTCATATCCTACCCTGTCATGCCTTTCTCTCCAGTAGCACAGGAGTGAATTATATGAGTGGATTTGTATTTGATAGATATATCACAACAGCTCTTAAGTCTTCTTTTTTTTAACTTGTCTGACTTTATGTGCTTTTGGGACCTTATTTTACTTTATTAAGATTTTATTTATTTATTCTCGAGAGACACAGAGACATAGAGGAAGAAGCAGTCTCCCTGCGGGGAGCCTGATGCGGGACTCGATACCAGGAGCATGGGACCACGCCCTGAGCCAAAGGCAGATGCTCAACCACTAAGCCACGTAGGTGCCCCTGCGGCCATACTTTAAGGGGCTTGCTTTCTCCTTGTAGATTTGAACAACAGTGTTGTAGTTCTACTTGTACCAGAGTGGATAAATCTACATCTGATTTAAAAATAAAGAAACTAAATATACCAAAGGATGAAGACAATTTCTATAATCAAGTTTATCAGAAATAAAGGTATTATTTTGATCTGCCTTTCCCTGATTTTTGTCTATATCCAGGTCAATCCTAAAACTATTTTTCAAGACTGGAGCTTTTTATTTTCCCAAATATTAACATATAAGCTAACTCAGCTGTTACGTAGATAGCTATTATATTTGCATATATTTATGCTGATCTAAAACATATTTTCAATACAAAGTGCAGATATCATTATTTGGCTCTCTATATCTCATTCATGAGTTTAGATTTGAATAAGGAATTTCATATTTCTTTGTTTCATTGTCATTTAAAATAAGGCATAAGTCAAAGAAATGATTTTTAAGACGAATTCCCTTACCTTATTCAAATTACCAAACTCTTCACTCGATGACACAGAATTTCTCCTAATCTCAAAGTAGTGCACATATCTTTGAGGACAGCCTCTAATCTTCTATTTTCAGTTACTGACCAATGCTGCAAATGTATTCTTTTCAATATCCCTTGAATGGTAAATATATGCTTTCAAGACTGATCATGGGGGAACACATCTCTGAGACCTTCATTGATTCAGAGTTGATATACTACTCCCTTGTGTTTCCATTCTAACATGAACACACTTCTAATTTATTGAGTCACTCTATTTGTATACTTACAGTATCTATCAAAATGACAGCTCGTAAATATCAAATTAATGAATAAATTAATGTATAGTTGGATTTTATTATCTTTTATAGCATATTATATTGAACAGGATATTTTAGGAAAAGGAATGCAATGCTGCCATAACTTAATTTTGTGACACTGTAGGAATGAAACAAATATATATATCCAGGAAGATATGTCATGAAATCTAGAAAATTATTAACATGTACATAAAGGAGAGCCATAAACTAAATATCCAGTTCCATTACACACTAATTCTTCCAACCCTAAGAAGTTGATTTATTTGACAATTTGGACCATAATGTGAATTTTTCTATCTTTGAGCTTTTTCCATTAGGCTTTCCCATTTATCTAACCATGTCTTCTGATTCACAAAGCAGTTACTGTTTTAAGAGCTCACAAACAAATTCCACTTGTTCCATTAAACTTTCCCTATACATCTCCACCAGTGGTTATACTTCATGTCATTTAAATTTTCATTAAAAAAGATCATTATAATTTATCAATGATACACTATACTAATCCTGTCCCCTAACATTTCCTCAACCATATATTTCTTAAAGATAATATTGGCTTATATCTTGCCTACACAATTAGATGTAAATGTCCTTGAGGACATGCCTGTTTTATGTCTGTTGACTTCTCTAGCTCAGAAAACTTCCATGTATATTTGTTCCTTATTTTTTATTAAAGAGTTACAGAAAAAAAAAAACCTGCTCTTGTATGTATAAAGCATATTTCTAGTACAGCAATTTCCTCTCATTCCAATATAGATTATTTTAATTACTATAAAATGTGACTTACAACTTCATATTTTGCTGGTTCTTCATGAATTATTGCCAATCAACTTGAGCAAAGGGGCATATAGTTTCCTGATTATCAGTATTCTATTCATTAAGACACAGCCTATGATGTGAACACAGCCTAATGCTTTGAAATGCCACTGAACTATGCCAATTATTTTTATATTGTTTTAAGTTGGAGTGGTATCACTTGGTAGTTCAATTGCTTTCAAGACCATTACAATTAAATGATGATGTGCATCACTTCTTTTGTATCCACACAGAAAACTGTACAAATATTATATACTGCTTACTGAGCTTTGCTGTATATGACTTAATTGTCTCTTTCTTAATGAATATACATATACTGCCTCTGGTAAACATTGCCCTGAAGTAAATGATCAGCATGAGCTTTTTATTTTGTCATAATCATGTGTCTTTTTTTTTTCATCTGTGGGCAATGATTAGTTATTTCATTTTATTATTTCATAGTTTTTTTCTTATTCTTATATTTCCTGAATGTTATTAAAGTCAAGTTACCTGATACAACAAAGATTTCCCCCCATAGCCATGACATTAGCTGTTTTCTATATATGAAAATATGACACAATTAAAAGTAGATTTGGGAATGCCTGGGTGGCTCAGTGGTTGAGCGTCTGCTTTTGGCTCAGGGCATGATCCTGGAGTCCTGGGATTGAGTCCCACATTGGGCTTCCTGCATGGAGCCTGCTTGTCCCTCTGCTTATGTCTCTGCCTTTTTCTCTCTCTGTCTCTCATGAATAAATAAATGAAGCCTTAAAAAAATAAAAGTAGGTTTAGAGGACTTGTAAATGTTTTATACTAATAAAAATATGATTAAATTGGTGTGACATAATTAATTTAATGAAATGAATAATATTTACTTCTGAAGCTTTCCTTTTATGCATTTTAGAAAACATTGCTCCACTATACACTAATTTTTATAATTTTAAAATCAAATATTTTATTTTTATTTTAGCTTTTTAAAGATTTTTATTTATGAGAGAGAGAGAGAGAGAGAGAGAGAGAGAGAGCACAAGCAGGGAGGAGGGGCAGAGAGAGAGGGAGAAACAGACTCCCTGCTGATCAGGGAGCCTGACTACAGGCTTGATTCCAGAACCCTGAGATCATGACCTGAGCCAAAGGCAGATGCTTAACTGACTGAGCCACCCAGGTGTCCCCCCAAATGCCAAAATTTTAAGTGATTTTTTAAAAACTTATATTTAAGTGTGGTTTCCATAAACAAAATTCACCAATTAACCAACTTCCAACAGCATAAATAACAGCAAAAACAAAAACAAAACTACAAAGAAACAAAACAAAATACAGGATGCCTGGAGAGCTGAGATTTTAAATTAAGTAAGGTTTGTTTAATCAACAACTTTTTGAAAAAAAAAATCAATGCCAAATCACAATGATAAGAGGCAAGATTTTGAAAATTATGGCTCTTTAAGGATCATGTCTGACCCATAGAGTTACCTGCTACTGCACAGTAGCTAAGTCTTAAAAGTAGATATGGAAGATTCCAATACAATGAAATTAACAGAATTCCAATTTTAAACTTTACAACAACTGGTCAAGTGAATAACATTGAATGAATATTTAAACTGAGGTGAATAGTTAAACATGGAGTTGTAAATGACAGGAGAAATGTGTTTTGTGGTCTTAATCTTTTCCTTCCAAACATTATCTTGCTTTCTTCATTATTCTTCTTCTTAATAACCATATACCTCCACTAGCAATGCACAACTAGCTCACTTGGAATATTAAATATTGGTTAACAGACAGAATATACAATTTACACAGCAGGATATCTCATTTATAAGTATCTGAATATAAAACTATTATTTTGCATATTTCAATTGTAATCATTGTCCCCTCTATTATCTACCTCTATTAGTTTTCTTTTCTTTTTTTTTTTTTAAGATTTTATTTGTTTATTCATGAGAGACACAGAGACACACACACACACACACACACACACACACACACAGAGAAGCAGGCTCCATGAAGGGAACTCGATGTGGGATTCAATCCCAGGACTCCAGGATCACACCCTGGGCCAAAGGCAGGCGCTAAACCGCAGAGCCACCTGGGGATCCCCACCCTATTAGTTTTCTAATATTTTTCTCTTTCTCCTTCCCTTATTTCCTTAACTTGTCTTTTTTTTTTTTTACTTCCTACCTATCTGCCAAAATCTATATTAAGTAATATTTTTCAGACTATAATTCTTAATAATCTTTCTTCCAAACCATCAAAATGTTTCTAAATATTTCAGCGTGAAGATCCTTGGTTAATTCCTCTTGCAGATTACATACCATTTTAAAGAAAGAGGAAATAAAAACAAGAATAAAATGATGTGCTTGTCAAATATGTAGCTCCAGAATGGAACAGTTTATGATTTTAGATGACTGCAAAATACTACTTTTATAAGTTTTCAGAAAATGTTTTACAACTCTTTGATTAGTTTGCTTTTTAAACTTAATTTATTTAGATAGAACCTGATCAGGGATGGATACAGAGAATCTCAAGCAGATTCTCTACTGAGCATGGAGCCCCATGTGGAGCTAGATTTCATGACCCCAAGATCATGACCCAAGCCAAAATCAAGTCAGTCACTTAACCATTTGAGCCACCCAGGTGTCCCTGGACTATGTTTTTTAAACTCTACATGTAATCAGTGCTTTAATCCTTGTTTATTATTCCCATATTTTCTCAATATGATCACAGCTGTACTTCAATTCATTACTTTACTTTTAATTACTTAACATGTTAAGTAAAATTTTCTGATCTTTAATGTTTATATATTTCCTCAAAAATAGATTATTCCTCTGTCAATACACCCTCTTTTTATTTCTTCCCTTTATCTCTGTTTTTTTTTTTTTTTTTGCATTCTTTTTTCTCGTTCTCTTTCTCTTTTACTAAGAGTAGTATAGTGAAGAAGAAAGAGGAATAAGATAGAGGTGAATAAAAGAGGGATCCCTGGGTGGTGCCGCAGTTTGGCGCCTGCCTTTGGCCCAGGGCGTGATTCTGGAGACCCGGGATCAAATCCCACATCGGGCTCCCGGTGCATGGAGCCTGCTTCTCCCTCTGCCTCTCTCTCTCTCTCTGTGACTATCATAAATAAATAAAAAAAAATTAAAAAAAAGAATAAAAGAGCACCCTGGAGAAAAAGAAGAATCCAACCTGGCAAAGAAGGACATGGCCTATACACAGAATAAATTAACTATTCAGCTACTTTCATTATCTTTTATTCCATTCACCTTTCATTATCATCTCTCTATTTTACCATTATTGACTTATTTTCTCTGCTGAGAAACACTTCACCTTTGGATCAAGTAAAATATGGTCTTCAGTTTTTATAAACACTATTTTTAGTATAACTACAGAAAATAAATCAACAAGAAGTAAATATATAACTAAATTAATAAATTCAAAAATAGATAAACAAGTAGAAAATGATATAATGATGATAGATAGATAGATGATAGATGACACTACAAATTGATATTTTCTTACTCCTTTTGCATACTCAATATTCAACAAGGATTTTGCCTCACTATTTAACTTCTGCTAAAATTCTCCCTCATCTGCTAATCTAAATTTTAAATTGTGCGATTCTAACTTCATGAGCTTATTCTCAGCTCACTGTTTTCATTATTATTAGAGAAATGTGTTTGCTAATTTACAGAAAATCGGTAAAATTAAGCAAAACCTCCTCAATTTCTCTTCTTGACATCCAATTTCATTTTAATGTGCAACTAACCAATTCCATCATCAAATAATTTTTGTTGTTCTGTTTTGGTTTTTAAAAAGCACCTGTTTTTATATTCACATACATGTACCTGGTGTTTGTGATTACTCTTCTCTCGTTAAGGTCTAGGCTTTTTGAATCAGTCTTCCTCCATTAACTTCAGCCTCATCATTAGTTATATTCCTTTTATTTGATATAAATATAGAACATCTCAAATAGCACTAGTAAAATTCTCCTTTTCATTTAGCTTGTATATAATCTCTCTTCACTGATAATATTATTAATTAGGAGCATATATTTCCCTTATCATCTCTTACTTATTAATTAGACCCATATAATATTATTCACAAAACAGCGTTGCATAATGCTCTGATTAAGTTGGCCAAATAGGGCACCTGGGTGGCGCATTGGTTGATTGTCTGCCTTTGGCTCAGGTCCTGATCCTGGGGCCTGGAATTGAGTCCCATATCGGGATCCACACAGGGAGCTTGCTTCTCCTTCTGCCTATGTCTCTGCCTTTCTCTCTGTGTCTCTCATGAATAAATAAATAAAATATTTTTTTAAAAGTCCAATTATTTTTATATTTATATTTTAATTCAGTTGAAAATATTCTACATATCTCTTGATTTCTCAGGATCACTGGATATTGTACTCACTGATTCTTTAAAATCCTCTACTATATTGATGTAATCTCTCCATCTTTTACACTTTTTTCTTTATCATGGCTTATGAATATCCTTTGTGGATCCATCTTCTTCCAATATTTTGTGAACTGTCAGTATACTCTTTGCCTTCTGCTCTGTGGTGATATATTCAACTCTTGTCTTCTCTCTCACTTGTAACTTGATGAATCTTACTCTAGACCTCTTAATTGATCTAAAAATACATATTTAATATGCAATAAATTTCATAAGCCCTTTTTAATACTAGGAAGTGAAAAATAAAGATGAAAAAACAGATGTCTTTTTTAAAAAAAATATTTATTTATTTTTAAAATTGATTTATTCATGAGAGAGGCAGAGGGAGATGCAGGCTCCCTACGAGGAGCCCAATGTGGGACTCAATCCCAGGACTCTGAGATCACGCCTTGAGCTGAAGGCAGATGCTCAATCGCTGAGTCACCAAGGAGTTCCAACAGATGTCTTTCTTATCTCCATGAAATGCACAGAAAAATATGAAAATAATCAGCCAAGCCATGCATACTTCAAACTACAATAAGTGCTAAAAAGAAGTCAGTTTGTGTAACAGGAAGTTTTACAGCAAGATAATTTGATCTAGTCAAGTGTTTACGGAAAGCCTTTTCTAACGAAGTAAAAATAATTTTAATCTCAAGTAGTAGTGGCCTTAAATTTGGCAAAAGAAGAGACTTCTACACAGAACAGGGCAACATGTGCAAGGACTCTGTGATAGGAAAGAACATGACACTCTATAGGAACTATATGGGTAATATAGTTGGAATGGTGAGAACAAAAAGAGTGTTTGTTACAAGGAGAAGATGGATAGAAACAGGTACCAAAATATAAAGGCATGCTAATTTTTTAATTATTCATTTGTCAACAGAACAGTAGGAAGTTACTAAAAATATGAATTATAGTAATTGTCATGTGTTTATTTAAATTAATGACTCTTGCTTTTGTTTGGACATTAGATTGATGGGATACAAGAAGGACAATAAATAATATCTAGAGGCTATCATTGTAAATGGGTATGGGGAATATAGATTTCTATTGGGATAGAGAAATGTTCAGGGATCCAGAGAAATCTGCATTATTTTAGACATAATAAGAGGTTTCCACTGAGAGGACCTGGTGATAAGTTAGATATGGGGAGTGAGGGTAAATTACATATGTCATCAATTTGTTATGATTACATAACTGATTTATATTGTTGCTAAGATATCTGAAAGAAAACTAACTTTATTTTTGTGAGGAGAGGACCCTTTGATATTTGTTATACTTTTGAGATCTCAAAGGAGAGAAGCATATATATCCATAAGCTTTTGGATATATATGTCTGGCACAGAAGTGAGATATTTGGGAAATATAAATGTTAGTGAAATATTTGTATACAGACAGTAAATTATACATGTGGGCATAAGTACAATTGTTTAAGCAAATATGTTTCTTAGACAATATAATTAAGAAGGCAAAGACAGAATCCTTAGGAGTTCATTCAGTGTTGGGGAAAAGAGAATAATTCTGTAAAAGAAACATGGAAGTAACAATGAAAGAGGAAGAGAAAATGGGTGAGAAATGCTTAAAAACATATATATTAAAAATGATGCAGCAACCATAATGTTAAATCCTGCCAAAAAAGATGACTATTGATAGATGTATTTCTTGTTTAGTACTGTTGTCCTAAGCGGGAACTGTTTCATTGGGGGTGATAAAAATAGCACAAGCATAATATGTGCACCTAAAATGTGCAGGTGCTGCTCTAAGAACATTAAATATATTAACTCATTTAATCATTGGAATGAGAAATAAGGTACATATCTTTTTATAACACTCATTAGAAGATGAGACAGTTATGGTGTAGAAACTCTAATTATAAGATGGCTAAAAAGTCAGATGGCACCAAACAGTTGGAATAAGGACATAAGAAGTCTGTTTAATGAGCCCTTGATCATTTTTTACAACAAGCATAAGGTTGTTTGGAGTAAGATGTAATGAGACAGGAGGAAAATAAATAGAAAGCAGACACAGATAATTCTTCAGGAGCAAAGCAAGACACATATTTAAGTAAATGTAAATGAATATTGATGATATTAAGGTAACAGTAATAATTTAACATACAGAAATAATTAAAACATACACAAAATAATATATAATTCAAAGGGATACAATACACAGTTGAATTGTTCCAAGGTCATTGCATTTTCTGGGAAATGTAGATTTGCCTTTCATCAAAATACAGCTAGTGATCTTTTGATTAAACCTTGAAATAAGTGTGAAGAAAAACAAATATCAAGCAAATGGGGATTCTAGATAAAATTCAGCAAGAGTATAGTGTAATGATAAATAACAAAGATTAATTTCAGATATACATTAAATATATTTAGACTTTATATCTGGAAAGGATACAGTGGGCAGAAACAAGGTAATGATCCTGTTGTTACACAGAAATATCAGATAAATTACAAAAATCACAATTTTAATTACATTTGAGAGGTATGGAAACAACAATGAATTAAGATTCCAGAGAAAGAAGTCCTTCCTAAGTGTGATGATATCATTGGTTAATTTCTCCCAGGAATACTTGTCAGTCTGACATTAGGGATTTTGAGGATAAGTGAATCTACTGGGGAAAAGGTGGCAAATTAGACTAATCCCTTGCAAAATAAATCAGTAAAATATAGAAATACTCTCCCTTTTTTAACGACAAAATCATCTCTTGTCCCAAAATCAAATATTATGGATTGGGGTACAAATCAAGTATCGAGTTTCAATTAATTCAGGATTTGAGGTTTCTTTTTACATGACTATCTAAGGCTTTCACTATTTTTGCTTAAGTGTCCTATGTGAAAAGCACAGAAAAACATAAATAGGAAAATCTAAGTGAGTTAAATTAAATTGATATATCTAATTATGGATGATGTGCTTTCAACAGACTACTTCATTAGTTTAATCAATATCTCATAGATTGCTATATTTTAAAAAAACTTTTAATCTGATACTTGTAGTAAGAATATAGCGACACAAGGGGAACTAAATGAAAAGTAAATCTGACTTATATTAAAACATCCCCTGATTTAAATTGGAACATTGACATTTGTAAATAATTTGTCAGAGAGCATTTGGTATAGGGTAAGCACATCAAATGATACATAAATCTAAAATCAGCTAACACTAGAGATAATGAAAAGGTTAGTTAGGGGATTGAACATATGAAGGTTATAAAAGGCAACTTAATTGCTTAAAATTTTTATTGAATATAGGATATACATCTCATTTTCATCTGCAAGTATATTGATTTGGTTTCTTACATTGCTATGGAATCTTATGAGGAAGTTTACATGTTTATTACTCTTTAATTTCTAAAAACATGAAACATTTTATAAAATATATTCTTTTAAAATTATAGCACTGAATTAGTCTCTATTACAAAATATTTTGTGTGGAAAAAGTCACATTTTTAAAAATCATATTCTTAGGGGCATCTGGGTGGCTCAGTGGTTGAGTGTCTGCCTTTGGCTCAGGTCGTGATCCTGGGTTCTGGGATCAAGTCCCTCATTTGGCTTCCCACAGGGAGCCTGCTTCTTCCTCTGCCTGTGTCTCTGCCTTTCTCTGTCTGTCTCTCATGAATAAATAAATAAAACCTTTTTTTTAAGTCATATTTTTAAATGTTACAAAAATAGTTTCTGAATAAGTATTATACACAACTTCCCCATTGATGTATGATATTTATTTAATTATAACTTTCTCCTCCTTTTTTAGCATTAATATTAACATATGTATATACATATGTGTTTATATATGTAAACTATACTATAAATACTGTAGTATATAGATTTTAAAAACAGCAAAGTATTTTAAAACCATGGAATAATTATCAAAATCCAAAACTGATACCAATACAGTCCCATAATCTCCCATATAGACTCTATTCACATTTCTCTAAAGTTCTCACTAATTTTTTTCAAAGATCCAAAATAAGATATTACATTTACTTTTGTTAAAAAAAGACATATTTTTTTTTAAAATCCTTGGCCTAGAAGACAATTTTCCATAGATCTTCATGTAGAAGTATCAGTCATTAGGGTTTTTGGTATGTGTGCATATGAATAAAAAAGGCATTATAATTATGCATCATTTTCTAAAGAGAACTGAATGTGTGACTCTTACATTTGGGCATTTGTGATTCATCATGAGGATTATTACATAATAAGTAAATAATTTAAACAAGGTAAAATTGAAAAATATGATGGACAATAATGGAAACCAAATATATAATGAACAAATATTTACTCTACATTTGTGTCTGTGGTGGTAGATTTCGCATTCACACTTATCAGAAAATACTTCAAAATATACTGATATTAATAATATAAACACACACACATAGACATATTCCTATTCAAAGCCCCATTTATTCACTCAGAGTGAATAAATTGTTCACTTGGCCATCTAACTTAAACAGAGAAAGCTACACTAGGCTCCCATACAGTTTAAAAGACCTAATTAAAATAGTTGCTTATGAAAATCATATCAAAGATCTTAGCTACTAAGTACATTTTTTAATTTTAATAGCATTTAGTCTGATATGAATAGAGTGAATATGTGATAAAAATACTGACAGCTTAGATATAAAGTTAGAAATCAATCTCTTTCTTGCTTGACAGTTTTATTTTATTTATTTTTTTAAAGATTTCTTTATTCATGAGAGACACAGAGAGAGAGAGAGAGAGGCAGAGACACAGGCAGAGGGGGAAGCAGGCTCCCCGTGAAGATCCTGTTGTAGGACTTGATCCCAGGACTCTGGGATCACGACCTGAGCCCAAGGCAGACGCTCAACCACAGAGCCACCCAGGTGCCCAAGAGTGCTTTTTTTTTTATTATTTATTCATTATTTCTCATTTATTCATGAGAGACACAGAGAGAGAAGCAGAGACACAGGCAGAAGAAGAAGCAGGCTCCATACAAGAAGCCCAGTGTGGGACTCCATTCTGGGACCCTAGGATGACACTCTGAGCCAAAGGCAGACACTCAATCGCTGAGCCACCCAGGCATCCCCCAATGCAATGCAATGTAGTTTGCATTTTTATAACAAACTACAATAAATTATTAAATAAAATCCAGGTATAAAATATAGAAAATGTAAATACTTTATCCAGTCAAATATATAAAGACTAAGAACATTAGATAGGGTCCTTTACATAAATTCTTTAAAAAATTATAGTCAACAATTTGCCAGTTTTGCTGTGGTACCAATGATTTTACTGTTAATTTTCTTATATTACTAAATTAGCCAATTGTTTTTCTGCTATAAGCTTTCTATTTGTTAAAAGATTCATAAATTCCATTACCACTAATAAGATCCTAAATTTACAAATTTGAAAGAAGGATAATAACATAAAAAAACAAATTTGAAAAGTGATTATTGTATGTTTTAACATTCTCCTTAATATGTTCTTATTATATACTTACTATGCATCATGTCTTTATTAAAGCAGTTCAGTATATTAACACTTTTAATCTCATAGTATGATACTTTGTGCCAATTACAGACCAGGCTCTACTCTAAAAGTTTTATGTATATTAACTTCATTAAATTCATGGCACACAACTTTTTGAAATAAATGTCACTAGTACACTGTTAGTCAAATTACATATTGAATACATTTTACCCTTATATTTAGTAACATGAAACAAAGTTATGATAAAAAAATTCACAAGTACTAATTATAAAATCTAGAAGAATACATAGGAAAATAATATTTATATCCATGGGTTAGGATGCCCCAAGCAATATATCATTGGAATTTTTTTTTAAATGCTACTTCAAAGACACCAATAGATGAATGAAAAGTTAAGAAACAGATTGGGAGAGAATATTGGCAATTGCATATTAGGTAAAGGAACTCATATCAAGAATATACAAAGACATATCAAAACTCAATGATAAGAAAACAAGTATCCCAATAAATAACAGGTAAAATATTTGAACTCTTTACAAAAAAGACATATTGCAAATAAGTTCTTGAAAGATGCTAAACATTAATAATCATTAGGGAAATTAAAATTATAACTACAATGAGAGAGACAGAAAAGAGACGAGAAGAAGATAGACACAACTGAGACAAGCAGCTGGTGAAATGGAACTTATTAATGAATATAGTTAGAGGATACATAGAAAATTCTTACAGTATTCTCACATTCTATGAACTTGAATTTATATCAGAATAAAGGGTTATCAAATAAAATTTTCCAGAAAAAAAAGAATTATGTAACATAAAATAACTTCTTCCATAATGATTATATCATAAATGACTAAAGAAAAATATAATACTTTTACTTTTCTATATCTCCAAATCTTCTTTCCTTTTATAAAATAATCACTCATGTCATTTTTAAGGACTACATTGCTACCTTATGTCAAATTAATTGCCTTAAGATCATTCATTAACTTTACAGCATTTCATAACACTTCCTCCTGTTTCAATACTGTCAATTTATCATAATCAATTTAATTTCATTTGATATTTAAGTTTGACTTGGGAATTATGAAATACATTACATATGACTTCTTTTTCCTCTCAATCACTATGCCATTTTTGGTTTTAAGTACCTTTACACTGGGAGCACTCCTAAAGAGATTAATAGTATTATGGGAACTCAATATTTTATCATTGAAATATTAGAAGAAAAACGTAATTTTAAACTGTGTAAAAGTAAAAGCATGATGTCAAGTAAGTAACAGTTTTGCCATCAATTTTTACATCCTGAAAATGATTGAAGTGTCATTTCAAAACTACTAACAATTATTTTGACAAGACACATCCACTTATATATTAGAAAACTAAAACTAAATTTCTTTTTTTTTTTAAGATTTTATTTATTCATGAGAGACACACAGAGAGAGGCAGAGACATAGGCAGAGGGAGAAGCAGGCTCCGTGCAGGAAGCCTGATGAGGGACTCAATGCCAGGACCCCAGGTCATGACCTGAGCGAAAGGCAGATGCTCAACCGCTAAGCCCTTCAGGCATCCCAGGAAACTAAAACTAAATTTCTAATGACTTTCCAGAGTTAGATGTCTGCACCAAGCTGAGCAATGATGGAGCTTCTTCTGGAGCCCTGAAGCAGAGGGTGATATTCCATAATATTTTGTTCTTGTTTTTGTTGTTGTTGTTGAATTAGATTTGGTTGATTAGTATTTGCTTAAAACATCTTGTTGAGTTGAATGTATTCTAGGATTTATTATAAAAAGCAGGACCAATTTGGGAAGAATCATTCATGAAGACTTCACAATGAAAAAGAGCAAGAAAGACTGAGAGGATTGTGAAACATGAAGAAGTAAGTCAAAATTTAGTGTTAATCCTATCAAAACTATCTGAGTGAGTGATAATCGTATTAGGCCATTGGGAAGAATAACTGTTTCCATAGAATTTCATAAAAGATATGGAGAATTCCTGAATGGAATCCATTCATGCAAGATAGAAATTTCTCATCTAAATGAGGAGCACTAAAAATGGAAACTACAACATAACCATTGTAGCCAATTGATATTATATTCTGATATAAACATGAATTTACTTATCATCATCACATTTTCTTACCTAGTACAATCTAGTCTATTACTGAGCTCTGCACCCTGAAATCGGCTGGAATCAGTTTCTCCAGGATTAAGACAGTAACCTTTTAGATCAACTACAAAACTTATTTTTATAATAAAAGCACAGTCAACAAAACTACAACAAAGATCCAACAAAAGTAAATATTTTTTCATATTTTCTCATCTTATATTTTTCAAAATCTAATACTATAAAATTTAGAGGTGGGGGGCATCTGCGTGGCTCAGTGAGTTAAGTGACCAACTCTTGGTTTTGGCTTAAGTCATGATCTTAGGGTTCTGAGATCAAGCCCTGCTTGCTCCTCTTCCTCTGCTCTTTTTTCTCTCTTTCTTTCTCTCTCATATTTTTTTTAAATTAGGGGTGCTAGAAGATCTCTATTTACATCTCCCTAATTCCATTACCATTTTTGCTAGAGTTAAGTATTGTCCCAAAGTAAATCGTGACATTTTTACCCATTAGATTCTGATAGCAATTTCTCTCTCTGCTATTGCAATGTCTAACATTGTCAGATATTTTAGAGTTCTTTTTCCTAAGTTAATGAGTATAATAAAGGTTAAAATTATTTTAATTTGTACTTTCTCATTGTTGATTACCTTAATCAAGTTTTCATAGACTGGTGGCCATTGAGTTATCCTAGTCTCTAAGTATTTGCTCACTTGTTACACTTGTCTATTTGCTTAGTTATCTTTTTTATAATTAGTATTTTTGAGCTATTTATACTTTGTCAACTATTCATCTTTTCTCCCAGTTGGGCTACCAATAGTAGTTGGGAACATAATCATTTAAAACTTCTCACATGTGACAAATGTCAAGTATTGAAATATTATTTTTTTAAAAGCATTGGAAAGATTAAAAACAGATAGTAGTGTAACAAAAATTTACCCTTGCAAAGGTAAAGCTATAATGTAGGCATGAAATGGCAGTTTCTGGATTTGCTGTTTTGTTTAATCTCCAAATTTTTTGTTTGTTTTTATTGATGGTTCTTTCCTATTTATCAGCACTATTGCCACAAAACTACAAATTTACTGGCTTAAATTTGCAAGAAATATAGAAAGAGAACTGTAGGAAGAATGAAATTCCAATTCTGGGAATTAACTTTGCCCAAATCAGTGCTACCTGTTAAAGTATGAATGCATGGAGCAAAATGCTTGGGAACTTTGCAAACAAGTGACCAGTATGTGAGGAGTCTACTCAGATGAGTTTTGTGATTTTTTTTTTTTTTTTAATGAATCCAATCCCCTAACCTGAACTAATCTTGGGCAGCATCATGTCAAGACTTTTGTAGCTTAAGAGGTCATAGCACAGAGCTTCGGGCTAACAGATCAGCTAGAAATTTAGGAAAGAGGTGAACACCAGAAGCAAGATAAATGCAGAAGTATCGACCTATAAAATGTAAAAATAAGCTCAGCCTATATTCCTGACTGACTGCTAACTAAAATGTCATTGACAAGACTCTCAAGGAGCAGTCCAAAATATCAGCCTTCAGAAGCTGAAAGAACTGAACAAATACATCAATTGATGCACACTTTATGAAATCTATATTTTGTAGTGCAAGTCTAAGGAATATATTTAATAGACATAAAAATCAACAACAAAGAAAAGAATAAAATGGAATGCAGAGTCACTACACTATATTAACATTTACTGCAATGTCCAGTTGTGGTGGCTATGAACATATGCATTTCAAGTCTATTACTCAGAGAAAAATAATTTGATAGCTCATCCTACAAGATACACCACTGAATCATACAGATGCCATTTTCCCCCCTCGACTGCTTCCAGTTAAAATATGAACATGGCGAGGGCACTAATAGAGGCTTATATCTGCAAGGTGGACCTCCTCCGATGGTTATCTTTGCCTTAAAGTTTCCTCATCAGCCTGGCCTAAACAATCTGAGGTCTGTACCTTACATCTGAGACCCTTAGTACACAATCCTCTTTCTTTCCACATTTACTTTCATAATGTCAGACTTGCATGTGTTCTGAATGCTTCTAATGCATATCTCATCTACTCCTTTCCATTTTTCTTTTCTAAGATTTTTTTTTAATTTTTTTTTATTTATTTATGATAGTCACAGAGAGAGAGAGAGAGGCAGAGATACAGGCAGAGGGAGAAGCAGGCTCCATGCACCGGGAGCCTGACGTGGGATTCGATCCCGGGTCTCCAGGATCGCGCCCTGGGCCAAAGGCAGGCGCCAAACCGCTGCGCCACCCAGGGATCCCTCTTTTCTAACATTTTGACAATAAATCTTGTGAACAATTGCATCTGTTCTCTCAGCTTCTCAGAATATCTAAAAAGTGTGATACAAGGAATGGCCTGAAATTCATATGGGGTCTTGGGATTGACTCACACACTACCATGAGGAAGGATACCATGGTGAGTGGTATGTTGAGCATAGCCCTGTTGCTGATTTCACTTAGAAAACATACTGATAGGAAGAACACCCTTTTTGGTGTGATGATTCAAAAAAGATGGAGCTGAGGAAGTAATTCTTACCAGGACAGCAGATTTTGGTTATTGCTGGTTATTGCTAAAACTTGTATGCAGACCAGCATTCCAAGCCAAAAAGATGTCTCCATTTAGAAGTCTCCACCAGTACTCTCCATTCCCAAGATAGATACTCTCTATTCTACCCTTTCTTCCTACCCTCCCTGCCATTGCTGGAGCCCATAAAAGTGTTAGGGCTTCCTCAACAATGAGAGGACTTTCCACTCTGTGCTGATGTACCGGATCCTCAACTGGTGCACCATTCATGCGGGAATCGAAATGAATAGGGGAAGTAGTAGACTCTTGCTTAGACGATCAGAATAAGTGATTAGAGGCATAGTTCTTTTATTTATGTATTTATTTATTTATTTTTTGCCTATTGTTCAAATTGGCTACTATGACACCTGACTCTCAGCTCTCTTCCCCAGCTCAGCTGACTCCCTAACTATGTTTCATAGTGGAGCTCAGGAAACATACTATTACCAAACCTCTCATGAATGCGCTAGTTAGAAGGGAACCAGCATCAAAAAATGTGAGTGTTGGTTCTCTTCTGCAGACCAGAGATAATAATGACAGATAGTCACAGAGCTGAACTCATTAATATCCATGAGAATAATGTATAACCAAAGGAATGGCCAGGTGCCAAAGTTTAGCCACCACAAAGGAGAAAACAATTACTTTAGCAATCATCTAAGTCAGTGTGGAACCGAAGGAACCTTAATCCCCAAATAGTTGTGGAAATAGCTAATAGATTACTGTATCCTTAGGAGGAAAAGAGAGAGGCAGCCAACCAGGGCATTACTTAGCATGTGCAACCAAAAAGGGCAAAAATTGAGGTGCAGAAGGCTGAAAATAGTTGTTTGAATAGAGTAGCAACGCTTTGCTCACTTCCTTGACCCCACGTTTTCCATGTAGAGAATGCATTGGCATGACGATTAGGTGAACAAAG
Source organism: Vulpes lagopus (assembly GCF_018345385.1). Lineage (NCBI taxonomy): Eukaryota > Metazoa > Chordata > Mammalia > Carnivora > Canidae > Vulpes > Vulpes lagopus. The sequence continues at coordinate 77,114,385 of NC_054835.1, read as the reverse complement.
TCACCATGGTAGCAGAGACAATGCATGTTTTTCCAATAACATTCACTTCCATTTATCCAGGACTTTCTAGCCACCTTTGCATCTGAAATCACATACAACAACAGAGGCCACTAGAAAAGACAATATTGCATTATTTTTTACTTGAACTATCTGGTCACTTGATGACAAATATACCATATTTTGCCCCATATTTCCTGGAAAGGTCATTTATTTACTCTCATAAAGTTATATATCATTTCTATATATGGTTATGTCTTTCCTACCCATAGAGTCTTAATCTGCACCACCAATATAAAGAGTGTGGAAAGTCTGATTTATAGTCATAGAATCCTGTACAGTATAACATCTCAACAAGAGACATACTTCAGAGTTCCTATGTGCTGCTCTTTAGGATCTATCACTGTATTCAAAAGGAAGTGATGCTTTCCCCAAGCTGCTCCCATTAACTGAATATGGAATATCAAAAATTAACATGCCAGTTTTCAAGAATCAGTTAGTATAATTTGTGATCAGAGACTAAGAAGTCAATATAAAGTGACACTATAAAACTTTAAGTATCGACATTAGCATTTCAAAGCAGTTGTTATAAATGTGTGCAAAGAACTTAAAGAAAATATGTTCAATGAACCTAAAGTTAAAGTGGTCTTAATGAGTAAACAAAAAAAAAATTGTTTTAAGAAAATCAGTTACTAGAGAATAGAAATATTATAATCCTGAAATTAAAAACTTGCGAAAGATCTTCAATAAAATATTTTAAATAGCAAGTTAAGTAAACAGTGAATTTGCACTTAAATTAATGGAAATTGCTTGATTTAAATACCAAAGAGGAAAAATAGAGAAAATGTTAAGAATGCTCAGAGACTTCTGGGAAAATATTAAGTGAACCAATGCACTTGAAATTGGACTCCCCCAGAAAGAAAGGAGTTAATATGGAAGAAGAATAAACAATATTGCCAAATTTTATTCTGAAATTTGGTAAAAAGATTAATTCACAGATCTAAGAAAATGATCAAATATGAATTAGGATAAGTACAAAGAAATCAAACCTAGTCATGTCACTATAATATTTTTGAAAAAAAACAAAAACATAGCTCTGAGAGGAGCAAGATAAAGGCAACAACAATATAAAACTATATATTTTATACAAGGAAAAACAATTTGATGAATGACTGACTTCTAATTAGAAACCTCGGAGAGGGGGATCTCTGGGCGCGGCGGTTTGGCGCCTGCCTTTGGCCCGGGGCGCGATCCTGGAGACCCGGGATCGAGTCCCGCGTCGGGCTCCCGGTGCATGGAGCCTGCTTCTCCCTCTGCCTGTGTCTCTGCCCCTCTCTCTCTCTCTATGTATGACTATCATGAATAAATAAATAAATAACTTTAAAAAAAAACAAAAAAAACAACAACAACAAACCTTGGAGAGGGATCCCTGGGTGGCACAGTGGTTGGCGCCTGCCTTTGGCCCAGGGCGCGATCTTGGAGATCCGGGACCGAATCCCACATCAGGCTCCCGGTGCATGGAGCCTGCTTCTCCCTCTGCCTGTGTCTCTGCCTCTCTCTCTCTCTGTGTGTGACTATCATAAATAAATAAAAAAATTTAAAATAAAAAAAAAGGAAAAGAAAAGAAACCTTGGAGATTAAAAACCAGTAGAAACCAGAATGACCTACTTAAATACCTTAAAAATATGACTCAATGCCTGGAATCAATATACAACAAAATCATTGTTTAAAAATGAAAGAAAGTGAAAAGCATTTTCAAATTTTAAAGAATGTGGATAATTCATCAGCAGACATGAATTAAAACAAATTCAACTGAAGGAAGGGAAGACTTATTTATTATTTATTTATTTTTAGGAAGGGAAAATTAAAACAAATTCAACTGCATCAGATGAAAACCAGGATCTGGAGGGAGAAATAAAAAGGAAAAGTAAAACATTTACATTTAAACATTTACTCAAAAGTAAACATTTGAGTAAATAAAAAAATATAATATATATAATATAATCACATATATAATTTATAGATTAAATATCTATATTCCCTATATTTCTGTATCTATATCTTTATCTGTATTTGTATGGAAAGTGTGTAGGTGTGTATTGTCTTATTATAATATCTTTAAAAGACATGTCAATTTCCTTAGCTAAGCCCTGGCACACTTGGCATCTGCTCATTCCACCCAATGGAATAAAGCAAGTCATATGGCTAAGCATACCATCAGTAGAGTAGAAAGATCATTCTAGTCATACTGGGAGGCAGTGAAAAACCTAAAAAGGCTGAAGAGCAAGATTATTTGATTTTACCAAAAGTGAGTATAAGTAATTTGAAATAATGATCAAATTTCCCACCCGGTTCTAATTAAGTAAATAGTTATACTATACATGAGCAATTACAAAAAAAAAAAAAAGTGTAGGGACACCTGGGTAGCTCAGCCATTGAGCATCTGCCTTCAGCTCAGGGCATGATCCCAGAGTCCAGAGATCGAATTCCCTATCCGGCTCCCTGCATGGAGACTGCTTCTCCCTCTGCCTATTTCTGTCTCTCTCCCGTCATGAATAAATAAATTTTAAAAATCTTAAAGAAAAGGAGTTTCTGGTTATTATATGCATTTTTTTCCAAAGGAGCAACAATAAAGCTGATATTTTCAACAACAAAAAATGGATAGATATTACTCTACATCTTTTACTATAGGAACAAAGCAACAATACTTGTCACATCCAATGCTATATAGTCAATGAAATACTTTTTTAAAAATTTTTATTTATTTATGATAGTCACACACACAGAGAGAGAGAGGCAGAGACACAGGCAGAGGGAGAAGCAGACTCCATGCACCGGGAGCCCGATGTGGGACTCGATCCAGGGTCTCCAGGATCACACCCTGGGCCAAAGGCAGGCGCCAAAACGCTGCGCCACCCATGGTTCCCGAAATTATCTTTTTTTTTAAAATATCTTTTAAACTATAAGTTAGATGTAGATATATTTAGACCAAACTTGAAAGAATCTGTTATTAGAATTAACTAAAGGGGCTACTAAAAAAAAGTATTATAGTATATTCTTCAAATGACAGGATAGAAGTACAGGAAGACATAAAAAGAAAAGGAAAGAATAATTATGTTGGTAATTATCATTGGTTTAGGTTTAGTAATTTATGTTTTTCCTAGAAATTTTCCAAATTTTTCACAATGAGCAGATTTATTGACACACAGTTGATTATGACTTTCTGTCTTTCATTTTCTGCATGTGGATTATAGAATAACAGATTACAGTCAGTTTTCTCTGATGCATTGGTGATTTTATTATCTTAGGTAGACAATTTTGGTTTTGGAAAATTAGTTACAATCTTTCACTCCTTTAAAGATTTTTTTTTATTTATTCATCTTTGAAAGACAGACAGACAGAGAGAGGCAGAGACACAGGCAGAGGGAGAAGAAGGCTCCATGCAGGGAACCCGAAATGGGACTTGATCCCAGGACTCCAGGATCATGCCCTGGGCCAAAGACAGGCGCTAAACCCCTGAGCCACCCAGGGATCTCCTCTTTCATTCCTTTAAAGGAAGTCTTACATTTTATCTGGCGCTCAGTATTTCCTGCATTTTTTGGTTTCTGTAGCTTCATTATGATGTATCTAGTGGTGATTTCTTTTTATTTATCTTGCTCATGATTCTATAGGGTTGTAGAATTTTCTGATTGGTATTTTTCATTTTGAAAAAAATCTTATTCATTAACTTTTAAAATATTGCTTTTTACTATTCTCTTTTTTCTCCTACTGGGACTCAGATTAAACATATATAAGATATTCCTATTTCATGTATTTTACTTCCTCCTCTATTTTTGATATCTTTTTTATCACTCCTTATAAAATTCTGGAAAATTTATTCAAACTTCAAAGTTGTTCACTTTCTCTGTTTAGTTATATCTAATATGTTATCAAACTCCCAAAGTAAGTCTAATATTTTTGTTATTGGATTTTTTAGTGCCAAAAATCCTCTTTGGTTCCTTTAAAAATCTAATATGTGACTTTATAATCTCTTTATCTGAGAGATTTTCCATGCTTGTAGTAGTTTTTGTTCTTGTTTTTGTTTTTTAATAGACCAACACTTTGTCATTTAAAAATGTCTTTTTTTTTTTTTTTTTAATCTCCTTCTGTTGTCTGTTGTTTCTCTTTCTCAGGCATGGTATTTAATTCTTATATGTCTGGTTTCCATTGAATGTGTCCCTGATAAAGTATTTTAAACTTTATTTGTAGTAACAATTTTAGACTTAAGATGATATTTACTTCTTGAGAATATGCTTTAAAAAAAAAGATTTTATTTATTTATTCATGAGAGACATTGAGAGAGAGGGAGGCAGAGACATAGTCAGAGGGAGAAGCAGGCTCCAATCAGGTGCCTGATGTGGAATTTGATCCCAGGACTCCAGGATCATGCCCTGAGCAGAAGGCAGATGCTTAACCACTGACCCACCTAGGTGTCCCAAGAATATGCTTTCTTTAATTGTGTGCCAGATACTTGAAGGGCAGGGATACTAGGAAACAAGGACAATCCAATCTAAAATCTAGACTTGAAGTAGAACCAAGCTGAAGATCCACAAGAGTGTAATTTTACCTGTTTTATCCTCAATCTGAAGGAATAGCCATAAGAGATCCCAGAGTAAGACACAGATAGATTAGACTCTTCACTTTAGCTAAGCAGGCTTTATACTCTGATGTTCCGATTTCTCTCTACTATAAAAGCTGAAGCTCAATATTCTGTGTATTTTCTGAATTGAAAAATGCCTTAATACAAAAACTACTTCAAGTATTGACATATATTTATAGCTTCTTGTCTTCTTTAAAAATATGGTCTCTAACCCCTTACTATGTGGTTAACACTTTGATGTTTGTAATGCAATTACTATTTTATTCATAATTTTTGGTGCCCTCAGTAGAGAGGTTGATCTTCAGCACTAAGCCACTGCTACTAAAATTGGAGGTTTAAGTTTTATGATATTGATATTTTTATGAAACGTTTCATTAAAATTACACTCATTAAGTAATTAATAAATTAATATAAAGCTCCTTTTAGTCATATCCCCTTTTTTTATGGGAGACACAAAAACATAAATTTTGGGAAAGGGATTCAATGGTTTTATCCATCTTTGTTGTGAACTACACATTAAGCTTAGCCTACTTAATCTGACTAAATATATTAAGATTTAGGCATATGCTAAAGAAAGAATGTCAATGTACATTTCTCACATATATCATCTCATGAACCACTAATTAGCAAAATAAAACTAGAAAACTATGAAAGTACTTTGATAATATATACTAAGTTGTTATAAAATTGATGAATGTAAATCAGTCTTGTCTATAAGAGCAATTCTTAATACAGTTATATGCTATTCACTATATTGTAGAAGTTAATTAACATAAGAGGAAAATTCAGAAAGGAAAAACAAAATGCATACTCTCCTAAGTTGTAAAGCCAGAGGATTTCCTCAATCTGCTTATTCACAGAGTTAGCACCAAGATCTACAAAGCAATCGATTAAACACATCGAACACGTTATTGAGAGTCATTTGTTTTATACTTTGTACAACTTAGATCAGAGAAAATTGAATCTTTTTTTCCCTCAGTTTTCCAGCAGCCATTTTATGCATCCTAAATTATTCATGAATGAAACAACAGTTTTCTACATTCATAATGTATACCTACAAGAGAGTAGGAAAGATAAAATGTAAGTGACAAAATAATCAACGTTTTGGCAGCTTTTATGATGTCCATTCATCTAGCATTTTCTATCATTAATCATTACACCATTTTTGGTATGACACGTTTAGGGATAGACATTTTCCCCATTGACATACAGGGCTGTTACACTAAACATGTATAAAATATATATACACTGTATATGTATATGTATATGTATATACATACACACACACAATTTTTCTTTACAGTAAGGTACTTGCCAAAGGGCAATAGATAATTTTTATTTATTTAAGAGTTACTATATAAAATTTTTGGAAAAATTAGCCAATAATTTGTTTTAGTTCTATTTTTTCACTCATATGCTAAATACTTTACGTGATACAATGTTATCAGCTTGAATATGAGTAATATATTGGTGGGAAAGTTAATGTCTTCTGTAGAATATTCTTTCTCTTTCTACATGCTTTACTCCTATCTTTACTCAGAATGATACATGCAGGGAAATACGAAGTGATTTCCTAAATTCCTATATTGATTTTTTTTCTGGCAATGCAAAATTTAACTTTAAAGCTCACTGAATTAAATATTTTTAACAATATGGAAACACCACCTTTTCAGGAGGCCAATATTTGATTCTAACAATATAAAGAAAAATAATACATATTAACTGCCTTTAGGGAGAGTTTCTTAGTTATCCCTCACAGAAACCCTATCAACTGGTTCTAATTAATTAACTAGTATAAAGTCTTAAACCTTGAGACACAATTTCAATGCCTAATTTTTCACTTTAGAACTTGAGAATTTAAATGGGTCTTAAATATCTTCTCATTAAATTCCTTCATTTTCAGGCATGGAAAGTGAACATCAAAACAAATCAATTACATTATCAGTATTTTAACAAGTATTTGTAGTAGAATCTTATTATTTTGATTTCCATTTTGTCATATTGACTATTTCTGAATCCTCTGCTGCCAATAGCATTATTCTTTGAGCAGCCAATACTTAAGTTAAAGCAATAACCAAGAAAACTTCTCAACTTCCCTTCTATTACTTGTAATATAAGCAGCTCATAGACCCAAAAATAATCATGATCAAATTAGTATATTACTAAAATCAGATGATACAAACTGATTTAATTCCACAAATAAGATTGATTTATCCTTTACGGAGTTTAAATAAGACTAATTGGTTGAAAAAAAGAGAAATATATAAGAGCTTAATAAAAATACATATTTGCTTGTTTTCATGAGGTTATATACAACACACATTGGTAATATAAGGCAGCAATGATGATATAAAACCTCCAATTGTCACAGCCCTTACCAGTCCATATCTTCTAGCTATCAGCACAATGGCTTAGCTCATTTATATAGCCTGCCTTCTCTCTTAAGGAGTTTAATTCAGTTTGTGACTCTTAGACGGTCTAAAAACTTAAGGGAAATGAAAAAACTTGAAAATCAAATCTAAAGAGAAGGATCCAACATATATAACATTTGTCTATTATGTGTCAAGCATCCTGCTGAGGTACTTTCATGTTTATTCTTTTATATACTTCACTCAGAAATTCTGGGGAAGGGGAGGTTGACATTTTCATATTTTATACATTTAATACATACTTTTAATTTTCCTGTTTTCATACTTAAAAGGTAAAATAAAAATTGGATGCACTCCTTACATTTTAAAATCACCTAAAATACTCATCTTTTCTCAAAGATATCTCAAAATTGCTGACATAATCACTATTAATGAGTACATGAAAATAGATCTCATATGTATTTATTATAACAGTCGTATGTTTAACCTACTACAACATAGTAATTTTCAGTCCATGTGATTGATTGTTCATGTAATCATTTCGTCACGTGTTTTTTTTTTTTTTTTGAAGTTTTTCACTTGCAATAGTTTTCCCTTTGCTTATTGGTCTAAATGTATTTCAGGATAGACTATACACAATTACCTAAGGCTTATCTTTACTGTATATTGTATTAAGGAAAATAACAAGGAAAAAATGAAGAACTTAAATACCTAATTTATATGTTTTGTGATCTATCCTTTTTTATTGCTACATTGTTATTCATTATTTATTTGCCTTTCTTACCACTGCAGGAAATACATGACAACACCAGCTCCTTTGGAGCCTAGCAACTTATTCAGGACACAGGAGCAAATGCAGGCTACTCTATCATGTTACTCTTGATAAGTACACTACCTTAGTCATTGCTGCTCTTTCACTGGCTACAATTTGCAGAACTACAATATTTACCTTCAACTGGCATTTCCATGTTTCTAGGAAGAACCTGATTGGTTGAGTCTTTTGTCATGAGCATAAGGTGATAATGTTTATCTAGAGATTGAGAAGCCAGAGATAAAAGTGCCAAATAGTTGATTCTTTTAAAGGATTCCCTTACTGGTTTGTAGATGGCAATCTTCTTGTGGATTCCTCATAAGGGATAGAGAGAGCCCTGGTTTCTTCATCTCCTTATAAAGGCACTAATCCAGTAATGACCGCTCCATTCACTTGACATCATTGAACTTTAATTACCCAAAGCCCCACCTCCAAATACCATTGTATCAAGGATTACGGTTTCAACACATGAGTTTTAGTTGAGACAGAGACATTCTGTCCATAACAGTATATCAGATACATGCTCTTATTTATTTATTTACCATTATATTTAAAAATAATGCATGCAGTATATGTACATATGTGGGTGCATATATGGTGTATTAATATATACTCATGTGCATGTGTTGGAGGAGGCAATCAATAGGATGTGACAGCCAGTTGGCCCTAGAACCACCCCAAAGTGATCAGAGGCACCTCAACCCTTCCTCTGTCATTGGGATGTATGCTCTGCCTACTGTTCCTGCAATGGGAGTTGTGCCATGGAGCTTTGAGGAAGTAGATGCCATTGAGACCAACTGTGCTGATTACACGACTGAATCCAGTTAAGTCCTCTATATACACTTTCAAGATTTTATGGGTAAGTAAAAAGGCCTACTTGTGTTGCCACCAACCAAAACAACCCCATAAGTAAGTTTCTTTGCTTATTAATATTGCCACCTGCTAATCTGGAATGCCCTGCTTCTTTCTTCCATCTCTCCTTGCCCTCTCTGTACAGGGACCAGTTGGGGAACCAACAGCATGTCAAGAATTATAGGACAAGAACATTCAAGAATTTCTAAAGAATAACGGAGAAGGAATGTTTCCATTTAAAAAGTTGTTATGTTTAAAATAGCATGATACTAATACCTTTACACAATGAACTATAATAACTTGTGAAATAGCACTTAAATATTTAATTTAAATTACATCACAAACGATGATTTACTCAAATTTTAATTATTAGGAAGTAAAATAAACTTAACATATAAAACATGCTTTTCCAGGGTGTGATTTGTTGTGTGAGGAAATGTAAACAAAAACAGAATGGCAGGTAGCAAATGCACTTATATCATTTTGGGATAAAAATGATTCTGGTATGTGGGCATTAAAATATTGAATGGGATGGCTAATTATTGTGATAAATACCATCAGTTATATATTCCTTTTTTACTGCAAAAATAATTTATGTTCATTGTAAGGAATATATATTTTAAAAACAAAGCTCTGACATGAGGTAATTATTTTAAAGAGGGAAAGAATGCCAAGTAAACTATACCTGGAATGAGAATTGAATCATAAAAACAAGCAGTAGAGATGAAGTGAGTATGCGAGGATATTACAAACAATATTACAGCACTAGCTTTTAGAATTTAGGAAAGCACATTATTATAAAAAATATTTGAAAGTGCAACATTAGACACTATATATTTTTAAAAATCATTATAAGTCTAAAAAATCATTATAAGTTTGTTAAGTTTGTTACCGTTTACAGTCTTGCATTCCTAATGAGGATTCAATCCAATACTGTGGATATTTTCTCATATAATCCTAAAACCTTTTCAAAGCTTATTTTTAATTACACTGATATTAGCCACTATTTTAAGTGTTATAATCATATTGATGATTGGGGAAACAAGACCTTGAACAGTTATTGGCAGTGCCTTGCAAATTTGTGTTATTAAAGTGTAACCCCTTTTTAAAGAAAATTTTCAAAAGTGAGTATTGTTTGGCATAACATACATGTGCATGAATATCTAGTTTTGGTACAATACAGAAATTGGATACTTTATGTTTTTCTTTTTATGGTAACATGCATAATCACAAATAATTTCACAAATAAAAAGTTTTCATATTCACTTAGAGACAAAAAGAATGAGATTTCTGATTTTCATGGACTAGAATAGCATTTAACTTAGTATGAAAGAATTAAGGAACACCAAGTGAGGATTTCATTCATTGTAGAAAGAAATAAGGCTATCTTTTCTAGATTTAATAGAAAAAAATAAGTATTCCTTTTCTACTCAGGAAAATAAGAAGAATATACAGACAATTCACTGTAGCTTTAATATTTTCAATAAATTCATAAGAGGGTTAATATTAGGTAAGCAGAATACACTTATGCTTTGGAATTGCAAAATAGGGAAAAATTTGTTCTTGGATATTGGTACATCAAAATCATTTCAGAAAAAATTCTATGCAGTAACGAGTATGCCGTGATTGTTGTTTATTTATTGTGTTCTGTATCTTCTTAATTATGTTGTTATCATTATTGTCATTTACATGGAGTATCTGTTAAGGATTAAGCAGAAAATGTGTCTGCGAGGGTATCAAACTGAAAATTAAATTTGCTTCATTTGCTTTTTCGTGTTTTGTAAATTAATATATGAGTAGTGAATAAAAAGTCTACAGTATGAGAATTAGGCTTTCTTAATCTGTCTTTTTTATCTTCAGAAATAATATGTATATGCTTATAGAAGCTGTATGAACAAAGTAAAAGTCAAAATAAAATTGAAACCAAAATCTTAGTTTAACATTCCACAAAAGTCTATCTTCTTTCTTCACTAATCATAATCTAATATTTTTATTTCGGGGTAAATGTAATGAATGGTGCAATACTATCTGGGTAAATCAATATTTGTGAATGTTGTTAGCATTGTCAAATAATTACAAATTCAAATCGCACTTGGATTTCAAGTATATCAATATCTATTTAAATTTGTCATATATATATATATATAATTTATCTACCTACCTCTCTATCACATCCTTCCAGTCCTCCTTGCCTTCACACCCTTCTTCTCTATTCCTCCCTCCCTCCCTATCTTTTTGAAGGCTAAGCATTCTTAGAATATTATGTTTTCCCCAGTATAATTACAGAGATAAGCATTTCAAGAGCAGTAACAAACTAATAAAAAAAATCATCAACCATTTGCATTTGATAATGCTACTTAACAGAGCAGGATGTTTGCTGTCCAGATTTTGTCTAAAAGTCAAAACAAACATCTAAATTATAACTTTGTAACATCTGCTTCCTCTGGGGGGCTATTTGTATGGACTTTGACAGATGTGAGAATTGCAAAGAATGGTTGTAACAAATGAGACACCTAATAGTGCTGTCTTTAAAAGTGCAACCGGTCTGAGCTTATTGAAATGAGCTCCAGACTGAGACCGAGATGACATGCACCTGTTCCTCCAAACTATTGTTCTGGAAAAAGGATAATGACTTTGTAATTATTATTTTCCATCATGTGAAATGTGAAAAAAAAGGAAATACCATAAAATATTGTAATATCACAATAGTACTTTTTGAAGGTCTCGATTTGTGCAGTGTAATAGTAAATTTTATTGCCTGTGAATGCATAGTGCAGAAATGAAAATGATAGAAATGGATTAGGCTTGGCATTGACTTCTATACGCACATGACCCCTTACAAATGGTATAAACAATTTTGTAAACTAAGGTTTTATAATTGCACACCAGAATAGATGTGGACAATCTGGATGTAACTTTAATATCTCACGTATGGAAAACCTGTGGAAGTATCCTCCAAATAAGTATTTAGTATACTAAATAAGTAATATACTAAATAAGTAATTAGTATACTGAACACTTAGAACAACAAAGTCCTCATGATGAATTCATGAGGCCAGGATTGAAATAAGTAACGTTTTAATTTTAAATAAATATTTTGTAAATCTATAGTTCAAAAGAAGAAAAATGGCCTATTGTGTGCTCTTTCAGCTTAAACGTATCTGTGAATACTCTGATACTCTTCTCATCAAGAGTCAGAGGAGATATGCTCTTCCTTTGAGTGCCTTCATGGTTAGAATGTGGTGAAAGTGGTGCTATGTGATTTCTGAGACTAGATTAGAAAAAAGCATGTAGTTTCTATCGGTTTCTTCTGTGACACATCTCTGGGAGCCTCCAGCTCTCTATAAGAAGTTCAGTTACACTGAGGCTGCAGGGCTAAGGAGACCATGAAGAATAAGATGCCCTAGGAGACTCAAGTACTCCTAACAATTTCCCAACCAATCCAGACACCACACACACAAATAAGGAACTTCCTGGATGACTCTAACACCAGCCATCCTCTGAGAGTAAGAACCTTTGACCAAAAGCGGTGCTTGGGTGGCTCAGTCGGTTAAGTATCTAACTCTTGGTTTTAGCTCATGTCATGATCTCGGGTTTCGGGATTGAACCCTGTGTCAGACTTCGCATTCAGTGCAAAGTCTGCTTGGGATTCTCTCTCTTCCTCTTCTTTTTCCCATCTCCCCACTTATGCTCTTTGTCTAAAATAAATAGATAAATAAATAATAAATAAATAAATAAATAAAATATTTAAAAAGAAAAGAAACTCTGATCAATGACTATTTGGGAGGGCTTAATCAATCCTGAAAACTATGATACATGATAAAAATAAGGGAATGCTCCTTATTATGTGCCTAAATATGGGGTAGTTTGTTTCACATCAGTTACACTTCACATCAATCAATAAGAGCACTTATTATATCATCTATAATTGTCTATTATATATAACTATATATATATTATATATAAAATGTGTCACTACAGAATCTGGTATTTAAATTTAAATAAAAGGATAAATAACCTATCCTGTACTTTGTAATGTAAAAGATTCTACTGACCTTGAGGAAAAAAGCAGTTATTTACAAGAAAAATAGGCTTAGAAATATCAGAGGAATTGCAGTTTGGGACATGCAAATTATGGCAAAACCATAGGTAAGTCCAGAGAACAAAGGAGAAGGACATTACTTTAAGGAGAAACAGGAGGAAGTTGGGAGGGTCTATTTTGAATGAAAGTCCTTTGAAGGAAAGCAAGAGTGACTAAGGTTTCTCATTTGTTGAGTCGTGGCAGTTTCTCATTGGCTGAGATGTTGTTCAGCAAGGAGAAAAATCATCCTTCCTCCTGCTGGAGTAGTAAAGTAGTCTTCTTACTAGAAAATGCAAGGTGAGTTTCTTCCTCTTGAGTTCTGCAAGTGATCAAGAGTTGCTAGTGTGAATGCTTCCCCTTCTGGCCCTTTCAACTTGATTTGAAATGAGATTTCTTTTATTCCATTTAACAAAGCTTTTTTTTTTCCCCTGCCAAGTAGTTATTTGTTTATTTATATTTTTAATAATAAATTTATTTTTATTAGTGTTCAATTTACCAACATACAGAATAACAGTGCTCATCCCATCAAGTGCCCCCCTCAGTGCCCATCACCCATTCACCCCACCTCCTTCCCTCCTCCCCTTCCACCACCCCTAGTCGTTTCCCAGAGTTAGGAGTCTTCATGTTCTGTCTCACTTTCTGATATTTCCTACCCATTTCTTCTCCCTTCCCTTCTATTCCCTTTCACTATTATTTATATTCCCCAAATGAATGACAACATACACTATTTGTCCTTCTCCGATTGACTTACTTCACTCAGCATAATACCCTCCAGTTCCATCCACCTTGAAGCAAATGGTGGGTATTTGTCATTTCTAATGGCTGAGGAATATTCCATTGTATACATAAACCACATCTTCCTTATCCATTCATCTTTCGATGGACACCGAGGCTCCTTCCACAGTTTGGCTATTGTGGCCATTGCTGTTAGAAACATCGGGGTGCAGGTGTCCCGACGTTTCATTGCATCTGAATCTTTGGGGTAAATCCCCAACAGTGCAATTGCTGGGTCGTAGGGCAGGTCTATTTTTAACTCTTTGAGGAACCTCCACACAGTTTTCCAGAGTGGCTGCACCAGTTCACATTCCCACCAACAGTGTAAGAGGGTTCCCTTTTCTCCGCATCCTCTCCAACATTTGTGGTTTCCTGCCTTGTTAATTTTCCCCATTCTCACTGGGGTGAGGTGGTATCTCATTGTGGTTTTGATTTGTATTTCCCTGATGGCAAGTGATGCAGAGCATTTTCTCATGTGCATGTTGGCCATGTCCATGTCTTCCTCTGTGAGATTTCTCTTCATGTCTTTTGCCCATTTCATGATTAGATTCTTTGTTTCATTGGTGTTGAGTTTAATAAGTTCTTTATAGATCTTGGAAACTAGCCCTTTATCTGATATGTCATTTGCAAATAACTTCTCCCGTTCTGTAGGTTGTCTTTGAGTTTTGTTGACTGTATCCTTTGCTGTGCAAAAGCTTCTTATCTTGATGAAGTCCCAATAGTTCATTTTTGCTTTTGTTTCTTTTGCCTTTGTGGATGTATCTTGCAAGAAGTTACTGTGGCCGAGTTCAAAAAGGGTGTGGCCTGTGTTCTCCTCTAGGATTTTGATGGAATCTTGTCTCACATTTAGATCCCTCATCCATTTTTGAGTTTATCTTTGTGTCTGGTGAAAGAGAGTGGTCTAGTTTCATTCTTCTGCATGTGGATGTCCAATTTTCCCAGCACCATTTATTGAGGAGACTGTCTTTGTACCAGTGGATAGTCTTTCCTCCTTTATCCAATATTAGTTGACCATAAAGTTGAGGGTCCACTTCTGGGTTCTCTATTCTGTTCCATTGATCTATGTGTCTGTTTTTGTGCCAGTACCACACTGTCTTGATGACCACAGCTTTGTAGTCCAACCTGAAATCTGGCATTGTGATGCCCCAGATATGGTTTTCCTTTTTAAAATTCCCCTGGCTATTTGGGGTCTTTTCTGATTCGACACAAATCTTAAAATAATTTGTTCTAACTCTCTGAAGAAAGTCCATGGTATTTTGATAGGGATTGCATTAAACATATAAATTGCCCTGGGTAACATTGACATTTTCACAATATTAATTCTGCCAATTCATGAGCATGGAATATTTTTCCATCTCTTTGTGTCTTCCTCATTTTCTTTCAGAAGTGTTATGGAGTTTTTAGGGTATGGATTCTTTACCTCTTTGGTTAGGTTTATTCCTAGGTATCTTATGCTTTTGGATGCCATTGTAAATGGGATTGACTCTTAATTTCTCTTTATTCAGTCCCATTGTTAGTGTATAGAAATGCCACTGATTTCTGGGCATTGATTTTGTATCCTGCTATGCTACCAAATTGCTGTATGAGTTCTAGCAATCTTGGGGTGGAGGCTTTTGGGTTTTCTATGTAGAGTATCACGTCCTCGGCGAAGAAGGAGAGTTTGACTTCTTCTTTGCCAATTTGAATGCCTTTAATATCTTTTTGTTGTCTGATTGCTGAGGCGAGGACTTCCAGTACTATGTTGAAAAGCAGTGGTGAGAGTGGACATCCCTGTCGTGTTCCTGATCTTAGGGGAAAGGCTCCCAGTGCTTCCCCATTGAGAATGATATTTGCTGTGGGCTTTTTGTAGATGGCTTTTAAGATGTCGAGGAAGGTTCCCTCTATCCCTACACTCTGAAGGGTTTTGATCAGGAATGGATGCTGTATTTTGTCAAATGCTTTCTCTGCATCTAATGAGAGGATCATATGGTTCTTGGTTTTTCTCTTGCTGATATGATGAATCACATTGATTATTTTACGAGTGTTGAACCAGCCTTGTGTCCCGGGGATAAATCCTACTTAGTCATGGTGAATAATTTTCTTAATGTACTGTTGGATCCTATTGGCTGGTATCTTTTTGAGAATTTTTGCATCCATGTTCATCAGGGATATTGGTCTGTAATTCTCCTTTTTGGTGGGGTCTTTGTCTGGTTTTGGAATTAAGGTGATGCTGACCTCATAGAACGAATTTGGAAGTACTCCATCTCTTTCTATCTTTCCAAACAGCTTTAGGAGAATAGGTATGATTTCTTCTTTAAAGGTTTGATAGAATTCCCCTGGGAAGCCATCTGGCCCTGGACTCTTGTGTCTTGGGAGGTTTTTGATGACTGCTTCAATTTCCTCCCTGGTTATTGGCCTGTTCAGGTTTTCTATTTCTTTCTGTTCCAGTTTTCGTAGTTTGTGGCTTTCCCAGAATGCGTCCATTTCTTCTAGATTGTCTAATTTATTGGCTTGTAGCTGTTCATAATATGTTTTTAGAATCGTTTGTATTTCCTTGGTGTTGGTAGTGATCTCTCCTTTCTCATTCATGATTTTATTAATTTGAGTCTTCTCTCTCTTCTTTGTAATAAGGCTGGCTAATGGTTTATCTATCTTATTAATTCTTTCAAAGAACCAACTCCTGGTTTTGTTGATCTGTTCCACAGTTCTTCTGGTCTCAATTTCGTTGAGTTCTGCTCGAATCTTTATTACTCTGTTCTTCTGCTGGGTGTAGGGTCCATCTGCTGTTTTTTTTTCTCTAGCTCCTTTATGTGTAAGGTGAGCTTTTGTATTTGAGTTCTTTCCAGTTTTTGAATGGATGCTTGTATTGAGATGTATTTCCCCCTCAGGACTGCTTTTGCTGCATCCCAAAGATTTTGAACTGTTGTATCTTCATTCTCATTAGTTTCCATGAGTCTTTTTAATTCTTCCTTAATTTCCTGGTTGACCCTTTCATCTTTTAGCAGGATAGTCTTTAACCTCCACGTGTTTGAAGTCCTTCCAAACTTCTTGTTGTGATTTAGTTCTAATTTCAAGGCATTATGGTCTGAGATATGCAGGGGACGATCCCAATCTTTTGGTATCGGTTCAGACCCAATTTGTGACCCAGTATGTGGTCTATTCTGGAGAAAGTTCCATGTGCACTTGAGAAGAATGTGCATTCAGTTGAGTTTGGATGTAAAGTTCTGTAGGTATCTGTGAAATCCATCTGGTCCAGTGTATCATTTAAAGCTCTAGTTTCTTTGGAAATGTTGTGTTTAGAAGACCTACCGAGTGTAGAAAGTGCTAGATTGAAGTCACCAAGTATAAGTGTATTATTATCTAAGTATGGCTTAACTTTGTTTATTGATTGATATATTTGGCAGCTCCCACATTCAGGGCATATATATTGAGGATTGTTAAGTCCTCTTGTTGGATAGATCCTTTAAGTATGAGATAGTGTCCCTCTTCATCTCTCACTACAGTCTTCGGGGTAAATCTTAATTTATCTGATATAAGGATGGCTACCCCTGCTTTCTTTTGAGGACCATTTGAATGGTAAATGGTTCTCCAACCTTTTATTTTCAGGTTGTAGGTGTCCTTCTGTCTAAAATGAGTCTCTTGTAGACAGCAAATAGATGGGTCCTGCCTTTTTATCCAGTCTGAAACCCTGCACCTTTTGATGGGGTCATTAAGCCCATTCACATTCAGAGTTACTATTGACAGATATGAGTTTAGTGTCATCATGATATCTATTCAGTCCTTGTTTTTGTGGATTGTTCCACTGGACTTCTTAAAGGGGAGTTGTAAGAGTCCCCCTTAAAATTTCTTGCAGAGCTGGTTTGGAGGTCACATATTCTTCCAGTTCCTGCCTGTCTTGGAAGCTCTTTATCTCTCCTTCCTTTCTGAATGAGAGCCTTGTGGGATAAAGTATTCTTGGTTGCATGTTCTTCTCATTTAGGACCCTGAATATATCCTGCCAGCCCTTTCTGGCCTGCCAGGTCTCTGTGGAGAGGTCTGCTGTTACCCTAATATGCCTCCCCATAAAAGTCAGGGATTTCTTGTCTCTTGCTGCTTTAAGGATCTTCTCTTTATCTTTGGAATTTGCAAGCTTAACTATTAAATATCGAGGTGTTGAACGGTTTTCATTGATTTTAGGGGGGGATCTCTCTATTTCCTGGCTCTGAATGCCTGTTTCCCTTCCCACATTAGGAAAGTTTTCAGCTATGCTTTGTTCAAATTCATATTCTGTCCCTCTGTCCCTTTAGGCACCTCGGGAACCCCAACTTAAACGTAGGTTTCTCTTCCTCAGGCTGTCGTTTATTTCCCTTAATCTATCCTCATGGTCTTTTAATTGTCTCTTTTTTCCTCAGTTTCCCTCTTTGCCATCAACTTGTCTTCTATGTCACTCACTGGTTCTTCCACCTTGTTAACCCTCGTCGTTAGGACTTCTAGTTTGGATTGCATCTCATTCGATTGATTTTTAATTTCTGCCTGATTGGATCTAAATTCTGCAGTCATGAAGTCTCTTGAGTCCTTTATGCTTTTTTCTAGAGCCACCAGTAGCTGTATAATAGTGCTTCTGAACTGGCTTTCTGACATTGAATTTTAATCCAGATCTTGTAACTCTGTGGGAGAGAGGACTGTTTCTGATTCTTTCTTTTGAGGTGAGGTTTTCCTTATAGTCATTTTGCTCAGTGCAGAGTGGCTAAGAACAAGCTGTATTGGGAAAAGGAGAAAACGAGAGGAGAGAAAACAGGAAAGAAAGGAGAAAAAGAAAAAAAAAAGGAAGAGAAAAGAAAAAAGAAGAAAAAGAGAAAGAAAAATAAAGAGGAAAAAAAGGGTGGGGGAAGGAAACAAATCAAAAAGCAAAGCAAAAAAAAACAAAAACAAAAACAAAAAAACACGGGGGAGTATCCTCTGATTCTGTATACTCTAAGTCCCTTGACTTCCCCTGGAACTGGTCCGTCCAGCTGGTCTTCTGGAGAAGGGGCCTGTCGTGCTGATTCTCAGGTGTCAGCACTTGGGGGAGCTGCTCTGCCCCTGCCTGGTGCAGGGCTCAGTGGGGGTTGTTCACCATGCAAGGCCCTGGAGGAACAGCCACAGTGGCGGGGGCAGCTCTGGGACCCTGGAGTCAGCTCCCGCAGTAGCTCCGGGGCTCTCTGTCTGCAGGGCCTGGAGGCTCCGGGGCGGGGCCGCTGACCTGCTCAGCTCGGGGCAGGAGCGTCCTTGCTGTCCTGGGCCCTCCCGGCCTCTGCCTGCCCCGCAGCCCCCTCCGCAGAGCCGACGCCCGAGCCCCTCCGAGCTGCTCCGGGTCCCGCCGTGCGCGCTGCAGCCCTTAGGGAGCTCGGGGCGCTCTCCCGGGGTGCAGGTGCCTGTTAGTGTCCCAGGGAGCCCGAGGGCATCCCCGCCTTTCTGGGGATCCTGCTCCAATTCCCGGGGAGCCCCTTTCCGCCCGGGAAGGTTGGTGCAGCTCCTGCTCCTCCGGGACGGGGCTCTCCTGTCCTGGGGACACTCGCCCCGGCCTCAGCCCGGCTCCTCGCGGGCCCCTCCCCCTCGGAGGCCTTTTGTGTCTTTATTTCTTTTTTCCCGTCTTCCTACCTTGATAGAGGCGCGAACTCTTCTCACTGTAGCGTTCCAGCTGGTCTCTCTTTAAATCTCAGGCCGAATTCGTAGATTTTCAGGATGATTTGAAGGTTATCTAGGTACTTTGGTGGGGACAGGTGACTTGGGGACCCCACTCTTCCGCCGTCTTGCCCCTCCTCCCTATTTGTTTAATTTAAATGTAAAATGCAAAAGACAAGTACATGCAAAGAATTGGTGCATAAGTCATTATAAATGATATATTTATTCACAAATTAATGTTGTACTTACTGTTGTTTAAGTAGACGTCTTTTTTTGTGTCTTAGGACAACTTGAATTTTCTCAACCTAAGTCTGGACTTTCCAAGTTGTGGATAAAATGAGATTGTTTAGTAATATATACTATGGATTTCTCACAGATAGAAAAGGGATCTTGGGGATCCCTGGGTTGCTCAGCAGTTTAGCACCTGCCTTTGGCCCAGGGTGTGATCCTGGGGCCCCCGGATCGAGTCCCACGTCCCGCTCCCTGCATGGAGCCTGCTTCTTCCTCTGCCTGTGTCTCTGCCTCTATTTCTCCCTGTGTCCCTTATGAATAAACAAACTCTGAAAAAAGAAAAAAAGAAAGAAAAGGGATCTTAATAATCGATATTGTTCCCAGAACTCAAATTTATTTGATTCTCTATATTCCTCCATTTGTGATTTATCAGAGTGTCTTCTGTAGTGATCTGCTGTTTATGATTAAGGTATTTCAAGGGAATTAATTATTTGGGGTAAGAAATGTGCAGTAACAATAGTTAACAATATTGTGAATGTGGGCAGGTAGAGGCATCTGGCATGTAGAGGCCAGAGGTGCTGCAAAATAACCTAAAATGCACAAGACATCCAGACCAAAATGTAAAAGTGCTGCTTTTGCACAATCCTGATTTATAGTAACAATCCGGGTCTATGGTTGCTTAGGGATAAGGAAAAGGTTTACAAAGAAAAAACTGTTTGGGATGATTTATATGTTTATTATCTTGATTGCAGTGATGATTACAAAGGTCTATTCATATGTCAAAACTTATCAGATTGTGTACTTTTAATGTGTGCTGATTATTGCATGTCAGCTGTGTCTTACCCAAGATATTTAAAAAGCCAGTATATAATTGGGAGTTTGATTCTAGAAAAGTAGAAATAGAACAAAAATTGAAGAAACCAAAAATAGTAAAATGACACACCAACCCCTAGTCATGTTGATATTTATGTTATTAAATGTAGTTATCTAAGATTTGTATTAAATAGGTCAATTAAAAATCAGAGATCATCTGAATGGAAGAATATATTTGCAAATGATTTGTCCAAAAAGGGATTAATATCCAAAATATACAAAGAACATGTACAACTCAACACCAACAAAGAAACAAATAGTCTGATTAAAGGAGGGACAGAAGACGTGAAGCGACATTTTGCCACCCTAGACATATAAATGACCAACGGATACATGAGCAGATGCTCAACATCATGCCTTATCAAGGAAAGGCAAATGAAAACGACAATGATATATTGTCTTACACTGTCAGAATGGGTAGAATTAAGAAGGCAGAAATAACAAATGTTGATGAGGATGTAGAGAAAAAGGAGCCCTCATGGTCTGTTGGGAATGCAAATTGGTGCAGACATTGTGGAAAATAGTAAGGGGTTTTCTAAAAAAATAAAAAAATAAAAAAATAAAAAGGAGAATTACCAAGTTTGTATCTCAAGAAAGGTAATTTTTGAAATAGTTAAGAATTAATACATGATGCCCTGCTTTATATTATTTTTAAAAATAGTCACTTACAGGGGCACCTGAGTGCCTCAGTCAATCAATCATCTGAATATTGATTTAGGCTGAGGTCATGATCTCAGGGTTGTGAGAGTGAGGCCTGCCTTAGGTTCTCTTCTGGGTGTGGAGTCTACTTAAGATTCTCTCTCTCCCTCTTCCTCTGCCCCTCTTCCCTTGCTTTCTTAAAAAAAAAAAATCTGTAAACAAATATTGAACTCTCCTTAAAAGTAATATTTAATTCAAGTTAATAACAATTTATCTACAGTTAGTAATAATCCTGAAATGTTTAGGAGCAAAGTGTACGGTAATCTACAATTTTTAAATTTGTCAATATATAACATACATTACTGGTTGGATAAAAGGATTGATATGTATAATTATCATATATTATTACATATACAATATATGATAAAGGAATTATAGCACAATCAATATGAGGATACTAGTAGTGAAGACACTATTTTTTACTCTGTAATTTTCTGGGCTTTCCTGTTTATGATTTTTTTCTAATAAAATGTGGAAAATGTCTATGAAGAGGATTATATATTTACCAATAAAGAACTTCTTTCAGATTTTCCAGATTTGCTAAAAGGGGAAATTTCTATGTTCCTGAAGATATTATAAATCTTATAGTTACTATATACCTTAACTTTTTGAGAGTATAAGTGAGTATTACATTAGAAGCTATTACATTAGAAGCTATAGTTACTATATACCTTAACTTTTTGAGAGTATAAGTGAGTATTACATTAGAAGCTATTAGGCACTTAATGAGATCCTCAACAAAAAGTAATGGTTCAAGGTAATGAAATGTAAGACATGCAGCTTCAAATTTTCTTTAGATTTATATCCATGAAGCTTTCCTACTACTTTTTTTTTTCTTCATTTCTAATTTCATTGTAAACTACTTATCAGGAACATGTTTGCCTCATTCATACAGCCTTAACATTTCCAGTGTTCAATAAAGTTAAATGATTTATGATCTATTGCTATCTTACATTTACTTGTTTTTAAATACAACTCTAAATTTTTTCCAATAATTTCATGCGTATTATCTTACTTGACCAATATAATCACAATAAAACTATAAGGTAAGAATTGTTAGCCTCAATTTAGATATTATATACATATAATATAAATATATAGTATATATTTTAGATACATACATATTTATACTTACATACTTATAATGCATATATATGAAGTTACTTAATTTTTAAGAATTGTATCCCAGCTTAGCTCAATTATTAAATTACACCTATTAAGGTAAGATGATATAGTGAAATACAAGCATTACTCTTAAAAGAGTAGAATTAAATGATTGTTGTGTGTAGTAGTCTAGAAATAATGTAGTGTCCAATATAAGATATGGAAGAGCATTGAGAGACCAATGAAATAGTAATCAAGGGTAGTTTTGGAGGTCAGGCATGCCACATACACATGGAAATATTAAAAGGAAAACATACATAAAAGGGAAAAATAAGTTTTTGTAAGTGAGTACATAATTGGAAATGTATTTCTCTTAGAGTGAAAGAATAATGAAGTTTAATTCAAGAGTCAAATAATTGAAAGTAATGAAGAAGGCCATATTTAACGAGGTTGCTTAAATGATCTTCCTGGGGTTGATTACGATTTAGACAGCAGTTCTTGCTTCATTAGATAATTTTCTGTTTTTTTTTAATATCTAAGATTTTTTTCTAGTTGAAAAATAAAATGAAATTAACAAATGATCACTTATATATTAAATACACAATAGTAAATATTCATTAAATGTTTTTGCCACATCACCATATCTAGTTTACTGAGATACTATAAATGAAATTGAAATAGTTGAGAGTCCTATCTTCTAGTTCCTACACTTTTTCTTTTCTTTTAATTTTACTTCTTTGTAGCCTAATTTTCTCATTAGTAAAATATAAATATCTTTATATCTATCTAGTATGGCATAGACTCTATTATGAAAAATCCTTAGCAGATTCTTTGTTCACAGGAGGTTTTGCTATCACCATCTCAGCATTAGCATCATATTTTATTATGATTTTGTGTTTGCTTTATAATTTGTTTTTGTTGTTCTCCCACTCTTGGCTTTTTTGAAATTAGGGACTTTTGATAATTTAACTGTGAGGATTTATTCCTCAAAATAAGTTCCTTCATAGTGGTAGATAGGAGATGCTCAAAATAATTACTGACATGAATTACTTTATACTTGACAGTAATAGATTTTATACAATAAGTTATTTGATTTTCCTATCTAAATATTAAGTTGATTTAACATCACACATAATTCTAAAAAGCAATTTTTTGGTGCTTTGGGGAACTCCTACACTATTAAAATACAGTACATTAACCTATGTTACTACATCCATATCTTGCTGCTTGGTTTCCATGGAGACTGTCATGTTGTTAAGTGAGTATTACATTAGAAGCTATTAGGCACTTAATGAGATCCTCAACAAAAAGTAATGGTTCAAGGTAATGAAATGTAAGACATGCAGCTTCAAATTTTCTTTAGATTTATACCATGAAACACTTTTAAAAAGATTTCTACTAATGAACAATAAATCTTATACAACTTCTATTTTAATTACAATATCAATTATAGGCTTTAAAACCAAATGCTTAAAATAAGTATCTCTTTTTCTTTTGTTAGAGAAATAAAAATTTAACCAGCAGAGAAAAATGTCTCCCATCATAAACATCAGTCAGCACTATTCAATTTATCCTATATATCATTTAAATGATATACAAAATTTATAGAAATAAAGTGATACAATGACCCTTATGTTTTGTTTTACATTATATATATCAAACTATTGTTATAATTCCTTTCCACAGATCTATATTTCTGCATAGGTAATACAAGTATATTCTGCTCAGTGAACTGTTAACAAAACTATTGATTTTTATGTGAACTTCTCATACCATTCTAAAGTGTCTAAATAGTCAAAAAAGGCAAGTGATTAGTTTCTGCAATTTTTAATTTGGAGATAAAGTGTAAGTGTTAATTTTTCTGGTGCCATAATTTATATATCTTATTTCATGGACAAATTATATTGATGTGCTTAGTTAATTTAAGACTTTTTTTAAAAGCAGTTTTAGATTCACAGCAGAATTGAGAAAAAGGTACAGAGATTTCCCATATACTCCCTGTTCCATGCATCTGTAGCCTCCCCCATTATCAATATCCCTCACCCAAGTGGTATGTTTGTTACAACTGATGAACCTATATTGACACATCATAATACTTGGTGAAGTGAAGGATGACTGAGGGCAAGAATTAAATATGGTGCCAGTGAACACATAAAAAAAATAATAGTTTTGAATCTCAGAACTCAGATTTTAAGAATTTTCAATTACTGGGCTTAGTGAATCTGGTAAATTTTCCATCCCCTGAGATACAACCTTTAGAAATTGAGCCAGGATTAGGGTATAAGTAGCTGGAATTTCACCAAAAACGTACCTGATTCTAAGATAAAGACATGTGGTCCAGATACGATTGCCTTTGCAAGGAAAAAAAAAAAAGTCCCTTAGATATCTAATGCTTGGTAGGGTGCCCCTGATACATCTAATGAAGGAAGGGTTGGGTGGTGGGCAGAATTACAGCCCCTGAAAGATGCCTACTTCCTAATCTTTGGAAATGTGGATTTGATACCTTATGTGGCAAAGTAGATTATATAGTTGTGATTAAAGATGAGGACATTATAGTGGGAATATTATGCTAGGTTATTAGAATGGGTCCAACCCAATCACAGAAGACCTTAAAAGGAGAAATAAATGGCAGATGTGTAGATCATAGAGATATGACATGAGTGGACATGCCCTTTTTTGTTCTTTGAAGGTGGAAGAAAGGAACCACAAGTCAGGGGATGATGATGGTTTCTAGAAGCTGCAGAAGGCAAGGGCATGACTTATCCTCTAGAACCCCCAGAAAGAAAATTTAACCCTGCATAAATCTTGATTTTGGCTGAATGACACTCATGTAGATCTTACGGTCTAAAGAATTTTAAAATGATAAATGTGTGTTGTTTTAACCCACCAAGTTTGTAATTTCTTGCAGGAGCAATAAAATGATAATAGTAATAGTTTTCCTTTGAAATTCATAAACCCCCCCAAATTGGACATCTAAAATTTAGCAGTGTAAAAACTGTATCAGGTAATTAATATTCATTCTTTAAGTAAATAATTAGCGAGGTTGAAAATGTCTTGAATATTTGGAAGGGATAGTTGAGGAGAAGATAGGATTATGGAAAGCCAACATAGTCATAAACAGGAGAAAAAGTCTCCAGTTATCTCCAAATATCTCCAAATACCTTAAAAGGCTTATTGTTAGGTCTAGAATTTATGGAGGCATTTAGGTAATACTGTTGGTGTATGTTGGTCTCTATACTTGGTATAATATTGTGTATTCTAGGAATAGTACATGTTCTTCAGTAGTTTTTATAAATCAGAGTATATTTTTACTGATAAAAATTTTAAAAAAAATAGGGGCACCTGGGTGGCTTAGTGGTTTACTGTCTGCCTTCAACTCAGGTCATGATCCCGGGGTCCTGGGATCAAATCCCACATCAGGC
Source organism: Vulpes lagopus (assembly GCF_018345385.1). Lineage (NCBI taxonomy): Eukaryota > Metazoa > Chordata > Mammalia > Carnivora > Canidae > Vulpes > Vulpes lagopus. The sequence continues at coordinate 77,088,911 of NC_054835.1, read as the reverse complement.
TCCCATCAGGGAGCCTGCTTCTCTGCCTGTCTCGGCCTCCTTCTTTCTGTCTCTCATGGATAAATAATAAAATCCTTAAAAAAAAAAGAAATACATTTTTAAAAAAGTAATATAATAACTGTATCATAACATTTATTTATTATTGGTTATTTCATTCAGTGTAAGTTTGGATATTTGCCTGATATACAAAAAAAAAAAAGAGTCACACACTAGGAATAAAATGTGCACTTGGTGTTTCTGTTATCACTAACTGATGCAAATTGTAGATACTGCCTTTAGCCATAGTTGCTTTATCGGGGGTGTGGGTTCAATGAAAAATTATCTCACCATTTCTTCTGTTTCAGTATTTCTAGTAGGTTGCATGTATCTCAGAGACACCCTCAACTTGGAACAGGAAAGTAGCATTATATCAATTGTTCTCTTGCCATGAGTAATACTAGATTGTGTTAGGCAAATGCAACTTTTTACCTGGGAAATGGGTTTAGCATACGTGATGTAAGTTTCTAATGATACAGATTTGTTAAAGTGCTGTGGAAATTGTAAAGTATTGCATACATTAGAAGTATAATTACTATTTTCTGAGTGTTCTATTCCCAGTTAGCTATTCGGAGGAATTCAAATGGATATTAAAATTAATATATAACAAAGTGGTCAGGACTGATCACAACTTACTGTATTTTCTAAGGTTTTTGTTTGTTTGTTTCTTTGTTTTTAATAAAGAGAAGGCCTAGCATTAATAACTTTCTCTTTAATGGGGGAGTATTACAAAATGCATCAGACCTGTTGAAAGATCTGGGAATATATGGACTAAACTAATTGTCTAACTGATAGAATGGAGTAAACTGTTTTGGGATTTGTTTTATTACGCTTTGTTTTTCCAGGAAGGCTGATATTGGCTTTTCTCCATGACTGCCTCATAACATTGAATTGAATCAAATGTTAAGGATATGGACAGAACCTAACAGAGACTATGGTTGCATTTAGTAATTAAATGAGTCTGTCATTATTATTTTATGACAAGTATTGACCATCCTGAAATAAAGGGTCAATAAAATAGAAATATTAAGAAATCTCTCTCTTTAAATGGTGTCATCATGGGATCAATAGCCTGGTTTTTAATGTAAGTGGGAAAAAGAAAAACAAACCAAGGTTCTCTTGTAGATGTCAAGAATGTATGCATTTTGCCAATTATATAAAGACAATTTTAATGATTATTTAAAATCATTAACCAGCATAAAGTGTACTTTTTCAAAATAATATAAAATATAATTGTTGAAATGAGTATCACATGTCACAACATATGCCAAGTTTCCAAAAAATAAATTTATGAAAGAATAACTCCTCAAATGTATAGGACATTAACTGGCATGACATCTCTGAAACAGACAATCAATAACAAAGAAACAACACGTAAGTGGAAGAAATAGGACTTTTATTGGTCATCAAATAAAAATACTGAATTCACACAGCTTTATGTTTTAAAAAATTTTCTTTGACTAAAATTGCTAGCTGTTTCTTTTATTACATGATTTACTGTCTTGGGTCATAGTAATTTATAAAAGATTGTACCTGCTGCTTTTGAAAATATAGCTAAAATTGATTTATTTCTCTTCTGTTTAGTCTGCAGTCTTTATTGTTGACAGATCCTTTTTTACACAGGGCTAAGAATTACATAGAGAATATGGCTACATTTTGGAAGGTAAGATTTACAAAAGAATCTATATAGAACATTATGATAAATATACAAAAGAGGAGAAATTAGAGAAATATGGTGTATTTATCCATGTAGCTCCAGTGTGCAATATTTTTTCTCCTTCCTTAATATGTTATTCTTTGTGTATTTTTCATGTTGTTCTGTTGCTGTCAAATCCCATGGATTGTTGCAATAGGGGACTAGTACAGAAAAGAGACTTAAGAAATATTTTCTTGTAAAATATCTCAAGTAAAAAAAGAAATTATGTTTTCCCAATCAACTCTGAATATTTCTGTTATCATTCATTTCAAAATGCTTTGCTCATATTTATAGTTTAATTAGTCAATATCACATAAATAATTATTGCTATTATTATTTCAACCCATATTCTATGTTGTATATGTAATATTTATAATTCCATTTGGAATCAAATTTAATGTAGTAATGTCTTATATTGATAAGGATTCTCTTATCCATATTTAGATTATACCCAATATTATATTACCAAAGAATGACAAACTGTCTCATAGAAAGGTTTTCCTCCAGTAAATTATTTTGCTAGAAAAAATTCTTCCCTCTTTGAGTAGTAGGTTAGGGAGAAATGAGCATTTTTATGACTTTTGAGTCATTTTGACACATTGGTTGATCAAAGGGAAGAAGTAACAATTTATATCGCCACTAGCAGTATATGAACTGTCAACTTTCCATAATCTCACCGACAGTGAGGAGTTATGAAAAAAGATTTGTTGGTTTCAGAAAATGGGGATGTTTACACCTTTTCAGTGGTCTTTTCTAAGTAAAAAAAAAAAAGCAATTGTCAAGAATTAGTTATGAATTTGCATTCTCACTTGTGTTCAGTTTTGTCATACATTTTCAGTTTATCTATTGATACATTTAAATACATTTTAAAAACATAGTTATGGTCTCATTCATTTGGGGAACATAAATAATAGTGAAAGGGAATAGAAGGGAAGAGAGAAGAAATGGATAGGAAATATCAGAAAGGAAGACAGAACATAAAGACTCCTAACTCTGGGAAATGAACTAGGGGTGGTGGAAGGGGAGGAGGGCGGGGGGTGGGGCTGACTGGGTGGCGGGCACTGAGGGGGGCACTTGACAGGATGAGCACTGGGTGTTATTCTGTATGTTGGCAAATTGAACACCAATAAAAATAAATTTATTATTAAAAAAACACATAGTTATATATATATGTGGCTCATTTTTAGTCAGCTATTTTACAGCTAGATTTGTGTTTTCAATTTTTGTAGAAAATATGTATGTTTATATATTCCTAATACCTCCACACAGATACACTATCTAGTTTTTCCTAGCGTTTCTATAAATTTATTTACATAATTAATCTTTAAATCCTTCTGCACATGTATTTTATAGTATGGTCAAGTACATATTTGTTTATTTTTTTTCTTTCAAATTTCCTTGCAGTTCTCCCAAACCTACTTACTAAAGTATGTTCTGTCTTTTGTTTGAAGTCACTTCCTTTATCATATTTAAGAACTAAAGAATTGCTAGTTTCAGCTAAAGGCTTGATCTCAGAAATTACTCAAAAACATAAATTAATATACCAAAGTCACTAATAACAAAATTATAGCAAAGTGAAAAGCATATCACTCTCACTGTCAGAGATCTCTTTTGTTCCCAAAATAAACAACCCAAAGTCAGCTTCCAGTATCCAAGAATGTTTGGTGATATTCTATCTTTTCCATTACTCTGCATGTGGTTTTTTGTACTCTGACAACCTAAGAATTAAAGCAAGGAATTTGTTCCCACCTCCAGTAATGCTTAATATGCAAGAGTGAAGCAGAAGATAACGGGAAAACCACGATGGGTTTCCCTTTTGTAAAAAGGGAACAAGTGGAGTCTAGTGTAACAATTTTGAAATCCTGCTGAGAAGCATGATGAAGCCTGTTGTCTCCCATAGGGACTGAAGATTGCATTGTTGATCTGTGACTCCTTTCAGGTAGCTTTTCATTCTTCTTTATCCTTTTTATTTGGTGTGGGTGTCTGGTTTAAATTAATAGGCTGCTTTATACTATAGTTGCTACTTCAGCCAATGGAAAACAAGAGTTCAAGTGTTTATTCCTTAGATTTCCTCCCTGGGGATACTCTGTGACCTGGCTATCCCTTAACCAAAAGTCACATCTCCTTTCAGGAAACTTTTAATGTAGAGCTCTCTCATTGTCTATGTTCTGATTCTCCCTGACTCCATCTTATTTTCAGACACAGGATGAACAAGGAATCTCTGGTAATATTCAATAAAAATCTAGTTGCAGATTGAATAAAAGGAATGCTAAAAAAAGAAATTGAGAAATGGCAATGATTTCAGGTTTGAAGAATTTGGGATTGTTATTCTATTTACTGATAGTGAAGATTGTAGAAAAAGAGGGGATTTGAGAGAAGAAGGTGAGTATTGTAATTTTTGAGATAGTGGTTTTGTGGAGCTTCCAGAATATCAAACTTTTAATTGTATTGTAGGTTGTTGAATATATGAATTTGAGACAATGGACAATCTCTAGGGTGAAGAAATATGTAATTCATATGCATAAAATCATGACTTGAAAGCATGGGTGTAGATTATTTTACCCATACAAAAATGAATACAATTTATTTATTTATTTTTTTTAATTAACTTTTATTGGTGTTCAATTTACCAACATACAGAAAAACACCCAGTGCTCATCCCGTCAAGTGTCCACCTCAGTGCCCGTCACCCATTCCCCTCCAACACCCGCCCTCCTCCCCTTCCACCACCCCTAGTTCGTTTCCCCGAGTTAGGAGTCTTTATGTTCCGTCTCCCTTCCTGATATTTCCCAACATTTCTTTTCCCTTCCTTTATATTCCCTTTCACTATTATTCATATTCCCCAAATGAATGAGAACATACACTGTTTGTCCCTCTCCGATTGACTTATTTCACTCAGCATAATACCCTCCAGTTCCATCCACGTTGAAGCAAATGGTGGGTATTTGTCGTTTCTAATTGCTGAGTAATATTCCATTGTATACATAGACCACATCTTCTTTATCCATCATCTTTCGATGGACACCGAGGCTCCTTCCACAGTTTGGCTATTGTGGACATTGCTGATAGAAACATTGAGGTGCAGGTTTCCCGGCGTTTCATTGCATCTGTATCTTTGGGGTAAATCCCCAACAGTGCAATTGCTGGGTCGTAGGGCAGGTCAATTTTTAACTCTTTGAGGAACCTCCACACAGTTTTCCAGAGTGGCTGCACCAGTTCCCATTCCCACCAACAGTGCAAGAGGGTTCCCCTTTCTCCACATCCTCTCCAACATTTGTTGTTTCCTGCCTTGTTAATTTTCCCCATTCTCACTGGTGTGAGGTGGTATCTCATTGTGGTTTTGATTTGTATTTCCCTGATGGCAAGTGATGCAGAGCATTTTCTCATGTGCTTGTTGGCCATGTCCATGTCTTCCTCTGTGAGATTTCTCTTCATGTCTTTTGCCCATTTCATGATTGGATTGTTTGTTTCTTTGGTGTTGAGTTTAATAAGTTCTTTATAGATTTTGGAAACTAGCCCTTTATCTGATATGTCATTTGCAAATATCTTCTCCCATTCTGTAGCAGGCCAGAAAGGGCTGGCAGGATATATTCAGGGTCCTAAATGAAAAGAACATGCAACCAAGAATACTTTATCCAGCAAGGCTTTCATTCAAAATAGAAGGAGAGATAAAGAGCTTCCAAGACAGGCAGCAACTGAAAGAATATGTAACCTCCAAACCAGCTCTGCAAGAAATTTTAAGGGGGACTCTTAAAATTCCCCTTTAAGAAGAAGTTCAGTGGAACAATCCACAAAAACAAGGACTGAATAGATATGATGACACTAAACTCATATCTATCAATAGTAACTCTGAACGTGAACGGGCTTAATGACCCCATCAAAAGGCGCAGGGTTTCAGACTGGATAAAAAAGCAGGACCCATCTATTTGCTGTCTACAAGAGACTCATTTTAGACAGAAGGACACCTACAACTTGAAAATAAAAGGTTGGAGAACCATTTACCATTCAAATGGTCCTCAAAAGAAAGCAGGGGTTGCCATCCTTATATCAGATAAATTAAAATTTACCCCGAAGACTGTAGTGAGAGATGAAGAGGGACACTATCTCATACTCAAAGGATCTATCCAACAAGAGGACTTAACAATCCTCAATATATATGCCCCGAATGTGGGAGCTGCCAAATATTTAAACCAATTAATAACCAAACTCAAGAAATACCTTGATAATAATACACTTATACTTGGTGACTTCAATCTAGCTCTTTCTACCCTGGATAGGTCTTCTAAGTACAATTTATAAAAATAGAGATAATAATAAGATTTGGAGAATTTAGAAGGGGTAGAGAATAGAAAATATGACTCAATGAACAGTAGTGACATTCTGATAGATATAAAGATAAATGTTTTCAAGCAAATTCATGGTAGAATTGTCAAGGTGGGGACGCCTGGGTGGCTCACTGGTTGAGCATCTGCCTTCCGCCCAGGGCTGATCCTGGAGTCCCGGAATCGAGTCCGCATCAGGCTCCTTGCATGGAGCCTGCTTCTCCCTCTGCCTGTGTCTCTGCCTCTCTCTCTCTCTCTCTCTCTCTCTCATGAATAAATAAATAAAATCTTAAAAAAAATTGTCAAGGTGAGGATGCAGATAATCTCCTTTCTGGTGCTTCCTGGCTTCGTGCATATTTTACAGTGACCAAACCATAAAAACTTAGGAGAATATGGGTGTTGATTTCAATGATTTTAATTTTGAGACAGTTCCAGAGCAAAAGTCTATTCTCAATTCAAGGGAATGATAAAAACTGAAAGAGCTCTTGTAGAAAGAAGTCACAGGCAGTTATATATTTTCAAGCTTCACGTATCTAGTTAAAAGTTAATCTGTATTGTCAGATCAGATTTTCTGTGTCTATATGCAATACTCAATTTTCTTCACTTACTATGTTCATATTTAATGAAATGATTCTACCCATCTCTTATTTCAATAGCATATACAGTATGATAAAGAACCAGAATAGAGCATAAAGATTCTCTGCCTTCCTGAAACTAATGAGATTTACTCCACTCTCATTGTTAAATTTCAATATGTGGCTAGTGAGAGGATTGAGAATGATAAATCTGAAGTTTAGAGGATTTTTAGCTATTTTAGTATTACTTTATAATTCCTTGTGATAAGAAGTATCTGATAATAAGTATCTGCTAATTGCTAATTTATATGATGAAAATATCTGAACAATTTCCTGCTTTTTGAGTAGTAAGTTCACAGTAATATGTGAAAAATATACCCAAAAAAGAATATCTGTCATGCTAAAATAAAATTTGTTGAGAGAACATTTACTGTACTTTACAATTATACTTTCTTATGCAATTATAATTTATTTACTATATTATACACTGATGCACAATATAGTAGGGAAAATAATGTACGAGAGTTAGGAAGATCTTTATTAGAATCCAGGTTCTGCTACTCACTAGCTGAATTATTCTGTGCACTTTAATCTTGAAGCCTAAATTTTCTCATTTCCATAAGGGACAGAAAATTATTATCAAAATCTGTGTGTGAATAATTGCTCATAAAGTAATAAATGGAGGCAGCTCTAATAACTTTTCAAATAAATAGACTTTAGTAAGCTAATAGGTAAAATATCAGATTTTAAAATATTCTTAATTTAACCTATCTAAAACTTATTCCATATAGAGACTAAGTACACATTAAACATTATTGTTTGGATGGAGGCTGAAGTGAAGATGTACTAACCTTGAACTTTCTGCTATTATATGAAAAAGTTTTGATCTTGGTGAAATTTTTATTCATTTAAAAGGGGCAACTTAAAATGGTGTAATTTGGTTAGTTTATTGAGCTGTCTAACTATTTGGATGGCAAATGAATGAAGATTATAAATATTGACTGTCAAGAAATAGAATCTGGCATATCTCCTTGAAAATATTCTTATATTCTCTGCTTCCATAGTCTGTACCTCTGTGGATATGATAGATACATTTCATTTCTCTTTACAAACAGCTTAGTTTTTAAAGTGGAATCAACAATTTCAACTGTTTTTAAAAAGCTATATAACTTTTAATTCATATAACAAATATACATGGTAATTAGACATGTGAGCCCCATTAGTTGCAAAACAGGTGTCCGTCACAGCTGCCTTTACGTACATTATTTTCACCAACAATTTAGTGGAGAGGCAAAGCACAGCTATGGAGAGAAGTGTCATCACTTATTTTATCCTCCATCAAATCAACATGCTCACTCCATTCAGATAAACAAAAAACAAAATTAATGTTATTTAATCTCCTTAAAGGAAACTAGGTATTATTTTTTGAACGTGATCATTGGATATTTTTCTACAAATGATCAAATTAATATATTTCTTGCAAACTTTTATACAGCATTTTATCTATAAGGAATTATGTTAAAAAGTTGCTTTTCATCTTTACATTTTTATTGTTCTTAATCAACATACCTTCTGATCTGTGAAATCAATAAAGTAAACCAACACTGCCAATGCACTTAAATAACTGGAATTAGTGAGAGAATAAGACAACAGAACAAGTCATTATAATTGAGCATGATTAATTAAAATTGACAATATGACAAATATTTATAGATATTATGGTAGACACCTTACAAAATTTTGGTATTAAAGGTTAGTATCTTGAAAAAAAAAAGATACCCTAAGTTGATTACAAAAGTAGGTTAGAACTAAGACATAGAAAGAAATACTTGTGTTCTTTGGAGAGAAATAGGTGCAATGGTCAGAATAGGAAAGAATTTCAGGTAATGAGAAGGTATAGATGATTAGATGGAATATTGTGCTCAACTCCAAGCAAAAAGAGAAAATATAACCCAAGGATGGATGTATGAATTAAAAAGTGCTCCTCCTTATATACTGTGGAAAATATAAATATAGTCCTGGGTATAGAGGACTTTTAATGAATTTAAATTATCTTGAAATGGAGTTTAATCAGTCAATAAAGTAAATATTAAAGTAATGCCAATAGATCCACTGGCATTTTTTTTTTCTGTGTCAAAGAGAAATACTGTCAGTCCATCAAAGATTCAGAGATCTAGCTCTTCTTCCTTAATGTACATTTATTGTAAGATAGCAAAAACACATTTGGGCTGTCACTTTTGCAATAAATATGGCATGTGATTAAATATCAGCAGTGGGATGTTAGGAAAATGATGTGCCATTTATTGGGTATTGCCATTAAAAAGTAGGTGTATCTTTTCCTTCCATAGCAATCTTAGAAGCCATGTGTCAAGACGATGGAGCCACAAAATGGAGAACATTGTCCCTGAATCAAATGTGGAAGGAGGCCCATCATGTCACATGTGTGAAAGGCATATACTTCTGCTTTTGCTTTTATGTCTCTCTCTCTCTCTCTCTCTCTCTCTCTCTCTCTCTATATATATATATATATATATATATATATATATATATATATTTGATACAGAAGCTATCATTACTTTAACTAAATTGGTGCCAGAATTTGTGTTGCCATATGAAGTATCCTAAAGTATTTGGCACTTGCTTAGCAGTTAGATTGTGAGCAGGAAGGAAATTGATATTGAAAGTTGGAAAATTAGAGAATTATGTGATAAGGTGGCAAAAAATAATTGATACAGATTTTGATTCCATATGTAATTGTTACTACAAACACAAAGAATCTATAAGAGTAGAATTTGAGTAAGAATTTCCATTGTGTTTTTGTACATCATGTTTAACAATACATTAGAAAAACTAGAAAAACTGGAGGTATAAATCTACGTAGTTACAAACCATTCATATTTCGGGTGCTACCATATTATGGCTTAGTCTAAGATGACTGATATAAAAAATGAGTTGCAGAAATGAGGTACTGATTATGAAACACCTAAAATATGGGTTTCTTAGAGAGTTAGGGACAAAGAACTGTATTAGAGCTTAAGAAAACCAAATCCCATTTTAAGTAATAGGGAAATATTTGGTGAAAACTATCTCTTGCATAACTTTAAGGTTGGATAATGTGACCTTTGATCTTAGCTTAAGTTGACTAATAATTTTTCCCTAAACCCTGATGTTTTTAAGATAAGCAGTGTTAAGTTAGAAGAGAGGCAAAGGGCTAAGTAAGGAAAGAAATGTATCAGTTCTGAGAATTACCTTAGAAAATAAATATTGCTACTGACATTTGGAAGAAAATTGATCAGAGAGCTATTAAGTTTTTGAAGCAATTAAATTATTGTAGAAGTTAATGGCATTTTATAATACATGCCTTTAAAAACTGTATAGACTTTTAAACATATAGCAACAGGAAGAGGTCTGTGAATGTTTTATATATCTCAGCACCTGCTTATGATGTTGCCATGGAGAATAATAGATTAGCAAGAACCACTTGAACACTTGAATCAAGATCCAAGAAAACAATGAACAAGAGAATCCTCCCAGAGACCAGAACCAACTTCAGTTCAATACCCAGTGTTGATTCTCTAGCTGAGCTATAAAGTGGGGCTATGAATAATTCTTTAGCCTAAAGTATTACAATAAGGCAGAAATATTGTGACTATAAAAGATGAAAGCAAGCTTTCAAGGACAGAAAGAACAATTGGGTCTTATTTTATTTGAATATGTTCTCATTATAAATACAGTGTAGTTTGGGATCAAAAAGTAGAAGACATGTCAATAGAGCCCAGATTCAATTTAGGACTTTGTTGACAGGAACAAAATAATTAAAAGGAAATTTAAAATTAAGAGTTTTAAAATATGTTTTAGAGACACTAAAACAACTCTGTAAGAAGTAGAGATTAAGATATGCCATCACTCCAAATTGTTTAACTTCATTAGACTAATGGAATTTCTCTAATACCACTCTTTGAAGGAAGCTAAATATCCTAATGGAGACTTTTATAGAGACACAGGAATACTATCTCAGAGTGATCTTGTAAGGATTGAGGAATTAAATATCTTGTAACCACTCTATGTCATTCTCTCAGACATAGTACAGTCTAATATATATATATATATATATATATATATATATATTATCTAATATATATATTAAATACATATATTTTAGTAAATAATAAAGATTTATATTTTATTCGTTTATATTTGGTCTTTTCTTTCTCCCTTTATTCTAATTCTTCTAAACAACACAAAGCCTTGGGTGGAATGTAGGTCTAGATTAAATAATATGCTGGGCTCTGGAAATTCATTTTCATCATTTATTTTTTTTAAGATTTTATTTATTTATTCATAAGAGACACAGAAAGAGACAGAGACATAAGAAGAAGAATAAGCAGGCTCCCTGCAAGGAGCCTGGTGTGGGACTCGATCCCTGGACCCTGGGATCATGCCCTGAGCCAAAGGCAGAAGCTCATCCACTGAGGCTGCAGGTGCCTCCACATAGTTGTTTATATACTGAGAATTACTTCATTTTTAAGTGCATTTGATATGAGGTTGATTTTGTGAAATTCTAATTTGATTTTGAATGTACAAATAGTGACATATAAGGGAGTTGATGTTAGATTAATTCAAAATTTGAGGGTACATGAGGGATAATACCATTCCTGGGTATTGCTTTTGTTGAAGGGACTAGGTTCTCTCCTTTTTGCTAAAACTGAGTAAGACAGAAGATATAATATTTTGGACTTGAATGTGATTAATTGGAAGACACATATACATCTCTTTTCAGCCTTTAATAAGAATTGGAAACATATTTCAAGTTGGTTCAAGCTTATATCATTAGAGTTTATTACTTGATATATTTAATGTGTTTCTATTGAAGTATAGTTGACATACATTGTTACTTTAATGTCTGGTGTGCAACATATATTTAATACTTCTATTTACTTCTCATAATATAATAATATCTAGTTAGCTATACTGGACTGTGTACTTGCAAATGAGATGGGGAATATGCTAGGAAGTGAATGTCCAGCCAAAGGTAGAGTGTAAACTTTGAGTTTATTTAATTACTGTGGAAGGTATGGATAGATGCAAAAAACAGTTAAAAGGATAAAAACAAAACTAATTCAAGAAATAAGTAAGGTAAAATGAACATATAACTGTTTGAATATAAAAGGCAAGTTTAGAGGGTATGTGTCCTTTAGTATCTTTATATAGAAACATGCACACCAATGTTTGATATTACTTAGTAATTACTTAGAATATACTTTAATAAATTAGAGTATAAGTAATTTATACTTGGTTATCACTGATAAGAAGACAGTTGGATGAGGTCAGTACGATACACATATTTAAGGAACTCAATTCTATGTATAAAAGTTTATTTTTCTTTCACTCTTTTATGATCTTTTTTTGGAATCTAGGGGAAACAAAGTTTCTAATATATTCTGTAGTGATCTTATTAATCTACCTAGGGCATTTAAAGAGTATTTAATCTTAAATTTTGCATTATATATCTAAATTATTGTTAATTTACATTGATCTTATTAGGGCACCTTTATGAATCCATGAAATCTGCCGTCTAAGCATTTATAATTCATATATGTTCTCCATTTATGTCTTTGAATAACTTTTTTTTCCCCTTGTCTGGATATTTTAATCAGGAATACGTTATTACTGTATCGTTTCTGTTTTCTTGTTCTTCCAGTTAACTAATTTTTTCAATTTTATATTTGGTCTTTTTCGTTTTCATTCTGAGTTTCACTTCAAGATTTTCCATTTACAACAGATTCAATTTCCTGCCACGTTAATTTTGTTATTGTTGTTTACCTTCTGTTATTTATTTCAATGCCCTAATCTATTTTCCTTATATCATCTGACTTTTTCACTCTGCTACCTTTTAAAGACTGCTGCTTCATAATTTATCTCTTTATCAAGTTCAAAGTTTTCTAAATTTATTGTAGTTTATTTGTGTAATTACCCTGCCAGTTGTTTCCATTTTGTTTATACTAAGTCAGTACTATGAATGCACCTGTGCCCTTCAGAATTCTGTCCAAGTACTAACCCCCAGTACCTCAGATGGTGACCTTACTTGGGAGTAGTGCATTTGTAGATGATTAGGTTGAGGTCATTAGGGTGGATTCTAATTCAATATGACTGCACGTTCTTATACAAAGAGGAAATTTGGACACATAGACAAGCACACACAGAGGGAGAACACCATGTGAAGATTAGAGTTATGCAGCCTCCAGCCAAGGAACTACCAGAAGCTTGGAGAGAGGTGTGGAACAGATATTGTTCTAACATCTTCAGAGGGAGCACTATCCTGATGTCAACTGTAAGTTGGCCTTCTAGTCTCCGAAATGGAGACACAGTAAATTTCTCTCTCTCTCTCTCTTTTTTTTTTTTTTTTTGTTACAAAGACTGCAGTATTTTTTTACAGCAGCCCTAGCAAACTAATACAGGCTGATAGAGAATATAAAGCTTTTGTTTTTGTCTCTGAGATGTACAATGTCTCTGAGTTATCCAGTGTATATACTGGATATTTTGTATTGAAGAAAGAGTTTGTGTATATGTGTGTGTGTGTGTGTGTGTGTGTGTGTGTTCAAGGGAGCATAGTGGGTGATATATCTTGCTAAGATAGTAAATATAAATTATTAGAAAAACAATTAGAACATCTGGACTCTGCTCTCCTTCCTGAGATTTTGGCGACTGTTCAGCAGGTTCACACCATCTATTTAGAGTGTAGCAACATAACATTTTCATTAAGAAATAATAGCCTCTGAAAACTGGACATTTTTCTTCTAGATATTGTAGATCCCTGGCTTTTATTGCTATCCTAAAGAAAGTCAAATTCGCTGTTCATTTCTTCTACCCTGAAAGCAAATTCTATGATCAGAGAGGATATAACAAGGATATGAACTACATGTCCTTCTCTCTAATATATTGGAAGAGATTAGTGAGAATTTTCTAAATCCAATCCCTTTATCAGTTAGGTGCTTGCAAAATAGGTATCTGATAGGTGATATCTCTGTGCTCTGCTTCAGAGCATAAATCTTAGTGATACTCTGTTTCTCTTTTGTTCTTAATTCATGTTTGTTTTCCTTTTGTTTTTATTTTTCTTTTGTGTGGGGTGTGCAGAGACAGTTGGAGGATGCAAGGATTAAGGGCAAGACAATTACATGAAGAGATTTCATCTACTATTTTAACAGCATCACATTAAGCTTTTTTCAGACTTCAAGCTTGAGGGGTCTTTTTAACATAAATACACACTTAATAATTTGGTAGTGGTAAATTAAACACCAATAAAAGTTAATTAAAAAAAATAAAATAAAATAAAATAAATAGTAAAAAAATAATAATAATAATTTGGTAGACCGTTATGACACTCAAAACTATGAGCAGTCCTAGAAGTGAATTTTCTTCTCTCTAGTGTTTTATTCTTTCTTTTGAGCTAGGATGTAGAGTTAATTAGAATTTGCATTTAGTCTCACTTCCAATTAATATTTGTGCCTGCCCCTTGTCTATAATTTAGAGTATATTCCTAGATGCATTATGTTATAATAATTTATTTCCTCACTTCAACTCTGCTCCCCCAACACACACACATACACCACCACCATCACCACCACCACCACACACAAATCATACCTGGACACAGACTGGCATCCACATAATCTATAACTCCAATGTAAATAAATTTGATGATTTGTACCATCAACATATACAGTAGCTATTTTCATCATTGCTCATACTTTCGCATTTGTTCAATATCTTTAAATTAAAGGTTGTTCATTAAGTTCTCCAAGGTTATTTTACATGTAAATACTAAAGGAAAGCTAAATATCAGAGAGTTAAACGGAAATCAGCTTTTAAATTGTTGTGATATCGAACTTTTTAAAGAATTCCTTAAAGTTTACCTAAAAAGAATAACATCCCTTCTTACCTGTCATTTTTATTAGAGGACTTGCAGTATTTATACATTATTGACCATTTCTATAAGTATGTGTATGAGAGTTCAGTGAGGCCTCTGGGCTCTTGTCATCTTACCCAGTCATTTTGTTTTGTATCTTTAGAAGTACAGGAGTACAAGTCTTCAGGAGCTGCTCAGAATCTTATCTCAAAGTTGATAAACAAGATTTTTTCTTATTAAACATATATTTTTCTGGTTTTATTAGCAACCACTTTCATTTTAAACACTGTTATTTTGCATTTCTAAATACATTCACTTTAAAACATTATGCTTACTTACTCTGGCACTATTGTTGGGCAAGCTGGTAAAGCCACTCTGAAAGTTAGTATGGAGGTTCCTCAAAAAGTAAAAAAAAAAAAAAAAAAAATAGAACTACTCTACTATCCAGCAATTGCACTACTGGGTATTTACCCAAAGAACACAAAAATGCTAATTCAAAGAGATACATGCACTCCAATGTTATAGCAGCATTATCTACAATAGCCAAATTATGAAAACAGCCCAAATGTTCATTGACTGGTGAATAGATAAAGAAGATGTGCTATATTTACACAATGGAATGCTATTTAGCCATAAAAAAAAGAATGAGGGGCAACCCCGGTGGCTCAGCGGTTTAGTGCTGCCTTCAGCCCAGGACCTGATCCTGGAGACCTGGGATCGAGTCCCACATCGGACTCCCTGTATGGAGCCTGCTTCTCCCTCTGCCTGTGTCTCTGCCTCTCTCTCTCTCACTCTCTCTCTGTGTGTGTCTCTCATGAATAAATAAAAATCTTAAAAAAAAAGAAAGACAAATACCATATGTCTTCATTCATATGTGGAATTTAAGAAATAAAACAAATGAGCAAAGGAGAAAAAAAAGAGAGGGAAACCAAGAGACATACACTCTGAGAAAGGTAAGAAATATGTGAACATTAATGAAACAGAGGTAAACTTTTTTGTGTTTGTTTATTTTGTTGTTTTGTTTGTTTTTACTGAAGATGTACCAGTGCATTCCCGAGTATTCAAAGAAAGATACCCAATTCGGGAGGTTAAGCAAAACTTCATTGAGAATATTAGTCCAACCAGGCCTAAGATATCACTCAAAATTCTGTATCATTCAGTACAATTTTGGGAAAAGAGACAGTAGAAGAGTTATTATCTGTAAAACTATTGCTTTTATTGTTCCTTTATTAGTAGTAAAGGATATCTTTACACTTTGGGATTGAGTGCAATAGTTTTTTGAGGGAGCAATCATGGCTTAGTCAATTTGGTATCCTTAACAACTAACATACTACCTAGCAAACCCCAAGCTCACGTTAAGTGCTTACTAATGAAACTCTAATCATTGGTTTTCTTTTTCTGTCTAGAAATATATGTTATCACAATATACTAATGATAATGATATTGTGTTACACAGTAAAGCATTTAGATATTTTAGTAAGTCAGACGTAGTAATTTAAGCTGTACGTGCCAATTTTAAACTGCCGCAATTTAGAAAGAGAAACAAAAAGTTTCTTGAGTATCATTTCACATATTACATTAAAGAAAAGTAACATTCACTTTTATATTTTGTCTTTTTATTTCTATTCTTTCATTTTAAAAATGTGTAACAAAGGCCTGGTACATCTCTAAAGGAAGAACTAGATCTCTGGACTGAAAGTCAAATAATGTATGATTATTGATAGCAAAGTGTTAGGGATTGTTCTAAGTGATTTACAAGTGTGTGACTCACAAGTCTCTATGAGTTAAACCTAGAAGTTCACATTATGAGGTGAAATTAGTAACAGTGTCTCACAGATTAAAAGTCTCAGGCACTGAGATGTAAGATAATGTACTTAATGTCACACACCTAGTAAGTGCCTAAGCCACAGTTTGAAACAGCCTATCGGACTAAAAAAATTATATTCTTAACACAGACATATAATATCATCAATAAGAGATTGAGGCAATTATGCTAATACCTATTACAATTTCATATTTACTAATTTTAAAACCCAAAACACAGTATGTAAACTAAAATATATATTTGAATGCATGATAATTAAAAAAAAAACATGGAATTGCTGTTTCAGAAAATTGATTCAAATTTTAAATATGCATCTTCCTGAAAGATGTACCATAATTACAGTATATTTCTTTCAAACTTATTAACTTATTAAGACTGTAGAACTTAAAGAGAACATAACTTTGTAAAACTTAACCGACAGAATTCTTTCTTTCAAATCAGTATTTTAATAATCCTTATACATATTTTAGTTATTGATTTTTTTTCATTTTTTCAAAATTTTTATTTAAATTCTAGTTAGTTAACATATAGTGTAATATTGGTTTCAGGAATACAGTTTGGTGATTCATCACTTACCCATAATACCCAGTGCTCATCACAAGTACTCCTAATACTCATCACCCTTGTAGCCCATCTCCCTACTCACCTCCCTCCATCAATCCTCAAATTGTTCCCTATCATTAAGAGTCTCTGATGGTTCCCTCTCTTGCTTTTTCCCTCTCTGTATATCCACCTATTTTGTTTCTTAAATTCCACATATGAGTGAAATCATATGGTATTGTGTTTCTCTGACTGACTTATTTCATATCTATGTATATAAAACGTATATTATATACACTCATATATGTATAACATGATACACTCTAGCTCCATCCATGTCATTAAAAATGGCGCAGACACACATACATTCCATTTATATATATGCAACATTGTTTTGGCTATTCAGGATATTTTGTGGCTCCATACAAATTTTAGGATTGTTTGTTCTTACTTTGGAAGAACAAAAAATTTAGGATTGTTTGTTCTTACTTTTACTGTGAAAAATGCTGGTGCTTTTTGATATGGATTGCATTAAATGTGTACATTGCTTTGGGTAGTGTAGACATTTTAACAATATTTGTTCTTCCAATCTATGAGCATGGGTTGTTTTTCCATTGTTTTTCCATTTCCATGGGAAATGTTTTTCATTTCTTTGGGTCATCTTCAATTTCCATAGAAAACTTTAGTTCTATAGTTTTCAGAGTACAGATCTTTTACAGCTCTGGTTAGGTTTATTTCTAGATATCATGATTTTTGGTGCAATTGTCAATGGGGTGGGTTCTTTGATTTCTCTTCCTGCTGCTTCATTATTGCTGTATTGAAATGCAACAGATTTCTTTTGTATCTTGTGATTTTACTGAATTCATGTATCAGTTCTGGCAATTTTTTTTGTGTGGAATCTTTCAGATTTTCTACATAAAATATCATGTCATCTCTGAATTGGGAAAATTTGACTTCTTCCCTGCAGATTTGGATGCCTTTTATTTTTTTTCTATGTCTGATTCCTGAGGCCAAGACTTCTAGTACTATGTTAATAACAATGGTAAGAATGGACATTCTTGTGTTCTTCCTGACTGTAAAGGAAAAGTTGTCAGTTTTTCCCCATTGAAGATATTAGCTGTAGATCTTTTGTATATGGCTTGTATGATATTGAGGTATGTTCTATCAATACTTACTTTGTTAGTTTGTTTTTTTTAAGGGTTTTCTTTTAATCAAGAATGGCTGTTGTACTTTGTCAAAAAAAATTTCTGCATCTATTGAGAAGATCATATGGATGTTATCCTTTTTTTTTTTAAGTAATGTGGTTTATCAACTTAATTGATTTACAAATATTGAACTACCCTTGCAAACCAGCAGTAAATCCCGTTGATTGTGCTTGGTAATTCTTTTAATGAATTATTTAATGAACTATTATTGATATTTTGTGGAGAGTTTTCCCTTCATGTTCATCAGAGCGAGTGGCCTGTAATTCTCCTTTTTAGTGGGGTCTTTGTCTCATTTTAGCATCAGAGTAATACTGGCTTTGTAGAATGACTTTGGAAATTTTCCTTCTATTTCTAAGAGTAGTTACAACATTTTAGATGAAGCTAATGTATATGTTCAACACTTATGAGATCATTGAAAATTATGAGCAAAAACATTTTCTTGAAAAAGTAATTGAGTGTAGGCTATCTTTTTAAAATCTTAAATTTCCAAAACCGAAGTCTAAATTTCCTCAATTTTTCGTCTTACTTCCCTCCTCAACCTAATATAAATTGTCTTGCTTCTTCACTTTTTTACAGAAATATCTTTTATTGTAGTCACATAGTAAATATACTAATGGGAACTGAAAAATAAAATGCATCTACACCTTACCTCTCCTTAGAAATTGTCAAATTATAGATTTTATCCACATAATAAGCCAGCTTGACACAGTACCTGTAGATGGTTGTACCTAATAACTGCAAGGTGCACTATTTTTATTAAACACATAAGGAATATTTATAAAAATGAACCTAAATTTCTTATGAAATTTAGACACATAAGACACATCCCATAGAATTTCAGAACCACCATTCTAAATATCTAAATTCAAAACAACCAAGTACAAAGGAAAATAATAATAATTACATTATGTCCAATATGAGAGTGTCCTAAATGAATATGTTACTTTTACATATATAATATTGTGATACATAATAAAATGAATGCCCAAGGAAAGTTTCTCCTTACATATTTGTAGTAGAAACACAAATTCTCTAGGGGATCCCTGGGTGGCTCAGTGGTTTAGCGCCTGCCTTTGGCCCAGAGTGCGATCCTGGAGTCCTGGGATCGAGTCCCACGTCGGGCTCCCTGCATGGAGCCTGCTTCTCCTTCTGCTTGTGTCTCTGCCTCTCTCTCTCTCTGTGTCTATCATGAATGGATAAATAAAATCTTAAAAAAAAAAGAAAGAAACACAAATTCTCAATATTTGAAGATAAATTATTTTATGTTATATAGAAAAAGAGGTATTTGCATACATTTCATCAAGCCCAGAAGAAGTCAGTATTAATACATTATTATTTATAACTAAATCATGTTTATGACTATCATATGTTGGGAAAAATAACCTAAAGTAGTATTCTCTTTAGCATTATTATCAAATGTATTTATGGGTTCCAGCAATTCATTGTGCAGTCCAGCTAATTTGCACTATATTCATCATTTTATTAGACAAAGAATGACAGACACTGAGATAGTGTTGGACATGAAAAGAAGGCAAATATTTTTAAAAAGTAATTATGATGTTATCACTACCATTTATAAAGGTATAAATTGCCCAGATTGTAATCATCTCAATCTCAGCTGAAAGTGTTTGGATTAGTGATATTATAGGTGGATTTTTATGAAATTTACAAGTTAGCTAAAATCTGTCAGCATTTGTGAAGAGACAGAGGAAATAGAGGAACAATAAAGGACAAGGAATGGAGGCAAATCGCTAGTGAAAATAGATGACAGAACAACTTGATAGCGGCTTGGGAATGTTGGCAATTAGGACACTCGATGTTACTACTGAAAATGAAATGTGGTCAGACTCCCTGGTGGCAGCACATTTTGTGAAATATCACTCTGGCATTAGCTCTCTGAGATTTATAAGTCCTGAAAAGGTCTCTGCCCTGTGTGACGATAATAATGCACCTCACTGCTAATATTCATGAGAATTAAGATGGTTTCAGATAATGATTGTAAACAGAAAGTCTTGTCTGTTTTTAATAAACAATGCTACTGTTTGTATGCATTGAATATATGCTAATCTAGGATATTCTGGAATTTTTGAGAATTTTATTTTTTTTCAGTTCTAAACTATGGTATTCTAGCAAGTCATAAACCATTCTTACTAACCATATGAAATAATTATAGGCTATAAAAATGTAGACTCAGATGAGACGGGGTTCTACTTTTCAACGGGCATTTTATGTGCTCCAGTGGAAATTTTTTGTGACTCTGGTCTTTAAAAATCCTGACCTATTACTTGTTTACAATGGCTTAAAACTAGGGACATAAACACATATGCTAAATATGAACCCCAAACAAGTCCATGGCCTTTTGGACAGAAAACACCTTAGAATAAAGAAAAGTACTTATGGCAGTCAGTAATAAGGATAATCCAGATTGATTTCATCAATCCAGTTTTCCCATTTGAGATTAAAAAATCAGTGTTTATATGTTATAAATAATGGTTTAGAGACTTACTTAGTAATGGACATATAGCAAACTGATGCAATTTATGACCTTTCCCAAAGGGAAAAATAATCCATGCAAGTATTTATACCAAGTTTAAAGATTTTTACAGAATTCCTGAAGCACATGCACAAATCCTAAATTAAGAAACCAGGTTTCACTCATACAGGGAATATAAGAAATATTGAAAGGGATTATAGGGGAAAGGAGGGAAAATAGGTGGGAAAAATCAGAGAGGGTGAGAAAACATGAGAGACTCCTACCTTTGGATAATGACCAAGGGGTAGTGGAAGAGGAGGTAGGGAGGGGAATGGGCTGACTGGGTGACGTGCATTGAGGGGGGCACTTGACGGGATGAGCACTGGGGGATATGCTATATATTGACAAATTGAACTTTAATAAAAAGAAGAAACCAGGTTGGGGGTGTCTGCATGTCTCAGTCAATTAAGTGACTGACTGTTGATCTCACCTCAGTTCTTGTTCTCAGAGTTGTGAGTTCAAGCACTGTTTTGGGCTCCACATGGGTGCGGATCCTACTTAAAAACAAAACAAAGCAAAACAAAACAAATAGAAAGAAAGCAGGTTATAAAGGATTTCTTCATGAAATCAACAATTTCTACATAATTATGTGTATATAGTTTAGTTTGTGTATATATACATATTTATGAGTATTTTATATAGGTATCAATTAAAATTTTATATACTGATTATTTAAATATTTCAGGAAAAAAATGACTTGATATTTCAAAACAGTAAAAGTATTATTTTTAAAAAATGATTTATTTATTTGAGAGAAAAAGAGAGAGACTATGCATTGGGGAGATAGAGTCTCAAGCAGACTACACAGGGCTTGAACTCAGGTGAGATCACAACCTGAGAAGAAACCGAGAGTTGGACCCTTAACCGACTATGTCATCTGAGCACCCCAAACATAAAAGTATTGTTAAAAATAAATTTAACATGATTTCCTACTGTAAAATATTTTCCTGCCTTCAAATAGATATTGATTTTTATAAATTCTTCTTCCACATTAATATGAAATTACAGACAGATATTCCATTCATAAAATACATTTTAATTTTGGTTTTCTGCTTATATGAATTCTACATCTTTAAGGTCACTTAAAATGTTTGCATTAAAATAGCAATATTATTATAAATGACACCAAACTATTGCATTCAATTTAACCAAATTTTAACTTCAAAATTTCAAAAAAGAACATAGAATATTTAAATATTGTTTTATGTTATTAATATAGGGATTACTGATTATCACATAAAATGGAATTTATTTTGATATCTTATTCAAAATCTTAAAATACAATATAATAGTTACTTATTAATTTTCAAATTATCTCTTACTAAAAGATGCTCTTAGTTGTACAACTTTCTTTGTTATTCACTGTTTTCTGTAGGCCATAAATTACAATGGCAACTATTGCCCTGAATTGGGAAGCCTAAATGCAATGAGGATAATTGGTTCCAGAATCTCAGGAGCCTTGTGTCTGCATTTAATCTCCAAAGGCAAGGTGAGCATAGTTACCGTAATGAATGACAGAGTCAAATCAGTAATTAGAATACTGTGATTTTCAAAGACCTACGATGTTGGGTAGTTAGTCATGGTATCCCTAAAGTGAAACAGTTGTGCAGCCTACTAAATTCTTATTTGATCTGTATAAGCAGAAGAGTTCTAGGTCAAATGAACAGAAGTCTAACTTGAATCATAAAAACAGATAAAAAGCCTCTCCTTCAGCTCCCTGTAATTTTTTTTAACATTTTATATATTTATTCATGAGACACACAGATGTAGAGAGAGAGGCAGAGACAGGAGAAGCAGGCTCCATGCAAGGAGCCCCCGACATGGGACTCAATCCTGGTGACTCCGGTATCACACCCTGAGCCAAAGGCTCAACCACTGAGCCCCCCCAGGCGTGCCCTGTTCCCTGTTTTAAGTCAGTATTAAGACATGGAACTTCTTGAATGAAGGGCAAGATGAATCCCTAAAGGAAATATCTCTCTGCTCTGTTAAAATTTATACTGTTAATCTTCTCCCCAGCCTTCCCCAAAGGGACCTATGAACTTTCCCAGAGTGTGCATTGGGGAAAAGAAAATTATGAAACTTTTCAGGATTACTGGACACTGGTTATTATTGACACTAACTCCAAGAGTCCCAAAAGGTCATCATTGTCCACTAGTTAGGGTTTGTGGAGGTTAGGTGATCTATACAGTTTTAACTTAGATTGGATCAATTTTTGGGTCCATGAACATGTCTTGTGGTTATTTCCCTATTTCTGAAATGTATACTTAGAATAGATAATTCCAGTAGACCTGGCTTCAGTGACTCATCTTTATTTCCAAGAGGAAATTGTACTGCCCCTCCACAATGAAGGTGGAAGGATATGTTTAGAATAAATGAGATCACCTAGGACAACTTTTAATATTATTATGCCCTATGATTGAAGTTAATGGAAAACTATAACAACCCAATTCAGGCAGGACAACTAATAATCCATAGCAATGAGAGTTTGAGTCACACCACCAGGTATATACCATAACCATTTGGTAGATCTATGGGTTTTTTTGTTTGTTTTTGTTTTTCTTTCAGTTTTTAAAGAAACCCCATGCTTTTTTGTTTGTTTGTTTGCATATCAGCAGAGCTATTAATTTAAATTTTGCAAGAGTTCTGATTTTTCCACATCTATGCCAGTGCTTGTTGAACTCAACAATTGTTATTTGTACTTGTTATTTAACAGCCATCCTGACAGGAATAAAGTGATATATCCTTGTGCTTTTGATTTGCATTTATTTGATGATTAATGATGTTGAGTACTTTTTCATATACTTATTGACTATTTGTGTTTTCTTTAAAGAATTATCTATTCAAGTCCTTTGCTCATTTATCTGTTTTTTTTTTATTCTGAGTTGTAGAAGTTTCTTAAATATTTTAGATATTAATCACAATCAGATATTAGGTTTGTAATTTTTTTCACTCCATAGGTTGCCTTTTTTTATTTTGTTGATTGTGTCCTTTGCTGTGCAGAAGCTGTTAAGTTTGATGTAATACCATTGTTCTGTTTTGCTTCTGTTGCTTGTGCTTTTAGTATCATATCCAAGAAATTATTGCTAAGACCAATGTTAGGACTATTTTGCCTTATATTTTTTTCTAGGAGTTTTACAGATTAAATTCTTACATAAGTATCTTTTTTTTAAATGGTTTTCTTACCCTTTCTTCTTCTTTTTTTTAAAGATTTATTTATTTATGATAGACATGGAGAGAGAGAGAGAAAGAAAGAGAGAGAGAGACAGAGAGAGAGATAGAGAGAGGCAGAGCACAGGAGGAGGGAGAAGCAGGCTCCATGCCGGGAGCCCAACGTGGGACTCGATCCCGGGTCTCCAGGATTGCGCCTGGGCCAAAGGCAGGCGCTAAACCACTGAGCCACCCAGGGATCCCCTTACATTAGTGCCTTAATACAGTTTGAAATTTTTAATACAGCGTATAAGATAAGAGAATAATTTTTCATTCTTCTGCATGTGAATATTCAGTTTTCTATTTGTTGAAAAGACTATTATTTCCCCATTGTGTATTACTGATATTCTTTTTGAGGACAATTTGTGTATGAATTCTTTTATGGGCACTCTATCCTGCTTCATTAGTCTCTATGTCAGTTCTTATACAAAATGATTCAGCATTCCCATATCTGAGTATACATCTAAAAGAACTGAACTCATATATCTGTGCTCCCATATATAATGCAGCATTATTCACAATAGCCAAGATACAGTAACAACTTAAATGTTCTTGATGAGTTAATAGAGAAAGAAAATATGGTATATGTAAACAGTGATATTTTATTCAGCCTTAAAAAAAAGGATATCCTGCCATCTGTATGTACCTGGAGGACATTTTATTAAATAAAATAAGTCAGTGGCATAAGGACAAATACTACATGATTCCACTTATATGAGGTATTTAAAATAGTCAAAATCCTAGAAACAGAGCAAATTGATAGTTGCTAGTAAGTAGGGGTAGAAGGAAATGGGGAGATAGTCAATGAGATATTCATATTTTTTAGTTATGCAAGATGAATAAGTTGCATCTGCTGTACAACATAATGCTTATAGTTAATAATACCATATTATATACTTAAAAATATGTTAAAAGGATAGATTTCATGTTCAATGTTTTTGCTATAATTTAAAAAAATACAGTAGCAGAAACTACTCAAAAAATTATGATTAACCAGCTGAGGTGCCTACTGAGTGCAAGGGGAATATAGAATGGGCAGTGGAAGAAGGTAGTTTTAAATACCATCTAAAACTAGGTGCCCAGTTGCAGAAAACAGGACTGTGGTTGTTGTTAGTGTTTCTTTTTTATTTTGTTGTATATATGCATGTGTGTATTAAATTATCTTTATTTTCTGCTTTTTATCATATAACATAAGTATTAACTTTTCCTTATAATATTTAATTTACAGGTTGTCAAGGAGAAGTATAAACATCACCCAAGGACTTCCCATCCTCTTCAGGGGAAAGGATATATAAGCATGAGTGATAGTACACAGGATAGATGCTTCCTGCTAAGCAGAAGTGTGACTTTGTTATTGCCTTTATTAGGAGATTAAGTATGATTTCAGGAGAAGTATGATTTCAGGATGCCAAATTGATAATGAGTGGAGTGTGATGGCAAATTTTATGTGTCAACTTAGAATATGATGCCCAATTTTTTGGCCAAGCACCATTCTAGATGCTGGTACTGTGTAGGTAGATTTTTAGCTGTGGTTAATATTTAAATCAGTAAGATTTGGGTTGGCAATTACATTCTAGTGGAAGAAGATGTTAACAAACAACTAGATAAACTATTACACAGCTAATCATATTATTATTTCTTTGTCTCAGGCTTATTTGTTTTAGTTAACATAAGAAAGAAGTTTAAATACAAGGTGTGGGGTATGTTGTAAGGAAAAAAACAGATGTCCATCACCTCTCCTTATGGTCTATTCCTTTCCTAGTCTTCAATATGTTCACGTTCCTCCTACTGCCTTCTGTAGTTAGGTGTATAAATCAGCTGTCAGACATCACCCTATGCTAGTCATTTAGACTCAAAGTGATTTCTATCAAGAACTGTAGGTATTGTCAGCTTGTCAGGAATGCCATTGCCTTCTGCTTTTCAACTTTGCAATTGCTGCTTGACTGACACTTTTAAAATTCTGTCAGCTTTCCTTGCCTTTGTTTGCTTTATACAGAACAGAAAAGAAGATGCAGTTCCTATCCATTAGCTTGGCAAAATCACAACCTCCACAAGAGAATGTCTAATTTCATAAATTAAATATTTCATAAATATAAAAAATTGACTGAATATAGATTATAGAATCAGGTGTGAAAAGGATTTATGATCTAGAAATTAAACACCTTTAGTTCTTGAATCTCCACATATTGGTTAAAATTTCATAATGAAAAACAAAATATTCAAATACATTAACTGATTTTCTTCAGTGTATAATAATAGGATCTTTATTTCTTTCAAAGAAACAAGTTTTTTTTTTTTAATTTTAATTACAGAAGAGTTAACATACAGTGTTATATTAGTATCAGGTGCACAATATAGTGAGTCAGCAATTCCAAACATCACCCAGTGCTCATCACAAGTGTACTGCTTAATCCCTGTTTCCTATTTCACCCTTCCGCCCACCCACCTCCTCTCTGGCAGCCATCAGTTTGTTCTCTGTACTTAAGAATTTTTTCCTGGTTTGTCTCTCTCTCTCTCTTTATTATTTGTTTTGAGAAACAAGCTTTATTAAATAAGTGAAATCAGTAATTCACTGTGAACTCTAAAATCTGTGAGATAAATGGACTCTGAGACAAATATATAGATTTTGTTTTCTTGTTTCACTCATTACAGTATTGCAGGAAGAACTAATTGTTCCAAACACTGTTATTGCCCATTTAGAAGTCTCAGTATAAAATAGATAAACTAATGTGAAGTATTATTCTGGATTAAGAGCCAAGAGCCTAAGTGTCAAAACTGAAAAGGAAAAAAAATGAGAATCATCTGCTTATGATTATTCTAAATGAAAATGAGAGAGATATAAACATAATGAATTGTACTAAAGTACAGATGTTGAAAATAAACACCTATCATGACATTTTAAGGAAAAAGTAATAGGTAATATTGCAACGTTTCTATAGCATAGTCTGTCATAGCTTTTTCTATTTTTCAGAGTGGGTTTCTAGGTTGAAAATTCTACTGAATAATGACTATGAAGATATTTTAACTACTTACAGTAAGTGACATAGGTTCAAGATCTTTTTGCTTCAAATCTAGAAGTAGGCATGTTAATCATTGACACATATTCAGAGTATCAAAAGGAAGGTCAGATAATAGTTAAACAATGGGTAAGCTATCAGTTAAACAGTGAAAAAGGTAAGCTTATTGGAATGGGGAGTATTAATCATGAATGCAAATATTTTATGTTCCATAATATTCTAATTTTATTTTTTACTAATTAGTAAATAAATTATATCATATAAAGTAGCACATATGCTACATTATCAAAATTTATCAAGGTAGATATAATTATGCTGTGGGTGAAACAATGGAATTCAAATTAATTTTAGGGATGTAATTCTCCTATTAGAGAAGAACTATAGATTATCAATTCAAAAATGATAAAATGTATGAAAATTAAACAGAAAAAAGAGCAAACAAATGGTAAATTAAAATTATATATACATTTGTGCGGCAATAAATTTATGCAAAAATTCTCAGTCCTTCATATATCTATTTCACAAAAGTTTGTTGGTTGGCTGCAATGGCTGTTTTCACAGGACTGGTGGATTTCGGTCTATTCTCTGTGTACTCTCATTCCTGGTTACAGGTTAAAAAAAGCATCTCCCATCTGGACAGATGCACAAGGTTATAATGACTCTTTACATAGTATCTGGGAATTGGCATACTGTTGACTCCTTCCATATCCTATGTGTCAAAGCAAGTCACACTACCCATCCATATCAGTAAGGAAAGGAAATATATGACTTTCTTGGGAGTTACAGGAGGGAGGAATGAATTTTTCTAAAAACAATTTATTCTATCACAAGCCAGTAGGTTAGCTACACATACAGAATTCCATTCTTCTATATGAAAATAAATCACTTGAAATCTAAGGAAGATATTCAAAAAATATCAACTAAATAAAACATGTGGGGATCCCTGGGTGGCTCAGTGGTTTAGCGCCTGCCTTCAGCCCAGGGCGTGGTCCTGGAGTCCCAGGATGGAGTCCCCCATCGGGTTCCCTGCATGGAGCATGCTTCTCCCTCTGCCTCTCTCTCTCTCTCTCTCTCTATCATGAATAAATAAATAAAATCTTTTAAAAAATAAAAAAAAATAAAACATGTAGCTCAAAGTCCTTGATACTTCAATAATTTCTACATCACATCTAGATGAGGATCTCCTTAGACTGGAAATTTAAGAGCAAAAGAGAGAAGGAAGAAAGGAAGTAAGGAAGGGAAGGAAACATTCAATACAAGATGATGGAACATGGATCTAGAACAAAAGGGGAAGAACTGAAATCACCCTGCAGACATCTGTAGAAATTCTGAACTCCCTTGCTTAAGCACTTTGCTGCCTGGGAGTAGCTTATCAGGTCTTTATTCTTTATGGGCTTGGACTCTACATTCTGGATGTTTCTGACTATTTCATCATGTCACTTGGACACATTTGAAAAAGGCAATAAAAAATATCCCCTGCTTGTTGGCTGAGTAGCTTTCTCAATCAGATTTTTGTTCATAAAATATTGCGTGCTCGAGAGTAAATTTCCCTTTCAAATTGTCAGAGTTTCATCCAAGATGGCAATCTTGGCCATCCGTTCATTTCAAAATGTCATTAGATTTTTCCTAATTGTTAGAATTTGTTGATTTGATTCCAGTCATACCACACCCACAATTGTTTTTAAGAAATGCCATTTCCTTCTTGACTTGAATACAGATTCTTTGGACAAAAAAAACATCAGTGGCACATGCACTTAATCTTTTTTTACCTAAGCCCTTTTTACTTTTTAAATTAATACATTTTATTGGGAGCAACTTCAGCCAAAAGAGAGATATTTTAATGTAACAGATCTTAATATTACATATGAGAGTATTTTCCTGAAACTTTGTATTTCAAGTCTCAGAATTTCTGGATTCTTTCTTCTCTCTTTTATCACTCCTCTACCAAATGACACATTAGCCAGCCTTTAGTACAATGACATTATTTTCAAAAATAAAAAAAAAATCCATGTTTTATAATAACAATAATTATTATTATCTCACTGGCCTGCATGCTAACTGTTGAAATTCTGTTCCATGTTTATGTTGAGTTCAGATATGATCCACAGGCTTTCCTTTCTGTGTGTAAATTAAAGAACTAGTTTCTCTATGGCACATTTTCTCATGGCTGAGGGAAGATGATGGATAGAAACTTGCCAGGCCACCTAAAGACTTTACTTGGAGCAGACACTATCATTTCCATACAATATTATTTCCCAAAACAAAACATATAGTGAAGACCATCATCAATAGAGTGAGAAAGCATATCCTCCCTCCGGGGAGGGAAAATGAATATTTGATAAATAGCAAAATTACAACAGATAATTAATATAAGAAATATAATTGACTTTAAAACTAGCATTATTCAAGATGGACACCACCTCTACATGATAAGAAAAGTTATGCTTACTAAGAAAGTATTATGATTTTTTTACATAGGTGCAACTAGTAAAATGTCTCAAAATGGAGGGGTAGATAAATTGATAAAATGACAAAGAGTAAACTGACAAACCCACTATCATACTTTGGGATTACAACATTAATCTATCAATAAATGATAGATCAAAGATTGCCCCCTCTGGAAAAAAAAAAACAAAAAACAAAAAACAAAAAACAAAAACAAGAATGGCCCTCTTCCCTCCCCCCCACATTTTTTTTGTTTTACTCCTTTTCATTTCTTTTCTGCCTACTTCAGTCCAAAGTCATTTTCTGGGTGAATAAGGGTGAATAAAAGTGAATGAGTAATCTGTGTTAAGTAAGGAAGAGAAACACATGATCATAACACCAAACAATGTGGTAAATCCTGACCAGGGTGAGTAAAGTATCCTTGATGGGCAGCCTGGCATAAGATGTCAAAGCCCAGAGTGAAAAAAGCATCTGCAAAAGACTGGCTTGGTGCAAACAGAATCTGATTGGTGTGCGAATGAGATTTCTGAGAAGAGATGCCTGTCAAAGTGATAGATACTAAGTGCTGTGAAAAGGGTATTAACAGGGAAGGCCACTGGAAGTGGATTATTAGGGCCTGGGAGGGGGGCGTAAGCACATCTGCATAGGAAGGTTTCTAAGTCTGTATATTAAAGTGCAACTTAGTGAGGAGGGCATCCTAGCATGGTTGGAAGGTCAGAGTAGTCAGGAAAGCATAAAAGCCTATCAGCAACTATTAAGGGGCAAAGGTGTGCAATCCAGGGAAAGATTCCAAAGCTTGGGTGAGTTAAGACGGGATTATCCATGCTTGAGTACATACAAAGGGACTTATTAAATGAGTAAATAAATATATAAGGGCATTGGGTGCAAAGGAGCACAAATATGGAAAGCATGATCACTAGAAAAGGCTGTATGGCATTGAACTGACAAATAGATATGAACAGATATAGAAATAAATATAGTTTTAATTTCATACACTTGTGGTTGTGTGTATGTATCCATCTGTATTGTCTAGTGCGGTAGTCACTGGCAACATATGACTACTTAAATTTAAATTAATTAAAGTTAAATAAAATTAAATATTCAGTTTTTCCATCATGGTAGCCAAATTTCAAGCATTTAACCATCTCATGTGGTTAGTAGTATATTGGACAGCACAGAAATATATATACAACTACCACAGAGTATATATGTACATGTATGTCTGTATTTGTATATATATTGTCTATAGTGTATTTGTGTACAGACACACACACCTAATCAGACCCATATTTATTTCTGTGTTTTATCAGTTAGGTTTCAGTCAGTAGATATAAACCACATGATGATGTAAATGGGGAAAATATAGTGTAAAGATAATAAAAGAAGTTCTAAACAATACCCTGGAATAGGGAAAGTACAAACAAAAGAAACAAACTAAAAAATGTAGGGGGCACTCCAAAGCTGGAAGCCAGATCTTGTTTGTAGGGATATGGTTGTGGTCCACTGGGTGGTGGGGAAGTGTGTTCCTGTTTTTTATTATTTTTTTTAATTAAGATTTTACTTATTTATTCATGAGAGACACAGAGACAGAGGCAGAGACATAAGCAGAGGGAGAAGAGGGCCCTCTGGGGGGAGCCCAATATGGGAATTGATCCCAGGACCCTGGGGTTACACCTTGAGCCAAAGGCAGACCCTCAACTGCTGAGCTACCCAGGTATCCAGAGAAGTCTGTTCCGTTATCGTGAGCAAGAGCTGGTTCAGTTATCAGTCCAAGGTTGACAGGCAAAAGTGTTGATTTTTCCTTGGAAGTTGTCTGCAGGGAATAGAGTGATGAATTTTCTGGAAATCAAGCTGAGGCACTGGTTGAATTTTCCACAAAGCTACCAGCAATCTTCCCAGGAGGGATGCTGTTGGATTCTGGGAAGTATCCATACAACATACCCAGAAACTGTTATTTGGAAATGGTCTGAAAGACAAAATAGGTAGACTTTGGAACATAGTCACATTAAGTCAAGTGGAAAGTCCAGGGATTCACTGAGAAGCTTCCTTTAGAATTGTCACTCAATTTACGTTTATGGAGTTTCCTGTGAGGTGCCACTGACATTGGGTGTTGGAGTCCCACAGAAACAAGTAAAGTTCACTGGAACCCAGATGGAAAAGCTCTTATCCTACAGAGTATCTCCAATGCCCTCTAATGGCAAGTTTTTATCATCATGCCAGCTGGCAAAAGAGAGATTTTTCAGCATTAAAAAGGCAATGAAGGGTGGTTAGAGGATAGAGGTGATGAATGGATAACTGGAATATTTGCTTAGTTACATAAACATATCTACACACGTAATTACATATATTTACTTTTCTACATATTTATTGCTAATGATTGATGTGTTTTATCTATTAACATATATACTTATTCTAATTAAAATAGGAAATTCTTTTGTATAGAACCAATGTAAATAAACTGACATATAAATGTATGTATGTATGTGTGCACATATTTCTCTAGTCTTTCTTTGTTGAGAATACCTAGAAGCAGTGACAATAGTGAGCATGCATAGGATCTAGATCTTAATTTCATAATGTCATTTTCCATTTAACACAAGCAGGACTTTTTGGTGAAATGTGGTGAAATGTGTTGGGCCATCGGGCTCTTCCACAGCTGGCCTACCAGGAGCAAACACACTCCTCTGAAGCAACCACCAGTTTATGTATCTCTTGCACTACACCTCTCAGTGAGGCACTGCATTCTGAGAAGGTTCTCTGCTAGTATCTCTTCGCTCTTTGCAGAGATTTTGGGATCTCAGCAGGATTGTCCTTGAGAGGTGGGGTTATAAATGCATCATTTTCAGGGGTATAAATAGAAGTATCATTTGAGGGGAGAGGACAAAGGAATCTGTCTTCTTGCAGTGCATCATTTCAGGAATATAAACAGAAGTATCTTTTGGAGGAAAGGGCACAAGATCCTGTTTTCTCCCAAAGTACTTCTCAGGATAGAGTTGATTACCTGAATGTTGAAGACTAATTTTTTTTTTGTCCCTAAAACACTATATAAAATGGATTTTAATAAATTTCTGCTTAAAAAAAAAAGATGTGGCCTTCTTAGGATTTGAAGGCTGCTATAGGAAAATTATGTTCCTCAGAATATCCTTTATGGAAGAAATCAAGGAAGTACTCAAAGAATGATTGAGGGCATATCAAAAAGATATAGAAGCCAAACTGAGGGACTTCCACTGGAAAACTCAGAACATTTTCATTAGAAAAATAATGATAGTAATAAAATTATAAACCATTAAAAATAATAGGATGCCTTGAGTATCTAAGCAAATAAATTAAATGTTGATGACAACCACAATATATTACTGATTTCAAAATTACTTATTAATGATGGGGAAAAAGAGTAATTTCACAATGGAGAAGACTGGTAGGCATACCTTAATAGAAAAAGTTAACATCACTAATATGACTTCTAGAAAATGTGTGTCACCTAATAGAATTCAGTGAGGAAAAAAAAACTCCCCACTTCTGTGATTTTCCTGCCTAAAATCCTACACACAACCTAAAACTAATCCCGAGGAAATATTAGGCAAACTAAATAGAAGGATTTTATTTTATTTTTTTATTTATTCATGAGAGACACAGAGAGAGAGAGAGAGGCAGAGACACAGGCAGAGGGAGAAGAAGGCTTCATGCAGGGAGCCCGATGTGGGACTCGATCCCAGGACTCCAGGATCACGCCCTGAGCCAAAGGGAGACACCTAACTGCTGAGCCACCCAGGCATCCCAATAGAAAGACTTTTTAAGAATAGCTGGCATATAATCTTCAAAAGTGTCAAGGTCATAAAAGTCAAATGAAGACCAAAAAAATAAGTAGAATTTTAAAAAAAAAAACACATGATTCTAGTTTGGAATGTTCTCCTGTAAAAGGCATTATTGGAAAAGTTGGCAAATATAAGTTTGCATCTGAGGATTAGATGATAACAATACGTTAATCATGTCTTGATTTTAACACTTGCATTATAGTTAAGTAGGAAAAAAACTTATTTGTAGTTAAGTAGGAAAAAATCTTATTTGTAGAAAATGCATTCTAAAATATTTGGGAATGATAGCACATTATGTTGACATTTCAGACATATAAGCAATCTATTACAGATTTCTTTGGCCTAAATTCTTTATATAAGTACATATTATGCTATCATAATATTTTATTTTCTAGAAATACTTATGAACATCTGTTGTGAGATAATCTTTCTAAATAAGATCATGAGAGCACCAACAGATGTGGCCTTCTAAACTCTGCATAAGACTTCCGAATGCATATCTTGCCAATTTATCCCAATCTTAGGATTGATACAACTTTTACTGAATTAGGGCAAAATTCACATTAATAGTTTGAAGTTGCATTTAATAAGGAAAGTTTTTTTTTTCTTTTTCTCTTTTTCTGTTTTTTTTCTTTTTCCTGTTGATTGAACCATCTGTTCTCATGACTGGGTATTTTGATGTTCTTTATGAAAAGAGCCCTTATTAACAAGGACGTTTTTTCTTATAATAAAATCTTTCCACTAACTCTTATACATTAATGGATAATCACTATATACTTGGAATTTTTTTTTCTATAAACAGCTAAGTAATAATAAACTGATCCTGGTGAATAAAACTTGCACTAATTCTGATTATACAGTTTAAAATTTGAATAATTTATTTGACCTCATAAAGCTCCTTATTGATCTAAAATCATAATAATGTAACTGGCAGTTAATCAGAAATATAAATATAAATCCTCAGTATGTGGCTATTTTAATATTTTTATAGTCATGCTTTAACTGAAGTAATCCTCTGTATATGGTGATATAATGGATATGATGCATAGTCAGAGGTATCTAAACTTAACTTTTTTTTTTAACACATCTAATATCATATTAAGTATCTTTCTCTGTTAGGTTTGATACATATAATAGTGAACAATACAAACAAGATACTTACCTTTATGCTGTCACAGAGCTTACATGTTAAAGGGAGGAGACAAAATGTATGTGTTTTTATGTGTATGTACACATATACTCACACATGTATGCATATGCACACACACATATGCATGTAACAAATAAAAACTATTTATGGTATTATTTTCTATGAAGGAAATAAAAGTGGTTGAGAGTTCTACATTGAACAGAGCGATCTGTGAAGTTTTCTCTGAAGAAGTGACTTTTGAGCAACTCTTGACCCTTTGAGAAGAATTCATGCCAAGAGTTTGAGGGATTAGAGCAATGTCTGTTCATGTCTTTCGCCCATGTCTTGACTGGATTATTTGTCTTTTGTGTATTGAGTTTGATAAGTTCTTTATAGATCTTGGATACTAGCCCTTTATCTGGCATTTGCAAATTATCTTTTCCCATACTGTAGGTTGTCTTTTGGTTTTGTTGACTGTTTCCTTTGCTGTGCAAAAGCTTTATATCTTGATGAAGTCCTAATAGTACATTTTTGCTTTTGTTTCCTTGCCTTTGGAGATGTGTCTAGCAAGAAGTTTCTGTGACCAAGGTTGAAGAGGTTGCTGCCTAGGTTCTCTAGAATTTTGATAGATTCCTGTCTCACATTTAGATCTTTCATCCATTTTGAGTTCATCTTTATGTATGGTGTAAGGCAATAGTCCAGTTTCATTCTTCGATATATGGCTATCCAATTTTCCCAGTACCATTTTGATATGGGAGAGTTTGTTTCTTATCTCATGGAGTCAAAGAATGAATCTCACAGACACAGGAGAGTGTTTAAGTTTGTTAACAAAGAGAGAGAGAAAGCTCTCAGAAGTGAGAGGAGTCCCTACAGGGTTGCCACTGAGGGCATTTTGGCTGGACTTTTATTGGGAACCTAACTAGGGAACCCAAGGCCTTGAGATTTCTTTGTGCTTTCTCAAGTGATTGACATATGGCTGTTTGGGGGTCTGGAGAATCCATGGGATTGTCTGGTAACCATCAAGGGGAGATACTCCCTAACACCTCAGAAGTAGGGAGCCTAATTTACTTTCTTCTTTGTTTTGTTTTGTTTTTTTAAAAAATATTTATTTATTTATTCATAGACACACACACACACACACACACACGCACACACAGAGAGAGAGAGAGAGAGAGGCAGAGACACAGGCAGAAGGAGAGAGCCTAATGTGGGACTTGATCCAGGGTCTCCAAGACCACGCCCTGGGCTGCAGGCAGCTCTAAGTCGCTGTGCCACCAGGGCTGCCCTCTTCTCTGTTTTTATTGTCTTATCTCTGTTTGCTTGGGATGGGTTGGAGCCTGACTATCATTTGGTGCCCTTGGGATTTATGTGGCCCAGAGATTTATGGAAGCCCAACTCTGGGCCTTTCCCTTATCTTTCCCTGCCTAGCCCCATCCTTCCCTAAACTCATTACTACATCAATTTGTTGAACAGACACATTAAAACTGCTCAATATCACTGGCATCAGGGAAATACAAATCAAAACCACATTGAGATACCATCTCATACCAGTCAGTGGCTAAAATTAACAAGTCAGGAAACAATAGATGCTGGTGAGTTTGCAGAGAAAGAGGAACCCTCTTACATGGTTGGTGGGAATGCAAGCTGGTACAGCCACTCTGGAAAACAGTATGGAGGTTCCTCAAAAAATAAAAAATAGAGCTACCTTATGACCCAGCAATTGCACTACTAGGTATTACCTGAAGGATACAAATGTTGTGATCTGAAGGGGATACCTTCACTCCAATGCTTATGAGTTAGGGACAAATGAGGCTAGACAGGGCTAGGTAAAGGCCCATAGAAGCAGGCTCACAAAATAAGTGCCAAAATGCTGAGGTGTAAGGAAACCCAGAGATAAGGGCACAAATCAGACCACTCTGCTGCCCTAAGTGTGGGCAGGGAGGGTGTCTTTTTATGATAGTCACCTGTGACCAACAAAGGATAATCAGGCTTCAAAGAAGAAGCAAACCATTAAAGATGTTATCAATAGTCCTTATTCAATGGTGATATCAGTAGATAATGCTAAAAAGATTTAGGTTCCCTGATTAGGCTTTCAATAAAAGACCAACTCTACAAGCCCTCAGTGGCAACCCAGTCGTGACTCCTCTTATTTCTGAGAGATTTCTTTGTATCTTTACTTAATAAACTTTTATTCCTTATAGAAGGAATAGAATATATATATAAACTTTTATCCCTTTACACACTATCCTTTGTCCATGAGATTCATTCTTTGACTCTGTGAGACAAGAACCAAGCTCTCCCGTATCATTTATAGCAGCATTATCTACAATAGCCAAACTATGGAGAGAGCTGAGATGTCCACCAACAGATGAATGGATAAAGAAGATGTGGTATACATACACAATGGGATATATATACACAGTGTGGTATGTATACACTCAGCCACCAGAAAGGATGAAATCTTACCATTTACATCAACATGGATGAAGCAGGAGACTATTATGCTGAGCGAAATACATCAGTCAGAGAAAGACAATTATCATATGGTTTCACTCATATGTGGAATTTAAGAAACAAAACAGAGGATCAGAAGGGAAGGGAGGGAAAAAGAAAATAAGATGAAATTAGAGAGGGAGACAAACCCTAAGAGATTCTTCACTAACTTGAGGGTTGCTGAAGGGCAGGTGGGGGTAATGGGGTAACTGGGTGATGGCCATAAAGGAGGGCATGTGATGTAATGAGCACTGGGTGTTATATGCAACTGATGAATTCCTGAAATCTACATCTGAAACTAATGACACATTATATGTCAACTAATTGAATTTAAATAAAAGTTAACAATAAAAGGAGTTTGAAAGGTTAGAACAGAAATGCAAAAGCCCTGTGGCAAAAGAAGCTGAATTGGCTTGAGAAACTGGAAGAAGTTGTGTGTGGTTGTCACAGAGTGAATGGAAGGGAATTTGGGAAAGACGAGAATTAGAAGCCAGGGCATGTAAGGCATTTAAGTTCATGGTAACACATTTGATTTTCTTTTTTCTATGCGTGTTGGACATTCTTTAAGGTCTTCAAAATAAAATTTACTTTGTTTTTAAAAGAACACTTAGGACCCAGTGAGACATTATTGTGAGTGGTGGGAGGTGAGCCTGCAGTAAGCCAATGCAATGTTTTACTAAGTAGTGCAAGGCATGTTAAGAATTTTAGAACCAATTCTTAGAGCACTGAGGAGCCACAAAAGGTTTTGAAAGTGTGGAATGGGCTTATCAGATTTGTCTTTCTAAAACAGAAAATAAAAATGCATTTTGCAATATTTTAAATATGCCAACAACTGGCAGTTCTTATAAGTACCTGTTTATGATTAAGTATAACTTCTATTTAAACAAAGTGTTATAGCTAGGTATATGTGCTTCCTTTAAGATGTGATTAGCGGAAGGAAGTAAAATAATAAATATGATGTAGATGTCATAGTTTCTTTAATAGTATATTTAAAAATCAGCTTAAGTCCACTACTATATTAAAATTACTTACAAAATTGAAAATGCAAATTTTAAATAATCTACATGAGTAAAGGAAACAATATTTTTTTTAGGAAGGGAAGCATATTCTTTCTAAAATACACACTATATTGTTTATATTTGTTATGTTACAAATGCACAAAAATAAGTTTTTAAACTTTTGCTCTGGTCCATAGGTTACTTTCTACAGCCATATTTTATTCTGTAATTATTTTTTCTGGTATGCATGTGGAAAAACAAGTAAACTGAACTAGAGGAAGAGAGTGAAGAAGGGAGAGAGAGAGAGAGAGAGAGAGCAAAAGAGAGAAAAGGAGTGAGAGAGCAGAGATCAGAAAGCCACATAGAGAACAAGTAGGAAGTGAATTTCAATACTTGAGAAATTGGAACATTTATCAAAATATAACAATTATACTGAATATACTGTCACATAGTATTCTTAGCAAATTAAGCAAGTATTTACAATAAAATAATGTTCAAAATTATTTCTACATATGCAGTAACAAATGCAAATACACAGGGACTGAATCATCTTAATGCTTCTGAAACAAAGCATCTGAAACAACATCTGACTAAAGCAGCAGATATGATTATCTTCTACATGCAAACTTCTTTCTACTAAAAGTCAAAGTTAAGTTTTTTCTTCTGACTTAAAAAAGGGCCAGACCAGAGAGGATATTGATATTCTTTAATACAGGTTATTATATTTCAGATTCATTAAGCCTTGAAATGAATTTCATGTTCAGCTGACAGTCTTTATTTTGTGAAGCATAATTAGGCATAGGAACAGTTTTCATGACACGAAAGACAGTAACAACTCAATCAATATTATTGGGGGTTTTATTCAGTTCTAAAAAACTAATAAAAATGTTTTAAAAATTTTAGAGTGTCTTACTAGATATGCCGATGATTACTTCTATGTTCAACTTATTTGATGATGATAATAATAATAATAATAATAATAATAATAATAATTGTTGGGCTTTGCCCTCCTCCCAACTGTAGTTGGCTGCTTTTCCTTTTCTGTATTACTTCTCTACTCTTCTGCTATTTTTTTTCTGTGCCTCTCAAATGAAAAAATCTGATCCTGTATACTTGTATAGTTGCTTCTAGGGGTGCCTATACTAATTTGGTACCAGAAATGACCCAAGGAAGCAGATACCCATGAGGAGATAATAGAATTGAATTACTTGTCAGTGAGATGACTATAAAACCACATTCTGGTGGTAAGTGGTGTGTTTAGAAGTGCTGGCATGCTGCAACATTGCAATCATTAAGGCTCTTACATGTGTGAAATTAGGACAGGATACAGGTGAAAGGAGTTGTGCTGACTTATGCAACATTCCTTGCATTTGAGAAAATGATGGACATGGGTGTTGTGAGGATGCTAATGCTGGTGGGCAGAGTTTTATTAAGTGCTATCGATGTACTCAAGGGAGAAAATAATAGGTACAAGCCAGCCAACCATTAAATCAGTAAACTGTGAAAATCAGAATTCTATGAAAGCCGCAAGTCCCCTAAGAAAGGATTTAAATATACCCCATACTCTTGACTGAAACAGAGCACAGGACCTGATTTCAGAGAGCAAAATCACAAAGGAGGTTTATTCAAACCTCTAAAAATTCACCTTCACTAAAGCCTTGGCTCTGATAGATCCTACTTGACCCTGACATCTGGGATGGGAACATCTTGTTAGGTGTGCTTGAGAACCTTTATCCCTAAACCCCAAGCCCTCCTTATGATTTGACAATATGTAAAAGCCTCTACTAGATATATGCCTCAAGTAATAATACTTTCCTTCTTCAAAAGTTGTCCTCATATTTAGTAAGGTATTCTAGGTCAGTAGCTAGTGTCAAATCTCAGCATGGCCTTCCTTAGCAATCATTGCATGTTTCAGGAGGAAGGATATTAGCTACAAAAGAGCTGCAAGTGCAGGCTAATATATTTACATAGGACAAGGAAAGTACAACTGGAAATGGATCTTGGGCTACTAGAATGAAGAAGAGAGGCAAATATGTCTAATATAAGATATTTGCTAACAGGGATTCCTTCTTATAACCTAGTATTTACATCTTTCAGCTGTTCTTAATACACCACTTGGATAGTTTTTTGAATCATGAACAAAACAAAACAAACACAAAGATGGTCTATGATAAATGAGGTGGGAATGGAAAATATGTTTTGGCACAGTGTTTAGAATGAGGTCACACCTCAGTTGGGTACCATGCTAGCAGAGATTTATGAGACTAGAGGACCTGTTAGTTAATTCTGTTTCTTTGGAGGATCCAGAGGGTATTTCTTTCTCTAAAGCAATAAGCAGTGTGCTTATGACAAGAGCCCCTGGAACATTAAAAAAATAGTATTTTCTTTCCTTTCTAGTCAGGGTTGGTAATAGGAAAAATTGTTATGCAGCTGGGCTCCTAAGCGTCAATAATGATAATAAGATTCCAGAAAGCAGAAGCCTGGTGACGGAACTTAACTGTCAGAGACAGGATTTATATGGCTACTGCAACAAGTAGAAAATCTGGAATGACTCAAAATGATCCTTGGGGATGACTAGCAGACCATGAAACTTCTACAGATTAGGCATACAAGCCACCGGTAAAGGTACTGCTTAATCTGTATAACAAAAACTGTTCAAGAGCTAATGAGCTCAAGTCTCCTTTCAGCTGCCTCAAAAAAAAAAAAAAAAATTATATATATATATATATATATATGGGCTCTCATCTAGACTCTAATTTTCAAGACTGAAGAACATAAGTTGAACAGAAGGCTGAGTCACTTTGAAAAAGATCACCAAAACATCACATTAAGCGTATATGATAGTGCTTCCCACGATTATTCTCTAAAGGCACCCATAACCATTTAGCATAGTAACTATACATTTGGAAAAAATGAGACTCAACATTTTTAAGAATTTTTACAAAAAAGACAAAACTCACAGACAGTAGAAGAGCAGAAAGAGTATCATAGTTCCCTCATAAGTATGGGGACATACAGAAGCCACATGATAAATGGAGTGACCCACATCCATTCCTTGGTAATTAGTCACAGTCCCACATTATGGCCATGTGTTGGTCTGAGGTATTAATCAGGATGAATGTATTCAACAGCTGGCTGAACCTTCAAGTTAGTCCTCTGTCATGAGGAAAAAAGTCATTATGGTAGAACACATAAAATAGAAACTCCTGAAACGTCCTTACTCCTACATAAGGTAAAAAATTGGGAAAAAAATATGGGAAGCACTAATTAGAACTTAGATAAAATGACAAAGATTAGCCGCTCTTAAATACTTAACTATTTGGTGAATGATGTTCCCCATAATAACCCCCTTTTATTTCTCTTCTTCCCCCCAAGATTTTAAATTCTAGTTAGTTAATATACAGTCTAATATTAGTTTCAGGTGTAAAAGTTAGTGATTCATCACTTACATACAACATCACATGCTCATCACAAGTGATCTCTTTAATGCCCATCTTCCATTTACTCATCCTCCTGCCACATCCCCCACCCAGTATCCATTAGTTTGTTCTGTATACTTAAGGGTCTGTTTCTTGATTTGCCTCTGTCTCTCTTTTATTCCTTTCATTCATTTGTTTTGTTTCTTAAATTCCATAATGAGTGAAATCATATAGTATTTGTCTTTCTGACTGACTTATTTTGGTTATCATAATGCACTCTCGCTCCATCTATGTCATTGCAAATGACAAGATTTCAATCACTATTATGGCTAATGGTATTCAGTTACACACACACACACACATTATATATAATGTATACATTTAATAATGTAAACATATGTATATATAATGTGTGTATATGTGTGTGTATACACACACACACATCTCTGTATCTATTCACCTGCCAATGTATATTCGGGCTCTTCCTATAATTTAGTTATTGTTGATGGCCTTGACACTTGAGCCATATGATCTTGCAGGTCATATAACTGTAAAAACAACACTTACAGATATAGATGACATGGAGCTTCTGGCAAATTCCAATAGAAGAGTAGAGCTACTTAGTTGAATTAATATCACATTCCTTTTTTTTTTTTTTTTTGTGATGAAGTCTGTAAGGAAACAAAATTCTGTATTCTTGTTTTCATTTGAGGGTCAGTTATTTTGGCATATATCTTAGCTCTCAAAAATGTACAGTACATTTGGATTAAAAACCTAGATATAATTTGTTCTCTTTTCCAGGTTGCTCAATAAGAGTAATTAAGTTTCCGAGAAGAACTCAAACATATTTCTTCATATAAATTAAGTAATAAATTTCTTTGACTCCAAGGACTAATAATTTTCTAAAATGTCTCTTGAGTCCTGGGTCAATATCGTCTGTTAAAAGATCATTGAAAGCATACAAATAATTACCATTATATTTCTTTAATGTTAAATATTTAGTTAATTAATTGGGTATGCCTACAATAGCACTTTTCAAAATGGCAGGGAGCTCCTCATGCTGTATATGGGTCACAATACGGTTTATATTATTTAAATCTAATAATTTTATTTTAAAGTATTTGTACTGATTTTTCCCTGTGTTCTTATTTTGGGTACATTTGAATTTTAGAAATGTATAACATTTAACTCATTAAATGACCTATTTATTTTATAACTTTTGAAGTAGTTTCAGTAAACTCATCAAAGTTTTACATCAAAATTTTACATTGTTCTCTTTAAGAACAGTTTTCTTATAATACATGATTATAACAAACTGAATAAGTAAATTATACTTACTAGGGACCCTAAAAATAATAGATTTTTTTTTCTATGAGGTTACCAAACTATGATCTATGTTTCAAATTTCTTTGATTTCTTTCTATGTTTAGTTTCAAATTTCTTTGTCTCAGAAATTCTTAATGCTCTTTATGCTCTTTATTATTATTGGGGTTCCCAATACAGCATCCTGATGTTTTTGGATAATACTGTAATGCATAATAAAATAAATCTGAGTAAAATTATTTCTAATACTTTAAAAAAAATTACAGTGAAAACACACTAATAGGTTTTTTGTTTATTTGTTTTACAAATGCTAGTAAAACTATAAGCTAATTCTCAGAACTGATTATAATCAGTGTATGTGTGTGAGTGTATGTGTCTATCCCATCCCAAAAGCAGGTGAGTAATCCTGGAGATGGACTCCAAGGTTGTGTTATTTGATTGTTCTTCATGTTTTTGTTTTGTTTGAGGTTTCCAGTTCATTCTGCTTCATAGTTATGGTTGAGAACTACTGCTCTTCTATGAGATAATATACACTGCTCATGGAGATGTTGTGTTATTTTAATCAAATATGTACTTTTTAAAAGATTTTATTTACTCATCAGAGACACAGAGAGAGAGAGAGGCAGAGACACAGGCAGAGGGAGAAGCAGGCTCCCCACAAGGAGCCCAACACGGGGACTCCATCCCAGATCCCAGGGCCACGCCCTGAGCCAAAGGCAGACACCCAACCTTTGAGCCACCCAGGCATCCCTCAAATATGTATTTTTGAATCTGTATTAAATTTAAGAAATTTAAAAGATTTATGGTTTATTAAAAACATATTTAGTTTTCTATTACAGTGAATGAAATACAAACTAAGGAAATATTTTAAAGGTAGAAACTGTAAAATGACATAAAATACTTTTTACAGATTCCATCATTGATGGCCACCTGGGTTGCTCAGTGGTTAAGCACCTCTGCCTTTGGAGGCTCAGGTCATGATCCCAGGCTCCCTGCATGGAGCCTGCTTCTCCCTCTGCATGTGTCTCTACATCTCTCTTTCTGTGTATCTCATGAATAAACAAATAAAATCTTTAAAAAAAAGTTCATAAAAAAAAGTTCATCATTGAGAAATAACAGCTAGTGCTATTTTATTATTTTTCTTTCTGCAATATATATTTTAAACATTTCATTTGTATGTGTATTCTTTAATCATGCCAGAAAAAAATGTCTTTAGGAGTATAATGTTTAAAGGATACGTAATATTCCATCATATAAACTGCCCCTGTTTATCTTGTTTACAATGTTTTTATTATTTTGTAAAATAGTACTATGAAAATAATCCTGCATGATGTAATCTCAATGTATGAGAGAGGCAGGGACATAGGCAGAGGGAGAAGCAAGCTCCAAGCAGGGAGCCCGTCGTGGGACTCGATTCCGGGTCTCCAGGATCACACCCCAGGTTGAATATTTTTTATTTTATTTTATTTTATTTATTTATGATAGGCACACAGTGAGAGAGAGAGAGAGGTAGAGACATAGGCAGAGGGAGAAGCAGGCTCCATGCACCGGGAGCCCGACGTGGGATTCGATCCCGGGTCTCCAGGATTGCGCCCTGGGCCAAAGGCAGGCTCCAAACCGCTGCGCCACCCAGGGATCCCTTTTTTTTTTTAATATTTTTTTTAATTTAATTTAATTTATTTATGATAGGCACACAGTGAGAGAGAGAGAGAGAGGCAGAGACATAGGCAGAGGGAGAAGCAGGCTCCATGCACCGGGAGCCCGATGTGGGATTTGATCCTGGGTCTCCAGGATCGCACACCCCAGGTTGAAGGTGGTGCTAAACCGATGAAGGGGCTACCCTGAATATTTAGTT
Source organism: Vulpes lagopus (assembly GCF_018345385.1). Classification (NCBI taxonomy): domain Eukaryota; kingdom Metazoa; phylum Chordata; class Mammalia; order Carnivora; family Canidae; genus Vulpes; species Vulpes lagopus. The sequence continues at coordinate 77,044,572 of NC_054835.1, read as the reverse complement.
TTAAACTGAACATTTAAAACTATGATATAAACTGAAAAATAATTTTTCATAATACATGAATCATTTTAACACAGCATGCTTCATTATACTGGCCAACTCACTCCCTGTTGAGTATTAAATCATACTCCAATTTTAACAGAAAATATTATATCTCATGTTTTACATATGTCTTCATATTCAATAATCATTATATTTATAATAAAAATTTGTTAAGAAATTTTCTATTGTTAGTAAAATCATATTAACTTATAGATTACTAAACGGCAGATTTTCTCAAAGTGCTTTGCCTATTTCTTTTTTTTTTTTTTTACATTTAATCTGCTTATCAAAATTATTAGGGGACTCCTAATATTCTAGTTTTCAAAAATTAAGGAATTGAGACACAGAGAGGTTTGGTCATTCTCATGAGATTCAGAACCAAAAAGTATCAAAGATTTAGGCATGGAGAGAGCAGGTAATTTTCATGGGGTCCTGGAACTAGGAAGTATCAAAGATTTAATTTAACCATGGAACATCAACCACAGATTGCATACTCTTATTAGCTTTATACTCCTTGGTAAGTCTCAAAACTGTGGTAGATATGTTCCACTGTGGTAGATACGAAGACTCTTCAGGGGAAATCATTTTCAAAATCCATAATTCTGTATATGATATTTTTAAAAGCTTATTATCTGAGAATCGGCCTTGTTCACAATAGTTTATTTCCTATTGTACTAAAATAAGTGTATTAGTTACTTACTGCTGCTGTAAGAAATTAGCATTGATGTTAGCCCTTAACCCCCCCCCCCAGATCTGCTTTCTACCAGTTCTGTAGGTCAGAAATCTAAAATGTATTGGAACAGATACATTCTTTGAGGCTTTAGGAAAGAATTTATTCCATGTCTTTTCCAGCTTGTAGGTGATGTTCTCATTCCTTGGCTCATGGTCCTCTTTTACCTGAAAAAACAATTGTATCTCTAAACTTCTGCTTCCATCAACACATCCTTCTTCCTATTCTGTCTCCCTTCTATCATTTAAGGACCTCTGTGATTATACTGGACCCACCTAGGTAATTAAAGATAATCTCCAATTTTAAGATCCTTAGTCACAATGTCCAATCCCCTTTGCCATGAAGAATAAAATATTCACAAATTCTGGAGATTAGAACATGGGCATCTTTAGGAGGCTTTTATTCTATTTGCCACATTAAGTGTACTCTTCATCACCTATATACTCTTCCTCATCCATTTCAAGTATTTATGAAATGCATATTTAGGGGTTTAAAATTTTATGTATGCCAAGCAAAGAAATGTACAGGGTTAGTTTTAGAGACATTTATTACAATAGCTAATTAAGAACATAAACTCATAGGTGTTCCTGAGTGGCTCTGTTGGTTAAGAGTCTGATTATTAGTTTTGGCCCAGGTCATGATCTTGGGGTCCTGAAATTAAGCACTTCATCAGGCTCTGTGCTCAGCAGGGAGTCTGCTTCTCTCCCTCTCCCCGTGCTCGAGCCCTCTTTCTAACTGAAATAAATAAATCTTTTTTAAAAACCCATAAAATCATAACGCTTTCTGCCATTATGTGATTAGAAGTACTTACCTAAAGAGATTCCACATTAGCATCAAGTATTGTGGTACTCATTGTTAATTTGAGAAAAAAACAAGTCAACCACCTAATGTGATTCTTTTAAATATACCTGGAATGTTCTGCAGGATTATCAGATTCTTCAGGACACATTGGATAAAGTCCATATATGTTTGTATAAATCACTTCTGATTCTTTCTGCTTACCTCAATAGTTGGTTAATACTAATAAAATCATATCACACTAATAAAATCATATCATAAAATATTTGTTTCAAATATAAATGCTCTTATTACCACTAAAAATTTTAATAACTTCTATCTTTTGTTTACAGGAATTGAAATTATTTTAATCTAAGCAAAATATCTAGTTAATAACTTAAAATTGTGTTAACTAGATACATAATTTTACAAAAATTCTTTTAATGTGGTTGCAAGCAAAACTTTTAAAGACCATACCAACTGCAAACTTAGGTTATTTTTTTTCCTTTCAAGTTTTTAAATTCCAGTTCATTAACATGCAGTGCAATATTAGTTTCAGGTGTAGAATTTAGTGATTTGAACTTACATACAACACCAAGGATTTTAAATTACATTTTATGTATCAATTTACATTTTTAATTACAAATGTTATTGATCATTTTTCTTTTGCTGAGTTTACAATTTAGATATGGTTTATCACATTACTTTGCAAGGTAGCATTGTTAGTTAAAATTCAAAATATTATCTGTCATATTAATCATAAGTAAAGATTTTGTCTGAGTTTTGGCTTAAATAAATTATTCCGTGTTTGTTGATATATATTTTTTCTTATGTGATTTTCTCTTTGCTTCACTATATTTACTAGAGTATCTTTATACTATTATTTTTACTTCATTGGAGAGCCTCTAAATAGACTGTAGCATAATATATTTGTAAATATCTAGTAAGAAAATAGGATTGAGGAACTATTTTTATCTGGGGTATTTTGTACTCTTAAATCTAAATTATATAAGTGGCATTTTTATACACTAACAATGAGACTGAAGAAAGAGAAATTAAGGAGTCAATCCCATTTACAATTGCACCCCAAAGGATAAGATATCTAAGAATAAACCTAACCAAAGAGGTAAAGGATCTGTACCCTAAAAACTATAGAACACTTCTGAAAGAAATTGAGGAAGACACAAAGAGATGGAAAAATATTTCATGCTCATGGATTGGCAGAATTAATATTGTGAAATTGTCTATGCTACCCAGGGCAATGTACACGTTTAATGCAATCCCTATCAAAATACCATGGACTTTCTTCAGGAAGTTAGAACAAATTATTTTAAGATTTGCGTGGAATCAGAAAAGACCCCTAATAGTCAGGGGAATTTTAAAAAAGAAAACCATATCTGGGGGCATCACAATGCCAGATTTCAGGTTGTACTACAAAGCTGTGGTCATCAAGACAGTGTGGTACTGGCACAAAAACAGACACACAGATAAATGGAACAGAATAGAGAACCCAGAAGTGGACCCTCAACTTTATGGTCAACTAATATTCGATAAAGGAGGAAAAACTATCCATTGGAAGAAACACAGTCTCTTCAATAAATGGTGCTGGGAAAATTGGACATTCACATGCAGAAGAATGAAACTAGACCACTCTCTTGCACCAGACACAAAGATAAACTCAAAATGGATGAAAGATCTAAATGTGAGACAAGATTCCATCAAAATCCTAGAGGAGAACACAGGCAACACCCTTTTTGAACTCGGCCACAGTAACTTCTTGCAAGATACATCCATGAAGGCAAAAGAAACAAAAGCAAAAATGAACTATTGGGACTTCATCAAGATAAGAAGCTTTTGCACAGCAAAGGATACAGTCAACAAAACTAAAAGACAACCTACAGAATGGGAGAAGAGATTTGCAAATGACATATCAGATAAAGGGCTAGTTTCCAAGATCTATAAAGAACTCATTAAACTCAACAGCAAAGAAACAAACAATCCAATCGTGAAATGGGCAAAAGACATGAACAGAAATCTCACAGAGGAAGACATGGACATGGCCAACATGCACATGAGAAAATGCTCTGCATCACTTGCCATCAGGGAAATACAAATCAAAACCACAATGAGATACCACCTCACACCAGTGAGAATGGGGAAAATTAACAAGGCAGGAAACAACAAATGTTGGAGAGGATGCGGAGAAAAGGGAACCCTCTTGCACTTGCTGGTGGGAATGTGAACTGGTGCAGCCACTCTGGAAAACTGTGTGGAGGTTCCTCAAAGAGTTAAAAATAGACCTGCCCTACGACCCAGCAATTGCACTGTTGGGGATTTACCCCAAAGATTCAGATGCAATGAAAGGTAGGGACACCTGCACCCCGATGTTTCTATCAGCAATGGCCACAATAGCCAAACTGTGGAAGGAGCCTCGGTGTCCATCGAAAGATGATGGATAAAGAAGATGTGGTTTATGTATACAATGGAATATTCCTCAGCCATTAGAAACGACAAATACCCACCATTTGCTTCAACGTGGATGGAACTGGAGGGTATTATGCTGGGTGAAGTAAGTCCATTGGAGAAGGACAAACATTATATGGTCTCTTTCATCTGGGGAATATAAATAATAGTGAAAGGGAATAGAAGGGAAGGGAGAAGAAATGTGTGGGAAATATCAGAAAGGGAGACAGAACATAAAGACTCCTAACTCTGGGAAACGAACTAGGGGTGGTAGAAGGGGAGGAGGGCGGGGGGTGGGAGTGAATGGGTGACAGGCACGGGGGGTTATTCTGTATGTTGGTAAATTGAACACCAATAAAGAATAAATTAAAAATAAATAAATAAATTATATAAGGTACTATTATGAACCATGTCAGAGTCTTCTATGGGCAAGGTCTGCATGTGTCAACAGAGGTTCCAGGAGGTTATTTGAAGGTGTTGCCTTATGAAAATGAGAAATCGACATCCATTAAATGTTCTTATACAATAAGTGAGATCAGGTGAGACAAATTGAAGAGATTGAGATAAATGTATAAATATATGTATAAATATGTACATACACATGCACATACACATGCACACATACAAAACATATGTATGGAATCTAATAGGTGAAACTGGATTCCTTTCCTCTCAGATTTCAATGTGGAGGCATCTAGATTAACACTAGATGACTTCAGAGGCTTCAATCAATCTGCATAGATTGGTACGTTAGAAGAAAGAACTTGCTTTGTTCATCTCCCTCTTAGTTCTTTTTGTAGTTTTTTTTTTTTTTTACTGGAATAAATCAATTAATCTTATGTACTGCAAAAGTATTTTGATTCATTATTTACTCTATGGCACAACTGGTGACTGAGAAGTCTTGATTTTTACATATTTTATCTATTTTGCTTTTCTTTATAGTTAGTGCTTTTTTTGGTCTTGTTTACATTTTTTTTTCTACTTTTAAGGTAAAAAGAATACTATATTCCCTGAAGGGGGAATTGTATTAAGAGGAAGAGAAAATCATTGAAAGAAAAAAAAATGTTTGAAAAAGGAAAGTAGCACTGTATTTTATAATATGAAGAAAATTTTAAATATTTATATTTACACAAAGATAGTTTATATAGGTATATTTTATCAAAACTAAAATAGATGCCAAATTTTTTTACTAAATGTATTCCTAATCTCTCCATATTATTCCTATGACATAACAGTAACTAATACTAGTTTCTAATACCTGAAAAACTCATTGTGTGTAATCTTTAGGACTGTGGAGTTAGACCAGTTTCTAATCCTATCTCACTTAATTCCCTTAATCTATACATTGGAAAACACACACACACACACACACACACACACACACACACACACAAGTACTTACTAAAAGGATCAAATAAGAAATGCATTGTAGTATTTTTTTTTCTTAGAATATTTTACTTTTAGAAGTTTCTCTCTTCTACTGTGTATAATTTTGTTGAGGTTGTCAACCAGGTGAGTAACTCTTCCACCAGTGTTGGGAGCTGTTAACTGAATTGAGCACTCAAATCATCCTGGGATCCACTTTTTCTCAATATATCTTTTTTTAAAGATTTTATTTATTTATTCATGAGAGACACACAGAGAGAGAGGCAGAGACACAAGCAGAGGGAGAAGCAGGCTCCATGCAGGAAGCCCGACACAGGACTCGATCCCGTGACTCCAGGATCATGGCCTGGGCTGAAGGCAGGTGCTAAACTGCTGAGCCACCCAGGGATCCCCTCAATACATCTTTTTTTTTTACTCTTCGTTTTTCAATTTCATGAGCCAATAAACTTATATTACTTTACCTAAGTTTGGCTTCTCTCTCTCTTTCTTTTTTACATTGTCAAATCCCAAGAAACATATGCCTGTAAATCTGTCATATGCTAAGTAATTAATATCAGACATAATTATAATAATGAAGTGGACTGCAGCTAACAAGAGTGTCAAAAATCATTCCAAAGAAATATCAGTTTTACTATAAGAAATGAATATCTCTGAAATTCATTCATTCCTTATTAAATCAATTATTCAACAAATACCACTTGAGTTAGGAACTCCAACAAATTTTAGAATTAAAAATATGCATCAGTCTTAAAATATAGTAATCATGGAAAACAAACAACTCTTCCTCTCATCTTGCCATTTGTATTTTTCTATGATCCTGTTCATTCCTTTACAAATAGATATTAACCCAGTAAAAAACTAACCATTCTAAATAACAACTGCAGGTGCTAATGAGAATACCACAGAATTAAGTCATTCTTTTTCCAGTTGAATAAAATCACTGACTTAATGTAAATCAAGAGTTTCATTTTTTATATAATGCACAAAAAAATGATGCTGGAAATGAAAAAAATAATCAAGCAATAATTATGGACATAACTACGTACTTGAAATGTAATAAAATCAGTGCTCCTTCTATATCTATTTTGCCCATAAAGCTTTATATATTTCAAGAACACAAAGCTTGTTCCTACCTAAGTACATATTTTAATAAAAGTGTGTATAGCTGAAATGTCACTGCATGTGTTCATTAACTAACACTAAATACTTCCAAGATCCAAATTCTTACCAGAATATAAAAGTGTTTGAATTAGTTATGGCCACAATTAATGCTACATATAAACAATCAGAAAACCTCAGTGGCATTCCACAACAAATGTTTTGTTTTGGTGTTTTGCCTGGGAATTTACTCATGAGCTGGATGATTTTTCTTATTTAGGCTGGGATCAGCTGATTTCAACTGTCTTACTCATGCGTATGTTTTCAGCTGGAGGATTGGCTATATATACAGCCTGGCAATCAAGGCTGACTGGGTTAGGGAGTACAGTTGGATTGACTCAACGCATTTATATGTGGTCCCTCATCTACTAGCACATTAGCCTGGGCTTGTTACCATACTGTGGCACATAACTAAAGAGGAGGAGCTGAAGCACGGGAACTTCCTACTCTTTTCAGGTTCTGATATGGCACTGTTTCAATTGTGATGTATCCCATTGGCTAATGCAAGTCACAAGTCCAACCCAGATTTAAGAAATGGGGAAATGAAAACAAACAAACAAACAAAAAAACCCAAAACACAGTGGGGAATAGACTCTATCATGCGATTTGAGGAGCTTAAAATCACAGCGAAGTATAAGAAGTGGGCTGCTTACAGTTCTATCTTTTTTTTTTTTTTCTCCAGTTTCTCAGAACACCAACTATCTAACAGAGTATATAGAGGCCCATGTATTTGATATAATGTGGTATTGTAATAAACTGAAAGCATCTTTTCTTGGGAAATGTGTTTGAGAAATCCTTACTTTCTTCAATAATCCAATATAATAAAAAAATTACAAGATGTGAAACTACTCAAAACTACCTGTCCAACTAAATAGGCAGTAGAAAATTCACTTTAATTGTAATTGTATTGCAGCCTACTAAGCCTGCATTTTTGTCATTAGAGTCAATAAAGCAATTTAGAAATTAATAAGCATTTGTCTGTCTAGATATGGCTTCATGAATTTTAAACAGGATGAGAAATTGCTATATTACATCTTTTGTCAAACAACGGTCTGCTATTATCAGTGACAGATTAAAACTTGCTGTTTTTTAATTGAATAATGTATACATAATTTCTTAGTTAATATCTGTATGCTTAGTGAAATATTGAAATGTCTTAATATATTTTCTCAAGTGTAATTTAAGATAGAAAAATATAAATTAATATGTTCAATTTTATCAAATATTCAGTAGGTGCAACTTGGGTCCAGCAAAATGCAGTGTCACTGGTATTCATAGATCTATTCATAGTAATCTGTCTTCTTTATGGCATTTGGTAGGATTGAACTTTTCCTTCTCCTTTGAAGTTAGGCATGGCCATATCACATTTTGGGCCATATATTAGATTAGAAGTGATCCTTATCCCTTCTGGAAAAATATTTAAAAACATCCACAATTTTCCATCTTTTCTTTCCTGGTCTGGCGATGGTAGGAGAATATGTGATTGTTGCCATTGTCATTTAGAATCCTTTAGTCTTTAAGATGAATAGAGCTGCCTTGTTAGCCCAGATTAGGTATATGGTATGAAAGAGAAACCAAATTTTTTTTTTTTAAGTCACTGTGATTTTTGTTTAGTCTCAGAGCATCCTGACCTTGATAGTATTTAAATACTATAGATTAAGTTTTCAATAAGGGTTGAAAGTAAAGATGGTTGATTTTCATGCACATAACTGAGAGTAGGAGTGCTTTCAATCTTCTTTGTTTGGATTCTTAGAAATAGATGTAGATGTTAAAATTTTCAATAGTATTTTACTGTTTGATGTTTATAGACATACTTGATAAATATATGCATATTATCATAAAATAATAGTTAATGTTTTATGTGTGTGTTATAGGATAGGCATTTTTGTTATTATTTTTTAATCTTGTTTAATCCTTCACACAACACTGTAAGGTAATTGTTTCCAGTATTAGTTCAAGCTGGTACAAAATACATATACTATATGTTTTAAAAAACAGAAATATATATTCTCACAATTTTGTAGACCCTAGTTTAAGATCAACAATTCAGCCTATTTGGTTTCTTGTGAAGACTCTTGCTAGCAGACAGCCACCTTCTAGCTGTGTCCTCACACAGCAGAGAAGGAGTGAGCAAGCTCTTTGACATCTCTTCTCACAAGGACATAATCCTATTGGATCAGGGTCCCACTTTTGTAACCTCATTTAACCTTAATCACTTCTTTAATAAGTGTAGCCACATTGGAAGTTAAGACTCCATGTGGATAGGGAAGACACATAATTCATTCCCAGCAGTATATGTTCTTTGTATATTTCTTTCTTTAAATTTTTGTTTCCTTTCTTTCATTTTTCCTTACACATTTCCTTCCTTTTTTAGTTCATTTAAACTATTAGCTATTTTTGTTTATTACAAAAATAGTTTTGTATTTTGTGCTATTTTTTATTAGTTTTTAAAGAGTTTTATACAAAAATAGTTTAATAAGGTGGCATTGATTTAGTCAAGATCACAGAAGTAGTTAATCCAAGTATTTTAACTCTTGCTATTATATTATTATTATTATTATTTTACTAATATCCACCTTTATGAACATCACACTTTTTTTTCCTTTAGTATTCTCATATTCAAAGTTTATATAATGAATCTGATTCAATGTGTACTTGCTCTTTTTATGGGATAAAGGTCATGTTTACCTTTTTTTTTTAAGTGAGGGGTATAGAGAAACTATTTTGCATTTAGATCTTTCTGATTATTGAGGATACAAACTATTAGAAAATGTTTCTATGAATTTAGTAGAAAGCATAATTAGGTGCAGTTCCTCTTCTTTCACAAAAGGTTATTTAAAAGTAAATTCTGATATAATTAGTGAACATAAAACTCACTAATTCAGTTATATAAAATAAAATAATTATCGCAATCTATTCAATTTTTATCCTCTGTGACTCCATCAGTGATTATGCACACATTATTTTACATAGTGCCATAAAAATTCCACAAATCAAAACATAAGTACATTGTTATATAAAATTTTATTTATAGTTATTGTACAAGTTATGTTAGCTTAATGCATGAAATTCTTTACATATGTCCTTCTTGTGCAGAGATCAAAAACTTAAGGAAAATAAACTGCTTAGGATATTCCTCAAATTTTAGAGTCCAAATCTTCTGAATACTTCTTACACATAGTGTCTGTATTTTTTCTAATATATTATCCTTTGTAGCATTGTGGATTGATGATGCATTATTCCATAACAGAGTGCTTTAATATTGTCCCTAGGATTTTTTTTTTTTCTAGTTGGAGGACACACATTGTGCAAGCTTGATACTAGTACTTATTTGCTGTGGGGCAAATGCCTTGTGCATATGCATCAATGTAAAATAAACATTCATTTACTTCTGGGTTGTATTTAGTTTTTATGTTTCATAAAGCATTTTGTTTTGCTTTGAAATAAAGTTTACCAGTAATAGCTATTCTTCCACTTGTAAATAAATACTTGGTGCACTAATATCAAATATTTGCCCTGATGCTCTGTACCTATACTTTTATGTATATAAAATGAATTATTCTTTAAAGGTTGTGATATAGCACAATACTCTTGAACACGTACTAAAGGAAAACAGCAACAATTCTAATAACTTAAAGAGATGACTAAATTAAGGATTGTGACAAGTGTATAGGTTTGTAAGCAATACCAACTATGTCAAAGATGCTAGTAGTGACTGTAAGATGCCACTGGACTTGAGACACTCATTTTCAAATATGCAAAAAATATAAAACTTTTGCATCTTAGAATCTGTAAAAGATGGTATTTATATATTCCAGTTTTGCTTGTTTGTTTTATAGCCAAGCTTGATATCACATGTTGGCTCCTTTTATGCATTTTAAATTGACTTAAAAATTATTATTTACTACAGGATTAAAGATTGTGATAGAAATCCAAGAAGAATAGTGTAATGTTTAATTTTATGTGTCAATCTTACAGGTTGGCTAAACCTTATTTCTTAGCATGTCTGTGAGGCTATTTTCCAAAAACACTAATTCGTGAATCAGTCAATGAGGCAAAATAGATTCCATTCTCCCAGTATGGGCAGACCTCCTCTAATATTTTGAAGCCTGAACAGGATAAAAAATGAAGTAATAAATGATTATCAATTATAATTGAACAAAAACTAGAAATTAATAACAGGAAGATAGATGGAAAATCCTAAGTTACATGGAGAATAAACCACACACTTCCAAATAACATATGGGTCAAAAGAAATCTCAAAAAAAAATTTTTTTTGAAATATAAGTTAAATGAAAATGAAAACAAAACCTACCCAAATATGTAGGATACAGTGTAAATAGTGCTTGAAGGGAAATGTATAGCACTGAATACATACATTAGAAAACAAACAAAAAAAGCCAATAATCTAAGTTTCCACCTTGGGAAACTAGGAAAAGAAAAGAAAATTAAAACTAAATTGAGAAGAAAATAAATAGTATTGGAGAAAAAAATCAATAAAATTTAAAGAAATCAATAGAGAAAATCAAAGTAACCAAAAGCTGATTCTTTGAAAAGAAAAATAAAATAAATTAACCTCTAGGCAAGCCAACTAAGAAAAAAAAAGAAAGGATACAAATTACTAATATCAGAAATGAAAGAGAAGAACTTAATATAGATATCATGGACAATGAAAGCATAAAAAAGAAATTTAAAAAAAGGATATAAAAGGGATATTATGGACAATGCTAATGCTCACAAATTTGATAATGTAGATGAAATGTATCAATTACTTGAAAGATGCAATCTGCCAAAACTCATATAAGAAGAAGTAGATGATCTGAATAGACTTATTTCAACTAAATAAATTGAATCAATGTTAATAACCTTCTAGATAGAAAGCACCAGACACAGAAGGGCTCACTGGTGAAATCTACCAAACACTGAAGGATGAAATTATGCCAAGGCCTTAAGATCTCATTTGGAGGATAGCAAAAGGAATATATTTGATGACCTTGACTAATCATGTATTTTATAGAATGTTTATTAGAATTTTTTTGATATTTTTCATGATTAGACTGAGGTTGTAGATTATTTGTTTGAGAGAGTGAGAAAGCGAGAGAGAGCTGGGGGAAGGGCAGAAGGAGAGAGAGAGGAAATAAGTAAAATAGAACAGTAAAAAAGACTTAAAAAATACTTTGGAATTTAAGTACACTGGACTAGAAATGAAAAATATTCCCATAGGCTCATCAATGGATAGGATATACTAGTGGAAACAATCAACGAGATTAAAGTTATATCAATAGAAAATTACACACTGAAATATCAAAAAAATTAGAATTTTCTTCCTTTCATTTTTCCTTTAGATAATTTTAATATTAATTGAACATCTTTAAAGCACTATCAATACTATGATTGTCATCTGCTCAAATTATATGTATCTTAATTGTAATATTTACATAAAGAATCCTCTTCATATTTTGGCACATTTAATTGCTCTGTTCTAATGTTTTTCTACAGATGCGATGCCTTTGATGAAAGGTATGAAGCAGAACTGTTAGAGTGACCCAAGGGGAAGATAAGTTCTAACGAGGACCACTGGATGTTATACTATATGTTGGCAGATTGAGTTAAAAAAAAAAAAAAGATGAGATCTAACCCATGAGCAACTGAATAAGGATGAACTTTCTCAGTGAACTTGCCCAATTCTTTATATTAACTGGGCAATGTCTCCAGCATTCTCTTAGCAGTAAATTTTCCAAAATTCCATAAATTTGTTAAGATTTGTTGAATTTTTAAAAAAACATTACAACAATTATTAGTTATAACTGTATATCCGAATTCTTTAATTATAATAATCCAAGCTTCTCTGGAATATAATTCTATTAGATTATTATTTCCCAATAATCTATACAAATCTGGAATGTAATTCTATTGGAAGTTACCAAGATTAAAGAACATTTCCTTTTACTATCCCCATTGTCAAAAATGGACACTGTATTTGGGTATTAAAAACAAAAACAAACAAAAAAAAACAAATAAAAAAAAAAAACCAGAACAACAACAAAATAAACAAACACATTGTGTTTACCATGTGTCTGATGTTGTAATATATGAGGTCTGGCTGACCTGGAAGGGCTGCCCCTCCCGGAGATAACAAGTGACTTCCCTTGGAGTGCATCTTTCATGTCCATACTAACCACTTAGAGCCCATATACTCCCAAATGCCTTATACTGGGCAACTATGATCCTAATCACCCTAGGGCCAGATGCTAGACAACTAGGGAAAACTCCTATCCCCAGGGTCTGCTGAAATTTCAAACTATCCAATCCTACACTGACTTACCGTCCTTCACCTGTTCCTTTGGAAACCACAATAAAGGCCCTTGCCCATGTTTTCCACTAACTCCTAAGCCTCCTGACTAACCCTGGTGCCTCCTTTCCCTTGCATAGCATGACATGTTCCCTCAAAGAACTGAATACCAAACTATTTTTCAATGGCCATCATCTCCTAATCTATCAGTCTCACCATACCTGAATAAGAATAAAGCCTACAGTTTAAAACATAAACAAAACCTGCCGCATTATGAACAGCAAGGAGTTATTTACTTTACTTTAGCAATTCATACCCCTCAAATTTTCCTGACCTATTTCCTTAAAGGTGGCTTTGGTTTTTAAAAGTCACGCCATTTCAGGTTTCAAACTGAAAACTATAAAAGGCCAAAATGGAAAGGATATTTTTCTAGGGATTTTTCCCTTCAGCCCTTTTACTAGAAACATATCTAATGAACACTTCAATGTGTAAGATAGCCTGAGAAATAGAATGCTTTTATGAAAAAATTATAATTAATTTTTAAATTTTGGAAAAAAAAATAAATTTTGAGATTACTGGAGAATAATCGTTCGAAGATGTATGAGGGACAACAAAGTATCCTCCAGACTTTGAAACCAAAGTGTGAAGGCACATTGAAACCAAAAAACTATCCCAAACCAAGCCACACCATACACAGAATTTTATTTAGGATCCTGAGAAGGAATCAGGTCAGCAATTGTCCAGATGCTGCACAGCTATTCTTCACCCCGATCCAGAACTTAATGCACAGCTTGCATAGAATAAGAGACACTGTGGCAACATCTGTGCGCCACTCCTGTCTATTAGTTATCTAAAGTAGGTCCTTCCGTGCTCCACTTTAGGGAAGATCAGGTAAACCTTCCCACATTCCTGTCAGGGCATGCATCGACCTGCAAGAGGCCTGAAGCATGTAGCCCCAAAGGTGGGGTGGGGTTCATGTGGGCATGAACTAGATGGAGGGCCAAACATGGAATCAGTGTGGTCAGCATACCTACAGTAACATTCTATGATCCTGTGATTTATAAGAAACCCTTGGATTGTACTGAACAATAAGTACATCCTGAACTATGGTAACATCGTTTGTCATAATATTTGGTCTCTATTCGCAGATTCTGAAATTATAGAGGTGAAACAGGTATCTCATTATTCAAAACAAGCCCCTTTCCTCCACAAGTGGGCTTATGTGGATGATGTGACTTTTGGAAAGCACCTGAAGATGGGGGCTGGTTGCCAGGGGAACCAGTAATTAATGAGAGGTTGGAACTTTCAGTCCCAGGCCCTGATTTCTGGTAGAAAAGAGGGGAGGGGGGCTGGAGGTTGATTCAGTCACCAATGGCCAATGATTTCACCAGTCAATGCTATGTAATGAAGCCTCCATAAAAACTCAAACCAACAGGTTTGGAGAGCTTCTGGGTTGGTGAACACATGGAGATTGAGAAAGAATGGCATGCCTGGAGAGGGCAAGGAAGCTGCATGTCCTTTTCCCATACCTGACCCTATGCATCTTTTGCATCCAGATATTTGTGAGTTCTATCCTTCATAATAAACCAGTAATGTAGTAACCAAAATGTTTCTTTGAGTTCTGTGAGCCTCTCTAGCAAAGTAAGTGAAACTAAGGACGGGAATATTTGAATCTCTGATCAAATCTGAGCCAGTTGGTCAGTAGCACAGGTGAAAACCTGGACATATGATTGGCATCTGATGAAGGTTGGGGGATAGTCTCGTAGGACTGAGATTTTTATCGATGGAATCTCATGCTATCTCCAGGTAATGTCAGAATTGAGCTGTATTGTAGGACACCTAGCTGGTGTACTGAACACTGCTCGGTGGAATGGCAGAAATCCCCCAACCACACATTAGAATCATTGTCCAAACTTTTCACACGCAATTGTGAAAAAAAATAATAGAGAAATCCTTTATTTTACAGTTGACCACAATAACCTCTTGAGAGACTATACTGCAATAAGGCAACCAGTACATTGATATTGATATAATGTCACAAAACATTTCCATCACCACTCTATTCATAACACTTGGAACCCACTAACTTTTCAGCATTTCTAAAATTATGTCATTTCAAAGTGTTATCTAAATGGAATCGCACAGTAAGTAACCTTTGAGGGGGGACTGGCCTTTTTCTCATACAGCATAATACTCTTGTGATCCATCTGAATTATTGCATACATCAATAGTTTGTTCTTTTGTATTGGTGAGTAGTATTTTATGTTACGAATGCACTACAATCTGTTCACCCATTCACTCATTGAAGGACATTCAGGTTCTTTTCACTTCTTAGCTACTGTGAGTGAAGCTGCTATGAACATTTAAGTTCAGGCTGCATAATATTTCAATGACATAAATTCTAGAAGGTTGTGGAAATGAGAGTTGAGTACATTAACTCACATTACCTGCAACAGATGTATGTGGAGCTGAAGAGTAGATAGTCACAGAAGAGCTAAAGTCATCATAGCATCATAATTAACTCCAAAAAGAAAAAAAAAAGGAGAAATAAGAAAGCAGAAAACTTTATAAACTATCTATATACTTACAGCGACTTTCGTAGGTTGCTTCTGAAAACAACCAGTGTACTTTCTTGCCCTTGTGTACTTCTGGAATGGGGCCACAGCAATGTAACATTTTTCTGAAGAATTGTTGAAGGCACTATTGTACTTGAATTTATCGAATCTTTCTTCTATACGAAATAATAATTTCTAAGTTCAAAGAGGAGAGCCTGACAGTTCCGTGCATTCTTGAGATGCATGGAAAGAACACTGACAGCCAATTAAAAACAGTAAAAGTATGAACAGACAAAAATATAGCTCTCATTAAAAGCAGTAAAGAGAAACATTTGGTAAAGGGCATTTTTATCCACTTGTTTTTCACCTTCCTCCAAAAAGGCTTTTCATGCTAGTAATTGGAGACAAATAAACCCCTTATTCTGGCTTGCTTTTTTATTTATGCCTACTCAGTTTTTTCACAATTTTAGGAAAAGAAATGGTGCCAGAAATAATTATGGTATGCAGCGTTTTCTTATTAGTTTTGATTTAGCTGCAGTTGAGAAGCAATATTTTAAAAATTTGGAATTTAAGAAACTGTAAATATGAAAAGGTTCCACAATTAACATCGATAAAATAATCTATGATGAATTTATTAGAACAAATGCTATTTAATCACTTCTCGAGGTGTTAGATAATCATAAAGTTTCTGTCAGCATTCACAAAATACCTACTAAGAAAAGATTTAAAATGATCTTAGTTGGGATCCTGGGTGGCTCAGCAGTTTAGTGCCTGCCTTTGGCCCAGGGTGTGGAGTCCCGAGATCGAATCCCACATCAGGCTCCCTGCATGGAGTCTGCTTCTCCCTCTGCCTGATTCTCCCTCTGCTTCTCTCTCTCTGTGTGTCTCTCATGAATAAATAAATAAAATCTTTAAAAAATAAAATAAAATGATCTTAGTATTTATTGAGTCAATTAGAGATGGTTCTACTATATAGTAGCAGTATGTAATGAAAAATGGATTCTGAAAGACCATTGTACAATCACAGGAAGTCCATGTGTACAAAATAAAAATTCGCTGAGAAGTAACATGAGTACTGGTACATTGTGCACGTATTAAAAACAAAACAAAACAAAAACACCATTTTGATGTGATATGGAAATAACCCTTTTGTTTGTTGATACAACTAAATTATTGCCTCAGTATAAAAAGAAAAATAACTATTAGAGGTAAACACTTACATACCTTAGTTATATACAGACTTTATTGTGTATAAATATCCTTAAAGATTTTGTCATAGATATTTAAAAGATGATATAGTTGGTTTTATTTCTTCCACAGCTTTTTCCAAAACTGCTAATCATTATTCTTATGCCCTCTTATAAACATAATAATTTTGGACTTTCTAATTAGGAATATTTTACAAAACTATTATTTAGCTTGAAACTGTTACTTATTTCAAACTTATTCACTCAGAAGTTTTTGTTGCATAATTTCTTTTATGTTCAACACCTACTTCCATAATTAGTAGCATAAATTTTCTCAAATTATAAGGCTCATCTGTTTCTACAGGAAGAATAAAGTGTGTTTTAACAAAAACTCATAGCCTAATTTTATAATTTTCTTTTGTTCAAAATACCCAAATGAGTTCTTAACCATATTTATTTATTTTGTTGGTAAAAGTCTGTGGGATTATACTAATTTTAATGAGAAAACATCGCTGTGGGTAAAAATGTTATGTATATGACACTTTGTTGTAGGTTGCACTATGCATTGCTCTGGGTTTTCCAGAGAAAACCAATAGGGGGTATATATATATATATATATATATATATATATATATATATATATATTTTAATTACAGTACAACTTTATTAATACTGGAATCTTCACAGTGCATTTGTTACTTGTAGCAGTGACTATTTAAATCGAGGGGAGGGTGGGGTGGAGGGGGCAGGGAGGAGAGGATCATTTATCCAAAAAACGGACAGAAAGAAAAGAAACAAAATGGGTCAGATGGGATGGGGCTGGGTGGGGAGGGGTAGAGGGAAGAAAGGGTGAGTAGGAGCCAAGAGGGGAGACTCGGGTGGGGAAATAAATTTAAAAAAGGAACAAGTTAACAACAGCACCAGAAAAGTTACTTCAGTCAAAAGTATATATATATACTTGTGTGTGTGTGTGTGTGTGTGTGTGTGCATGCACATACACATGAACATATTTACTTATTTAAAAAGTGGCTTATATGGTTATGGAGTTTAACAAGTCCCAATTGACCTGTAGTTAGAAAGTTGAGTACCCAGGAGAGCCAATGGTGTAATTCTAGTCCAAGTCCTAAGGCCTGATAACCAAAACTGCTGATTGTGCAAGTTACAGTTCTAGTCTGAGTCTGAAAGTAGCTGAAGACTGATGACTCACCCAAAGACAATCAAAAAGGGACAATTCTTTACTACTCAACATTTTATACTATTCTAGGTTTCAGTGGATTGGATTAAGGCCCACCTACATTGGAGAAGGCAATCTGCCTTACTGTATGCCAAATAAATATTAATCTTATCCAGAAAATCTCTCAGACAGACCCAGAATACTGTTTAACCAAATATCTGGACATTCTGTGACCCAGTCAGTTGGAACATAAAATGAACCATCGCAAATTGTACACTTCTAAAATTCATAGACTGAAGACCTAATAACCAGTACCTAAGAATGCGACATAATTTGAAATAGCATTATTGCAGGTGCAATTAGTGAAGATGAAGACATACTGGAGAGGATGGGCCCCTAATACAATGTGACTGAGGTCTTTAACAAAACAGAAAGTTTAGATACCGACATGCACACACAAGAAGAATACCATTTGAACATGAAGGCAGGATACGGTGATGCATCAGTAAGCCACGGAAACCCAAAGACTGATGGAAAACTAGAGGCTAGGAAAATGTCATAGAACATATTCTCCCTCACAACCCACGGGAGGAACCAACACTGCAGACACCTTGGAAGTCTAGCCTCCATAACTGTCAGACAATAAATGTTTGTTGTTTGGCCAGTATGTGGCATTTTGTCAGGGCAGTTCTAACAAATTAATACAATCCTCAAAAGTATATGAGGACATTGTTTCACTAATGCCGATGCTCTCTACGCAAAGTCTGAAACCCTGCCCATGCTGTTATTTCCTTCTATCAAAAAAAATAGCAAGTCACAAATATGACAATATAATACTAAGTTAATGTATTAAATATGGCAACTCTTCAATTTATTGTCCATAGAAATTCAGAAACCTGTTTCTCCAAAAGTGATGAATTAAGCCATCTGGATGACAAAACAGCATTTTCTGCAGTTCACACACCCATGTCTCACAGAATTCTTTAGTGTAATTTCCACTTCTAATATTTCCATTTACTCCATAACTCAGATTTGATGAGATTTGTTGATTGGGCTGTGCAATTAACATCAGGCTTCTTTTTTCTCATGCAATTCCTACTTAAAATATAACATTTCTATGTTAAAATATTAAAAATAAATTATCTTAAAATATATTAATATTTAAGTGACAGAAGTGTAATAGGCAAAATGTTATTTTTAAAAACTAAAAATCTATCAATTTCATCAAGTCTTAAACCCAAATTTTAAGTTAGAAAGTAGGGGCCCCTATGTGGTTCAGTTGGTTAAGAATCTGCCTTCACCTCAGCTCATAATCCTGGGGTCCTGGGATACAACCATGTGTTGGGTTCCCTGCTCAGCAAGTCTACTTCTGCCCCTCCCTTCTGCCTATGCACGCTCTCTCTCTCTGTCTCTCTTTTTAGCTCTTAAATAAATAAAATCTTTTTTAAAAAGTAACTAATTTTAAGAGATCTGAAAGTTACCCAGATTATGGGGCTAATTAAGAAGTCACAGAAGTTAAATGTTAAAAACAAAGCATATCTTTGGACCATAATTCAAATTTATGCCTGATTCACTGTTAAAACATACATATTTAAATGGCAAAATAGCTATTAACATTTGAATAAATACTGATATATTCACTGTAGGTAAATGGATATTCAGGAATGTAGAAAAGTAGAAAATATACTGTTCTGCACAAAAAAATACACAGCAACTGCATTCTGGTTTTGAAAATGAAAGAAAACTTTATTATTATAGCAACCTAATAGAGACAAGAAAGGAAAAGAAGCTACACATAGATGAAAGTAATAGAAATAAATGAGAACAAGGCAAAGCTACATCAAATCAAGTACTTACAGCATCCAACCTCATGAGCTGGGGAAGCTTTGTGGAAACAACCAGGCTGGAGTCCCACCTGAGAGGCTTGGGCAAAGCACCTTCCCCTCAGGAGAGACTTCCAACTGACCATCCCCATAAGGGCCTTATTTTATAGGGCAAATAACTGGCCTTGAAATTGGACATCTGTTTGCCTACATGTAGTTTGGAGCAAGTAGCATTTCCATGTTATCATATTTCTATGTTTTCAAGGAGCACGGGCTAAGTGTGCCTGCTTTTTCTCCCAAATTCCATCTCTGGGGAGGGGAGGGAGCCCAGCCTGGAGCAAGAGGGGGCTTGAGACAAGATTTCTAATTCTTGGCCATGAGACAACAGGGCCAGTTTTGACTTGGAGACCAGATAATATTCTTCAAACAACTAGGCTCCCAAAGTTATTCACACCACGAGTCTTACAAACAACATTCCTTAGCCTACCCATGTATATGCAGGCCCAGGTGGTGAGTTATGCGAGATAAATCACAAAAGCATCTATCCATACAGAACACAGACATGATAGAGAAAAAGAATGCTGAAGTTAGACTGTTAAATAAAGTGAATTTGATAACAAAAAAGAGCAAACATCAAGATAAAACTTTATCTATATGTTATCATTATTTTTTTAAGTTACTTTATGATTGGCATAACAAATAATAAATTACCATTCTAGGGGAAAGGAAATCAAATTAATACTTTCTGTTTCTATTTTTCTGAGTGGCTTAATATAAAAATGACTGAATTTTGACAAATTTGGAGAGCAGGATCCACATTTGAGATAGCCTGGTATTAAAAGCATGATGAGGGGTTCCTGGGTGGCTCAGCGGTTTAGCGCCTGCCTTTGGCCCAGGGTGCGATCCTGGAGACCCGGGATCGAATCCCATATCAGGCTCCCGGTGCATGGAGCCTGCTTCTCCCTCCGCCTATGTCTCTGACTCTCTCTCTCTCTCTCTGTGACTATCATAAATAAATAAAAATTAAAAAAAAAAGCATGATGAAGGCAGCACATGTGAAAATTATACATGCTTTGAGAACCCAGTGGATAGCACAAAGAATAGACACTCATCTCTCAAAAGCAGTTAAAACTGAGGTATAGGAGGTTTGTGTCACTACTAATTGTAATAGTGTGTGCATTTAGAACATGGTATAGAGAAAACGGAGCCAAATAGTCAAAAATTCATAGTGCATTTAGCAATGGAAAAGTGCAAGAAACTTGAATTTTTGACAAATTTTAAAGGCTAAGACAATAGAGATTGCCGATGTGTTGGATGTGAGAAAGACAGATGAGATAAATAAAAGTAAAATTTAACTGTTTTTGTCTTGAGCTATAAGAATAAAAGAGAAAGTTTTACTAAGACGAAGGAACATTATAAGATCTGCAGAATTTAGAAGTTTGTGGAAATAAGGAGTTAATTTTTAGACATACTTACTTTGAAATGCCTAGTAGACCAATATACTGAGGATTAGATAGCTAGATAATACGATTCAGGAATTTAAGGGACAGAAGCTTTTTAATCTGATGTCATCTCTCGTCCATTTTTTTTACTTTTGTTGCCTGCACGTTTGCTGTTATATCCAAAAAATTATTGCCTAAACCAGTGTCAGTGTTTTTTTTTCTATAAAATTTATGGTTTCAGGTCTTATATTTAAGTCTTTAATACATTTTGAGTTGATTTTGTATATGGTGTGACATAGTGTCTAGTTGGGACTGGGGGAAAGGGGAAATTGGAAGATTTTATCCTGAGGGTACAAAGTATTAGTTATACAAGATTAATAAGTAAGTTTTGGAGTTCTAAGGTACAGGAATGTGATAATAGCTAATAATACTGTATTGTATATTTGAAATTTGCTTATGGGTGAGACTTAACTATTTTCATAACAAAATGAAAGAAAGAAATGGGAGAAAGGAAGGATGGAGAGAGAGAGGAAAAGAGAGAAGAAAATGAAAAGGAAAGAAAAGAGAAAAGAAAAGAAAAGAAAAGAAAAGGAGAGAAAGAGAGAAAAGAGAAAGAAGAGAAGAGGAGAGAAGAGAAGAGAAGAGAAGAGAAGAGAAGAGAAGAGAAGAGAAGAGGAGGGAGGGGAGAGGAGAGGAGAGGAGAGGAGAGGAGAGGAAAGGAGAGGAGAGGAGAGGAGAGGAGAGAAGAGGAGAGAAGAGAAGAGAAAGAAGAAAAAAGAGAGAGAAGAGAAGAGAAGAGAAGAGAAGAGAAGAGAAGAGAAGAGGAGGGGAGAGGAGAGGAGGGGAGGGGAGAGGAGAGGGGAGAGGAGAGGAGAAGAGAAGAGAAGAGAGAGAAAAGAGGAGAAGAGAGAGAAGAGAAGAGAAGAGAAGAGAAGAGAAGAGAAGAGAAGAGGAGAGAAGAGAAGAGAAGAGGAGGGGAGAGGAGAGGAGAGGAGGGGAGGGGAGAGGAGAGGGGAGAGGAGAGGAGAAGAGAAGAGAAGAGAGAGAAAGAGAAGAGAAGAGAAGAAGAGAAGAGAAGAGAAGAGAAGAGGAGAGGAGAGGAGAGGAGAGGAGAGAAGAGAAAGAAGAAAGAGAAGAGAAGAGAAGAGAAGAGAAGAGAAGAGAAGAGAAGAGAAGAGAAGAGAAGAGAGAAGAGGAGAAGAGAATAAGAGAAGAGAGAGAAGAGAAAAGAAAGAGAAGAGAAGAGAAGAGAAGAGAAGAGAAGAGAAGAGAAGAGAAGAGAAGAGAAGAGAAGAGAAGAGAAGAAGAAATTTTCTTAAGTTGAGGTCAAATATGGCCGTGTATTCAGTTGTCAGTGGACCGAAGGAAGCAAATACTGCATTGGAGTGGCTTAAGAGAGAATGCGCATTTGCAAGTGAAGCCAGCAGATATAGTGATTCTGAATGACTGATGCAATAAAAAGAGACGGAAAGAAAGATACTTGAAAGAAATGGTCAGAGAAGATTTTTCTGTTTAATTTGAAATAATTTAGGTCAAGTTTATAATCCTAGGCAAAGTTGCTGGCATAAAGTATGCATTTTTAAACATGTTGCAAGATAAAGATCCATTAGCAGAATAAGTGACCCAGTGTGAGAGTGTTTCAAGATACATCTCATTGAAATATGCTTAATTACACATTTTAGATAATTCTGCCTAAACATGTTTGGAATCAAACATTTTTCAAGTTTTAAATTAATATTTGAATATTTTAGCTTAAATTATGTCAGTTAAGCTTCAAGGCACATTCTTTCTGTATTCATAAAGAATGAATACTAAATTTATTTATTAAACTTGAAATTAATAAGTGAACAGGGTGACCTACAATTCTATATAGTACCTCTTATTTTTTTAATTTATTTTTATTTATTTATTTTTAAAGATTTTATTTATTTATTTGAGAGAGAAAGAGAATGAGCAGGGGGCAGGAGCAGAGGGAGATTCCCTGCTGAGCAGGGAGCCCCACAAGAGGCTTGATCCCAGAACCCTGAGATCATGACCTGTGCCAAAGAGCCATTCAACCAACTGAGCCACTCAGGTGCCCCTTACATTTTTTTTAAATTAATTTATTTATTTGAGAGAGAAAAAGAGAGAGAGAGAGAGAGAGAAGGAGAACTCAAGCTGGGGAGGGGCAGGGGAAGAGGGTGAGAAACCTTAAGCAGACTCTTGCTGACCATGGAACCCCAGTCAGGGCTAGATCACAGGACCCTGAGATCACAACCTAAGCCAAAATCAATAGTAAGGTGCTCATTGGGCTGAGCCACCCCAGTGCCTTATATAAGGACATTTTAATAATTTTTGTATTTTAAACTTCTCTTTTCTCAATCTCAGAAAATAACCTTTCCACGTTATCTCTACTTAGAAGGTTTTTTTTTTTAAATTGTTGTTTTTCCGTCTTATACTGTTGCTAAATTTATTTTTACAGAAATATATTTTAAAATATAGCATATTATATAATAATATATATTTTATATGAACATAATACTACCTAAAAAAATCCAAATATTTGATTAGAGTAGTGCATCTGTTGATGCCATTTTGCTATTGGACCAATTCTCTTTGATATGCTGTTCATAGATGTGAACTCTGTACCTGAATATATGGAAATATTTCAGTTACCCTCGGCCTTAAAAGTTCATATTATGCTTACAAGTACCCTTCCCCCATCCATACAATTTTTCTTATCCTTAGTTTTCTGATCTCAGATTTCTAATATTAAGAAAACACTTCTGGTGTTTTAGAATCTCCAAGACTTAGTAATCCTTCTACTTTCTAATCAGGACAATATTTTCATTCCTCTAATTACTCTGCAATTCCTGTTTTAAAATACTGAGTGACATTAGCAACAAATTTCATATTATCTGTACTTCCTGGTTAACTCTAAATCCAAATAATATCTAAATCCTTCCAGTTTTTTCAATCCTTTGCCTTAAATTGGGAAGGGACAATCGTTGATAGTCTGAATTTTTTAAAGACTTTATTTATTTATTCATAAGAGACAGAGAGACAGATTTAAGCAGAGGGAGAAGCTGAATTTTTTTAAAGACTTTATTTATTTATTCATAAGAGACAGAGAGACAGATTTAAGCAGAGGGAGAAGCAGGCTCCCTATGGGGATCCTGATGCAGAACTCAATCCCAGGACCCTGGGATCACAACCTGAGCCACAGGCAGATGCTCAAGCACTGAGCTACCCACGCACCCCATCTGAATGGTTTTGAATCACAGAATTCATGTTCCTTCCTGGATTGGATAGAGGGTAAGCAAGTCTAGTTTGGATCGCAGACCTACAGCCAGGCTTCCTTCTCCTGTATGGCAGGTATGCAGCTATCTTACAGAAAGTTGTACAGTGATAGTGATCTATTTTCTTGAAAGATATATTGTTTTCTTGATTAAAAAACCAACCATCTGAACTACCAAACAAACAAAATCCCTAATTGCTAGTCAAGGGGTTGGAGATTTTTCCTGACCCACTGCCACTAAAAGGCAGCCACAAAGTAGGCATAGGAGGTCATGATTAGAGAAGGAGACATACCATGAGAGACTCTTAACTATAGGAAACAAAGAAACTGAAACTATAGGAAACAAACTCTTAACTATAAGAAACAAACAAGCTGGAGGGTAGGTGGTAGGGAGAATGAAGTAACAGGGTGATGGGATTTAAGGAGGGCATGTGATGTGATGAGCACTGGGTGCTATATACAACTGATAATTAACTGAACTCTACATTTGAGACTAATGATGTACTATGTGTTGGCTAATTGAATTTAAATAACAAAAACATACATGGTTTTTGGCAGCAATCTTCAAAATTAAACACACATAGTAAGTAACAACACACTTTTGTGAATACTGCAACAGACACTAGACACATCCAAAATTAGAGATTCATAAGGCTGATGATAGGTTAGACTGGAAGGAAGACTCAGATTCAGTGAAGAAAGGGTCTGAAGGCTTCTCTAAGACAAAGCTTTAGCTTTTTCAAAACCTCAAGACATTGTCTGGGCAGGTTCTGATGAATGTAAGAGTAGTGAAACACGAGCCTGAGAAGTTTCGGTGTGGCTATATTGTGAGGAAAAAATACATATCAGTTACTATTTTGAATTGGAAGGATTTAAGGCTTAAGAAAGTTACCATGAAGTTTATACACTGCCTCAGATTTTAAACACTTTTTACTTATTTTGAAATGTAACACATATGCATAAAAATACGTAATATTAAAATATATAACACACTGAAGAAAAGAGCATGCGCATGTCCACCACCCAGGTCAAGAAATAGAACATTGGCATAAGCCATGATGTGCTACTTGGAAACAATGACCTCTCCCAATTCAGAGAAAACCAGTATCCTAATTTTTTTGTTGTTGTCTTCTTTAAATTCTATTGCCGGGGGATCCCTGGGGGGCTCACTGGTTTAGCGCCTGCCTTTAGCCCAGGGCCTGATCCTGGAGGCCTGGGATCGTGTCCCACACCCGGCTTCCTGCATGGAGCCTGCTTCTCCCTCTGCCTGTGTCTCTGCCTCTCTTTCTGTATCTCTCATGAATAAATAAATAAAATCTTTAAAAAAAATTCTATTGTCTGAGTATAAATTCTTAAATAAAATAGTTTATATAATTGGAATTACACTCTGCATTTTTTTGTCTTGCTTTTTTTTTTTTTTTTTTTTTTTTTTTTTTTTAGCTGCTTCCCTCACTGAGTAACATTTTATTGTTTGAATTTACCACAGGTTAGCCATTCTGCAGCCGGTGAGTTGGCTGCAAGTTACAATGTGACTCAGAATAGTTTTATGTGTATCCACGTATATTAAATGCACAAATTATATAGAGCTATGTAAGAAAGGGAAATTCTGGGATAATAAGCTATAAAAATATTTGATTTTACTATAAATGAGTGTTTTTGCTAGTTCACACTCTAAAAATTAATGAGAATTAACATTTTTATAACGGTGTTGGCAGACATTTCAAGTTTGGCCATCTAATTAGTGTCTAATAGTCTCTGATAGCTATTTTTTATTTGCCTTTTCTGATTACTAATGGGATTGGGAACATTTTTGTATGTTTCAATGATTCATCAACCATTTATCATTTATCTTTTCTCTTTGGTGAAATAAATACATAAGTCCTTTGCTCACTTCTATATTGAGCTTTATGCACTTTTATTAGTAATTTGAATGATTTATTATGATGAAGCTTTCATCAGTTACATATATACTAACTATATCTTTTTTTCATTTTGTGGATTATATTTTCCTCCTTATGTGAATAACTTTGACAAACAGAAATTTTTCATTTTAAATTAACTGAATTGATCATTTATGTTATAAATAATAGTTTTATTCAATCTTTTTGAAGGAAGTAACCTGCATAATAGGCATTTTAGAAAATGTACAAAGGCATAAACCAAGGAATCTGGAAGAAAATAAAAAATTTCAGGATAACATAGCTAGAGAGTAGTCTATGCTTTTTTTTTTTTATTACATACCGGGCACCTATTTGTTTTTCATATATATTAATATTTTATTGTTTAAAAGTGGCAAAGTAATAATTATTGTCTATTTGATTCTATCACATAAATGAGGCTGAGTCTGCTGCATGTTCATGTTATTAGGTATATTAGAGTATTGAGTATATATTAGTAGAATAACCATGATTTAAACCCAGTTTCATTAGGATATTAGACAGTATAACATGATAGCCGTCATTAAATCCTAACTTTTTGGGGCTTCAAACACTTAAGAAATATGCTAGTAATTTACTGATTTGTGTGATGTGCTAGTTCTTTCAAACATTTCACTTGGGCCTTAAAATCATACCATGAAGGCAGACATTTTATTATCTATCTTCCCAGAACAATAGTATCCATGTATATTTTATTCACATTTTAACCCAGCAAGAACTCAATAAGCATTTAGTGAATGAATGAATCAATAACTGCTTCATATGAAGAATCAGCACTGGATCAGAATAATAGGAGACATGACAACAATTCATGTTTCCTTCAATGACATGCTGAATAACTCTTGCTACTGAACATTATTCATCTGTAAAACTATAATATACTGTGATCACTTAAAGAAAATATCTTGAGATAACTCTTTGAAAAGTATAGAGTGCTTCATAAATATAGTGTCTGTTTCTGCTTTATTTTCACGTTTTTAAATATGTTTGAAATATGCATAGCCTTTGATAGCATAGCACTAAAATAAGTATTTGGAAGAATAAACTATTAATTTGACAGTCTTGTTTTAGTGAAAAAATACAGTTTATATTACTTCAAACTCTGAATATTCAGAAATAACAGGAGTATTGTCTACTCCTAGTAAAACCTCAAAATGGAGGTTATTTATGTGTTTCTGTGAAAACAAATCCATTTAATTTTATTATTACATTTATGTAATTGAAAAACCAATAAAACTCATATGGAAAGGCACAAACATACTTAACAAACAAATAACAATAAAAACCTTAGTTCTGCAATAAATTCATTATTTGATGAATATAGGAATTCTAAAATATTGTGCTTTATATTTGTACCAGAATAATATGTCCACAATGATGGTCAAAAAACATCTGGTCTTTAGTCTTGCCCAAAATAGGTAATTAAAACTAACAAGCTCATTTAAAGTACATAGTCTGTATCCATAGAAACAAAGACAGCACACAGAATTTGGTGTTAGTCTGGTATTGACCTTTAAGACATAAAATATAAGAAATATAAATTACATGTGTAGGTTTACAAGATTATGAATTAATGTATAATTCATTACAATTTCATTTTAGTGTAGCTTTCATATTAATATACTTTAAACTCAAAGTAAAATTGTATCTATTGGTTCAGTCAATATTTAACAAGTACTTGATAAAATCAGGCACTTGCCTATGCACTAATGATAAAACAGTGAACGTAGCTGACAACATGCACTGCAGTCAGAGTTTATATTAGGTAACTATGGGTGGGAAGAAATCAATAAACAAATACTAAATTCAAATGTTTAGTATTATTTATCCTTTGGATCATTCATTTCTGTTAAAAGAATGAAATCTTTTCAAAGCTATCAAAACATGCAAGACTCTTCAGGGTGGTTTTTTTTTTTTTTTAAGATTTTATTTATTTATTTATGGTGACACAGAGAGATAGGCAGAGACACAAGCAGAGTCCTGAAGTGGAACTCATCCCAGGATCCCGGGGATTATGACCTGAACCAAAGGCAGACGCTCAAACATTGAGCCACCCAGGTGACTCTGTTCAGGGTATTTCTATGCACTAAATTAAGTAGCAGACACTCTAACTGAAATAGAAGATCATTGCAAAGACTGTAATTACTTATTTAGTTGTAGAAAGCAAGCAAGCAAGCAAGCAAGAAAAAAAGAAGAAAGAAAGAGAAAGAAGAAGAAAGAAAGAAAGAAAGAAAGAAAGAAAGAAAGAAAGAAAGAAAGAAAGAAAGAAAGAAAGAAAGAAAGAAAGAAAAGAAGCACAGTTCCCAACGTATAGTGGTTTATCAAGACATTGCATACTATCACAATTTTGTTCCAAATATATTTAAAGTCCCAAGGATTGAGGAGATACCAAAAAGGTAGTCATTCCTTTCCTGGGTTTCATAAGTATTTTACAAATAATAAGCTATATTTAGGAACAATAAATGCCTCTGATCATAACATCTTTCTAGTTCTTATCATCATTTTCTTTTTAATTTTAAGACTTTTTTAGCATTTCCTTCTTTGCTATCAGACTGCCATTTTTCTCTTGCTCTTGTTTGTATTTTCTATTATCATCTGTCCATATCTAATATAAACTGCATTTACAGAGCTAATTCAAATCTGCTGTGTTAGTAGCCATCTATGTTAGATCTGTCTGTCAAATCTCACCAAGTAAGCTCTATGTTAGGACCATGGGGAGATAATCCATCCTTATGAGTTAAAATTTAAATCCTTTCAGTAAAGAATAA
Organism: Vulpes lagopus; assembly: GCF_018345385.1. Classification (NCBI taxonomy): domain Eukaryota; kingdom Metazoa; phylum Chordata; class Mammalia; order Carnivora; family Canidae; genus Vulpes; species Vulpes lagopus. Next base: position 77,015,564 of record NC_054835.1, on the reverse strand, counting down.
TAAACTATGAATTTACTTTTGTAGTTTAAACTTATATGGAAGAGAAGCAGTCTGTATAAATACTTGAGAAACAATGATTGATAGACATTGTCTAAGTCACATAAGTTTTCCAACCCTTAATTTTTGATATATAAAATAGTACTGATACCACTATCTGAGTGTACACCTGAATAAAAATAATATGTGTGTTGGGATGCCACAGTGGCTCAGAGGTTGAGCTTCTGTCTTTGGCTTAGGGAGTAATTCTGGGATCCCGGATCAAGCTTCTTCTCCCTCTGTCTGTGTCTCTGCCTCTCTCTCTCTCAATCTCTGTGTGTTTGTGTGTGTGTGTGTGTGTGTGTGTGTGTCATGAATAAATAAACTTAAAAATCTTTAAAACATAATATGAGTGAAAAATAAAATATTTTAGTTATGCTAATTAAAATAATATTAGTGGCCATCAAGACAGTGTGGTACTGGCACAAAAACAGACACATAGATCAATGGAACAGAATAGAGAACCCAGAAGTGGACCCTCAACTTAATGGTCAACTAATATTGGATAAAGGAGGAAAGACTATCCACTGGAAGAAAGCCCCTTCAATAAATGGTGCTGGGAAAATTGGACATCCACATGCAGAAGAATGAAACTGGACCACTCTCTTGCACCATACACAAAGATAAACTCAAAATGGATGAAAGATATAAATGTGAGGCAAGATTCCACCAAAATCCTAGAGGAGAACACAGGCAATACCCTTTTTGAACTTGGCCACAGTAACTTCTTGCAAGATACATCCATGAAGGCAAGAGAAACAAAAGCAAAAATGAACTATTGGAACTTCATCAAGATAAGAAGCTTTTGCACAGCAAAGGATACAGTCAACAAAACTAAAAGACAACCTACAGAATGGGAGAAGAGATTTGCAAATGACATATCAGATAAAGGGCTAGTTTCCAAGATATATAAAGAACTTATTAAACTCAACACCAAAGAAACAAACAATCCAATCAAGAAATGGGCAAAAGACATGAACAGAAATCTCACAGAGGAAGACATGGTCATGGCCAACACGCACATGAGAAAATGCTCTGCATCACTTGCCATCAGGGAAATACAAATCAAAACCACAATGAGATACCACCTCACACCAGTGAGAATGGGGAAAATTAACAAGGCAGGAAACAACAAATGTTGGAGAGGATGCGGAGAAAAGGGAACCCTCTTACACTGTTGGTGGGAATGTGAACTGGTGCAGCCACTCTGGAAAACTGTGTGGAGGTTCCTCAAAGAGTTAAAAATAGACCTGCCCTACAACCCAAAAATTGCACTGCTGGGGATTTACCCCAAAGATTCAGATGCAATGAAACATCGGGACACCTGCACCCCGATGTTTCTATCAGCAATGGCCACAATAGCCAAACTGTGGAAGGAGCCTCGGTGTCCATCGAAAGATGATGGATAAAGAAGATGTGGTCTATGTATACAATGGAATATTCCTCAGCCATTAGAAACGACAAATACCCACCATTTGCTTCAATGTGGATGGAACTGGAGGGTATTATGCTGAGTGAAGTAAGTCAATCGGAGAAGGACAAACAGTGTATGTTCTCATTCATTTGGGGAATATGAATAATAGTGAAAGGGAATATAAGGGAAGGGAGAGGAAATGTGTGGGAAATATCAGAAAGGGAGACAGAACATAAAGACTCCTAACTCTGGGAAACGAACTGGGGGTGGTGGAAGGGGAGGAGGGTGGGGGGTGGGGGTGAATGGGTGACGGGCACTGAGGGGGGCACTTGACGGGATGAGCACTGGGTGTTATTCTGTATGTTGGCAAATAAAAAAATAAATTTATTATTAAAAAATAGTGATAACTATAAGCATAACAGATTTAAATATTTTTATCCATACTTTTCTCTCAATTTAAAATGTTCAGTTCTTTAATTAAGATGTTAATACATATAAAAGGTTAAATGTAATGCAAGGGATAAGCAGTCAATAAATAATACCTATTTTGGTTATCCTTATTTGTGCAATATTTTTTTATGTGTGTTGATTGCCTTCTTAAAATTATTTAACACAACTTCTCTCCATTTACTATTTTCTTGGTGTAAAGTGTTTCTCCAGAATTTTTTAAAGTATGGACAGGAAGAGGTCTGTGAAGTATCTGAGTAATATATATTAAACATTCGTTATAAGAAACATGAACTTCTAAATTGGATTCCACCTGGGATGCCTGAGTGGCTCAGAGGTTGAGCACCTGCCTTTGGCTCAGGGCGTGATCCCAGATCCCCCAGTTCCAGTCCCACATCAGGCTCCTTGCATGGAGCCTGCTTCTCCCTCTGCCTGTGTGTCTGCCTCTCTCTCTCTCTGTGTCTCTCATAAATAAATAATTAAAACATTTAAAAAAATAAAGTGGATACCACTGTACTTGTTTATTAATATTTAGTTTCCATTATAATCTTATTACTATAATAAAAAGGAGAAATAAAAAGAAAAGTGAAGTTGAGGAAATAAAATTACTATGAAAAGCTTGTTAAACTCAGGAGTTTTAACAATATTTACAGAATATTCAAATATTATAATTAACAATATTTAGAAATATAGTTTTCACACATACTCAAAATTGAGTATTGACATATTAAACTATGCCCAAAAGCTTGTGATTCTTGAATATGTGCTGAGGTACTTCAGAATGTTCCAAACTCTTTTTTGGAAGTAATTTTATTTTTTCCCACAACCATTATTTATGAAATATCCATCATAAATTTAAATTATTCACAAATTCACAATTAAAAAGTCATCCTAAATTTCATTATTTTGTGTACTCTTGTCAACAGTGAGAGGCCTTCCTGCCTCTTATGGCAGTTTTTAAAATTACTGAATGGGGTGGCTCAGTCAGTTAAGCATACAAATCTCAATTTTAATCAGGTTATGATCTCAGGGTTGTCATTTTGAGTCCAGCCTTAAGTGGACCCTGCTTAAGATTATCTCTCTCTCTCTCCCTGCCTCCCCCGCCCTCCCCAAAATTAATCTTTTTTCTTGGGTCTTGCACTATGTTTTCTATAAGCCATTAGTTAGAATAATAAAAAAGCTATTAACTAAAAGCATAATATGGCTTTTTTATAAATGATAAATCATTGTATTTTCCAGTAAATATGAAGTCATCCATTTCAAAAGTTACATAATTTTGTAGATCCTACTTAATTTATATATGAAAAAGTACTGAGACTACTATCACTCAAACATTAAGTAATTCTTTAAACAATAAGGACACTGGTAGTATTCTGATATTGTTTTTTTGGTCCATTACTTTCATTCTGGGTATTCAAAAATCTTAATAAATCAAGGACAAAGGATTGATAAAAAGTCTATGAATCTCCTTTTCTACCTTTCCCCAGGCAGAAAAAAAAAAAAAGAATAAATGGCAAAAGAAATCAAAGAATCTGTTACTGTGGAATTGAAAGATATAAAATGGAATTAAAGAAGCAATACAAAGTATTTTAGTCATTGATCATGGAAGGATGCATACTTCATAGCATTTAGACAAGAAGTTAAGAAGATATATATATTGACAGAACAGACTAACAACTATAAATTATTTAATAATATGCTAGTGTATCAATATAGAATAACAATAAAGTAGGAAATATAATGATATAATTGCAACAAAGATTTTTTTTTAAATTGATGCCTCAAGCACATAACCAGGAAGGAAAAATGGATAATAATAATTATTAATCAAAGAAGATTAAATTCACAAGAGAAAATAGACACTCATGTAAAAAGGAAGGGCAACGCAGCAGAGATAGCATTATAAGCATTGATTTATTTTTTCAAATTTTTATTTAAATTCTGGTTAGTTTTTTTTTTTTTCCAGATTTAATTAATTTATTTATTTGAGAGGGAGAGAATGAGCAGGCGAGGAGGGGCAGAGGCAAACCGAGAGGCAGATTCTCCACTGAGCAGGGAGCCTAACACAGGGCTGGATCCCGGACCTTGGGATCATGACCTGAGCCAAGTCAGACACTCAACTGACTGAACGACCCAGGCTCTAAATTCTAGTTAGTTAACAGAGAGTGTAGTATTGGATTCAGGAGTAGTGTATTGGTTCCTCATTTCCATATATACCCAGTACACAACACAACAAGTACCCTCCATCATCCATTCAACCCATCCCCCATCCACCTCTTCTCTATCAAAGATGTACAAAATATAAGAAAAACCTTACTGATAAAGAACACATTAAATTAATATCAAATAATTAATTACATACATAAATTCTCTGGATATTTAGGATGCTTTGAGTACGGTATTTTCATAGAAAAATAGACCTTTAGGTATCAGGGTGTATGTGACTAATTTTTCTCAATTTCTTGTCACAATTCAAACCACCATGTATTTTCTTACCAGTAATATAGAGTTCCAATTGATTTGTGCATGTCCTCAGCAGTATTTTATTGTTGACAGGTTTTTAAATTTTAGCCATTCTAGCAACTGTATATATAGTGGTATCTCATCATCATTTTAATTTGAATTTCATATGACTAATGTTGAGCACTGGTCATTTGTATGTCTCCTTCAGAAAGTGTTCATTTTTCTGATGTCGTTGGCCTACTTTTGAGGGAACTCTACCTTTGACTTGAGTGTAAGAGTCCTTTATATGTTTTTTAAACAGGTCTTTGTCAGATATCTAATTGGCAAGATACTTACTCAGTATGAATTCTCTATATTCCTAACAGTTAAAGAAGCCTTTAATTTAATGAATTCTAATATATCATTTGATTTTTGTTACTTACTTTATACATCCTATCTAAGAAATAATTTTCTGCCCCGGCTGAAAAAATATTCTTCTAGATTTTCTTCTAGAAATATAGATTTAACTCACAGATTTAACTCACAAATTTTTGTATATAGCTTGAAAACCTTTATGTGAGAGTGTGAGATCAAATTTGAGTTTAATTTTTTCCGCCTTTTTTTAAGTTAATATTTGACCTCCATGACCCTTACTTGAATAGTTTCCTTTCCACATTGAATTACTTGAGTAATTTTTTTTGAAAAATTAATTGATCAATTATGTATATCAGTGCAGGTTTATTCTTGAACTCTCTTATGTTATATTGATCATTTTTCTCAAATACTGCAAGGTATTAATGTCTGCGATTTTATAATAAGAATTGAGGCCAGATAGTGTAAGTCTTTGAACTTTCTACTTTTTCCAGATTTCTTTGATTATTCTAGGTCCTATGAGTTAGCATACACTCTGGAGAGGACTGTGAAGGAATTTAGCTCCAAATAAAACTATTATTTAGCTATTAATATGTATTTTCTATTACATACTACAGTTATCTTAATTAAAGCAGAAAAGATTTATTTGCCTCTGACAAAGGAGAATATTAGTTTTAAAACATACTTTTAACTCTTCTTTTCTTGATTTTCTCCCAGCCATTTCCTGTCAACAGAATTTTACCTTAATTTGGCATTTTTGTTTGTCCCATATTTTTAAATACCTCAAATAATTCTACACAGTCACTTAATCTATAACTTGAGTTAGATGATTTAAGGATGGGATTTACTCTGATCTCCTCTTCAATTTCAATTTACAGGAAAACTATTTTTTTATTTTTCTTCAGAACTTTTAAAAGCATTACCTAAATGCATTTATTTAAGCTTATGTGTTTTATTTTACAGACATTGCTCTTATTTTGATCAATAATATTTCATTTTTCCAGTACAACTTGGGGAGTATAGTCAATAATACTGTAATAAGTTTGTACGGTGACAGATGGTGACGACACTTCTGGCGAACATTTTATAATGTATATAATTGTCAAATCACTATGTTGTATGCCTGAGACTAATATAATATCGTATGTCAACTATACTTCAAAAAAAATGTTTCTAAACATATTTAATGGCATCTTTTACATTTATAACAAATAATATTCTAGATCAAGACCCTTTTTTGAAATACCGTTATAGTTCCCTCCTGTTGGCTTATTTGGAGTGTACCTGTACAAGCTTAAATTATTTTCTTTCCATAGCTGAATCATCTCTCACCCATAATAATAAGAAAAGAAAGAAAGGAAATGGGCTCACCATAGAGAAACTGAAGCTATAGTCACCTTTTATATAAATTTTGAGCATAAATAGTAATATCTTCCTTGGGTTTAATTCAATTGAAATAATAGTCGAGAGCCTATACTGTAAGGTTTAATCATGATGTAAATTATAATTATCATGATTATTATTTAAAATATCCAGTAGACTACTAATAAAGTTCCAAGGTCTCTATTATTGTGAACCTGTCATTATTGACAGAAATTAATACTGAGTTGATACTGACAGGTGATCTTTATTTTTGATGGAAATCATTAAGCAAAAAGGGATTTTTATGCCAGCCAACATTGAAGCAGTCAAATCTGTTCAGGCTTTGTATGGAATTACTAGAGAGATTTAGTCACAATAAATGTCAATGTTAAAACCATGAGGCATTTGAAATTTGAAAGAGCCAGGTTTGAATTATAGTTCCATGTACACTTTCTGAGCACTAATAAGTACACAGAGAAAAACAATGACTACTGCTATCTTTGTCATGGAAATGTCGTGAAAACAGTGTTTTGTTTTGTTTTTATTCTTCTGACTAACATGAATTTGTTCAGAAATATTTTCCCTATTCACTTTCCTTGTTTGAGTTTGTTTGCAACAACCATTCCTGTGTCCAATTATAATCAGAGTCTGTTGTTTCCCTGTTGCCTATAATCATTTAAAACTGAATTGATTAGTCAGGATTTCAAGGGTATAAGGAATAAATAGTCTGCTCAAATGGACTTAAGGAAAAAAAAAATCTCTGGGATGCCTGGATGGCTCAGTGGTTGGGCGCCTGCCTTCAGCTCAACTTGGGATCCTGGGATCTGGGATCTGGGATCGAGTCCCGCATCCGGCTCCTTGCAAGGAGCCTACTTCTCCCTCTGCCTATGTCTCTGCTTCTCTCTCTGAGTCTGTGTCATGAATAAAGAAATAAATCTTAAAAAAAAAAAAAAGAAAACATCTGTACATCAGAGAAGATAAGAGTACCTTAAAAGGCTTCATAAACGACTGAGGCAAGCCATTAACATACTTCATCCTGAATTATTATTTATTCCAGGTTGGATTTCTCCACATGTTAAAATCTGTAATCCCAAATTTGTTATGAGTAAGGTTAACCGAAACAATAGAAAGACACCCAGATTTAATTGTTCTGTGTCATGGAACAATCCCAGCTGCTTATATATGGCCAAGAGAATTCAGTAATTTCTCCTGAAAGATCAGATCACGTGTCTTGTCCCAAACCCAATATGTGAGTTCAGCCCTCTTTTGTTCAGATGGGTTGAGGAGGAAAAGGGGCTGGTTTCCATAATATAAACTGGTATTCAGTTAATAGAAGGAACAACAAATACTGGCAACAGATATAACAGATGTCTTGTACACTGGGTTTACAATGATCTGCTTTAGTCAAGTTGAGGTTTAGTAAGATATTTTCAGGATTTTCTAAGAGTTTTATGGCTATTTATTCCAACACTATTGATTTCAAAACATTTTAACAATAGTCCAGACGTGAGAAGATTGAACAGATATCCTCCTCAGTTTATCCTTTTATTTTAAAAATAACTGTTTATCTTTCCCTAAAGAAGTTTTCTTTCTAATGTATACAAATGTTCCTTTATCATTAGTGTTTTCTTGGAAACCTCTCTCATCATGGTTTATACTGTCACCTGATGTAAGCTTATATCTGCTAGAGGAGATAGTAAAATGTAATACATATTTTAAAGATCGATGTCATTTAATTTTATATATGAATATATTAAGACTTAAATAATTTCTTAGTTCTTCAAATGTATTCTCTAAAACTATATTATTTGTAATTAAAAATATTAGATTATTGGTACAGCAGTCAGGGCCCAGAGAAGGAATAGAAAAAAAAAAAAAAAACTAGACATTCAAAGACAAGGAATTTAATATAATAAAATAAATACCAAATTATCAAGGGGTTTGGATGAGGAGAAAATCAGGGTTTGGAGAAGACTCACTGGATTTTTTACTTCAAAATAACATCACCTGTTTTGTGATCTAAAAATAAGAAAACAGCTACTACTACCCTCTACACTACTGCTTCTGTCACAACTTCCCTTTGTGACAGAAAGGGAAGTTCTTTTTTTCAAGTTTTTATTTAAATTCCAATTAGTTAACACCAGTGTAATGTTAGTTTAAGGTGGGTAATCTAGTGATTCATCACTTACACACAACACTCAGTGGTCATCATAAATGCAATTGTTGGGTAATAGAGTCGTTTTATTTCTCACTTTGTGAGGGAACTCTATACTGTCTTCCATAGTGGTTGCACCAGTTTGCATTCCCACCAACAGTGCAAGACTGTTTGTTTCTCCACATCCTCACCAACACTGGCTGTTTCTTGTGTTGTTGATTTTAGCCATTCTGCAGGAAGAGGGGATATCTCATTGTAATTTTGATTTGTATTTCCTTGATGAATGATATTGAGCATCTTTTCATGTGTGTGTTAGTCATGTGGATGTCTTCTGTGGAAAAATGTCTATTCATGTTTTCTGCCCACTTTTTATTGGATCATTCACTTCTTGGGTGTTGATTTGTTTTAAAGATTTTGTTTATTTATTCATGAGAGACACAGAAAGAGAGAAACAGAGACACAGGCAGAGGAGAAGCAGGCTCCATGCAGTGGGCTTAGGATTCTGGGATCACGCCCTGAGCCAAAGGCAGAAGCTGAAGCTGCTGAGCCACGCACATGTCCCAGGTGTTGATTTTTATAAGTTCTTTATATATTTTGGATACTAATTCTTTATCTGATTTGTTATTTGTGAATATCTTCTCCCATTCCAAAGGTTAACATCTAGTTTTATCAATTGTTTCCTTCACTGGGCAGGTTTTTATTTTGATGAAGTCGCAATAGTTTTGTTTTTTTTTTTTTTTTTTTCATTTCTCTTACCTCAGGAGACATATATAGTAAGAAATTGCTATGACATATGTCAAAAAGGTTATGCCTATGTTCTCCTCTAGTATTTTAGGGGTTTCATGTCTCACAATTAGGTCTTTAATTCTGTTTGAATTTGTTTTTGTGTTTGATGTAAGAAAGTGGTCCAGCCCATTCTTTATGCATGCCAGCTCTTATTTTTTTCCCATTGAGAATGATATTAGCTGTGGGGTTTTCATGGTCTTAATTAGGTTGAAATACGTTCCCTCTAAACCTACTTTGTTGAGGGTTTTTATTATATATGGATGTTGTACTTTGCCAAATGCTTTTTCTGCATCTATTTAAATGACCATATGGTTCTTACACCAACATATTTTTTAGCATGTTGATTGATTTGCAATTATTGAACCACCCTTGTAACCCAGGAATAAATAGAACTACCCTATTATGATCCAACAATTGTGCTACCAGGCATTTATCAAAAGGATACAAAAATACTAATTCAAAGAGATACATGAATGTCAGTGTTTATAGTAGTATCATCTACAACAGCCCAACTATGGAAACAGCCAGTGTGTCCATCACACGCCATCACATCTTGTTTATCCATATTCACACATATGCACACACACACACACACACACACACACACACACACACTGAAATATTACTCAGCCACCCAAAAGAATGAAATCTTGCTATTTGCAATGATGTGGATGGAGCTAAAGTGTATTATGCTAAATGAAATGTTAGAGAAAAACAAATACCATATGTTTTCACTCATATGCTGAATACAAGAAACAAAAAAGATGAACATAGAGACAGAGAGAGAGAGAGAGAGATAATGAGAGAGAGAGAGCGGCAAACCAGTAAACAGACTCTTAATCATAGAGAACAAATGGAGGGTTGCCAGAGGAGAGGTGGATGGGGAGATGGATTAAATAGGTAATGGGAATTAATGAGAGTACTTGTACTTGTGATGAGCACCAAGTGTTGTATGGAAGTACTGAATATTGTACACCTGAAACTAACATTACCCAGTTTGTTAACTAACTGGAATTTAAATAAGAACTTAAAAAAAAAAAGAATTTAGTTTGAAATGAATGCCAGTTTTGTTGGAGTAAAAGTAAAGCCTCTTGAATGATATGTCATATTGCCTTCTGAAGTCATGTAGAATTATATAATTATTTCCATGGAAGATTATTATTAAGTTCATGTCCAGGTATAAACAGGTGGCATTCCATAGGACTATCAGTTATATCTAACATTTTGGTTTTTTTTTAATTTTTTTTAATTTTTGTTTATTTATGATAGTCACAGAGAAAGAGAGAGAGAAAGAGAGAGAGAGAGAGAGAGAGGCAGAGACATAGGCAGAGGGAGAAGCAGGCTCCATGCACCGGGAGCCCGATGTGGGATTCGATCCCGGGTCTCCAGGATCGCGCCCTGGGCCAAAGGCAGGCACCAAACCGCTGCGCCACCCAGGGATCCCAATATATCTAACATTTTTAACATCTTCTATTCAAAGTATAGGCACATTTATTTTTTTAAGTAATTAATTAAATTAGAAAACCTAGTAAAATGTAGTAAGATCTCACAAAGAAGTGTAGTTCTATTGTAATGATGATTTTTTTCTTCTAGTATAACAAAAAAGATAAAAATTGAAACATGAAGATGTATGTTTGAACTCTAAATAATCAATGACATGACCGACATCTTTGCTGAATTAGAATTTTCAAATATTGGAAGAATTACTTCCTCACTTTTGAGTTGTTTACAATTTAATAACTACAGACAAGATACACTTTTAAGTTATTATGGATTATAACATTTTCTGCATCATTTTCTTGGGTTCATACAATCGACAAAACAGCAAATCAAGCCAGAACTGTATTGTGTTTTTTGCTGGTTTCCTTGATGTCAACACTCCCACCATAGCCGATCTCAAATGATGTCACTAAACATGATGTTGTGAAGAGATGTACAGTATTTCCCCAAGATAGAGACAAGGGACATTATCTCAAAAACATAAATAGAAGAATAGTAACTAATAAAATAGTAAAGCGATTAGGAAAAAAAATCTGTCAATAAAAGTGTAGAGTCTAAAAATAGAACCATAGTAACATTAAGGTCTATATGAGTTAAATTTTTTTGCAGCATTCATAGGATTTAATGTTACTTAGGCTGGACACGGAGAATAAGAGAAAGTAAGATGATTTGATTTGGATTTAAAAAATCTATGGTTTGAACCACAAAGAGAGCTGCTGGAAAGTCAAAGACATATTGATTCATGGAATATAATAAACACAACAAAATGTTATTTTCAATGCTATGGTCAAAATAAAGAGGGAGATAAAGCTCATTATTTAGTAATGATAGAATGTCAAAAGATGGAACACAAAAACATCATTATCACTTGACTTTATCTTTTGAATGAAAGGGTCCACTGAAGAACTTAGGGAGTTTATAAAAACACCATTAAGAAGTAATTAAATTTCCTCTTAGGAAAAAGCAAATTTGAAAGCATTTAATTCAATTCTAAAATAAATACAATCCTAGTGCCTATTATTATTTCAAGAGTGTTGCAGGGACACCTGGGTGGCTCAGTGGTTGAGCATCTGCCTTTAGCTCAGAGCATGATTCCACAGTCCCGGGATTGAGTCCCACATTGGGCTCCCTAAGGAACCTGCTTCTCCCTCTGCCTATGGCTCTGCCTCTCTCTGTGTCTCTCATGAATAAATAAATAAAATCTTTAAAATAAGTGTTGCAGTTGTAAGGAGTATCAACATTGGACATGCGATCCTGTTTTTATGTGTAGCCTTTCCTACCTAATAACTCTGGGACTTGGATAATTTATTCACTTTTTAAGAACAATTTCTTCCGAGGAAAGTGAATGCATAGCACTTAGCCTGGTGTGTGGCAAAAGACAAATGATTTTTCATTGTTATCTGTAAATGTTATTCATTTATAAGAGTATGAGAACTGAACGGGTGCCAGGTGATTGGATTCAAAAAAAGGAAGTAAGACAGACATAGGCTCTGCTTTTGGAGTTTATGGTGTAAAGAGATTGACAATTCTGCAATAAATTTTATCAGGATGTCAAGTGTTATTAAATAATGAGCAAAAGCAGTTGGTCTAGTAATAGTGCATCAAGGAAAGCTTTCCTAAAAACGAATGTCTAATTTGAAGTCATAATGTAGAATAAACTTATCTAGAAGCAGTGGTCAGAGAGAAGTTGGTGATTCAGTCTGAAGGTACACATTTTTACAAGGCTTCAATAAGTCTGAAGATTAACAAAAAATGGTATTAAACAACAGAACCAAAAATCACAAGTGAGACTATCAAACCAAAATCTTATGAACAACAACAAAAATAATCAACAAAATGAAGAAACAGCTACAGAATGTGAGAAAAATGATTGCAAAGAAATACTAGATGAGGGATTAATATCCAAAATATATAAATAACTCATACAAATCAACAAAAAACCTGATTGAAAATGGGCAGAGAAACTCAATAGGCATTTTTCCAAAGAAGTCACACAGATGGCCAACAGACAAATGAAAATATCACTAACAATCAGAGAAATGCAAATTAAAACTATAATGCGATACACTTCATACCTGTTAGAATGGCTATTGTCAAGAAGAGTTGATGAGGATGTGGAGAAAAGGAAACTCTTGTACACTGGCAGTGAGAATGTGAACTGATTCAGCCACTATGGAAAAGAGTATGTAGATTCCTCAAAATGTTAAATTAGGACTGTGATATTATCGAGCAATTCCACTTCTGAGTATATACCTAAAGGAAATGAAAACAGAATAGCAAAGATACGTACACAATTCCTGCTTATTAAAGCATTATTCACAATAATGGAGATATGGAAGCAACCTAAGTTTCTGTCAACACCTGAATGGATAAAGAAGTTGCAGTATATACATTTAATAGAATATTATTCAGCCATGAGAAAGGAGAAAATCTTGCCACTTGCAAAAACATGGATGGACCTTGAGGGCATTATGGTGAGATAAATAAAGATGAGTATTGTATGATATTACTTACATGTTGAATCTAAAAAAGCCAAACTCATTAAAAACAGACAGTAAATGGTGGTTATTAGGGGCCAGGGTGGAAGAATAGGAGAGATGTTGTTTAAAGGTACAAACGCAACTAGTAAATAAACAAGTCCTAGAGATCTAATGTGCAGGATAGAACACAGACACCAATGTCTTTTATAATCATCAAACTTGCTAAGAGACTAGATCTTAATTATTCTCATCACAAAAAAAGAAAGGATAATTATGTGACATGATAGAAGTGCTAACTTTTGCAAAAGTGACAATCATATTATAACACGTTATTTAAAAAAAATAAAACATAGAATGTTAGATGGGGAATGGCAGATGTGAATTGTAGAGATAGAGAAGTAAATTGGCTCATTATAAATCATGTAAAATCAGTTGTATTTTATCTTACTGTCTCTGTAAAGCTAGAGTATGATTTTAAGCATGTCAGTGCCCACTTGCTTATAAAGAGTGTGGAAGGCCTGGAAGCAAGGATGCCCATCAGGATGTGCTTACAGTAACCTGGTTAGGAGATGGCAATGCCCAGGATTAGAGCACTTTCACTGAAAATTAAGAGAAACAGATGAATGAACTTCATCTATACTTAGGAAACAGATACCAGATTCTTATTTGAATGCAGAAGATAAAAAGGGATAAAGGAATCAAGTAAAAAAAAATCTGTCTTAAGAACACAAGAGATATAATATGGACATTGCCCTAGATATTGTTTGATAGGTGCAACCAGAAAAAAAAATATTTACCATCTCTGGCCATCAGTGAACTTATCAAAAAAAATTAAGCAAATGGGACAAAATATAAATGTGATTCTCAGTTTTTCCAAATGCCTATTATTGTTCAACAAAGGAATATATTTATCAAACACTATTTTCAGACGTGGTGATAAATATAGTTGTAAGGCAGATGAATACAGTATAATCCTCAAACTTTAAAAGCTGTGATGAGTTATGACTTTTATAACCGAGTGTAAGAGTTAGAATAGCTGCAGAATTCATTTTAAAATGGGAAAACATGAGAGGCAATTTGCTTCACTGTGAAATTTTCAGAAGGCTTCCAAAGAAGCAGTGGCATTTAAGATATGCTACAAATGAAAAACATGAGTTGAAAGGTGGCATTTCCTATGTACATGTCCTAAAAATCTAAATTTTGAAATTGTATAAGTACATAAACCATTTTTTCACTGTAATGCAGTGATACTAACCATGGACAACTTTGCACTCCACTTGGGCTGGGGATTTGAGAGGAAATTTAGCAATTAACAGGAGATCACTCTTCCCCAGCAAGGAATTCACTGGGACAAATGGTTAGAGTACTGAGGTTAAGAAACCCTGCCTTATAGCTACTTAATGATGCTGAAAGTGAAGATTTAAGTTTAATGAAATAGCTGGCTTCAGTCCTTTCCATTCTTCTATTCTGTCCAATTTTTCTACATAGTGCTACAAATTATTTCCCTCTTGCATTTTCTTAATTACTTTACATTCTTCAAAATCTTCAGCGACTGTAGTAGACTAACAAACTAATTCTAATATTTTAGCCTAATATTCAAAGCCTCTCACATTCTAGTTAGCCAAATTTGTTTTCTATTCCAATGCTTACATTAGTAAATAGATAAATGTCATGTATTTGTTCAGCTAATCACACTTTATGCTACCACTTTACCAGGGTGTACCTAAGAGGATCTCAATTGATATTTTTCCTCTAATACATGAAACATCATTTCAATAAAACAAGTTTTTATTCCATTAGGAATTAGATTATTAAATCCAACAATTTGCATTTTGCAATTATAAAATGATAATGGATATTTCTGGTTTCAATAATCAAAATGTTATTTTTAAAGACATTTTATTTTTAAGTAATCTCTTACTTGGGGCTCCACCTTGGGGCTCAAACCCACAAACCCAAGATCAAGAGTTGGACATTCCACCAACTGAGGCAGCCTGGTGCCTTCTGATATGCTATTATCATATGGTGTGGTACATCATGTTAAAATTTTTTTTTAAATCTAGTTTAATTGACTTTACAACAAAAAATATTTACATATTTGACTATCTTTATGTTTATTGAATTCACAGTTATTTTCTCTTTAATTTGTCCCATTTTTATTAACACTTTACCAGCTGTGTTTAGTGCCAATATTATTTTATTAATTATCCTTCAGGGAACTCATTTACTTCTAAAAGAACAGATGTTGCTCCATTAATGAAAACTACTTTTTCCCTTCAGAGAGAATGAATGATATTTATAAGCCTTAAGAAATGAATTAGGTGAATAATCTGTTACTAAATCATTGCTTGAAAAAAAACAAACAGAAAAAAACAAACATGCATTTCATATTTCGAGAGAGAACTCTAGGAAACACAAAGTTTGGTAGCTTTCTTACGTTTCATCACATATTTAAAATGAAGGTTGATGATTTATTTTTAAGTCTAAATTGCATATTTACATTGTTTTCAATGTGCATTTGTAACATTATTAAGTAGTTTTAAGTCCCTACCTACACATTACTAAATCCTAAGTAATTTTCATTATTAAAATATGAGCAAATGTTTATTTCTATTTTATTTATTAACGTACTTAACAAGCATTTATTGAACTCCTTATTTAGTAAAGCTCTTTTTATTTATTTAATTGAGAAATTGTAGAAATTTAATATACTCTTTCCCAAATCTACAACTTCTCTGAAATTATTATCTAATTTGGCTTGGCTTTTCTTGTAATGAAGGAAATTATTGATTCTTTCTTCATTTATCTATTTATTCAACAAATATTAATTGCATGCATATTGTGTCAGATTTATTAATACTATAAATATAAGGTGACCTCACAGACAAAAGTCTGTGACTTCAGGAAGGGTACATTCTTAGAGCTAGCAAATAAATATTTTTAAAAAGTATAATATTTAGAGCTTCAGTCAGAATAGGACAGGCTATATTAACTATAACAAAAAACTCGCAAATGCCAGTGACTTGATGCTACAAAAGTTTATTTCTAGCCATAGCTGATGACATAATATGAAGTATTATTCAATCTCCCTTTGTTTAGTCTAGGCCTCAACCTTGTTGTCTTTCCATGTCAGGTCTATAATGCCCAGTTGCAGCAGGAATCTTGCTAAATCAGTTTAGAGAGAATCCAACTATAGATACGTGATTCACCCTCTGTAGATATCTGATCAAATTCCTCTTTACATACCATCCCCCAGTGATATCTGATCACCCTGGCCCACCTTCAACAAGAACACTGTCGACTTATTTCAGCTAGAATCCCTGTTTCCTTGTTGTTTTATCTTAGAAATATTCCGTCTACTGACTCCCACTTTTCTCTTTACCTATAAATCCCCACATTTCAAAATTGAGCCCAATCTTTCTCCCCTACTAAAGAAAAACACTTTATGGCAGTTCCTTTTATAAATTCTTCCTTGCCATCATTAACAAGTGACAGAGCAAATTTTTCCTTAGGGACACCTGAGTGGCTCAGTGGTTGAGCATCTGCCTTTTGGCTCAGGTCGTGATCCTGGGGTTCTGGAATCGAGTCCCACATCAGACTCCCTGTGTTTCTCCCTCTGCCTATGTCTCTGCCTCTCTTTTTGTGTCTCTCATGAACAAATAATAAAATCTTTAAAAATATATATATTTGACATTATGCACTCAGCCTGGCTCATCCCAGTTACTTAAAATCCATTAGGGAATCATTTTAATATTTGTTTTAGTGGTTATTATGGTGAGGAGATTCCAACATTGGATAGATTGGTGACTAGTCTATGTGAATTATTATACAAAATTTCTTATATGCCAATGTGTTAGAGTCTAAAAATTATACCTTTTTACATTATCATTGGTATTATTAGTGATATCATACACTTCAGTTACCTAAGAACTTCAATCATGTTTTTCTACTATTACATAACTGGGATCAATGTTTTTTCATGCCTAATGGAAAAACACAAATGCTTTAATTGGCCATTCAATGAACTCCAATTTTAGACTTTAAAACCTACCTTTATGTACACTCTGCTTTAACACATACTTATACATGCATATATATTCATAAACATATATGTTTATATATATGTACATATATACTTTGAACATAATATATGTCCAATAAACATTCGGTAAGTTAAATTTATATGTCTTTTATTTTATAAACTTTAGAGGAATGATATTGGCTAAAAGAGTAGGAGCAGAACTTTAGTTCATATTGACATAGTATTTTTTTTAAGTTTTTATTTATTTATTCATGAGAGACACCAAGAGAGAGGCAGAGACACAGGCAGAGGGAGAAGCAGGCTCCATGCAGGTGGCCTGATGTGGGATTCGATCCTGTGTCTTCAGGATCACATTCTGGGTTGAAGGCAGGCCCAAACTGCTGAGCCACCCTGGCATTCCTGCCATAGTATTTCTATTAATAGGAATGTGTAGGTAATTGTAATACCACAACTTATATTCACCCTCTTAATATATTTATAGGTAATATAATGTAGCTTATAATAAACATTTATTAAATAAACATATAAGCAAATTAATGAACATATAGATATGTATTGTATATGTCTATGCAAACAGCTCTCTTCTGTTTGCTTCCTGACAAATTGAGGATTCCATTTTTCCAAAACCTAATAATTTAAACACTTACATAAAGAACTATTGGCATCCTCAAAGTCAATTTCTTAAACATACACTGTTCATCAAGTTTAATAAATTAAACCTCTGTTCTATATATCTTTCTATTATATAACAAAATGAACCAATAGAAAAATATACTAAGACAAATGAACTAACATATTGCATATTAGAATTTCAAATTAAGTCAAAATTAAATGTCTAATTCAATTAAGTAGCATTGCATAGACAAAGATATAACAAAATTTAAAGAGGACAAGTAATTTTAACTTTTCATGTACATGTTCTATAACATTATTCTGCAAGAAATAAAATTAAATTGAACAATGACAACAATAAGGAAATGGTTAATCCTGTTAAATTTTGATATTTTAAAGCCTTCTCTATGTTTTTTTTTTAATATAAAACCATTTTCTTTTTTTTTTTAAGATTTTATTTATTTATTTATGAGAGACACAAGGGGAGACAAAGAGGCACAGGCAGAGGGAGAAGCAGGCTCCACGCAGGGAGCCCGACGTGGGACTCGATCCCGGGTCTCGAGGACCACGCCCTGGGCCGAAGGCAGAGCTAAATCGCTGAGCCACTGGGGCTGCCCTTCCCTAAGTATGTTTATAGTTTAGGAACCACTCAAGGTAGCGCAAGAATCAACCAAAGGCCTTCAAGCCTTCAAGTCATCATGAACATTTTCTTTCTTTCTTTTTTTTTTAAAGATTTATTTATTTGTATTTATGATAGACACACAGAGAGAGAGAGAGAGAGGCAGAGACACAGGCAGAGGGAGAAGCAGGCTCCATGCAGGGAGCCTGATGTGGGACTCGATCCCGGGTCTCCAGGATCGCGCCCTGGGCCAAAGGCAGGCGCCAAACCGCTGAGCCACCCAGGGATCCCTGAATATTTTCTTTTTATCTGTAGTAAATTTCCCTAAGGCTATGAATGCTGTGTTGGGGATTTGGATTCATAATCTTACATTCTCGTTGGGAAACACACACACACACACACACACACACACGCACATACACTCATACACCCACATACACTCATGAATTTGGTAGAATATACTAGTATTATCGGAAGTGTTATTTTCCTTGTTTTATATAATGTTATTTTGCTACATTTTCATTTAATGTTCAATCTTAAAGTTTTCCTATAAAGACTACCCAGTATGTGTCAAAATCAAGGTTTGTTTTAGCAGTTAATAAACTCTAAGGAAATGTAGTATCTTAAGTCACTCCTATGATAAAGACAAAGAATCATCGATGGCATGTTGTTTTATCTGAAAAGCAATGGTGGGTTTATTATTCTTTATCTACTGTCATAATTTACTTTATTTAATACTGTTTTATTTCCATTGAAAACAAGAGTAAAACTGTAGAATAACAATGTACAAGCACTTTTATTCATATTTTAAGTCATTAAAAGTTAAATTGGGAAGAGTTTACTATTCTGACTCTATATAAAACAAATATTATTGTAAACCCTCATGAATTATGAGATATACTTTTGTAATTTAATAAACTACCCCAAAGATACAGATGCAATGAAACGCCGGGACACCTGCACCCAGACGTTTCTAGCAGCAATGTCCACAATAGCCAACTGTGGAAGGAGCCTCGGTGTCCATCGAAAGATGATGGATAAAGAAGATGTGGTCTATGTATACAATGGGATATTCCTCAGCCATTAGAAACGACAAATACCCCCCATTTGCTTCAACGTGGATGGAACTGGAGGGTATTATGCTGAGTGAAATGAGTCAGTTGGAGAAGGACAATCATTATATGTTCTCATTCATTTGGGGAATATAAAAAAATAGTGAAGGAGAATAAAGGGGAAAAGAGAGAAAATAAGTGGGAAATATCAGAAAGGGAGACAGAACATGAGAGACTCCTAACTCTGGGAAACGAACTAGGGGTGGGGTAAGGGGAGGAGGGAGTGAGGTGGGGCGACTTGCTGACGGGCACTAAGTGGGGCACTTGATGGGATGAGCACTGAGTGTTATTCTATATGTTGGCAAATTGAACACCAATAAAAAATACATTTACAAAAAAAAATGCCACAAATCTTTATTACTGTGGGCTGCAAAGTCAACAAAAATAATTTTTTCAACTCTGCTCAAGTAGGCTTGTGTTTTAGCTAGAAAATTTAAATTTCATACATGTCAGAAAGGAAAAGCAATTTGGGGACATTTAAATTTTAAAGTTCAACTAGGTTTGGAAATTAAAGTTTTTATTGTAATAACAATTTAGTAGAATAATTTCTCCACAGTTAATTTGCAGGTAATGTGTTAGTTATTGCACACACACACACACACACACACATACATAAGCCTATTTGCACACAATCATGTATTTGTGTATATATTCACATATAATGTATATTTGTATAACATGCATATATGCAATTGTAGTTTGACATAAATGACAAATTATACTAGATCAGATGGAATGGATAATCTTTTCAATAAATTATAGTAGATAATTTTATAGGCAAATGTAAAATACAGTTGTAGTTATTTGACTTCTATAGCATCCTATAAATTAAAAATTGATTTCATATAGATTATAGACTAAATTCAAAAGACAGTTAAATGGTTCCCAGTAAATATTATAGAATATTTTAATGATTTGTGAAATGGACTAAAACAATCTTAAATGGAATATAATTATAAACAATACATTTTATAACAGAAAAACAAAGAAATTCTTCTTGTCACAGATATCATTATGAAAGTGAACATGGCAGGCACTATCTTAACAAATATCATTGATGTAGAAACTGGATCTAGAATTTAGAATGAGACTGCAAATTCATAAGTAAAGGTAATGATTCAATATAAAAATTAAAGTTTAATATGAAATGGAAAAATGCATATCAATAGGAATTCCAAACATGGGGATATGGATATAACCAAAAAGTATTTGAAAAAAAATGAACTTTCTTCATTAATTATAAAAGAATAGCAAAAATTATATACAACAATATGAAGTCTTGGTAAGCATGTAGATGGATAAGAATTATACAACACTTGCAGAAGCATACATTATATACCCTAGGGACACCTAGGTGGCTCAGTGGTTGGGTGTCTGCCTTTGGCTCAGGTTGTGATCCTAGAGTCCAGGGATCAAGTCCCACATCGGGCTCCCTGCAGGGAGCCTGCTTCTCTCTGTGCCTATGTCTCTGCCTCTCTCTGTGTCTTTCATGAATAAAAAAAATGAAACCTTAAAAAAAAACTATACACCCATTTTGAAAATACTTGGCAATTGCAATTATTTGCAACAGTTAAAATGTACGTACTTTGTAACTCAACATTTCTACCTTCACCATGTTTATGAATAATATTGCCATATGTATATGAAGAAGTGCAAAAAATTTAAAAATAGTATTATTTATAATAATAAAAATTAGAAAGGGGTGATTGGGTGGCTCAGGCACCTACTTTTGGCTCAGGTCATGATCTCAGGGTCCTGGGATTGAGCCCCTGAATCACATCTGGCTCCTTGCAGAGCAGGGAGCCTATTTCTTCTTTTCCCTTCCCTTGCTACTCCCTTTGCTTGTGCTCCCTCTCTGTCAAATAAATAAATAAAATCTTTAAAAATCATTTAAAAAGCAATTATCTATCTATATTGTAGATATATATACTTTGCTGATTCATAAAATGGATTACTATGCACCAGTTGAAATGGATGAACTGTACCTGCATACAACAAAAAGAATGAGGAGACAGAACATGAGAGACTCCTAACTCTGGGAAACGAACTAGGGGTGGTGGAAGGAGAGGTGGGCGGGGAGTGGGGGTGACTGGGTGACGGCACTGAGGGGGGCACTTGATGGGATGAGCACTGGGTTTTATTCTATATATTGGCAAATTTAGAACCAATAAAAAATAAATTTATAAAAAATAAAGATAAAAACTAAAAAAAAACAAAAAACAAAAAACGAAAAGAATGAATCACAATAATTTTGAGGAGACAGAAAACAATGATGTTATATTATTACATTCACTTGCCAATAAAAAATCAGTGCAGGTCTCCAAATCTAAATAGGCCAGGGAAAGAAATAGGTTATAAAATGTAGCTATTAGTTATTTGAGGAACGAAAGAAGAGACAGTAATCAAGAAAGGACTGGGAGGATGTTATCTTGTGTGGTAGTGGATGTCTATTTCCTTTTTGGGTGAGGGTTGCACGAATGGAGGGGGGTTTTTTTGGTAAAAATTATTGATCTTTGCACTTTTGGTTTGCAGAATTTTCTTCATGTTTATCATATTTCACAATGAAAATGATTCAAAAATTTCAATTGCTTAACACAATAACCATTTATAAACAAATGGTTTATATGTTTAATTCATTTCAAATTTTCAAAATGTTTTTTCTTTTTAAATTTGAATGTATTGCATCATAATGACATGTAAATGAAGCAACAGTACCTCATGAGAACACCTCCCCACCTCCAGTACTGCTTCTCCACCTCCCTCCCCTCCTGGCATCCCAGAACTCACAAATGCAATCCCTTTCTTCTATCTCCCTATGACAATTGTTATACCTATTTCTTCAAATATCATATCATCCTCTCAATAGTGAATATTAGAGCTTTTTAGAATTATATTGTCTTATTAAATGTGATTAAAATCTAATCTGTTGATAACCTTTAAAGGAGGAAGAGTAGAAAAAAAAAAAAAACCAAAAAAGTCTCTGAAAACAATCACCTTCAAAAAAAAAAAAAGTAATTCTAGGGAAGAAGAAAGAAAACGTGTACAGGTATGGTTTATTAAATGTCAAACGCGAAGTAGTCAACAAAGCAGAGTGCTAAATATTCTCAAATCAACTAGATCTTTGAAACAGAAGTAGAGTCATTATTGATTTTATGACAAGGATATCATCAGTGGCTTTTGTGACCATTTCTAGTGGAGCAGGGTCAGAAGCCAGAATGTGTAAAACCTCATTTTCTCTCATCTTGCATCTGCACCACCCATCCTTACTACTATTATTATGTGCCTTTTCGAGAGCACCCTTGTAGCCAACGACACAGCTGACTGGTATAATATGGGTGATTCATCATATTCACTTTGTTAGTGTTTTTTCTCTCGAGTCTGATCTCCAGTGAGGAATAATGTGCATAAAAAGATCTCACACTTTATGTCACCTTTGGAAGGATGATCCTTCTATCTCTTTCCCAAGATTTGTTGTCCTCAATCTTCCAATCTTTACTCTTTGAGACTACAGACCAATTTAGCCATTTGCCAAGTCCCATGACTCTCTAGCTCAGGTTATTACCTTCCCCAAAGAAAGTAAATAACAAGTGAATGTCTAAGGCTCTGATAACACAGAGGATTGCTTTTCAGAACTGTCTTCCCCATCAGTCCTTGAGTGCTGCCCTGTTTCAGGAACAGGGCATCCTCACCCTTCCTACATCCCTAGGCAACACGTGAATAAACTAAGCCTGTGGTATTTCCTCATCTGCCAGCAATTCAAAATAAACTCTGCATGTGACCAGAGGTGTGATCTGAGTTTCAAGTATGAGTGCAATAATGGTAGGTGACATGGGGTTCTATGCCACCTGCTTGTGCATTTTTTTACTCATATGAGACAAAAATTGAGGTGCACAGTATTTAGGGAGAGATTGTTCACAAAGTAATCATGTTAGTGATTGCAGAATAATGTACAGAAGTGAAGATGAAAACATAGCAAGAAT
This sequence comes from Vulpes lagopus, assembly GCF_018345385.1. Lineage (NCBI taxonomy): Eukaryota > Metazoa > Chordata > Mammalia > Carnivora > Canidae > Vulpes > Vulpes lagopus. The sequence goes on along the minus strand of NC_054835.1, from coordinate 76,992,205 downwards.
ATTGTTTCAAATAAAGTCTAGCCATTGCTAGACAAACTGAACATTGCTGCCATGTGGATATGTTGTGGGCACTGCATTCGTTCTCTGGTGAACACACTGATTCTAGCTAAGGAAAATTCTATGGAGGGGGCACATCTGTGAACCCTTAGCTGTCATAAACAATAGTAAATGGACAAAGAATATGAAAGCCCAACTATGAAAATCTGAGGAAAACAGTGAAATGTTCATTATGATCCCTCATATACTTATGGTTTTAATATCTACAAAATGTAAATTTCCAGCTTATATCTTTTCTCTGAGATCATAATTTATATATTCAGGTGCCTGCCTGACATATTTTTGCAGATCTATCAATAGCACCTCAAACCCATTCTTCTAATATCATGTTCTTAATCTGTCTTGATACATGGTTTTCTATTGTTTTCTCTAGTAAAAGACACCTGTGTCTATTTAGTTGTTCAAAATATAAATATTAAAGCCATCTTTACTATCACCCTTCCCTACAACATTCATATTCAATCTATTCTTGTAGGAGATACTAGTACTTCCCTGCCCATATCCCCATAGATCTCACCACTCTTATTTATGCTTTTGGCTACCTATTGCAAGTGTCTGTGACTCTTCATCCAAGGTTTTTTTCTGGCGTACTCAGATCACATGTGGGGCAGCCTGAAAGTGTTGGAAAGTGAATAATTTAGAAGCAACCTTTAATTAATATGGATGGGACTTGGAATATTAATTCTTCATCAACATTTACCCTTACATAGGATAATGATCAAGAACTCTCTACATTGTCACTTAGAGAAACAGTAACAATGGTCTCCAGACCTTTATAGGGGAGTTTTTTGTTGTTTTTGTTGTTTTTTTTTATAATACACCTACACTGGCTTTCATTTCTTTCTCATCTTACTCCCTATCTCACTGACCAGGGCTTCCTTGAATCACATGTAAGAAAAGTTCTTGCATGTAAATCTTTGTCTAAGAATTTACTTCAGAGAAGAGCAAATTAATAAATTCATAAGGCTTACTAATTTTATTCCCTGTGTTTTGATGATCAGTACTTTCTTTTACTTACATAACCATAATACAAATATCATTTGCTGTTATTTCTCAGCTTGACCAACACTGCAGTACTTTCCAAACTTATTTCCAGAATCCATTCTGCATCTGTTGAAACCACTCTCCATACAGTAAACCATGATATTTCCAAAATGCAAAAATAACCTATTAAAATATTTAATGAACAATATGGTGTTGGGACTAAAGTGAAAATAATTTGAGACACCTGGGTGGCTCAGTGGTTGAGCATCTGCCTTCAGCTCAGATCATGATCCTGGGGTTCTGGGATCGAGCCTCACATTGGGGTCGCCACATAGAGCCTGTCTCTCCTTCTGCCTATGTCTCTGCTTCTCTCCCTGTGTCTCTCATGAGTAAATGAACAAAATCTTTTTTTAAAAAAGCCAATATAACTTTACACAGTGTCCAGTTTATGGTCTCTTGTCACTCAGCATCCATTCTTATCAACTTCCAAGCAGCTTCCTGAACTGCAGTGAATGAATCTAATACACATCCTAGGTTAATGAACAATGTGGACTTAAATGTGACTCCATAAAACAGGAAGGGGATTTTAAGGTAAAATACTTTAAAATGGTTTGATACTATGATGTTAATAAATGAGTTTTGAGAGACTTTAGTGTTTGTGATGACCAGTGTGGTGGCATTTAGACACATGTTTAATCAAGGCAATTGACTACAGTGGCTACCTTTTGACATTTCTTCTCTTTTCTTTTTTTAAGATTTTATCTATTTATTAATGAGAAACAGAGAGACAGAGAGATAGAGGAGACACAGGCAGAGGGATAAGCAGACTCCATGCAGGGAACCCAAAACAGGACTCAATCCTGGGTCTCCAGAATCATGCCCTGGGCTGAAGGCAGGCGCTAAACTGCTGAGCCACCCAGGTGTCCCCCTTTTGACATTTCTGAAAGTTGCTATGAAGGTGAGCTGTATCGCTGTGTGGCAGCATATCTAATTGATATATCTCCAGTGACTCCTAAGAATCTTTAAAGATCCCAATTTCTTGAATCAATTCTTTTCATTTGAAAATATCTAGAATCATTTCCTTTTCAAGCACTGAAACTTGATTATACAAATAACTTGGTATTTAATAGATATGCATCCACTCCCCCAGTTCCAACATCCACATATCTCTTACTTTTCTACGTTTCAGTCATCCTGGACTTTTTATTATTATATTTTTGTATTAGAATGTCATTCTCCCTCCATCTATATGGTTAGTTCTTGCTTGGAAATACACTTCTTTGCAAAACTATTTCAAAATTGCTGATTTCCCTTTTTTAAAAATCTTATTTATTTATGTGTGAGAGAGAAACAGAAATAGTGACAGAAATAATAAGAGAGAGAGAGAGCACAAGTGGGGAGGAAAATGAGAAGCTGGCTCCCCACCAAACAGGGAGCTCAATGCAGGGCTCCATTCCAAGGCCCTGGGATCATGCCCTGAACAGAAGGCAGCCATTGAGCCACCCACTGAGCCACCCGGATGCCCTGCTGATTCTTTTTTCTTATTAGAGCTAAATAATCACTTCTTTAGGAAACCTCCCTGAGGACCTACGTTATTAAATTATTGACCAAATTATCTCCTAAAACTAAATTTTTCATAGAAATTTACATATTTAGATTGTTCATGTTAAGCATGATTATTTGAATATTGCATAAATCACCAAACCAGAGAGTATGATTCACAAGTCAAATTTGACTTCATTTAGTTTTACTATTCTAATCTATAAACAATTGCCTGGCCAAAGTTACAAATCCTTTTGACATTTCTTCTCTTTTCTTTTTTTAAGTTTTTTTTTTTTTTTTTTTTTTGTTTTCTTTGTTTGTTTGTTTTTTTTGGTGAGTGTTGTTGAGAGATTTAGAAAAGTGAAGAGATATTCAATGAAGTGATATTTCTGTTGAAGAAGTTGGGAATAAGATACAGAAGTCAAGCTGACATCTTAACTTTGTATAAGAACACCTGTGCCATTATAACAGGAAATAAAAAGGAAAGACAGATGTTGATATTTATTAACGGTGTGTAAGAAGTTAAGAGGCCCATATTTTTCCCTGAGGTAAAATGCTAAGGAGTATGTTGACAATGATGAGAGATATAATTGGGGGGGGGGGGGATTCAAATGGAAACATTGGAAACCTGTATTTCTTAATGGGAAAGAATGTTGATTAGGAAAATGAAAAACCTGGGGCCAGTTTTAAAGACCCATTTCAGAATCAGGACAAAATATTTGTAAATTTTATGTAGTTAAATTCATAAGTAAATGCATAGTTGCCAATAATAAGACAAAAATGGGGCAGTGTTAAGACTACTGGCAAAAACATAGATAGATGCTAGTTTAGAGGGCGAATAAAAGGGGTAGGATTCCTTTATATGGAATAAATTAAAGAATTCACAAAAATAGAAATATCTATAGGGTCATAAATGTGTGCAATGGAAAATTTTTCTCTTAGATAAATCTTTTAAAAATACTTTGTTTTTATTGCTTTATTATTTAGAAATTGAATGTAAATATTAGAAGATAAGCCCCAAAATCTTTGTGTTTTCTTTACAATAAGAGAATCAAGACCCATTTCTATCATATTATACCCTTATGTCTGAAAGAATACTGATGTGCTATCCATGCAGCAAGTAGATAGAGTTAAATGCACCAGGTCATCTACTAGATCTGTGAATGGGTTGGCTAGCCTTGGTATATAAGAGCTCTTGATGGATAGCTACTTTTGACCCCCACCGCATAGTTGGAACTGTACACATCTTATCAGAAGAAAATTCTGACACTTTTTTTTTTTATAGGAACAAGACATTTTCGAATTGGTTTGTTTATTTCCTGGGAATCGTTAGGTACATTTTTAGAAACTGACTACTGCAAAAATATGGGCTTTTCTGGAAGAAAAAAACACCAATAGTTATAAGGACTGTCTCTTTTAAAAATATTTATTTACTTATTTGAGAGATAGTGGGGGCTGAGGGGGAAGACAGGACTCTGAGATCATTACCTGAGCTGAAATCAAGAGTTGGACACTCACCTGACTGAGCCACCTTTTAATGAGAGCAAGAGGCTTTTTCAAAAACTGAGTAACTTAACCCTTTCAAAGTTGGGACTACGTATTTTTTAAACCAAAGCCAACTAATGTCACAATATTCCAAGTTACCTGTATACTGTATATGCTCAATACTTCAGCCAGGGTAACATTTTAAAATATAAATCATATCAAGCTATCTCGAAGATCAAAAATCCTTGAAAGTCTCCTCCTTTCAACACAGAGTAAAAACAAAGCCCTTACCTACTTTTTAAAGTCCTAAGTATCCTGACAACTCGGTTTCATCTTTTATCTCATCAATAACATTTTCTCTTGACCACTTTGCTCCAGTCATACCTCCCAGACTCTCTAATATTTCTGTAATCCAACACAAGGCAGTTTTGCACTAGCTATTTTCTCTAACTGGAATGAATTCTTTCGTAGGTATTCACAAACTATAATACAAAGTATAGTAATCAAAACAGAATGATCCTGGCATAAAGCATAGATCAAGGGAACAGAATAGAGAACCTGGAAATAAGCCCCTCCATATATGATCAATTAATTTATGGAATAATTGAGTAAACAAAATTTTTGTAAAACTTATAAGAGAAGAATCAACTTTTAGTGATATTAAGAGAGACTTACCATAATTTGCCCGATAGGCTAGATGTGGCATAGAAAGCAAGGGGATTTTGATATGATAATTATGATCATTCCCACATCATTTTATGCTGAGTGTATGCTCAATATATAAATTTAATCATGTCAGTGGTTTTCCAGTAAATATTTAAGGAATTAGAAGTTATAAAATTCTTTATTGTGTAATTCAACATTGAAATAGGTGCTCTGGTATATCTTCACACACACACACACGCACACACGCACACACACGCACACCAATGGCATATAGTTCTGTCCATAGAAGTGTATAGTTTGAAAGGTAGGGAGTAAGCCACAAGTATATTGAAGTGTATAGATATATAGTAAGGTAAGAGAAAGGATAGTAATAATAAGTAAGTGATTAGTTCAGCCTTTGGTCAGTCACATGCAGGTTTACAGTATAAAAACAAAAGAAATATTTCTTGGATGATAATTAGAAATACTTAAAATATGAATGAGAAAATAATTCCTGTAAATCAGAACAGTGTAAGAGTTTGGTATGATATTTCATAATGTGTCTTAATGCACTTTTGGTTATACGTGACAGAGGTTTTTTTGTTTGTTTGTTTGTTTGTTTGTTTTTTATGTGACAGAGTTTTATCAGCTGCAGTTCTTCCCTTAAAATAATAGAAGCAGATTTGGGCCAACTTAAAAAAATATTAACCGTGATGATATCTGATATTTCCCAGATTCAAAGGGGAGGCTGGAGGATCAGTTTCACAGAGCAAGGTGGAGACAAAGGAGTATGAACAATAGGAAAATAGCCAGATACCACCTGGGGCACCTGTATAAGTGGGCACTCCATGTTACCAGTACAGCCAGACTCCTGATGTCATCACTGCCACTGCTTCTCCACTTCTATGTGGCTTTTTTTCAAATTTAAGTTTTTATTTAAATTCACTAGTTAGGGATGCCTGGGTGGCTCAGCGGTTGAGTGTCGGCCTTCACCTCAGGGCGTGATCCCGGGATCCGGGATGGAGCCCCACATCAGGCTCCCTGCAAGGAGCCTGCTTCTCCCTCTGCTATGTCTCTGTCCCTCTCTCGGTGTCTCTCATGAATAAATAAATTCATTAGTTAACGTAGAGTGTAATATTAATTTCAGGTGTAGAATTCAGTGATTCATCGCTTACATATAACCCCGGTGTTCATCAGAACAAGTGCCCTTGCGACTTTTCATAATTCCTTTTAAGGTTCAGGTTTTTGGTAGTAGCACTTTTTCATGTATTGTGAGATGCAAAAATCTACGGGTGGAAGAAGGAAATTTCTAACCTTTGGGAGCTCAGTGTGAGCTGGGTAACCAAGACTATGGGGAGAAAGAGAAACAACTGAGTCTCAAATAAAAGACTGATACAATATTGGTTAGAAAGTTTTATGCCATTGCACAAAGCTTAGATTTATCTTGTAGACTATAGGAATTCATAACTGCATTTTAAACATAATGATATTGTCAGAACTGCATCTGAAATATAACTTTAGTAACAATGTGGATGAGATTACTGTAGCTCTGAGAGTCTCTTGATAGGACATTTAGATGACTTATATCTGAAAACAGATGACAAATGTCTCCATCAAAAAAAAATGGTGGTGGGGATAGGGAGATTGAAAAATAAAGAATGGGTGTAATAGTTTTTTGAAGTAGAATTTAGAGTTTTGTAACTAATTGGATATGAGAGATAATGGGAGAAATGAGCCAGAGATATCTTATAGATTCCTAAGTTGGTTAACTGGTTAATTGGGATGCTAAAGAACAATACTTAATTCAGTTTTTGAACCACTGTATTTGAAGTAAATTGAACATTCAAGGATTGCAAAATATTGATCTAGAGGTTGGAGACATAATTCAGGGAGTCTTTAACATAGAGAACACTAATACTCCAGGGATACACACAGAAAGATAAACTAATAAAAGGCATAGCAAAAACCAAGGTGAGTATTTTGATGGAAACTAAGAAAATGGATTTAGAAAAATTAATGGGAAGCCAGCTGGGTTTTATGTTATTTAAATCAAAGGGGGAAAAATGCAAAGTACTAGAGGTTCAGATACTAGGTAGTCACTAATAACATCAATAACAACAGTTTCTTCAGAGTGGTAAGGAGAAATCATGATTAAGAACACTGAAGAATTAATTTGCAGTCATAAGGTTGAAAAATATTGTTTAACAATATTTGTCAGAATAAGGAAGAGCAAATAGGATACTATCTTGAAAAAAGGGGGATTGGGATAAGGGAAGGGTTATTTTAAATATAATTTTGTGGTGTTTTTAGTTTTTATTTAAATTACAATTAGTTAACATACAGTGTAATATTAGTCTGAGGTGTCCAACATAGTGATTCAACACTTCCTTACGTCACTCAGCGCTCATCACAGAAGTGTACTCCATAATCCCCATTTCCTATTTCACCCATCCACATACCCACCTCCCCTCCAGCAACATCCATTTGTTCTCTATAGTGGAGTCCTTTCTTAGTTTTTTTCTCTCTCCCTTTTTCTCTTTGCCCATTTGTTTTGTTTCTGAATTTCCACAGATGGGTGATATGATATGGTGTTTGCCTTATCCGACTGATTTATTTTGCTTAACATTATATACTCTAGATCCATCTGGTCATTGCAAATGACAAGCTTTTATTCTTTTTATGACAGAATAATATTCCGTTGTGTGAAATATATATATATATATAAATACACATCTTCCTTATTTATTCACCAGTTGATGGATACTTATACTGTTTCCTTAATCTGGCTATTGTAGAGAATGCTGCTATAAATATTGGGGTGCATGTGCCCCTTCCAATCACTGTGTTTGTATCCTTTGGGTAAATACCTAGTAGTGCAATTGCTGGATTGTAGGGTAGTTCTATATTTAACTTTTTGAGGAACTTCCATGATGTTTTCCATGGTGGCTGCCTCACTTTGCATTTTCATCAGCAGTGTAAGAGGATTCCCCTTTTTCCACGTCCTTGCCAACACCTGTTGTTTCTTGTATTGTTGATTTCAGCCATTTTGGCAGATGGAGGCATTATATCATCGTAGTTTTCATTTGTATATCATAAAGCAGTAGTATTATGATGTGTAAAAGTAATAGACGTTTTAGTCCTAATTTAGTTCAATGTGACTTACTTCTTTTATTAAATAGGCTAATTTAATGCTATTTGAATTGTGCATTAATTCATTACATGAATTTAAAAATTCATACACTTATTGCTATTCATTTAAAATAATGTAATGTTATTGATGATAAAAATTTTAAATACTTATGTTTAGCCACACCTAATATGTAATAGTGGCTAAGAATATTATAGGTATGAAATAGTCCTGAATTTTATACAAATGTTTGCAAAACAAAAAAGCATACTATAAAATAAATGTTTTTATTGCTATGGTAATAATTTGAACTAGAATACGGTTTTAAATTTCACTTGGGCAGGTACCAAGGGCATAACATAATCATCCTCAGTAATAAACTTGGTTTATTTCATATTGTTGAAAAATACACTCATGCAAAAAAAGGAAAAAGAAAGGATAAGAAGATGTTCTACTTAGCCTCTAAAGAACATTAAGAGACAAATACTTGACTGCTATTTTCATCTTTTTTAAGTGATTCTGAAAACCTAATAATCAAACAAACAAACACACAAAAACAATGACGGAAATTGTACTGTCAAAAATCTAGTACCAATAGTCCGAAAAGTAATTGAAATATTTGCATAATAGTATGTCTTAAGATAACCCAGAGCTCTCTTCAAAGTGTGGCAAACTGGTGTACAGATTATGAGTTACCAATTGTGCCAAGGTATTGGTGGCCTCAGCATTCAGAACACCAAGTGAACTAGGCTGACAGCCACTAGCCTTTAGCAGCCTTATATAACTTAGTGTCCCCTAAAAATATATTCTTATGATGTAAAAAGTTTGTAAATCACTGCTTTAACAACAACAAAAAAGTCTTTCTTAAATACTCCTGACTTAATGTGTTTTTTTTTTTTTCCTTGACGCAACTTGTATTTTAATACACTTTTAATACACTTTTTTTTTTTTAAATTGTGAAACCATACATGATCATGATAGCAAATGTGGACAAATAATAAAAACATAAAGAAAATTACTTATTATTCCACAGTTTAAATACAGCTATTGTAAATATTTTTTTATTGTAAATATTTAATGACATTTCTTTCAAGATATGTTTGGGTATGCATGTTTATGGCATGTTCATTGTGTTTTTGTTTAGTAAGTCTGAGTTTATTTGCTGAATGAATGAATCATTATTGTGAGTAAAAAAGACATAAAAAGTTTGGAATTGGGATCCTAAAGTTGTTATAGTTCATATTATAGTACTGGGGATATTGAAGAGGGCGACAATATAATACTGATAGGAAAAATTTTATAAAAATGTCTATTAAGGGCAGCCCAGGTGGCTCAGGGGTTTAGTGCCACCTTCAGCCCAGGGTGTGATCCTGGAGACCCGGAATCGAGTCCCACGTCGGGCTCCCTGCATGGAGCCTGCTTCTCCCTCTGCCTGTGCCTCAGTCTCTCTCTCTCCCTTCTCTCTCTCTCTCTCTGTGTCTCATGAATAAATAAACAAAATCTTTTTAAAAAATGTCTATTAAATGATGGTTATATCAAAGGTTTATCCTTGTGAGGACCAACAAGAATTGGATGGGTAGAGGAAAATCACTTAATTTCAGGTTAATTTTTTTAACTGGTGGGATTTATGTCAGGAATAAACTATTGTGGTGGGTATTCATTTCTTAATCTACATAGTTTTGATTATATCACAAACGTAGGTTATATTATTCTAGAAAAAACCCTGAAGGAATGTATTATTAGTTATTATATTTAGGAAGAGATTTTCTGAACTAGTTTTAATGGTTGAATGCATTTGTGTCCAATAATGGGAATAGTATTTTATTTTCTTATATGTCTATTGTGCTCAATACCTTTATTACATATGCATTCAAAAGCTGTTTGTCCGCGTAGACATATGTTCTCATCTCCTTTCTCTTTTAATTAGAAGAGTAAACATTTTTCTATATAAGTTATTAGGTCCTGGACATTTTGTAAATACTTTTCATTTTTCTGTCATCTAGTGAAACCTCTGCAGATGGAATTTGCAGAACATCTGTTTTGATTTTAATATCTTTCCTAATTTCTTAATTTTTGTAAATATGGATGCCATTTAAATAGTTTTTAAATGTAAAATATGCTATCACATTTTTTTTAAGGGGAAACTGGGCTTATACACTTCATAAGAGAATAATAGGCATATTTTCCTTTCAGGATGCATGATTTGACTATATAGTTCAGGTCACAAAAGTACTCCAAAGAGGTTGTTTCTCTTCTTTGTTCATCAGTGTCCCTAGGGACACAGAATCCAGTTTGTTTAATGTTTCAGTTCATAGGACACTATTCTCATTGGTCAGCATAAGACTTCCGTTCTATTTTGCTATGTTTTATTATTTTAATATTTTTATTGCTCATCTATGATGTTATCAATATACAGATAAGGACATTGTTCCATATTTTGTGGCCTACACATGTTTAATCAAGAGAATCAGTGAACTCACAGGATTCCAAGAGCAAAGTGTCTGAATAGCATTGTATGAGTTAAGAGAAATAAATAAAGCACATATGACAAACTGATAAGGAATAGATAGCATCCTATAATCTTTAGCCAGTCCTGTGCTTTATATAAAAAAATAAGTTATAGATAATTTTGGAGAAAATGCCACTGAGAATGAAATAGTCAATATTATACGAAGCATCTTTTTATCAGTTTAATGCCCTTTTCTTCTTATATTCAAAGCTCAACATCAAATACATTTAAGAAGTTTTCTCCACATTTTTACCCTCTTGAACTTTCATCCCAACCCACATATATGCACACGCATACACATATTCTTACTGTAAAATTAAAGATTTTTTCATGACTCTTTAAGCCTGTTTGTGCACATAGACAAAGAGCTACAGTGTGTGTGTGTGTGTGTGTGCATATGCATGTGCAACAGACAGAAAGAGATAGAGACAAAGACAGAGAGACTTACTTCAAGGCATTGTTGCATGATTGTTGGGACCAACAGATCTGAAATCTATGGGACATGCCATCAGGCTAATGACTCTCTAGTAGGGGTGGATGTTGCAGTCTTGAGGCTAAATTTCTTGTTCCTCATACTATAGACTAGCCAAGTCCATACATAAAACTAAACATTAAAGATAATAGAAACTACACAGTCTATATGCAAATGGTAATTTTAGACAGTCTGTTAGACTGTCAGAATGATTTAGTTCTCATATAATCAAAACTACAAGAAGTGCAATATAAGTTAATTGTTTCAATCTTTTCACAGGCTCATTATTTCAACAGTAGGATGTTAGTGCTAACTAAATTTTACTGAAGTGTGTTTAATTATGAAAAGAACTTGTTAGATATTTCTATGAAAAGCTTTATTTTTTAGATTGTATTTATTTATTCGTGAGATACACACACACACACACACATAGAGGTAGAGACATAGGCAGAGGGAGAAGCAGGCTTCCTGTGAAGAGCCTGATGTGGGACTCAATCCCAGAACCCCGGGATCATGACCTGAGCCGAAGACAGATGCTCAGCCACTGAGCACTTAGGCGTTCCACAATGAAAAGCTTTTTTGTATTTTGTTCAAATTCATATATTTTCCAAAAGGTAATCTAATTAAGTAAAATAATTTGATTAAATATCCTAAAATTCATACCAGATGGTTTTATGAAAAATTTTGATGAGTAGTGTTCAATTACATGGCACACTTATTTGATTCAAACTGTTGTACTCATAAAATATCTGTATTTGACAAATCTGAAAGTAATAAGTCGAATAATTGTGCTAATTACAAGTATTGGGTCTTTACTATAAAATAAGATAAAGGAACTTAAAACATCAAGATATCATATTAATGATAATAAGATAGTGTTAATGATAAAGAAACAAGTGAATATCTAAATTATGGAAAAATAGTGAAATAGACAATAAGAGACCAAAGAGACATTTGATGGACATATTTCTCAACTTAATGTAATTATTTATGATACAGAGTTGTTCTAGTCCTTTTTTCTTTGTAAAGCTATAAGTACCCTATCAGTCTTATAATTTCATTAGGTTATATAAATCGTAAGAGTAAGTGATAGTGGAGAATGGAGAAATCAGCAATGAATTTTAAATTGCTGGCCTGATTATCCGAACAAGTAATGCCTCCATGGGAGAAGGAAAAATAAACATCATGTTTTCTGGGAACACTAAGTTCTGTTTTGGGATTACAACATTTGAACATCTGAAGGAAGCCAGGTAGGCAATTAGATATATTAATTAGGAGCTAAGGAATAGGTCTGGATTAGAGATAAAAACTGGGAAATGGCTAGCATGCAAATGAATGGACATTTATGGAGAAAATGCAACTAAATAAATGGAGTATATCCAATCATGTGTCATAGAGAACAAGACTATGGAAGTATTAGTATATCTAATAATTATTTCTGGGTAGGAGGAAAAAACATTTGATAGATCACTATAGGTTTTTCATTTGTTTTCATTTCATTTGTTCATTTTCAATAACAGTATTTTCATTTGATATGATTTTTAAATCAATCCAATCAACATGTTTTTTTTTTTTCCCCAAGAGGTCTGCAATTGATTAGATGTGGAAGAGAGAAAACTGATATTTGAGTTCAAATATGTTGGTATATTGAGGTAATATTCATATTAAGACTATTTGTAAATAAGTAATTAAAATGATAAATCAAGTAATTTTAGTTGCACACCAAGAGAAATGCAGATAGCTATGAGGGTCAATATATTGGAGTATTAATGAGGTAGAAAAAATTGTATAATGAGATATTTGAAAAAATGAGCTAGAGAAAGAGCAGTACAGTTTAAATATTGAGGTATTTGTTAAAGGACTGAATGTAGCATTTCCTATTATAGGATTTATCAATGGAATTCCTTTCCAAAGTGCAATACATATAGTTGAAGATTTCATATTCAGGGGAAGAACAAAGATGCAAATGGCCTGTACTTCTGCTATCAAAATAGTTTTAAAAGCCCAAGGGTAAATTAATTGTAAGTAAATATTCCATTCAGATATGTTAATATATATCCTTTTAGTAGCTGAGGCTGGAAACCTCAAAATCATTATTGAGTCCTCTTTTTCTTTGGCACCTATCTGGACTTTAAATATTTATCACTACTTCCGCCGCTACCATTCTGGGCAAAGTATCATCATCTGTCAACCGGATTGCTACTGCTTACTAATTGGCTTCCCTTCTTCCACCGAGCCCTATACTTAATTCTCTCTAGATCAACTATAATTTTAATTTTTAAGTCCAGATTACATTTTTTTCTGCTCAAAACCTTCCAACGATCCTAATCCCACTCTGTGTAAACACCAAAGTAATTTTAGAGGCCTATTACCTCTTTCCTTATAACCAATTGCTCCCTCTCTAATCAGCATTGCAACCAGACTGACTCCTGGCTATTCTACTATCTCCTCAGGCATTCTCCTGAATTGGGACACGTGCATTTGCTAATCTCTCTGTCCGGTACTCTTTCTTCCTAAATCAGGAGGGTTCATTTCCTCATGTCATTCTAGTGTTCATTCAAATATCACTTTCTTAGCTCCCACTCTGTCCACTGTATTTAAAATTGGAACACATACTCTCACACTCCTCTTTTTATTTTTCCAGAGGACTAAAATGTAATAAACCATTACTTCATTCATTCATTTTGTTTACTGCCTCTTGATTGATACTAGAACTTAAACTCAATTAGGGCAGTGTTTGTTTATCCATTGAAATTTAACATTTTCTTTACCACTTTATCATCTGGATGATAGCACAAAGTTAATTCTCAATATATATTATTATATGAATGAGCAAGTGGGTGAAATTTCTGAGACATAGAAATCCATAAAATTAAAATACTTTTCAGTAAGGAACAGTGGCATTTGTGCTTATATCCTGAGCATGAAAAACAAAAATCTGTCAATGCCCTTATTAATTAACAGGGGAGACATTTTTGAAAAAATAAGTTTTTTCCTGCTATCTTGCATATGACAGTAGAGAGATGATGACCGCTTGGACACTGGTTTTAAATCTGACTTATGTTTCAACAAAGGACATTTTTATTAGATGAACTGTATGAAAATATTCTGCTGAAATATATTTAGCTTAGTAGAACTCTTAAGTAAATTTGACAATAAATGATGCCCATTTTATCAATTGTAAGGTCAGTATTTTATTTTATTTTATTTTTTCAGTATTTTAAAACACCATGAAATTATCCAAAGTGAAGCTGAAGCCAATTTCATCCTGCAAACGAACTTTTTTCAATTAATATTTCGAATAAATGTTGTGTATCTCAGGAAAGTCCCAAAATGCCATGAATGAATGCACAGGCTTATGGCCTAGATCCACTTGGCATTTCTCTTGGAAGCCAAATCTTATTTTCATAATCAAGGACTACTGCAGAAGACTCTTCTTACATTGGATACATGCCTGATTCATCTACATGCAAGCCAACTAATTGCTAGGACAACAGATGGGTCTATTCAATCAATGTGCCTATCTGCCAAATAATGCTAAAAAAGTCTCAAACTAAAATAAAGTACCCCTCCTCAAATCAATGCCTGGTCAAATTGGACATATAAATACAGATAATTTTAATTCTCATCTTTCTTCATTGTATGGAATTAGAGAAAATTGTCTAGGTTGGGACTGAATTCTGCAAAATCCTGCCACAGGGAACAATGATAAAAACCCAAGGAATGGAAGTAAATACATCTAAACCACCAATTTCAATATTAACTTAGTAACCATTAGGCCAGTCAAATTTTTTTTAACTGTAATAGAAATGAGGTAACCAAAGAGTATATCACCATGGTCCTTAAGTGTTTGGCTCTATATAAGGTTGATGTTTTCCCATTAGCGACTCTTCAGCATCTTATAAAAGATTCAGATAATTTCTCTAGCAAAATGCTACACTCTCTCCGATTTGCTCATGTAATCTTAAATGAACCAAGAAGTCTGTGATGCTAATTCAGTTGTCCTTAGACTTCAGTCAAGAATCATTCATTACTCACTAGAGCCTGAATATTCAAAAGTAGAATTCTGAATTACCTGCTTTTGGTTCTCAGAGCCCAAAGTGTATGCCATTAACAACAGACTATGAAGAGTGGATGAAAAAAAAAAATCTGAATTTTTCAAGAGATTAAATAGGTTAGGCAGATCGAGGAAAGAAGAGTTACGGAAATAAACATGTTGTGGGGTCCCAAAACGAAAAGGTCAGAGCAAGAAGAGTCATGGGAATACAGTGGGGTCAGCAATCAGAGATGCACCACACTGGATCCCCAGCTCTGTATTTCCTGAACCAGAGTGGGTGTGTGAGGATCATGTAGAGTCCAACAAGAGAAGTAGCATATAAATTCGGAATGGAAACACATAGTGTATTTCTTTCAATATGGTATCAGAGGAGAAGCTCCCATTCAAAGTAACCATCATAAATTTTAAATCATATCCATAAATCTTAATCATGTCTCTACCCTAAAATGTTGCTCAGTCCTCACCAGGGTTTAGTGAAGAAAACTGAAGTTGTTCTGAGTATATCAGGGAGAAACTATTTACTTCGTGGCATTAGTACTTAACAAAACTATTATAATTGAAGGAGTGGAATTAAGAGGAGGTCAAAGTAATGCTGCAGGACGTCAGATGAAGAGACTTGGGCTGCTACAACCATTATTATGGCCTTAAAAACTGGCTCTCCTAACTAAATTGCTGGAATGCAGAGTCTGGCACAGTAGACACTCAAGTCTCTTCTAATTTTTGCTAGCTGCTTTTGAAAAAAGTTATCCTGTTCCACTTCCATCTATCCGATATTATCTGATTATGTCTTGTTGGTGGAATCTTATATTTATTAAGAATACTAGCTGCATGGATACTCTGTCAACATGGTTTTAAACTTTCTAGTGCATTAGAAGAAACTGATTTTCAATCAGAGTCTAAATTATACCTTAATCTTCTCAAAGCACCTGGTCCTTGACTCTGGGAACCAGACTTCCTCAATGAGCCAAACTCTCCACAATTATCTGGGGCTACGGATGCTTCGATCCCATGTATTTTATTTACCTTTAGGATCTTCACCCTTGATAGTGCAGCTGTGTTCCATAATTTCGTATTCTATGCTGGGTGCATTTGGAGGCGTTTTGTGTGTGCATACATGTATGTGTGTGTGGATGTGCAATTGACAATCACCTACAAACGTATGCCTTATATCAAACATATTAGAAGACAAATCACAGGGAGTATTGGCAGAATGAAGAAAACACAAATTTAATCCAGGAAAAACAGATGTTGGAACTTTCATAGACAGATTTTACTTTAAATGTATATTAAATGTTTACATCCTTAAACATTTAAGAATTCAAGGATGAAATTATGAACAGATTATCTACAAAACATTAGGAGTAAAAGGAAAGATTTAAAAATAAAATGGTAGGTGAATTGTATATATTTTTAAAATAAAAACATAATAGTTGAAGTCACTTAGACACTATTAAAGAGATTATTAAGTAGATTTGTATCTGAAAATTCATCCAAAGGCTAAACATATGAAAGCTAAACATATGAAAAAGGCTTTTAAGGTAGTTGGAGGATAGAAGGAGAAACTGATTAGAATACCAGAAAGAGATAAAGGGGGGAAATATGAAGGGAAAAAAGGAGATAATTGTTGTAGAGTTTTTGGAGAACTGATAAAGCAGAAGTCCACTAATCTAAGAAGATATCTGAGAATATCTAAGAAATTCTAGGCAAAATCAATAGAAAGAAATCCATAGCCAGACATGTCAAAATGAAACTAAAGAACATTGAAGACAAAGAGAAATTTTTGAAGGCAATCAGTGAAAAAGGAGAGATGACATACAAATTTTTTTTAAAAAAGTAAAAGATCCTTCAGTAATAAAAATGACAATCAGAAAGACAGCTAAGACTAACTTTAAATTTTGAGAGAAAATACCTGTAAACACATAGGAACAAAGGTATCATTTAGGAACAAAGTTAAATCTCAATATTTATGGTGAAAATTGAGGAAATTTATACCCAAGATATCTCCCTTACATTAAAATCTGAGGAGACTTTAAGAAAGTAAGTTCTCAAAAAAAAAAAAAAAAAAGAAAGAAAGTAAGTTCTCCATGAAGTATTGTTGACATATGAGAAAAAATGGAAATATGGAAAACCCATAGTAATATCCAACATTATTTGAATAAAATAATAATAAATTAATAACTTATATGTGATTATAAATAGCCCTGCAAGATTTGACATCAATAATTTATAATGTAGGGACACCTGGGTGGCTCAGCGGTTGAGCATCTGCCTTTGGCTCAGGGCGTGATCCTGGAGTCCAGGGATCAAGTTCCACATCAGGATCCTTTTATGAAGCCTGCTTCTCCCTCTACCCGTGTCTCTGCCTCTCTCTCTCTCTGTCTCTTATGAATAAATAAATAAAAAATCTTTTAAAAAAAGTAATCTATAATGTGTAATTAGGATATTCAGAGTTAATGTATTGAAAATCCATTTAAAGTCTGAAAGGGCAGCCCTGGTGATCCTGGAGTCCCGGGATTGATCCCACGTCAGGATCCCTTCATGGAGCCTGCTTCTCCCTCTGCCTATGTCTCTGCCTCTCTCTCTCTCTCTCTCTCTCTCTCTCTGTCATGAATAAATAAATACAATCTTAAAAAAAATAAGGTCTGAAAGAAGTAGGCAAGAATATCATTGAAATTATGGTCTGAGGAATTTACATGTACATTTTAATGCTTCAATTGACCCCTAAAATTATAAATTGAAAGGGTATTTTCTAACTAATAATAGGAAATAATACAATAAACAGGGTGCATTTTAATGATTCATGAAATAAATTTTTAAATGGCAAAATAAATATACAAAAACGAGCTCAAAAATAAATATGAATATATTTTGCATGTCATTAAGGAAAATACAATATAAACAAACATGCCCATCAAGTGATAAAAAGTTGTTTCATAACATACAAACATATGCTATTTAAAAGAGACACATCTAAATCATAAAGTCATAAATATTTTAAATATAAATTGATGGAAAAAATTATATATATTGAAATACTAACCAATATAAATCAGTCATATCCATATTTGTAGCAGAAAAAAAATGGTCTAAAATAAAAACGTCTGTAATAGAATCAGTACTGGATAACAAAATGCCAACTTCAGAGGATGCTATAAAATTATTTAAATGTATGTACCTTGAAAGATGAAGCCCCTTTTGTAGTCAAACTGGATGCAAGACGAAGCAAATGAGAGGTTCCTAAGTGGTTGGAGTCCTCATATCTACTGCCTGCTTTAATAAACAAACCGATTCTTGATGCAGGAGCATAGTTTTCCAGAGAAGCAATCGCTAAGCCATTTATTTGGTAATTTGGTAAACTCAAGGTCCTGAGGATGTAAAGGCACTCCTGCAGGGGCAGCTGTGGCTTTCACTTTGGGAGCAATTTTCAGGGAATAAAATCTCGAGAGGGACCAGGCTTCATGGCTCAAGATTGCTCTGCTCCACAGGACCGGCCGTGGAATTGAAGCAGTTGGTGGTAAATTAAGTGTGACTTCAACCAGGGAAAATACGGCCTACACTGTGGAATGCCTGCGGGATGATGCTGATATTCTAATGGAGCTCCTGCTCAAGGTCACCACATCACCAGAATTTCGTCCTTGGGAAGTGGCTGCCCTTCAGTTGCAGCTAAGGATTGACAAAGCTGTGGCTTTTCAGAACCCACAGGCTCATGTCCTTGAAAATTTGCATGCTGCAGCTTACGGAAATGCCTTGGCTAATTCCCTGTATTGTCCTGATTACAGGATTTGAAAAGTGATACCAGATGAGTTGCATTACTATGTTCAGAACCATTTCACAAGTGCAAGAATGGCTTTGATTGGACTTGGTTCTGGTAGTGATTCCTGTTCTAAAGCAAGTTGAGGAACAGTTTCTCAACATGAGGGGCGGGCTTGGTTTACCTGGTGCAAAGGCCGGACACCCTGGAGGTGAAATCCCAGAGCAGAATGGAGACAGTCTTGTTCCTGAGGCTCTTGTAGCAGAAGGTGCTGCCACAGGAAGTACAGAAGCAAATGCATTTAGTGTTCTCCAGTATGTCCTTGGGGCTGGACCACACGTCAAGAGGGGAAGCAATCCCACCAGTTCCCTATAGCAGGCTGTTGCCAAGGGAGTTCACCAGCCATTTGATGTTTCTGCTTTTAACGCTAGTGACTCTGATTCTGGCCTCTTCGGGATTTACACCATCTCACAGGCTGCTGCAGCTGGAGATGCTATCAAGGCTGCCTATAATCAAGTAAAAACAGTTGCTCAAGGAAACCCTTCCAGGGTACATGTCCAGGTTGCCAAGAACAAGCTGCAAGCTGCCTACCTAACGTCAGTGGAGTCTTCTGAGGGGTTCCTGGATGAAGTCGGGTCCCAGGCGCTGGTTGCTGGGTCGTACACGCCTCCAGCCACGGTCCTTCAGCAGATTGATTCCGTAGCTGATGCTGATATCCTAAATGCTGCAAAGAAGTTTGTTTCTGGCCGGAAGTCCATGGCAGCAAGAGGAAATTTGGGCCATACACCTTTTGCTGATGAGTTGTAATACTGAAACACATCTTTCAGGGAAGAGCTGAACTTTTCTCAACCCAGAGCAGAAAACACATGAAAGTCAAAAATCTCTAATATAACATTTATCTTTTTTTTCCCAGTGAGATGAAATGTCTTAGAACATAAATACAGGTTTTTGTTCCCAGCTGACTTAAAGTCAATAAAACATTCTGTTTAAATGTTTTTCTTGCATCTTTGCAATTGGCTAATAAAGTATTTATTATATGCTGAAAAAAAATAAAATAAATGTATGTACCTGATGGTGTAATATTTATACATATAATTCATTATCATTTGTCCAAACAATATAAAATCAGTAAAGTTATGGAAAGCACAATTATGAAGCTTTGTCTAATAAATCTATGTCCTGCAGGATACACATTAATTTCAAAGAGATGAAATACTTAGAAATATCACTCAGGCCCATAAGGTTTTCTCAATATATCTTCAAAATTAAGAAAATTGCTTAAAAAAAAAAGAAAGAAAGAAAAAAGAAAAAGAAAATTGCTGTCACCACTGAATTAAATTAGGTTGATAAACAAAGATAAAATTTAAAACCCTTAAAAATTCACATAAATCATGTACCAAAAATTATTCTTATTGGAAATTAACATATATATGCATTTATAGGTATATATTTACATGTCTATCTATCACACACATAGAAAGACTATGTTTTAAGCCTGAGAAATGCAGCAAAATAGTACATTGAGAAAAAGAGATTGTACTGAAAACTTATTTTTAAAAAAGGGAAATTTCCATAACTTCAATTTCCAATGAGGAATTGGGGAAAAGGGAAAAAAAAAAAGAATAGACAGTAAAAATGAAAACAGATAATTTCAAAAATAGAAGCCTAATCCAATGAAAAATTTAAAAAATCAAATAGACCCTGCAAAGATAAAAATTGCCTTAAAAGTCTACTAATGTAGGTACACATTTGGTTTGATTAATGAAGAGAAAAAGAACAAAAATAATATGAATAAAAAGGAATAAATAACGAGGTATATAAGAATTTTAAAATCTGGTATAAACTTATAGATGTAAGATGTGAAATTGTAGACACATTGACATTTAAACAAAAATATCAAAGAAAATTGATTCAAGAATAAAATGAAATCTCTTATTTGTTAAAAATATGTTATAAATTTTAATATTTTTCCATTAAAATTTAAAATTTTCCATTAAATTTTAAAGGGTCTGACAAGTATTTTCACCAAAATTTGAAGGGCTGTCATTCTTACCTTATCCAAATTCTTTGTACAAAAATCAGATAAGAAGAGGAAGAGAAAGGAAAATCACATGCTGTTTTATTTATGGCTATAAATGCAAAATCCCAAACAAACATAAATTAAACTGAATTTGATAAAATAAAAATAAGAGGAATACAATAAAAGTTTAAGATTTTGAAAATAATTGTATTTAATTAACTCTAAACAGATTACTAGAGAACTGTATTATCTTCTTAACAGAATCAGTAGAAGCATTTAATATGATTTAACACCTATTTGTAATTATTGGGGAACAAAAAATAAACTTCAATGAATTAAGCTAAAAAGAACTTCCCCACTGTGTTAATAATATCTGCTTAAAACCAACAAATGAAAACAAACCATAGAAATTCACAATAAACATCTCAAATCAGGAAAAGTTAGATGTATTCATATTCAAAATCAGCATATAATTGGGTCAATTTTAGAATGATCAACAAATTAAATGCTAATGTTTGTCTCATTCAAGTTGAGAGCTTATGTTTATTATTTCTTTTTAACCAACAAAAATGTCAAAGAAAACACAAAAGTGAAGGAGTATTTTAAATGAATATTGGTAATTTTATAACTGCTACTAATCTGAACTTGCTTATAGGTGATCGAACCCTAGACACTAACATTTGACCTAGCATCTTAGTGTCTGCTACCTATTCTTGTTTGGGGAACCCAGTTACAACATTTGTGATTTCAGTCCAGTATTTCAACCAATACCTGAGCAGTTGATGAAGCAGCGTGGCCCCCGGCCTTATGTGTCTTTTCAGTTCAAACCCAGAATTCTTATCATGGATACATTCAAACTTGTTGTCTGTGTTTTGCACACATATTTTTTTTTAATTAATTTTTATTGGTGTTCAATTTACCAACATACAGAAAAACACCCAGTGCCCATCCCGTCAAGTGTCCACCTCAGTGTCCGTCACCCATTCCCCTCCAATACCCGCCCTCCTCCCTTTCCACCACCCCTAGTTCGTTTCCCCGAGTTAGGAGTCTTTATGTTCTGTCTCCCTTCCTGATATTTCCCAACATTAGAAGAAATGTTGGGCACACATATTTTTGTACTGTTTTCTTTCTTTCTTTCTTTCTTTTTTTTTTTTTTTTTTTTTTGCTCTCCATGACTGAAACTTGAACTAAATTAAAGAAATATTCAGCAATACAACTATTATTCCCTTCCCTTATTGTTCTGACTGGAATCTTTATTTAAAAGGATATTCAGGGGCAGCCCTGGTGGCTCAGTGTTTTAGCACCTCCTTCAGCCCAGGGCCTGATCCTGGACACCCAGGATCGAGTCCCACATCAGGCTACCTGCATGGAGCCTGCTTCTCCCTCTGTCTGTGTCTCTGCCTCTCTCTGTGTCTCTCATGAATAAATAAATAAAATCTTTTTTTAAAGGATATTCAAAGGGAAATAAAAGCATTTTTAATTGAGTTTTTCCTTGGAATGCCCTTAGAGAATGCTGGACTTCTCTGTTTGCTATCTTTATGTTAGAAAATGGAATAATATTTTAAACAACTGCAAAGAGTAGGCCAATATAGAATAAAATGGTTTATTTCTTTATAGTTCTTTTTAAAACATATTTATTTAGCATCTAATATGTGCAAGGCACTATTCCACTCTGATTAATTCTATGAAGAAAATAAACACAGGTATGTAATAGAGAATGACATGAGAGATTATGTGATTTATACCAGGTAGTTAGAGAAATCAAAGAATGAGATGATATTTAAACTAAAAGTTTACAAGTATGTGGCAGGCATAAAATAGTTGACAGTAAGCCATCTAGACAAAAAGAAAACAGTGAAAGGAAAAATACAAGGAAAGACAGAGATTTTATTTTCAGAAATAAGAGTTACACCTTTGACATGTAGTAGGAAATAAGATAAGCAATAAGAAAAATAAAACACCTAAAAATGACAAAGATGCTAGATAATGCACTAGAATTATAAATATTCTATCTAAAAAAAGAGTGTATTAAAAGATCAAGCTATGTATTGACAAGACACACACACAATATTTTTAAGAAGGTAATTTATATCTAATGTAATTATTAGCAATATTCAAGTGACTTCTTTGTACAATATAATTTGTTTCTAGAGATTATGAAAAAAGTATGAATACATAGAAATTTTAGAGACTAAGTAACTATGTTTTTATTCTATACAATTAAATATTTAAATTTCACCTCAATTTTTTGTTTGTTTGATTCATTTGCTTTCTTTAATTTTTGCCACTTCTGATCCACCACCATCATTATAAGTGAGAAGTTAAATATCGTATGAACTTGGCAGAACCTGAGAAAAAAGAAACATTTTCTTACATAAGAAAATACTATGTTTGAAAAGTCTGTGAGAAAGTCAGACTGACCTATGAATAGGAACTAGCAGGACAGAGTTCTGAGTAATGCAGTATCAGAAAAATAGGAACTATATGGCTGATGGAAGGAAAAATCTTGGAAAATAAGGAACTCATGATGAAAATTTTTTATCTCTACTATTTAACTTTTATAAAATGTACATACATTGATGACTAATTTCTGATACTTTGATGGAATCAAAGTAAATCCAAAGATGGATAAGCTAAAATTCTTTGGCCACTAAACGCATAGCAATTCTGATTCAATATATAACTCAATAGTGAATACATTCATAGCTAATCTTATAATATTCAATAGTGAATACATTCATAGCTAATCTTATAATATTGGCAAGAAAATCATCAGAGATCAAGAAAGAAGCAAGTGCAACTATTTATGGAAAAATATTAATGCCATCCCTTTCTAAGACTTTTTTTTTTTTTTAAATGACCACACAAGAAGCAAACAAAACTTAGGCAAATAGTGAATGGGTTGAGGGGACCATACCCAACATGAAATCCATGAACTAGGTACCATGATAAGGGAGGTTGAGCAAACTACAAAACAAAACTGAAATGAAAATGCTTCCCATTGGAGTAGGAACAGTAAGAACATTTACTTGGGTCAAATTAGATCTGCATAAAGTGGAGAAAAACACTTCCTCGGTGAATTTGTGGTCATAGGCTGGCTTTCAGGTGGATTTGAAGCCTGAGTTCACACTCTACTTGGTCTGCAAAAACACAAACAAACAAAAAATTAAATTATATCTTATTTAAGTGTCACAGACTTATAGCAAAAGGAAAAGTAAATTTTGCCTGGAGGAAAATACTCTAACATCAGAATTTATATTATGACAATTCTATTGAGCATATGTATGATCAAGTATTGGACATCACAAAACATACAATCATACATATTTTCCTGTATGAGAGTAGACAAAGCATCCATGGAATATCAGACTTGAGAGGACTTCAGATATGAATATCATATGTCATAGATTGTTATGTCACTCTTGTTGATATTTTCAGGAATTAAAACTTAGTTAAGAATCACAAGACCTCAAAACTGATCAGAGATGTTTGAAGATAACAGGAAAACACCTCAGATTCAGACAGTAATTTGTCAGTAATGATATTTAAATTAAAATTAACAAATTAAAGAAGCAGATTTGACACAGCTAAAGAAAACTAATGAAATAGAAAACATACCTAAATAAATTTAACAAAATGCAACACAGAAAAACAAAGAGATGGGAAATCTGAGAAAATAAAGACACATGGAAGATACAGTAAGCTGGACCAACATAAGTTTGGTAAAACTTTCAGAGTAGGCTATAGAAAGAATGGTCGTTTTTTGATGAATATAAGAAGCATGTTCTTAGATACTGAAAGCACAATAAATCTCAGGAAGTACAGATAAACATAAACCCATACCTATTTTATTGTAAAATTGGATATCAAAGATATACAGATTATTTCCAAGGTAGCAGGAAGAAAAGACTGATTATTTTCAAAGATGACTTTTACCAGCAGTAATAGAAGCCAGAGTCAGTGGAAAATATTTTCGGAGGGAACCATAAGGTCTGTCTAGAATTCCATAAATAATGTATTAAATTATATTTTGAGAAAAAGTATAATATGATTATATTTTCAAATTTTGAAAAATTGAGTCATTCACTAAGTGAATTTTAAGATAAAGGAAACTATCCCAAGAAAACCTTTATGGGAACATGAAGAGATAAGGGATAAAGAAATATAGTACAATATACAAGTTTATCTGAACAAAAGATCGACTACAAATATAGAGCTCAAACACTGGCCAATGAGAGCATGTAAAGTGAAGGGTAGAGATTGGAGTAAAAGCATTTTAAACCCTTTAATACTTTCCCCCCCAAGATCAATATACAGAGTCTACGATACTAAGGTGTGAATGCTACTTATACCAAGCTATATAGTACAATATTCTTTAACTATCTAAAGTTAATTCTATCTACTTTTTAAAAAGTGTTATTAGTTTTCTGTATACTTATTAGTTTCTGCTTGTGAGTCACTGCTAAGTTTTCTTGATATATTCAAATGCATGAAAAATTTGGATAATTCTGTCCTGTAAGGAAATTTCTACTGGGAGCCTTTTGACTTGCTTCATTCTGATATATTTTGTCTTTCTTTACTCCCAGTCTCTGTTGATCCTCTTCACACTGGAGACTCTTTACTTTCTCTTGGGCTAAATCCTCTGAGCCTTCCTTTATTCAAGTTCCTCCTTGTTTTTTGCCTTTTTAAAAAAATATATATATTCTCCAGTTGCTTTGGGGGTAAAGTTATGTCAGTCTGAGTTCCCTAGAAAACGTTTAAGAGGAGTTTTTTTTTTCTGCTTTTTATTTAAATGAGTGCTTACAATGTAACAGAAATGAAAAAAGCAGTATAAACAGTGGAAAACAGCTAAGCAAGTATGTCAGCTAGACTCTAGTTTCATTCTGATACCTTCGAGAGCTCTGGAAGTTTAACTGAACCACCGAGTGGATCTTCCTTTAAGGTGTGGGAACTTGTGTTCTGTAACTCCATATTAGTCTGTCAAAGGCTACGGATTGCAGCTTTGGAGGAAGGCTAGGATGACCTCCCGGGGGAGCTGGCCTTTTCAACCCGGAACAATTCCCAGAGAATTGGGCAGCAAAAGAAAGGGATCTATTGGAAGACAACATTCACAGCAACTAGGAAATGAGGTCAAGTGGCAGTAAAGAAGATCAAGACAAATCACCGGCAGCATCTGCTCAATTGCACTTGATTCCCACATCCATACTTCCATCAGTTGCGGATTCTTCAATGTTCTCCTTGTCACATTTCTGGGAAAATTTACAAGAGATGAAATGGTAGGATAAATTAAATATTCCACTGCCGCAGTTGGTCTAGAGACCAGAACTGATGCTTTTGTTTTACATGCACACACACACGCACACACACACACACACACACACACACACATCCCTCACCTCTTCATCTATTCATCAGTCAATGGACATTTGGACTCTTTCCATAATTTGGCTATCGTTGATAATGCTACAATAAGCATTGAGGTGTGTATGTCCCTTTGAATCATTACTTTTGTGTCCTTTGGGTAAATATCTAGTAGCACAATTACTCAGTTGTAGGGTAGGTCTACTTTTAACTTTTTGAGGAATCTCTACACTGGTTTCCAGAGTGGCTGCACCAGTTTGCATTCCCACCAAAAGTATAAGAGAGTTCCTCCTTCTCTAGATCCTTGTCAACATCTGTTATTTCCTGTATTGTTAGTGATAGTTATTGTGACAGTTGTGAGGTCTTATCTCATAGTTTTGATTTGTATTTCCCTGATGATGAGTGATGTTGAGCATCTTTTCATGTCATCTGTATGTCTTCTATCTGAATAGAAAAGAAATTATTTCCCCATTTCTTACCTGTAATCTCTGATCTTCTAACCATGCTTCTTCTAGGCCCCTGACCAATGAGCTAAGTCATTCTCCTTCATTTTTGACTATATAGCTCATGAAGCCATGTCTTTCTCTACATAACATAGATAAGTGGGTACACTATCCACTGAAGGAAAATAACCCTACCCATTAGGAAAATTTATTCTAAGGATTCTCTTTTTGGGTCACCTGTGTGTGGGAATATTGTGCACCAACAGTCCATTTATGGCTTGTACATTCATGCCAAATCAACCTATCCTTGAACCAAATATGGGCATTTTCCTTCTATATATGCTAATCATAAAAATCCTATTTTCTATTAGGACTTTAATGTATCTCATGAGATGTGATTAGGCTGAAGAAACAGCCCTCTCAGAAGTTCTGGTACTCTTATAATTAAGTCTTGTGGTGATCCTTAGATGATCCACTCTCCAGTTGCTGGGTTTGGAAATCTCTTTAAATGTTTTGTTGTTGTTGTTGTTGTTGGTTTTTTGGTTTTTGTTTTTTAATTCAATTTGTCAACATATAGTATACCACTCAGTGCTCATCTCATCATGTGCCCTCCTCAGTGCCTCTCACCCAATTAAAATGTTTTTAAGGGGCCACCTGAGTGGCTCAGTCAGTTCTCTGCTTTGGTTCGGGTCATGATCTCAGAGCCCTGGGATGGAGCCCCATGTTGGGCTCCATGCTCATCCAAGAATCTTCCTGTCCCACTCCCTCTCCCCTACCCCTCCTCCTGCTCATGCTCTCTTTCTTTCTCTCTCTCTCCTCAAATAAATAAAATCTTTATTAAAAGAATTTTTTTAAAGAATGACTTTAAAGGCTCACTGTGTGTTAAATTTCTGATTAGTACATTTAAACTATCATTTTCTCTTATAAAAACTATAGTTAAATGTCATTAAGAGCTTCAGCAGTCACTGGCACAAAGTAAGTCTCAAGAAATACTAGCTGTTATTTTACCTAAATTTGACTCCCTATTCTCTTTAGACCCAAATCAGGAGAGCCCCCTCACTCTCTCATGTTGGAGAGCAATGCATGAGGGAAAACAAAAACAAAAACAAAACCTACTTAAAAGCTGTACAGCTATTATGGACTGGATATTTACCCCACAATATTTACATGTTGAATTCCTAACCCCCAGTGTGATAGTAGTAAGGCAGTAGGGGCTTCCGGGACCAGGTAGGTGGTGATTGGGTCCCCTCATGAATAATCAGGTGTCCTCATATATGGGATTACTGATTCTTTAAGAAAAGAAATTGAGATCTGCTTCTCTCTGCTCTCCACCATACAGAGGTACAAAAACAAAAACAAAAACAAAAACAAAAAGCAACTATCTGCAAAATGGTAGAGAGCCACTACCAGACACCAGATATGTCTGCATTGATCTCAGATTCCCCAGCCTCCAGAACTATGAGAATCAAATGTGAGAAACCACTCAGGGGCAGCCCGGGTGGCTCAGTGGTTTAGTGCTGCATTCAGCTCAGGGCATGATCCTAGAGTCCCGGGATTGAGTCCCACGTCAGGCTCCCTGCATGGAGCCTGCTTCTCCCTCTGTGTCTCTGCCTTTCTCTCTCTGTGTGTCTCTCTTGAATAAATAAATAATTAATTTAAAAAAAGAACGGAAAGAAGAAAGAAAGAAAGAAAGAAAGAAAGAAAGAAAGAAAGAAAGAAAGAAAGAGAAGAAAAAGAAAGAAAGAAAGAAAGAAAGAAAGAGAAAGAAGAGAAAGAAAGAAGAAGAAGAAAGAAAGAAAGAAAGAAAGAAGAAAGAAAGAAAGAAAGAAAGAAAGAAAGAAAAAGAAGAAAAAGAAAGAAAGAAAGAAAGAAAGAGAAAGAAGAGAAAGAAAGAAGAAGAAGAAGAAAGAAAGAAAGAAAGAAAGAAAGAAAGAAAGAAAGAAAGAAAGAAAGAAAGAAAGAAAGAAAGAAAGAAAGAAAGAAAGAAAGAAGAAAGATACCACTCAGTTGGGATGCCTGGGTGGCTCAGCGCTTTAGCGTCTGCCTTTGACTCAGGGTGTGATCCCTCAGTCATGGGATCCAGTCCCACATCGGGCTCCCTGCATGGAGCCTGCTTCTCCCTCTGCTTCTGTCTGTCTGTCTCTCTCTCTCTCTCTCTCTGTTTCTCATGAATAAATAAATAAAATCTTAAAAGAAAAAAAAAAAAGGAAAAGAAAAAGAAACCAGTCAGTCAATGGTAATTTGTTACAGCAGCCTGAACTAAGACAGTGACCTGGCCTGACCTGAATGAAATCAGTGGTAAAAAGAATAGGATTTTTTTTTTTTAATTCCTTTGTGTTACTTCTTAATTTTGTTTTTTTATACAAAATGAAATTCATTCTTTCAGGATTTTACTCTTTTGATACAAATCTTTGACAAACTCCTCCACGTATTTTCCCCAAAGATGGATCAAATTAGATTAGGGGAAACTAATTACTACTTATCCCAATTATTGTTTATTACACCCCACATATGTGATTTTCTCATGATAATCTCATTACCATAAGATAGATGTTGCGTTGTTAGGGCCAACAACTGATGCATGTACTTTCTATGAAGTGTTAGCCTTACTTGGATAAACACAGCAGTCTTCTTGCTTTTACCTTCTTGTTTTTGTTTGTTTGTTTGTTTGTTTTTTGGTTCCAAGAATGTAACTATTCCAGAGTTTCCATCTTATTTTCCTTAATTTATCTCTCTAGCTCTCATTCTTGCTCTCACTCAGTCTCTCCTTAATTTTTCCATCCTTGTCATGTTCTTTCTGGTTTTTCATGAATGTAATTATCAACTTGTATTTTACAGATAAATCTGGATACTCCTTTCCCTTCTGTGGAAGGAGGAAAACTATTAACTAATACATCTAAGATGCCATCTAAGGCTCAGCAATGGGAAGGAAAGAATGTAAATTTTTGTCTTATATTTGCATCTTTGAATTCTAACATAATTTTCACATTTTCTGTAATGATTCCTACTTATAAATTATACAATTGATGCTTCAGGTTACAAAAAATGAAATTTAATTTTAGAGAAGAAGGAGCACGATAGACATAGAGCAACGGGACAAGAAACTCTTTATAAAGCATATTAAAATATTGATATAGGTATCAATTCTATCTTCAAATAATATGCACACTTCATTCTACCGGTTCACTTTCTAATGATAATTCTTATCTTGCAAAATACTTTGCAGAGCTGTTCTTCCTCATTCAGTGATGTTGAATTAACCAGTCAGCTCGTATAATTTTCAAAAGTTTGGATTTTAAACTTATTTTTACCTACCAAAAGGCTTTGAGATCAGCGGACTAATAAATAAGGTATAAAATTATATTTTTACCAAAACCACCTATATTATACTAGAAGGTATAATAAGGGGATGTGGGTGTTGATATCCTTTGAAGGATGATCAAAGGAGTAACTGAAATTCAATGGGAAATAATGTGGAATAATAGCAATTTATGATGAAATATATTAGTTTATTCTAGGAATATTCAAGAAAATTCTCAAGGTCTTTCTTTTAAATCCACCTTATAGTGTTTATATCTTCTTTTAAGTTGTTCTCTGATTTTAAAAAAATGTGTTTTAGAAGATTATTCTCAATGTATAGGACCTTTGACAGTTTAAAGATTCTAAAATTAATGAAGGCTGTAATATAGAAAAGTCATTGCAATATGTCAGTACTCTACATATCTCTAGTAATGTTTGAAGTATATGTGAAGCACAGTATTTTTAGAGCCTTCTTTGGGAAACGTTAATCCCTTCCAATCATATGTATATTGAATTTGGTATATTTCAGGAAGCCCTTCAACAGCTTTAGAATAACTAGGCCTGGTTTGGGGTGGGGGTGGGGGGAATTCCTGGAGGTTTTTGTACAAATAGCACATAGCATAAACTTTGTTTAGGCTTTTCAATAGCATATAAGCCAGGGTATTCAGTCAGAATTTAAAATATTACAAAATCTATTCTACAAAAATGTCCTTTTATCTGCTCAGATTCTGGTTTGCAGGAAGACAATATTTGTGAATTTGAGGTAAATTTATTTTATATTTATGGGAAGCACATATAATTCATTAAATATTTTCTTATAAATTATACCAAAATCAGGGGGAGAGCGGTGGCCTGCAGAGGGCAGGGAGGCTGGGGGCCCGTCTCCAGGCCTGCCTTACCTAACTCTGCCGGGCCTCGGTGGGTCACGTCCTTGATCAACCACCCACCTGAATATTTAACAGGCAACATCCAGAGAGGAGGGGCAAGACGGCGGAAGAGCAGGGTCCCCAGGTCACCTGTCCCCACCAAAGTACCTGGATAACCTTCAAATCATCCTGAAAATCTATGAATTCGGCCTGAGATTTAGAAAGACCAGCTGGAATGCTACAGTGGGAAGAGTTTGCGCCTCTATCAGGTCGGAAGACGGGGAAAAAGAAATAAAGACACAAAAGGCCTCCGAGGGGGAGGGGCCCGCGAGGAGCCGGGCTGAGGCCGGGGCGAGTGTCCCCAGGACAGGAGAGCCCCGTCCCGGAGGAGCAGGAGCTGCACCGACCTTCCCGGGGGAAAGGGTCTCGCAGGGAGGTGGAGCAGGACCCAGGAGGGCGGGGATGCCCTCGGGCTCCCTGGGACAGTAACAGGCACCTGCGCCCCGGGAGATGCGCCGAGCTCCCTAAGGGCTGCAGCGCTCGGCGGGGCCCGGAGCAGCTCAGAGGGGCTCGGGCGGCGGCTCCGCGGAGGGGGCTGCGCGGCTCCGGGAGCAGCTCGGAGGGGCTCGGGCGGAGGAAGAAGCTCCGCGGAGGGGGCGGCGCGACTCCGGGAACAGCTGCGGGGCGGGAGTGAATCCAACAGCCCAGGCCCCGGGCATAGGGCGCCGGGACACAGCCCAGGATCCGGCCTCCCCCGGGACAGGCAGAGGCCAGGAGGGCCCAGGACAGTGAGGACGCTCCTGCCCGGAGCTGAGCAGATCAGCGGCCCCGCCCCGGAGCCCCCGGGCCCTGCAGACAGAGAGCCCCGGAGCTACTGCGGGGGCTGACTCCAGGGCTGCAGAGTTGGCCGCTGCCACTGGGGTTGTTCCTCCTGGGGCCTCACGGGGTCAACAACCCCCACTGAGCCCTGCACCAGGCAGGGGCAGAGCAGCTCCCCCAAGTGCTCACACCTGAGAATCAGCACAGCAGGCCCCTCCCCCAGAAGACCAGCGACGGACCAGTTCCAAGGGAAGTCAAGGGACTTAGAGTACACAGAATCAGAGGATACTCACCCGTGTTTTTGGTTTTTTTGTTGTTGTTGTTGTTGTTTTGTTTTGTTTTGTTTTTCTTTCTTTCTTTTTGATTTCTGATTGCTTCCCCCACCCCCTTTTTTACACCTTTCTTTCTTTTTCTTTCACTTTTTCTTCTCTTTTTTCCTTTACTTCTTCTTTTTCTTTTTTCTTTTTCTCTTTTCTTTCCTTCTCTCTCTTTTTCTCCTTTTCCTGATACAACTTGTTTTTGGCCACTCTGCACTGAACAAAATGACTAGAAGGAAAACCTCACCTCAGAAGAAAGAATCAGAAACAGCCCACTCTCCCACAGAGTTACAAAATCTGGATTACAGTTCAATGTCAGAAAGCCAATTCAGAAGCACTATTATACAGCTACTGGTGGCTCTAGAAAAAAGCATAAAGGACTCAAGAGACTTCATGACTGCAGAATTTAGGTCCAATCAGGCAGAAATTAAAAATCAATTGAATGAGATGCAATCCAAGCTAGAAGTCCTAACAACGAGGGTTAACGAGCTGGAAGAACGAGTGAGTGACATAGAAGACAAATTGATGGCAAAGAGGGAAACTGAGGGAAAAAGAGACAAGCAGTTAAAAGACCATGAAGACAGATTAAGGGAAATAAACGACAGCCTGAGGAAGAAAAACTTACGTTTAATTGGGGTTCCCGAGGGCGCCAAAAGGGACAGAGGGCCAGAATATGTATTTGAACAAATCCTAGCTGAAAACTTTCCTAATCTGGGAAGGGAAACAGGCATTCAGATCCAGGAAATAGAGAGATCCCCCGCTAAAATCCATAAAAACCATTCAACACCTCGACATCTAATAGTTAAGCTTGCAAATTCCAAAGATAAAGAGAAGATCCTTTAAGCAGCAAGAGACAAGAAATCCCTGACCTTTATGGGGAGGAGTTTTAGGGTAACAGCAGACGTCTCCACAGAGACCTGGCAGGCCAGAAAGGGCTGGCAGGTTATATTCAGGGTCCTAAATGAGAAGAACATGCAACCAAGAATACTTTATCCCACAAGGCTCTCATTCAAAATGGAAGGAGAGATAAAGAGCTCCCAAGAGAGGCAGGAACTGAAAGAATATGTGACCTCCAAACAAGCTCTGCAAGAAATTTTAAGGGGGACTCTTAAAATTCCCCTCTAAGAAGAAGTTCAGTGGAACAATTCACAAAAACAAGGACTGAATAGATATCATGATGACACTAAAGTCATATCTGTCAATAGTAACTCTGAATGTGAACGGGCTTAATGACCCCATCAAAAGGCACAGGGTTTCAGACTGGATAAAAAAGCAGGACCCATCTATTTGCTGTCTACAAGAGACTCATTTTAGACAAAAGGACACCTACAACCTGAAAATAAAAGGTTGGAGAACCATTTACCATTCAAATGGTCCTCAAAAGAAAGCAGGGGTAGCCATCCTTATATCAGATAAACTAAAATTTACCCCGAAGACTGTAGTGACAGATGAAGAGGGACACTATATCATACTCAAAGGATCTATCCAACAAGAGGAGTTAACAATCCTCAATATTTATGCCCCGAATGTGGGAGCTGCCAAATATTTAAGCCAATTAATAACCAAACTGAAGAAATACTTAGATAATAATACACTTATACTTGGTGACTTCAATCTAGCTCTTTCTACCCTCGATAGGTCTTCTGAGCACAACATCTCCAAGGAAACAAGAGCTTTAAATGATACACTGGACCAGATGGATTTCACAGATATCTACAGAACTTTACATCCAAACTCAACTGAATACACATTCTTCTCAAGTGCACGTGGAACTTTCTCCAGATTAGACCACATACTGGGTCACAAATTGGGTCTGAACCAATACCAAAAGATTGGGATCGTCCCCTGCATATTCTCAGACCATAATGCCTTGAAATTAGAACTAAATCACAACAAGAAATTTGGAAGGACCTCAAACACGTGGGGGTTAAGGACCATCCTGCTAAAAGATGAAAGGGTTAACCAGGAAATTAAGGAAGAATTAAAAAGATTCATGGAAACTAATGAGAATGAAGATACCACCGTTCAAAATCTTTAGGATGCAGCAAAAGCAGTCCTGAGGGGGAAATACATCGCAATACAAGCATCCATTCAAAAACTGGAAAGAACTCAAATACAAAAGCTCACCTTACACATAAAGGTGCTAGGGAAAAAACAGCAGATGGACCCTACACCCAGCAGAAGAAGAGAGTTAATTAAAATTCGAGCAGAACTCAACGAAATCGAGACCAGAAGAACTGTGGAATAGATCAACAGAACCAGGAGTTGGTTCTTTGAAAGAATTAATAAGATAGATAAACCATTAGCCAACCTTATTAAAAACAAAAGAGAAAAGACTCTACTTAATAAAATCATGAATGAGAAAGGAGAGATCACTACCAACACCAAGGAAATACAAACAATTTTAAAACATACTATGAACAGCTCTATGCCAATAAATTAGGCATTCTAGAAGAAATGGACGCATTCCTGGAAAGCCACAAACTACCAAAACTGTAACAGGAAGAAATAGAAAACATGAACAGGCCAATAACCAGGGAGGAAATTGAAGCAGTCATCAAAAACCTCCCAAGACACAAGAGTCCAGGGCCAGATGGCTTCCCAGGGGAATTCTATCAAACGTTTAAAGAAGAAATCATACCTATTCTACTAAAGCTGTTTGGAAAGATAGAAAGAGATGGAGTACTTCCAAATTCGTTCTATGAGGCCAGCATCACCTTAATTCCAAAACCAGACAAAGACCCCACCAAAAAGGAGAATTACAGACCAATATCCCTGATGAACATGGATGCAAAAATTCTCAACAAGGTACTAGCCAATAGGATCCAACAATACATTAAGAAAATTATTCACCATGACCAAGTAGGATTTATCCCTGGGACACAAGGCTGGTTCAACACTCATAAAACAATCAATGTGATTCATCATATCAGCAAGAGAATAACCAAGAACCATATACCTCTCATTACATGCAGAGAAAGCATTTGACAAAATACAGCATCCATTCCTGATCAAAACTCTTCAGAGTGTACGGATAGAGGGAACTTTCCTCAACATCTTAAAAGCCATCTATAAGAAGCCCACAGCAAATATCATTCTCAATGGGGAAGCACTGGGAGCCTTTCCCCTAAGATCAGGAACAAGACAGGGATGTCCACTCTCACCACTGCTGTTCAACATAGTTCTGGAAGACCTAGCCTCAGCCATCAGACAACAAAGAGACATTAAAGGCATTCAAATTGGCAAAGAAGAAGGCAAACTCTCCCTCTTCACCGATGACATGATAATCTACATAGAAAACCCAAAAGCCTCCACCCCAAGATTGCTAGAACTCATACAGCTCTTCGGCCACGTGGCAGGATACAAAATCAATGCCCAGAAGTCAGTGGCATTTCTATACACTAACAATGAGACTGAAGAAAAAGAAATTAAGGAGTCAATCCCATTTACAATTGCACCCAAAAGCATAAGATACCTAGGAATAAACCTAACCAAAGAGGTAAAGGATCTATACCTTAAAAACTATAGAACACTTCTGAAAGAAATTGAGGAAGACACAAAGAGATGGAAAAATATTCCATGCTCATGGATTGGCAGAATTAATATTGTGAAGATGTCAATGTTACCCAGGGCAATTTACACGTTTAATGCAATCCCTATCAAAATACCATGGACTTTCTTCAGAGAGTTAGAACAAATTATTTTAAGATTTGTGTGGAATCAGAAAAGACCCCGAATAGCCAGGGGAATTTTAAAAAAGAAAACCATAGCTGGGGGCATCACAATGCCAGATTTCAGGTTGTACTATAAAGCTGTGGTCATCAAGACAGTGTGGTCCTGGCACAAAATCAGACACATAGATCAATGGAACAGAATAGAGAACCCAGAAGTGGACCCTGAACTTTATGGCCAACTAATATTCGATAAAGGAGGAAAGACTATCCACTGGAAGAAAGACAGTCTCTTCAATAAATGGTGCTGGGAAAATTGGACATCCACATGCAGAAGAATGAAACTAGACCACTCTCTTGCACCATACCCAAAGATAAACTCAAAATGGATGAAAGATCTAAATGTGAGGCAAGAGTCCATCAAAATCCTAGAGGAGAACACAGGCAACACCCTTTTTGAACTCTGCCACAGTAACTTCTTGCAAGATGCATCCATGAAGGCAAAAGAAACAAAAGCAAAAATGAACTATTGGGACTTCATCAAGATAAGAAGCTTTTGCACAGCAAAGGTTACAGTCAACAAAACTAAAAGACAACCTACAGAACGGGAGAAGAGATTTGCAAATGACATATCAGATAAAGGGCTAATTTCCAAAATCTATAAAGAACTTATTAAACTCAACAGCAAAGAAACAAACAATCCAATCATGAAATGGGCAAAAGACATGAAGAGAAATCTCACAGAGGAAGACATAGACATGGCCAACAAGCACATGAGAAAATGCTCTGCATCACTTGCCATCAGGGAAATACAAATCAAAACCACAATGAGATCCCACCTCACACCAGTGAGAATGGGGAAAATTAACAAGGCAGGAAACCACAAATGTTGGAGAGGATGCGGAGAAAAGGGAACCCTCTTACACTGTTGGTGGGAATGTGAACTGGTGCAGCCACTCTGGAAAACTGTGTGGAGGTTCCTCAAAGAGTTAAAAATAGACCTGCCCTATGACCCAGCAATTGCACTGCTGGGGATTTACCCCAAAGATTCAGATGCAATGAAACACCGGGACACCTGCACCCGATGTTTCTAGCAGCAATGCCCACAATAGCCAAACTGCGGAAGGAGCCTCGGTGTCCATCGAAAGATGATGGATAAAGAAGATGTGGTCTATGTATACAATGGAATATTACTCAGCAATTAGAAACGACAAATACCCACCATTTGCTTCAATGTGGATGGAACTGGAGGGTATTATGCTGAGTGAAGTAAGTCATTCGGAGAAGGACAAACATTGTACGTTCTCATTCATTTGGGGAATATAAATAATAGTGAAAGGGAATATAAGGGAAGGGAGATGAAATGTGTGGGAAATATCAGGAAGGGAGACAGAACATAAAGACTCCTAACTCTGGGAAATGAACTAGGGGTGGTAGAAGGGGAGGAGGGTGGGGGTGGGGGTGAATGGGTGACGGGCACTGAGGGGGGCACTTGACGGGATGAGCACTGGGTGTTATTCTGTATGTTGGTAAATTGAACACCAATAAAAAATTAATTTATTAGAAAAAGATAAATTATAGCAAAATCAGTAATTATATAGGTATAGCCATTGTATTTGGTGCGGAAGCAATCGGGTTAGCCATGATTTTTAAAATATAAATTATAGGTGCCTAGGGGTGCCTAGGTGTCTTAGTCTGTTAAGCATCTGCCTTCAGCTCAGATCATGATCCCAGGGTCCTGTGATTGAGACCCACATCAGGCTTCCGGCTCAGTGAGGAGCCGGCTTCTCGCTCTCCTGCTGTAGCTTCCCCTGCTTGTGCTAGTTCTCTGTCTCTCTCTCTCTCTTTCTCAAATAAGTAAATAAATTTTTCTTTTTTTAATTTATGATAGTCACAGAGAGAGAGAGAGAGGCAGAGACACAGGCAGAGGGAGAAGCAGGCTCCATGCACCGGGAGCCTGATGTGGGATTCAATCCCGCGTCTCCAGGATCGCGCCCTGGGTCAAAGGCAGGCGCCAAACCGCTGTGCCACCCAGGGATCCCAGTAAATAAATTCTTAAAAAAATCATTTAAAATAAAAAATATATAAATTATATATACGTTTCAAAATACTTGAAAGATATCTTAGTCCTCTTTTTTTTTAATTTAAATTGAGTTAGCCAACATATAGTACATCATCATTTTTAGATGTAGTGTTCAATAATTTATCAGTTGCATATAACACTCAGTGCTCATTACATCACATGCCCTCCCTAATACCCATCACCCAATCCCCCACCCACCTCCCCTCCAGCAGCCCTCAGTTTGTTTCCTATAGTTAATAGTCTCTCATGGTTTTTCTCATTCTCTGATGACTTTTCATTCAGTTTTCCCTCCCTTCCCCTTGTAGTGATCTGAAGGGATACCTGCAACCCAATGTTTATGGCAGCAATGTCCACAATAGCCAGACTATGGAAAGAGCTGAGATATCCATCAACAGATGAACAGATAAAGAAGATGTGATGTATATATATATATCTATATCTATATATATATATACATATATACACAATGGAATACTACTCAGCCAACCAGAAAGTATGAAATCTTATGATTTACATCAATGTGGCTGAAGAGAATTATGCTGAGCGACGTAAGTCAATTAGAGAAAGACAATTAGCTTAGTCCTCTTAGCAGTTGAGTCAGTGGTATCAAAGTAAAGAAATAGGGCATTTCTATGACAAATTTCTATGACATTTTCAAATAGGGATAAACTAATGATCTTTAGAAAACCACTCCCCTAAAAGACTTTTAAAACTATACCTCAAAATACTTTTAAAACTATTGCCTGAGAAGGTTGGTGGGTACCATATGACACTGATAGATTTTTAAAACCATAGAGAATAGCATTTGCTAGTGACCACCTCACTGTTAATATTAAATCCTTACATAGAATTCATTTTTATTGTCAGAGCCTGGAAGATTAACTGCTGTTAAGAGCTAGAAAGAATAAAAGTAATCAAATAAGGAAGAGCTACCACTTGTTTTATAGCCTTTTGTACTTTACAGATGATATAAAAATTTGAGTAAGGCACTATCTAAGAACAGTGTTAAAAGTCAGAAGTGTCATTGATTGATTTTTTAAAGACAATAACACATGAAAGAATCCAAGTAAGTCAAAGTTGTCTTCCTAAAAGCATGTAAGGTTACCTGAATATTGCTTATTATAATTGCTAAAACAGTTGTTCTAATTGTTTTCTTTTAGCCATCACATTTTTTAACAACTAATACTATGAAAATAAGATATTTGCTATTTTGTTTTCTTCATGGATGTGTAAAAACAATAACAAAATAAAAAAAAATCACAACTTCTTTCTTTTCCTATGAAGCATATAATAAATAAGCAAAGCCAATAATTTTGAGATTAATTTTTAGACCCAGAAATAAGAAAAAGTATCTGAGCCTCACTTATTAGGACTACACTTCCTCCTGCAAGATACTTGAAATACTGATACATTAGCATGATTATTTTAAGTATATTTAAGTTTATTTGTTTATTTGTTTGTTTACATAAAAATCCAATGCCTTTTATTTTATTCATATGAATACTGACTCTTGGGTCATGAAATTTACACCTTCTTATGTGTAAAATGTAAAATGTGAAAGTTCTACTTGTATATTAGAGTTAACACTGGGCATTTGGTGCATATTATTTTGTTTTTCAAGTGCAATTTGTTATTTTTATACTATTTAAGCATTAAAACAACCAAAGCCAGGATGTAGGTAAGTTTAGAATATTTGTTATATAATTGATATGATTAATACAAGTGGCATAACTCACCCAAACAAGTCCTATATTTTTCATTTCTTCTTTTTCTTTTCTTTATTCATGTAGTTTTTTCACTCTTTCTCATTAATTTGAATAGACACTGAAGTAAGAACTGACACAGGAAGAGAGAGTATGCTTAGAAATCAGTTCCTGTGTTTCAGGGGTATCTATTTCAAAAAGAGTGAAGAAAATACAACTGCCATAAAATTAAAAAAAAAAAAACTAATTTTTGATAGGCAAGTAAAAATAGTGAAGATTGCATAGAATATAATTAGAAAGTCCTTTAGTGAAAAAAAGAACATGAACTATATTCCATGTTCTGGAAGCAGAAACAGAAGCTATCTGAAGGAACCCCCAGGAATGGAATACATGTCCTAGAGCTGTGGCTTTCAATAGGAGATAACTTTACTCCAGTGAGACATTCGACAATGTCTAGAAGCTTGTTTGGTTGTCAGAACTGAGAGAGGTGTTACTAGTATCTAGTGTGTAGAAGACAAAGATGTGTCTAAACAACCCAAAGGCACAGGACAGCCTCCAAAAAAAAAAAAAAAAAAAAGATTCAGTTCTTGATGCCAACAGTAGAAAGATTGAAAAATCTTGTCCTAGAAATTCTAAATGAATTTATATTCCACAAATATTAAAATTTGTATGTGAATGTCAACACTTTAGGAACATTATTACAATTTCTATTTGGGAATCTCAAAAAAAAAAAGACACTAAAGCGATGTTAAGCAATAACTTGGGGCCTAATAAAATAAAACTAAAGAAAACCATACTATCTTGTTTTCTGTGTTTGTTTATTTTATCAGGATGCCCCTGATTCTCTGATGATAACTCCTTATATCTTGGTCTCCGTGACTCCTGGCTTTGATCTCCAGGAGATTCCTCTTCATTCATTAAACTTAATAGCCAAATCTGAAGTTGAGTGTATGTTTACTTGTTTACCAAACAGCTTTCTGAGACTGCTTCCTGTTGCACATTATTGAAAGAATACTGCTTCAGGGACTGAACAAAAGCCTTTATAGAACAGATTCGTATTTTCTTTGATAATGCAATTGCCTTAATAGAATAGCAAATTTCTTCTCTACTTGTTTTCTTTCACTTCATTGTGCAAATAACCACAGACACAGATCACTTCTGGACATAGATGTTAAGTCTGCTGATGCTTCTCTATTTACTGTTTTCTGTATCTGACCCATAATACATTTATCCCTCATTTTAATTATGGTAGCATTAAGGCCATCAAAATTATCTATTTGGACATAAAAGTATCAGTTTCTAATGAAACTTTTATCATTGGGCTGGTGCTCTACATCCAGCCAAGAATATCTAATGGTAAACTGTTTAGGGAGATCCTTAGTAAAACATCTTTTCTCTTTCTGATTTGGAAACTAGCTCATTTGGCTGCCTCACTCCATTAGTTTAAACTATAAGCCTAGCAAAGATTTTGGCTCTTGGCAGAACTCTCTTCTCTTCAATCACTTCTTGCATATGGGTTCTTTTCTGACCTTTCTATTTCAATAGTAACTATGTGAAAACATAAAACACCAGAACACACAAACATACCAATGATATGAATCTCTCTACTATTTCTTTTAAAATTATAGACTTAATGGATATATGATACATCTTTGAAGTTGTCATTGAATATTACTAAATGATTTGTCATGGTATAACAAGCAACATCTGTTTTCAAGCCTGAAATGTTTATTTCTTTGTTAGCTATAGCTTGAGTCCTAAGCCATGCCATACTGTTTAGGTTTTTTTGGCCAGTACATCACTCTCAGGTAGCAATTCATGGAATTATCAAGGTACATTCTATACTACTTCTTAATAATGAGACCTAAAAACCAAATGGGTCCAATATAAAAGAACCTTATTTATCTCTCTCCTGGCAGTATAGATGTGGTCCAAAGTCAAGGTCAGAGATCTAACTTCTAGTCTACAAAGTTAAATGGATTTAGATTCCTTTCTTGGTACCTTCTATTATGCTTTGCAATTCCTAGGCTTTAGCTATCATCCACACTTTCCAAACATCTCAAATCAACACATTACCACTCACAAGATGAAAGCTAAAAACTGAAAGACATTAAAAATTTTAAGTATGAAATAAAAATTAAAAATTCATACATCACTTCCACTCATATCCCATTGTTCAAAACTTAGTCATGTGGACACATCAACATGTAAAAAATAAGAAAGGACCTAGAGAAGTTCATTCTACAAGCTAAAAATCAAAGATATTATTATAGAGAGAAAGATAGAGGGCATGGATATTGGAGGGAAAATAGTCTGCTAAACTTTATTTCTAAATAAATTGGTAGGAAGGGAGTGAAAGGAAACTATATACATGTTTGATGTTTAATCACTAGTCTGTGGCCAGGCCTATATTATTAATTAATTAACTAATTAATTAATTAACTAAAGATTTTATTTATTTATTTTAGAGAGAGTGAGCATGAACAGGAGAGGCTGAAGGAGCGGGAGAGAAAGAGAGAGAATCCCAAGTAGACTCCCTGTGAACGTGGAGCACCACATAGGGCTTAATCTCAGGATCCTG
This sequence comes from Vulpes lagopus, assembly GCF_018345385.1. NCBI lineage: Eukaryota > Metazoa > Chordata > Mammalia > Carnivora > Canidae > Vulpes > Vulpes lagopus. Next base: position 76,950,412 of record NC_054835.1, on the reverse strand, counting down.
AAATCATGACCTGAACTGAAACCAAGAGTTGGATGCCCAACCAACTGAACCACTCAAGTACATTTATCAGGCCCATATTATATGGTGATGTGATAAAAGCAAACTGTCAACTTATTGAAACATGATTGTATTTTGGTAAAGTGATGAAACAAAATGTATTTACATAAAAGCTTATGGAAAAATAAATATCAATAATATTTGAAGGAAAGATGCATACTGGAGTGAAGTGGAAGATGGGAAGGCATGATTAGCTTGGCATTTATACATGTTTTGTTACATTGTTTAGTATGTTACAATAACTCTTTTTGATTGTTTAATTTGAAAATAAAAAAACAAACAACAAAAACCCCACAAACCAAGAAGATTTTCAGAGGATCTTACCATAAAACACTTTAAATTTTAAACTTTAGTTAGGGCAGCCGGAGTAGCTCAGCGGTTTAGCACCTGCCTTCAGCCCAGGGCCTGATCCTGGAGACCCGGGATCGAGTCCCACGTCGGGCTCTCCGCATGGAGCCTGCTTCTCCCTCTGCCTGTGTCTCAGCCTCTCTCTCTCTCTCTCTGTCTCTCATGAATAAATAAATAAAATCTTAAAAAAAAAAACAACTTTAGTCATTGGATCTTTATATTTAAATAGTTGACTATGCTATTCTTCATTCAATAAATACTTATTTTATATAAGCAAGAGTCTCTATTAAAGGCTGAATATATAATCATGAATAATCTTGAAATTATCCTTGGCCTTTTTAAGTCTATACTTTAGTGTGATATACAAAAAAATAAACAATAATTTAAATGTACTGTTATCAGGGATGCCTGGGTGCCTCACAGGCTGAGCACCTGCCTTTGACCCAAGACATAATCCTGGAGTCCCAGGATCGAGTCCCATATCAGGCTCCCTGCATGGAGCCTGGTTCTCCCTCTGCCTGTGTCTCTGCCTTTCTCTCTCTGTGTTTCTCGTGAATAAATAAATAAAATCTTTTTACAAATAAAAAAAAATAAATGTTATATCACCCATTCTCTAATAAGTACTGTACAATATGCTATGAGAACTCTTGGAAGACTCATCTAACTGACATCGAGTGATAGGAGATATGTCTCACAGAAGTAACACGGCAGGTGAAAGCTGAAAGATCTGCAAGAATTATCTAAGAGGAGAAAGAAAAGAAGATTATTATTCAGAGACTAATCAGGATTCATTATTCATTAAAACTAGAGTGAGAGAGAAACACTTGGCTAAGAAAGATACTACCGCAAGAAATATGTCTGATTCTAGGTCAGAATATTTTAATAACTCAAATTTAGGGATGCCTGGGTGGCTCAGCGGTTGACGGTCTGCCTTCAGCTCAGCACATGATCCTGGAGTTCCAGGATCGAGTCCCACATCTGGCTCCTGCATGAAGCCTGCTTCTCCTCCCTCTGCCTATGTCTCTGCCTTTCTCTCTGTGTCTCTCATGAATAAATAAATGAATTTTTTAAAAAAAAACCTATAATTTACTTTTCTTCAGAAAATAAATGTTACTTTCTTGCAAAGGCAACTTTAAAAGCTCAAAGAACAGTTCTGGGGAGGTAACTTTTCAAATGTAAATTCCTGCCTTGCTCTCCCTTAAATTGTCTCTGAAAAAAAAAATTGTTTCTGCAGAACAGCATATAGAGAAAACCAGTGAGAGGCCTGAAATTTTGAGTTTTCAGGGGTCTTCAGAAGAGAAAAAAAATGTGAGAACTGGACAACCCACAGAAAGAAATTTTGCCACTTGAACATGGGGCCGTTTGAAAGGATTTCACTCGCCTTGAGAGGGCCAAGAGCATAAATTACAGTGGATGACCTCAGAAAGTGACTTATTTTTACATGTTGTTTGTAGTCCATAGAAGGTTTAAACAATTTCTCTTGTCCCACTGTAGTAATGGCCATTTGAGGTAAAATATTTTTGATCTCTTTGCTTGAAGCAGAGGATAGATTCTCCAAGAGAGTGGAGGATAGAGAACTGGGCAGGAGGCGGGGAGCTCTTGATCTATGTGCTTTAGTAGGTGGTCTGAAATATATTCTTTTTTTTATTAATTGATTTCATAAAATCAGAAAGTCTTCTTTCACCTACAAGGTTTCATCTCAAAGAGAGACCCCTAAAAGCTGATGATACATTTTAAAGGAAGACAAGAGATTTGATTCTACTTGAAGACATGCAGTTACTGGAAGAAAAGAAATAAATTTGCCATAATTTGAACAGATAACACTGTGAGACATAATCAAGATAGTTATCTACCTAAAATAGAGCTTTCCTAAACCACAGATGATCTGTAGAAGTGAGTCAATTAGACCATAAAAAGACTTTTCAAATTTTTATCTTTAAAAGTAAGGAAATGCAAAAAAATATATATTTTTAATGTCGAAGAAACAATGAATATAGATACTTATTGATTTAATACGATAAAGCGCACAAACTTTGTACAACTTTTTATATCCATTTATATTTTGTTCTATCTTTTCCCTTCTTCCTCATCCTCTCAACCAATCATTTTACTTAAGACAAAAATAGTTTCAAAAAACAAAGCAAAATGAAACAAAACATGCCCTCCATGTCTTTCCTCATTCAAAAACAAATTCTATTTTATTTGCTATTCACACAGTCATTTTCTGTTTTCCTTGTTATTAAAAAGTCATTTCATTTACATATATTGATTAGAATCTTTAATTCTTAGGATTCTTTATTCCTAGTGAAAATTAGTAAGCAATCATAGACTATTACACTAGCATTCTATGGATTAGTTGTCCTTAAGCCAATTAAATAGAGCTTTTAAATATTAATTTTGGCAATATCATTCAGAAGTAGAAAAAATCACACATTTATTACATATATACACAGATATATACAAACATACAGACAGATACAAACAGCTTTTGTTTTAATATTTTACCTATGAGACAGGCAAGATAATGCAAAAGTCACCGGCTCAATTTGTTGTCTTTTTTTTTTTTTTTTTTTTTTTTTTTTTTTTTTTTATGATAGAGAGAGAGAGAGGCAGAGACACAGGCAGAGGGAGAAGCAGGCTCCATGCACCGGGAGCCCGACGTGGGATTCGATCCCGGGTCTCCAGGATCGCGCCCTGGGCCAAAGGCAGGCACCAAACCGCTGCACCACCCAGGGATCCCACAATTTGTTGTCTTAATGTATTTCCTCAAGTCCCTTAAACCATTTATGCTGTGGACTTACCTTGAGACTTTGTGAGCCCTAACATCTGCCACTTGTTACAGACTCCTAATATAACTATTAGAACCTGTGAATAATTTGTGTATATGTGTGAGTATATGTATAATATATAAATTATGTATTTATTTATTTTTATTTATTTTTTTTTAAAATTTTTTTTTTAATTTTTTATTTATTTATGATAGTCACAGAGAGAGAGAGAGAGGCAGAGACACAGGCGGAGGGAAATTATGTATTTATTTAATAAAGTTTGTTATGAGCTGTCTGAAACACAGCAGAGCGCAGATCTGAAAATGACTTATCCATGACCTGGCCTGTGTTTCTTTGTCCCATAAGATGTTAGCCATAAACTTGGAATCCCTGTTCTAAGCTGTGATTTTAAAAACCTGTTAAAAATTGATTAAACAAAAACTTAGGTGATATAAACAAATCTTATTTGACACTCATGAAGTGGAGAGTCTATTCAGAGAAATGCAAAATGGAGCAGAAGGCAGGAAATATTTACAGGATAAAGAATAAAGAAGAAAAAGGAAAGGAAAAACAAAAAAAAATCTGTTTGGCTAGAGTTACATAGTTAACCTTGTTTAGGGTCAGAAGGCAGAGAGCTAGTTCGCCATTTGGACATTGGCTGACTGGGTATACTGTATCTCTGGTCAAGTGGAACATTAATAACTAAGGACACAAAAGTTATTTAAGTTTTGATTTGCTGACATGGCACCCTGGGCAGGAGTAGCTCCATTTTAGGCCTAGAAGTTCATTTTAATACCAGACTGGAAATTTGATTTTTTTTGTTGCTGTTGTTGTTTTAAACAGAAACTGAATTACCTGGAAAACTACTGCAATCTTTTATTTAGAATTCCCTAATGGCCATTTGAGTAATATATTTTCATTGAAAGAGTGACTGGATTTTATTTCCTATGATGTTGGAAGATTTTTTTAAGATTTTTGTTTATATTTAAAATGTCTTATTTTTTTTTTCAAATGTATGCAAAAGTCTTATCTTCAGTGTAATACAGACCATAAAATGGCAAACATCCTAAATAAGAGTAATTTGAAGTAGGAATTTTTAAAGACATTACCATCACGGCATTGGCTATGTCGCAAAAGAGGTTGAATATCCTTTGACTTCTAGAAGAACTGTCTGTTGGATGTTTTCACTTACTTCCTGAAGTACTGATAGCTATCCAACTAAAACTGGCATCACTCTTGTGCTTGGACTTTTTTTGTATCTTTCTAAAACATTTCCAAAGCAAGCATGAACCCAAACCAGCTACAAAATAACACCGCTATATGATACTAATGTGGATTATATTAATTCTTTTTAAGCCTCCATGGAATGGACTAGGATAGTAGGGCCTAAGAGCAGAGGTACAGTTCCTAATAGTGTGTCATGAAATAGGTAAAATAACGTATCATTGTAACAGATGGAGCTGTTTCAATTCTGCATCACTAAAAAATTTAGTTTGCAAATTTACTCCCTCTTTTTTTTTAAATATTACTTTTTCTAAAAAAGATTATGTATTTTATAAAGAAAGCACTCATGCGGGGTAGGGGCAGAGGGAGAGGGAGAGAGAATCTTAAGCAGACCCCGGGCTGATGCCTGACACAGGGCTCCATCTCACCACACTGAGATGACCTGAGCCAAAACCAGGAGCTGGACACTTAACCAACTGCACTACCCATACGCCCCCAACCCTTTTAAAAATATTTATTTATTTAATTTATTCTGCCTTATAAGATCAAGACAATTAAAATTCTGGATTGGTTTGTCAGAGTCAAAATATGAAACCCAAAGTTGTTAGGGAAAATTAGATATCTGCCAAGATGTAAAATATTATGGATTTTAAATGGATTATTGGATTATTATGGATTTTAAAAGATTTTTAAATCAAACAAAAGCAAATTTTACTTTAAATTTGGATGGCATTCCTTATCTAACAGATCTATGGTGGATCATTTTAGTCGTTTATTTTCATTTAAATACAGAAAGAAAATAGATTTATTTTTATTAAACACTTTTTAAAAAAGATTTATTTATTTATTTGAAAGACAGAGAGAGTATAAGCTGGGAGAGGAGCAGAGAGGGAGGGAGAGATTCCTCAAGCAAACTCACCACTGAGCACAGAGCCTTACACAGGGCTCTAACCCAGGACCCTGAGATCATGACCTCATGAACCAAAATTGAGAGTCAGATGCTTAATCAATGGAGCCACCCAGGCACCCCTAAACAGTTTTTATTTAAGAAGTTATTGCAGGGCAGTCCCAGTGGCCCAGCGGGTAGCACCACCTTCACCGGGGTGTGATCCTGGAGACCCGGGATCAAGTCTCATGTGGGCTTCCTGCATGGAGTCTGCTTCTCCCTCTGCCTGTGTCTCTGCCTCTCTCTCTCTCTCTGCGTCTCTCATGAATACAAAAAATAAAATCTTTAAAAAAAAAAGAAGTCATTGCAGTTATTTATGTATTTGTTTAAATTCCGGTTAGTTAACATATAGTGTAATATTAGTTGCGGGTGGATAATATGGTGATTCAACACTTCCATACAATACCTGATGCTCATCACAAGCGTACTCTTAGTCATCATCTATTTAATGCAAACCCCTGGTAACCATCAGTTTGTTCTCTATAGTTAAGAATCAATTTCTTGATTTGCTTCTCTCTTTTTATTACTTTTGCTTAAATTCCACATGTGAGTAGAATTATACGATATTTGTTATTCTTAGAAGAATTATTTTACCTACCATAATACTCTCTAGCTCCAAACATATCATTGCAAATGGCAAGATTTCATTTTATTATGCCTGAGCAATATGCTAGTGTATATATATATGCCCCATCTTCCTTATCCATTTGTCAATTGGTTGACTTTAAGGCTGTTTCCGTAATTTGGCTATAATAGATAGTGTTGCTCTCAATGTTGGGGCAGATATTTCCCTTTAAATTCATATTTTTTTGTATTATTTGGGTAAATACCTAGTAGTGTAATTGCTGGATCATAGGGTAATTATATTTTTAACTTTTTGAGGAAACGTCATACCAACTTCCAGAATGACTGCACCAGTTTGCATTCCCAGGAGTGCCTGAAGTTTCCCTTTTCTCCACATCCTTGACAACTGCTGTTTCTTGTGTTGTTGATTTTAGCCATTTTGACAGATGTGAGGTGATGTATCGTCATAGTTTTGATTTGACGATGAGTGATGTTTAGCATCTTTTCATGTGTCTGTTGGCCATTTGTCTATTCATGTTTTCTGACCATATTTTAATTTTAATTTGATTATTCATTGTTTGGGTGTTGACTTTTATGTTCTTTATATATTTTGGATACTCACCTTTTATCAGATATGCCATTTGCAGATATCTTCTCCCATTCCATAGGCTGTCTTTTAATTTTGTTGACTGTTCCCTTCACTGTGCAGGAACTTATTATATTTATTTGTTTGTTTGTTTGTTTGTTTATTTATTTTTAAGATTTTATTTATCTGAGAGAGAAAGGAGCAAGAGAGAGTAAGAGAAAGTCAAAGTGGGAGGGAGGAGCAGCTTCCTTGCTGAGCAGGGAGCCTGACTTGGGGCTTGAACCTAGGACCCTGGGATCATGACTCAAGAAGAAGGCAGATCTTTAACTGACTGAGCCACCCAGGCACCCCCACTTTTTATTTTTTGAAGTCCCAATAGTTTACTTTTGCTTTTGATTCCCTTCCCTCAGGAGACATATGTTGTAAGGAGTTGTTATGGTTGATGTCAAGGAGGTTATTGCCTGTGTCCCCTCTAATGATTTCAGGTCTCACATTAAGTCTTTAATCCATTTATTTTTGTGTTTTTGTAATTAATTTGGTAATTAATTTATTTTTGTGTTTGGTCTAAGAAAATGGTCCAATTTCATTTTTTCTGAATGTTGCTGTCCAGTTGTCCAGTTTTCCCAACACTATTTGTTGAAGAGATTGTCTTTTTTTTTCATTGTATTTTCTTTCCCGCTTTGTCAAAGATCAATCGGCCATATACTTGTGGGTGAGTCTCTGGGTTTTCTATTGGGTCCCATTGGTTTATGTGTTTATTTTTGTTCTGGTACTATACTCTTTTGATCACTATCGTTTTGAAATATAGCTTAAAGTCCAAAATTGTGAGGCCTCCAGCTTTGTTTTTCTTTTCCAAGATTACTTTCCCTATTTGGGGACTTTTGTGGATTATAGGATTGTTTGGCCTAGTTTTGTGAAAAATGCTCTTGGTATTTTGTCAGGGATTGCGTTAAATGTATAGATTGCTTTGAGTAATATAGGCATTTTAACAGTATTTGTTCTTAAATCCATGATCATGAAATTGTTTTTCCTTTTCTTTTTGTTGTCTTCAATTTATTTCATCAGTGTTTTACAGTTTTCAGAGTAAGGTCTTTTACCTCTTTGGTTAGGTTTATTCCTAGGTTTTTAACTGGTTTTGGTGCAGTTGTAATTGAGATTGATTCATTAATTTCTCTTTCTGCTGCTTCATTATTAGTGTACTGAAATGCAACAGATTTTTATACATTGATTTTGTATCCTGGGATTTTACTGAATTCATGTATCAGTTCTAGCATATTTTCAGTGTGGAGTCTTTTGGGTTTTCTACATTGAGTATCATGTCATCTGCAAATAGTGGAAGTTTTACATCTTCCTTGTTGACATGGATACTTTTCATCTCTTTTTGTGTTTTGATTGCTGTGGCTATGACTTCCATTATTGTTAAGTAAAACTGATGAGAGTGAACATCCCTGTCTTGTTCCTGACCGTAGAGGAAAAAACTCAGTATTTTGCTATTGAGGATGATATTAGCTGTGAATTTTTCATATATGGCTTTTATTATGTTGAAATATGTTCCTCCTAAACTTACTTTATTGAGAGTTTTAATTATGAGTGGCTGTTGTACCTTGTCAAATGCTTTTTCTGCAAGTGTTGAAATGATCCTGTGGTTTTTCATTGTATTTTCTTTCCTGCTTTGTCAAAGATCAATTAGTCGTATACTTGTGGGTGAATCTCTGGGTTTTCTGTTGGGTTCCATTGGTTTATGTGTCTATTTTTGTTCTGGTACTATACTCTTTTGATCACTATCGTTTTGAAATATAGCTTGAAGTCTAAAATTGTGAGGCCTCCAGCTTTGTTTTTTCTTGGAAAAGAAAAACATCCTCTTTTATTTATGTGGTGCATCACTTTGAGTGATTTGTGAATATTGAACTACTCTTGCAATTTCAAGAATGAATCTCACTTGATCATGGGGAATTATTTTTCTTTAATATATTGTTGAATTCAGTGTGTTAGTATTTTATTGAGAATATTTGCATCCACATTCATCAAGTGTATGGTTATCTTTTTTAGTGGAGTCTTTGTCTGGTTTTGGTATTAGGCTAATTTTAGCCTCGGAGCATGAATTTGGAAATTTTCCTTCCTTTTATATTTTTTGGAATTGTTTGATAAGAATGAGTATTAAATATTTGGTAGAATTGGCCTGTGAAGCCATCTGGTCCTGGACTTTTTTTTGTTGTTGTTGTTGAGAGTTTTTGGATTACGATTCAATTACTTTCCTGGTTATTGGTCTGTTCAAATTTCCTGTTTCTTTCTGTTTTAGTTTTTGTAGCTTATATGTCTGTAGGAATTTATCCATTTCTTCCAGTTTGTCCAGTTTGTTAGCATATAGAGTTTCATAATATTCTTTTATAATTGTTTGTTTTTCTGTGGTGTTGGTTGTTACTTTTTCCTCTCTCATTTGTGATTTTATTTATTTGGGTCCTCTCTGTTCATTTTGGCAAGTCTGGCTAGAAGTTTATCAATTTTATTATTTTTTTTTAAAGAACCAGCTCCTGGTTTCATTTATCTGTTCTATTGTTTCTTTTAGTTTTTATATAATTTATTTCTGCTCTGAACTTTATTTCCTTCCTTCTGCTGGCTCTAGATTTCATGTATTGTTCTTTTGCTAGTTCCTTCAAATGTAAGGTGAGGTGGTTGGAGATTTTCCTTGCTTCCTGAGGTAGGCCTGTATTGCTACAAATGTCTTTCTTAGGACCACTTTTGCTGCATCACAAAGACTTTGGACTGTCGTGTTTTCATTTTATTGTTCAATTTGTTTCCATATGTAATTTTTCAAATTTATTCTTTGATTCCGTGGTTATCTCATTCATTATTTAGTAGCGTGTTGTTTAACCTCTATGTTTTTGTGTTCTTTCACAGAATTGTGGTCAGAAAAAAGTACATAATATGATTTCAATCTTTTTGTATTTGTTGATCATGTGACCTAACACATGATCTGTTCTGGGGAATGTTTTATGTGCACTTGAAAAGAAAATGCATTCTGCTTTTTTAGGACAAAATGTTCTGAATATATCTGTTAAGTCCATTTGGTCCAGAATGTCACTCAAAGCCACTGTTTCCTTGTTGACTTTCTGTTTAGATGATCTGCCCAGGGATCCCTGGGTGGCGCAGCAGTTTAGCGCCTGCCTTTGGCCTAGGGCGTGATCCTGGAGACCCGGGATCGAATCCCACGTCGGGCTCCGTGCGTGGAGCCTGCTTCTCCTTCTGCCTGTGTCCCTGCCCTCTCTCTCTCTCTCTCTGTGTGACTATCATAAAAAAAAAAAATTAGATGATCTGCCCATTTTTCATCTAAGCAGAAGTGGAGGTGTTAATAGTCCCCAACTGTTATTGTGTTATTACCAATTAGTTCCTTTATGTTTTATTATTAATTGTTTTATGTATTTAGGTACTCTCATATTGGGTGCATAAGTATTTACAATTGTTGTATCTTCTTTATGGATTGTCTTCTTTAGGATTATATAATGCCCTATTTTGTCTCTTTTTACAGTCTTTGTTTTAAAGCCTAGTTATTTCACCATAAGTATTGCTAGTTCAGCTTTCTTTTAACATACATTTGTGTGATAAATGTTTCTTCACCTCCTTACTTTCAATCTTCAGTTGTCTTTAGGTCTAAAATAATTCTCTTGTAGGAAGCATATAGATGGGTCTTATTTTTTTTTATTTTTTTATTATTATCTATCCTGACACCCTGTGTCTTTAGTTCATTGGAGTATCTAGTCCGTTTACATTCAAAGTATTTATTAATAGATGTGTATTTATTGCAATTTTATTATTTTTGTTTGTTTGTTTCTGAGATTTTTCTCTGTTCTGTTCCAGTCACTTTTGGTCTTTCTTTCCCATACAAAGAGTCCCCTTTAATATTTCTTTGCAGGATTGCTTTAGTGGTCACAAACTTCTTTTGTTTTAGTTTTTCTGGGAAACTCTTTATTTCTCATTGTATTCTGAATGTCAGCCTTGCTGGATAAAATATTCTTGCCTGCATATTTTTCTCCATTCAGCACATTGAATATATCATACATAGTACACTTTCTGGCCTTCCAAGTTTCTGTGAGCGGAGAGATCTGCTGCTAATGTGATTTGTCTTCCCTTGTAGGTTAGGATTTCTTTTCCCTTGCTGCTTGCAGGATTTTTCCCCATCTCTGTACTTTGCGAATTTTACTACAATATGCCTTGTGGTTCACAAGCTTTTGTTGATTTTGATGGGAGTTCTCTGTGGCCCCTGAATTTGGAGGACTGTCTCCTTCCCCAGATTAGAGAATTTTCCTGCTATTATTTCTTTAAATACATTTCTTGCCCCCTTTTTTCACTCTTCTTCTAGGACTTCTATGGTATGATGCTATTACATTTGATGAAGTCATTGAGTTCCCTAAGGCCATCCTCATGCTGCATAATTCTTTCTTTTGGTCCGCTTCATTATTTTTCATTATTTTGTCTTCTAGGTCAGGTTTTCATTACCTTGATTCTTCTAGCCTGCAGTTCTTCGTATCATTCCAGTTTCTAGTCTCATTTATTGCATTCTTCATCTCTGAGTGATTCTTTTTTAACTTTTTTTTTAATCTGTGGTAAGGATCTCACTGATGTCTTCTATTCATTCCTCAAGCCAAATGACTGTCCTTATAATTATTGCTTTAAACTCTCCATCAGGGGCCGCCGGGATGGCTCAGCATCCGGTTTAGCACCGCCTTCAGCCCAGGGTGCGATCCTGGAGACCCGGGATCGAGTCCCAGTTGGGCTCCCTGCATGGAGCCTGTTTCTCTCTGCTGTGTCTCTGCCTCTCTCTCTCTCTCTCTCTCTCTCTCTCTCTCTCTCTCTCTCTCTGTGCCTCTCATGAATAAATAAATAAATATATTAAAAAAGTTGCTCTCAATGTTGGGGCAGATATTTCCCTTTAAATTCATATTTTTTTGTATTATTTGGGTAAATACCTAGTAGTGTAATTGCTGGATCATAGGGTAATTATATTTTTAACTTTTTGAGGAAACGTCATACCAACTTCCAGAATGACTGCACCAGTTTGCATTCCCAGGAGTGCCTGAAGTTTCCCTTTTCTCCACATCCTTGACAACTGCTGTTTCTTGTGTTGTTGATTTTAGCCATTTTGACAGATGTGAGGTGATGTATCGTCATAGTTTTGATTTGACGATGAGTGATGTTTAGCATCTTTTCATGTGTCTGTTGGCCATTTGTCTATTCATGTTTTCTGACCATATTTTAATTTTAATTTGATTATTCATTGTTTGGGTGTTGACTTTTATGTTCTTTATATATTTTGGATACTCACCTTTTATCAGATATGCCATTTGCAGATATCTTCTCCCATTCCATAGGCTGTCTTTTAATTTTGTTGACTGTTCCCTTCACTGTGCAGGAACTTATTATATTTATTTGTTTGTTTGTTTGTTTGTTTATTTATTTTTAAGATTTTATTTATCTGAGAGAGAAAGGAGCAAGAGAGAGTAAGAGAAAGTCAAAGTGGGAGGGAGGAGCAGCTTCCTTGCTGAGCAGGGAGCCTGACTTGGGGCTTGAACCTAGGACCCTGGGATCATGACTCAAGAAGAAGGCAGATCTTTAACTGACTGAGCCACCCAGGCACCCCCACTTTTTATTTTTTGAAGTCCCAATAGTTTACTTTTGCTTTTGATTCCCTTCCCTCAGGAGACATATGTTGTAAGGAGTTGTTATGGTTGATGTCAAGGAGGTTATTGCCTGTGTCCCCTCTAATGATTTCAGGTCTCACATTAAGTCTTTAATCCATTTATTTTTGTGTTTTTGTAATTAATTTGGTAATTAATTTATTTTTGTGTTTGGTCTAAGAAAATGGTCCAATTTCATTTTTTCTGAATGTTGCTGTCCAGTTGTCCAGTTTTCCCAACACTATTTGTTGAAGAGATTGTCTTTTTTTTTCATTGTATTTTCTTTCCCGCTTTGTCAAAGATCAATCGGCCATATACTTGTGGGTGAGTCTCTGGGTTTTCTATTGGGTCCCATTGGTTTATGTGTTTATTTTTGTTCTGGTACTATACTCTTTTGATCACTATCGTTTTGAAATATAGCTTAAAGTCCAAAATTGTGAGGCCTCCAGCTTTGTTTTTCTTTTCCAAGATTACTTTCCCTATTTGGGGACTTTTGTGGATTATAGGATTGTTTGTCCTAGTTTTGTGAAAAATGCTCTTGGTATTTTGTCAGGGATTGCGTTAAATGTATAGATTGCTTTGAGTAATATAGGCATTTTAACAGTATTTGTTCTTAAATCCATGATCATGAAATTGTTTTTCCTTTTCTTTTTGTTGTCTTCAATTTATTTCATCAGTGTTTTACAGTTTTCAGAGTAAGGTCTTTTACCTCTTTGGTTAGGTTTATTCCTAGGTTTTTTACTGGTTTTGGTGCAGTTGTAATTGAGATTGATTCATTAATTTCTCTTTCTGCTGCTTCATTATTAGTGTACTGAAATGCAACAGATTTTTATACATTGATTTTGTATCCTGGGATTTTACTGAATTCATGTATCAGTTCTAGCATATTTTCAGTGTGGAGTCTTTTGGGTTTTCTACATTGAGTATCATGTCATCTGCAAATAGTGGAAGTTTTACATCTTCCTTGTTGACATGGATACTTTTCATCTCTTTTTGTGTTTTGATTGCTGTGGCTATGACTTCCATTATTGTTAAGTAAAACTGATGAGAGTGAACATCCCTGTCTTGTTCCTGACCGTAGAGGAAAAAACTCAGTATTTTGCTATTGAGGATGATATTAGCTGTGAATTTTTCATATATGGCTTTTATTATGTTGAAATATGTTCCTCCTAAACTTACTTTATTGAGAGTTTTAATTATGAGTGGCTGTTGTACCTTGTCAAATGCTTTTTCTGCAAGTGTTGAAATGATCCTGTGGTTTTTCATTGTATTTTCTTTCCTGCTTTGTCAAAGATCAATTAGTCGTATACTTGTGGGTGAATCTCTGGGTTTTCTGTTGGGTTCCATTGGTTTATGTGTCTATTTTTGTTCTGGTACTATACTCTTTTGATCACTATCGTTTTGAAATATAGCTTGAAGTCTAAAATTGTGAGGCCTCCAGCTTTGTTTTTTCTTGGAAAAGAAAAACATCCTCTTTTATTTATGTGGTGCATCACTTTGAGTGATTTGTGAATATTGAACTACTCTTGCAATTTCAAGAATGAATCTCACTTGATCATGGGGAATTATTTTTCTTTAATATATTGTTGAATTCAGTGTGTTAGTATTTTATTGAGAATATTTGCATCCACATTCATCAAGTGTATGGTTATCTTTTTTAGTGGAGTCTTTGTCTGGTTTTGGTATTAGGCTAATTTTAGCCTCGGAGCATGAATTTGGAAATTTTCCTTCCTTTTATATTTTTTGGAATTGTTTGATAAGAATGAGTATTAAATATTTGGTAGAATTGGCCTGTGAAGCCATCTGGTCCTGGACTTTTTTTTGTTGTTGTTGTTGAGAGTTTTTGGATTACGATTCAATTACTTTCCTGGTTATTGGTCTGTTCAAATTTCCTGTTTCTTTCTGTTTTAGTTTTTGTAGCTTATATGTCTGTAGGAATTTATCCATTTCTTCCAGTTTGTCCAGTTTGTTAGCATATAGAGTTTCATAATATTCTTTTATAATTGTTTGTTTTTCTGTGGTGTTGGTTGTTACTTTTTCCTCTCTCATTTGTGATTTTATTTATTTGGGTCCTCTCTGTTCATTTTGGCAAGTCTGGCTAGAAGTTTATCAATTTTATTATTTTTTTTTAAAGAACCAGCTCCTGGTTTCATTTATCTGTTCTATTGTTTCTTTTAGTTTTTATATAATTTATTTCTGCTCTGAACTTTATTTCCTTCCTTCTGCTGGCTCTAGATTTCATGTATTGTTCTTTTGCTAGTTCCTTCAAATGTAAGGTGAGGTGGTTGGAGATTTTCCTTGCTTCCTGAGGTAGGCCTGTATTGCTACAAATGTCTTTCTTAGGACCACTTTTGCTGCATCACAAAGACTTTGGACTGTCGTGTTTTCATTTTTATTTGTTTCAAATAAATGTAATTTTTCAAATTTATTTGTTTCAAATAAATGTAATTTTTCAAATTTATTCTTTGATTCCGTGGTTATCTCATTCATTATTTAGTAGCGTGTTGTTTAACCTCTATGTTTTTGTGTTCTTTCACAGAATTGTGGTCAGAAAAAAGTACATAATATGATTTCAATCTTTTTGTATTTGTTGATCATGTGACCTAACACATGATCTGTTCTGGGGAATGTTTTATGTGCACTTGAAAAGAAAATGCATTCTGCTTTTTTAGGACAAAATGTTCTGAATATATCTGTTAAGTCCATTTGGTCCAGAATGTCACTCAAAGCCACTGTTTCCTTGTTGACTTTCTGTTTAGATGATCTGCCCAGGGATCCCTGGGTGGCGCAGCAGTTTAGCGCCTGCCTTTGGCCTAGGGCGTGATCCTGGAGACCCGGGATCGAATCCCACGTCGGGCTCCCGGTGCGTGGAGCCTGCTTCTCCTTCTGCCTGTGTCCCTGCCCCTCTCTCTCTCTCTCTCTGTGTGACTATCATAAAAAAAAAAAAAAATTAGATGATCTGCCCATTTTTCATCTAAGCAGAAGTGGAGGTGTTAATAGTCCCCAACTATTATTGTGTTATTACCAATTAGTTCCTTTATGTTTTATTATTAATTGTTTTATGTGTTTAGGTACTCTCATATTGGGTGCATAAGTATTTACAATTGTTGTATCTTCTTTATGGATTGTCTTCTTTAGGATTATATAATGCCCTTTTTTGTCTCTTTTTACAGTCTTTGTTTTAAAGTCTAGTTATTTCACCATAAGTATTGCTACTTCAGCTTTCTTTTAACATACATTTGTGTGATAAATGTTTCTCCACCTCCTTACTTTCAATCTTCAGTTGTCTTTAGGTCTAAAGAATGCTTCCTTCTTGTAGGAAGCATATAGATGGGTCTTATTTTTTTTTTATTTTTTTTATTATTATCTATCCTGACCCCCTGTGTCTTTTTTTTTTTTAAACACCATTTCTGTTCTTTTTTTTTAATTTTTTTTTATTTATTTATGATAGTCACAGAGAGAGAGAGACAGAGAGAGAGAGGCAGAGACACAGGCAGAGGGAGAAGCAGGCTCCATGCACCGGGAGCCTGATGTGGGATTCGATCCCGGGTCTCCAGGATCGCGCCCTGGGCCAAAGGCAGGCGCCAAACCGCTGCGCCACCCAGGGATCCCACCCCCTGTGTCTTTAGTCCATTGGAGTATCTAGTCCGTTTACATTCAAAGTAATTATTAATAGATGTGTATTTATTGCCATTTTATTATTTTTGTTTGTTTGTTTCTGGAGATTTTTCTCTGTTCTGTTCCAGTCACTTTTGGTCTTTCTTTCCCATACAAAGAGTCCCCTTTAATATTTCTTTGCAGGATTGCTTTAGTGGTCACAAACTTCTTTTGTTTTAGTTTTTCTGGGAAACTCTTTATTTCTCATTGTATTCTGAATGTCAGCCTTGCTGGATAAAATATTCTTGCCTGCATATTTTTCTCCATTCAGCACATTGAATATATCATACATAGTACACTTTTCTGGCCTTCCAAGTTTCTGTGAGCAGAGAGATCTGCTGCTAATGTGATTTGTCTTCCCTTGTAGGTTAGGATTTCTTTTCCCTTGCTGCTTGCAGGATTTTTCCCCATCTCTGTACTTTGCGAATTTTACTACAATATGCCTTGTGGTTCACAAGCTTTTGTTGATTTTGATGGGAGTTCTCTGTGGCCCCTGAATTTGGAGGACTGTCTCCTTCCCCAGATTAGAGAATTTTCCTGCTATTATTTCTTTAAATACATTTCTTGCCCCCTTTTTTCACTCTTCTTCTAGGACTTCTATGGTATGATGCTATTACATTTGATGAAGTCATTGAGTTCCCTAAGTCCATCCTCATGCTGCATAATTCTCTCTTTTGTTCCGCTTTATTATTTTTCATTATTTTGTCTTCTAGGTCAGGTTTTCATTACCTTGATTCTTCTAGCCTGCAGTTCTTTGTATCATTCCAGTTTCTAGTCTCATTTATTGCATTCTTCATCTCTGAGTGATTCTTTTTTAACTTTTTTATTTTTTATCTGTGGTAAGGATCTCACTGATGTCTTCTATTCATTTCTCAAGCCAAATGACTGTCCTTATGATTATTGCTTTAAACTCTCCATCAGGGGCCGCCTGGATGGCTCAGCGGTTTAGCACCGCCTTTAGCCCGGGGTGCGATCCTGGAGACCCGGGATCGAGTCCCATGTTGGGCTCCCTGCATGGAGCCTGTTTCTCTCTCTGTCTGTGTCTCTGCCTTTCTCTCTCTCTGTGTGCCTCTCATGAATAAATAAATAAATATATTAAGAAATAAAATAAATAAATTATCCATCAGGCATGTTACTTATAACAGTTTTGCTTAGGTATCTGGTCATAGCCTCATCTTGTTCTTTCATTTAGAATAAATTCCTCTGCCTTGGCATTTTGTGTAAGTCTCTGCCTTCTTCTCTGTGTTAGAAAAGCCAATTATGTCTCCTGCTCCTGAAAGTAATGGCCTTATAAGGAAGAGGTCATGTAGTGGCCACGGCCTGGGGTGTCAGTGAGTGTCTCTGGTGTGTGTGTTGCATGTAATTCGCTGTTGTGTTTTTGTTGCTCTATCTTTTAGTCCAGTTGTGTGCAGTCTCTTTTTACCTGTTGTGGGCAGTGTTTGGTCCCTGGCCTGATTGTGGCCAGTCTTAATAAGGCATCTTCTGGTCTTTTTATGAAATGAAACCTGATTTCACTTCTACAAGAACTGAGTCCCTGCAGTACTTGGGTTGGAAATGTGGTGTGGGCAGGGATTTGTACTGGTTATTGAAGGGGGAGGGGCACCATACTGGGACTGAAGCAAACTTACTGAGAGGGGCAATCCCACTACAGAGCAGGGGAGTGGGATTTGGTGTAAGCAAGTTAGGGGGCCAACCTTAGAGCCATG
Source organism: Vulpes lagopus (assembly GCF_018345385.1). Lineage (NCBI taxonomy): Eukaryota > Metazoa > Chordata > Mammalia > Carnivora > Canidae > Vulpes > Vulpes lagopus. The sequence goes on along the minus strand of NC_054835.1, from coordinate 76,932,884 downwards.
CTGCTTCCTGCAGGTCTCTCTGTGTTTATACTGAGGGGTATGGGAGGGAAATGGCACCAGACAGCTCCTTTGTTCCCAGAGGGGAATCTCTGTGAACAATGTCTCTTGGGAATCACTCCAAGAAGAGGGAATAATCTTCTCCCTATGTGCCCCAACAGTTGCTCAGATTACTGTTTCCATGTAGTCCACTCCCAGATTATCTGCCTGCCCACTCTAGGAGCAGCACAGTACCCTCCAGGCACTATCCCATCCAACTCTGTTGATATCTATCTATCATCTATCTATCTATCTATCTATCTATCTATCTATCTATCATCTATCATCTATCTATCATCTATGTATCTATCATCTATCTATCTATCTATCTATCTATCTATCTATCTATCTATCATCTATCATCTATCTATCTATCATCTATGTATCTATCATCTATCTATCTATCTATCTATCTATCTATCTCTCATCTATCTATCATCTATCTATTAACTAAGTTTCACACCCAATGTGAGGCTTGAACTCATTACCCTGAGATCGTGAGTTGCATGCTCTACAAACTGAGCCAGCCAGGCACCTCAAGCCTATTGACCTTTAAAACTCCAAGCTTTAAAGATTGGCATGAGCAGGGGCATGTGCTGGTCTTCTGGAAGAGGGGCCTACCATGCTGGGATTGAGGCAAGCTTGACTGAGAAGGACAGTCCTGATGGAACACAGGGGATAGGGCTTGGTGTTAGCAAGTTAGGCAGCCAGTGTCAGGGCTGTGCTGCTTCCTGCAGGTGGCTCTGTATTTTGCAATTAAATAATTCCTGAATGTATTGTGTTTTAAGTATTATTCTTGACAAGCACTTTTATATACGCTAAAAATGTGATTACAATGTCTTTTCTCTTTTATCCACTTTGATCTTTTACATTCTTCAAGATCTATTCTTCAAGACCTATTCAGACATCACCTCCATTAAATCCTCCATATTTCTCCTGAGACATAGAGATGACATGGGACTACTTCCCCCCATCAGACTGTAAACAACCAGATGGCAGTCGCTGAGTTTTATTACATCTTTGTAGAAGGTAGAAGCTAGGAATCCTTAGTGCTTATTATAAAAAACGGCACATAAATATTAATTTTCCCTTTTAAATTTAATAATGTCTTCAATTTGCATGTGAGAAAATACTATAGATCACCCTAAATTATAGTTCTATTTTTTAATGCATTGTTTAAATATTTATGTACTATGTCAGAGAGTGATAAGTGCTATGAAGAAAAATTAATTTAAGTAAATGAATTATGAGACACTGAGGTGTAATTTTATGAGAGACTGAGGTGTAATTTTATAAAGTTTGGTCAATAGACACTTGACTGATAACATGATGTTTCAATACAAACATCAAGAAAGCCAAAGGAAGAGCCATTCAGCTGTCTCATGGGTGAGTATTCCAATGAGAAAGAATGATAATTACAAAGCCCAGATGCAAATACATGATTAATATACTCAAAGAAGGGATCCCTGGGTGGCGCAGTGGTTTGGCGCCTGCCTTTGGCCCGGGGCGCGATCCTGGAGACCCGGGATCGAGTCCCACGTCGGGCTCCCGGTGCATGGAGCCTGCTTCTTCCTCTGCCTGTGTCTCTGCCTCTCTCTCTCTCTCTCTGTAACTATCATGAATAAATAAATAAAATTTAAAAAAAAAAGAAACTGTATAGTTTTAAATATATATATACTCAAAGAAGAGCAAGGAGGTTAGTATAGTGTAGCAGAACCTAGAGATGAGTGAAGGGATGAAGAAGAGATAATGAGTTCATAGAGAAAGCAGAGGATTCAATTGTGTATGATCTTATCAGCCATATTAAGAACTTTGCTTTGTGCCATGATAAATATGGGACATTTCTAAAAGTCTTGAGGAGTAACATGAATCTGACAAACATTCAAAGGATTGTTATGACTACTTTGTAAAAAAATAGAATAAGGGTAAGGACAGAAAACTGGAGATTAATTAAGAGGCAATTCAATATCCTTGGGAAGAGATAATGTGGCTTGCACTAGAGTAGGAGAAGCCAGTAGTGAAGAGTGGCTAGATTCTAAATATATTTTAAAGGTAGTGACAATAGGAGGTAGGGTCTGTATTAGTTTTTGTTTTTGTTTTTTTTTTTTAAGATTTTATTCATTTCTTCATGAGAGACACACACAGAGAGAGAGAGAGAGAGAGAGGGAGAGAGAGAGGGAGAGACACAGGCAGAGGGAGAAGCAGGCTCCATGTAGGGAGCCTGATGTGGGACTGGATCCAGGGACTCCATGGTCACGCCCTAAGCTAAAGGCAAACGTTTAACCACTGAGCTACCCAGGCATCCCTGTAATAGTTTTCTAGGGCTGCCATAACAAGTACCACAGAAACAAAATATATTTATCTTCTTACATTTCTGGAGGCTAGAAGTCCAAGATTCAAAGTATTGGCCGGGTTTGTTACTTCTGAGGGCTTTTGGGGGAGGATCCATTCCAGGCCTCTTTTTTTGTTGTTGTATATGGCAACCTTCTCCCTATGTCTATTCACATTATATTCTCATGCTTATCTCCAAATTTTTCCTTTTTATTAGGATAACAATCATATTGTATTATGGACCACCCTAACGACCTCATTTTAACTTTGTTACTTTTCTAAAGATCCTATTTCCAAATAAGGGCACGTTCTGAGATAGTGGGGGTCAGGACTCTAACATACAAATTTCAGGGAAAGATAATTCAACTCATAATAGGATCTATGAGAAAAGATTTTGACTCAGGATTTTGATGTAAACAACCACTGGAAAAAGCTAGATGTCTCAAGTGCTCTTCACCTTCATTCATTCCATATTCAACAAATACTAAACAAGTGGTTTGTTCTGTGAACACTGTTCTAAGAACAAAAAAAAAAAAAAAAAGTACCCAAAGACTGACTCATCCCACATGAATTCAGCATTTTAATGGAATATGTCCTGGGTATATCATTTCCTTTTCCTGAAGAACCTGCAATTCCTTTAGTACTCCTCATAAAATATTTCCTAAATGTTCAATTAGAACTGAGGGGTAAGGGGTACGTGGGTGGCTCAGTGGTTGAGCATCTGCCTTTGGCCCAGGTCATGATTCTGAGTTACTGGGATTGAGCCCCACATCAGGCTGCCCGCAGGGAGCCAACTTCTCCCTCTGCCTATGTTTCTGCCTCTATCTCTGTGTCTTTCATGAGTAAATAAATAAAATCTTAAAAAAAAAGAGAGAACTGAGGGGTAAAATCTGCATTTCCTTTGGGATGGAGGCTAAACAACAAATTTGACTTATCAGTTTGGGCAGATCATTTGTCTCTATGAGCTTCTGTTTTCTCCTATGTAAAATGGAGGAGATACATTTACCTCATGATAGTCAGGATTAATAAAATGTATGCCAAAGTGATGTTCAGAATATGTAAAGATGTAGAATTCTTGATGATGGACATCATCGTGACATCTGATCTTAATCCTGTTGGCCAGCTAAATGACATGAGTAAATTGTCAATCAGTCTGAGAATGAATTATGTCTGTACCCTCTTGAATAAAAGATTTAAAGAAGAAATCAGAAGGTACTTCCTCATATCTGAGTTTAAAGTAGTAATGATTAGGTGATAGAAAGGGATAGAGCCAAAACATATCTTGCACTCTAAGAGCCTGGCACAGAGATAGTGTAAACTTTAATTATGATACTCAAAATTACTTGCAGAAGTAGGAGACAGGTTAGGCATCATTCATGTTCATATCTACTCTTGGTACCTGGCTCAACACCTACCAGAAATCAAATATACAAAATTTTTTGGAAATTAAACATTTAGGATATTGATAGGACAATAAAAATGAAGAACAGAGTGTAATTGGATGTCACATTTGTTCTCCCTGGCAAAGGATCCTAAGGCAATTAGAAGATGAAAGAATAGGCTATGGTAGGATCACCACAGGAAGCTTTGTGAGATGAATAGGGTACTGCGATATCCCCTTATTCATGCAGCAAATACTGAGTGATGACACTGCACCCCACTAGGGTTGTAAATGTGAGAAATATGTAATTTGAATACTTAATTAGCTCATATCCTGGTCTCATAGAAAAATATATAGTAATAATAAATAGCACTTACTGACCCTGCAATATGTTGCAGGCATTGTTCAAAGCAATTTACGTGGGTTAATTTCTTTAACCCTGAAAACAACTCTGTGAGAATTGGAGGCAGGTATTAAGAGCTCAGAAAATATGCCAAGTTCACATAGCTAGTGAGTGGTGGAGTTGAGGTGTGCACCTAGATAGTTGGCTCCGAAGCCTTCACTTTTAACAGTCATACCTTTTGTCAAAGCAATTCTAATGTTGTGTGTGTCAATAAAATGATAGACTCATAATAGATATATAAATATTAAACACATAATTGATCAAATCCATCTGTGAAGTGATCAAGGAATAATTCTGAGCTCAGAATTATGAGCAAATACATGCTTACCATTTTAAGTAGCTAAGTTTTGGGGTACCTCGTGACACAGAAATGAGCTAAGTTATTCGACCACGTTTCACTGTAAGTTGCAATGAAGCAAAATGTAAAAACATAAAGATTATTTGAAAGTTTATGGAATAAACAGTTTGATGCACATCTAACCCACTGCAGATAGTTGGACAGAGATCTGGGGTTTTATTCTTTACAGAGGGTGAAACAGAATATCTTCGGATCCGGAGAAACAATGCACAAAGACACAGGGACTATATTAAAATATGATTATTAAGTGAAAGATGATGCAATGAGTTTAAGAACTTGAAGAATTTTTATGCCTCCGTCTTTCAACTCTGGCAGCCAGACTTTTACACTTTAGAAAAAATATTGGAACATTCACTGGAGAATGTGACCAACTCAAGAGAAAGTTCTTAAAAATACCTTCAATATTATATGTAAGCATAATTACTGTTCAACAAATAATAATCTCCTTACCACTACCACCCCATATTACAATCACCATTCCTGGTATCTGTGAGAGAGGCATACTTTTTAATCTCTCAGATGCTGACTTTGCCAAGTGACTTCATTACTGTACACCACTGAGTTATTTTAGCTGTCTTCCATGTCACAATAACTGACAAATACAAAGTGTTGTGTGAGGATGGGGCCCAGGGCATTATCCTAGAATAACATTTTTTTTTTTTAAGTATCAATATAAACCCTGGGTGTCAGTTTTGGAGAAAGTCACAGGGGCTGAAAAGGTCACTCTTTTAAGAAATGCTTTATCTTCCAATTTCTTGACGTCACAAAATATGTCATAGTATGGAATAATTTGGATATGAAAAATGCTGAATCAGAAAAGTGAAATACCATTCAACGTGAAAAAGTCTTAGGAATCCTTTAAACAGTTTATTTTATTTTCATACTAACATATGCACAAAAATAAATAAATGATTAAAAATACATCTAAATATGTATATAATACATTTTTAAGTATAAAATGAAATGTTTAAGTGATGGGAAAGTAATAAGTCATACTGTCACAATAAGGTCTTTTTGTCTTAGTAGTATATAAACTAATATAATTTATTATAATTTTTTGATGTCTTAAATTTAATAAAATTAGGTGAATGAAGGATGCCTGGGTAGCTGTCGGTTAAGCATCTCCCTTTGGCTCAGCTCATGATCCCAAGTCCTGGGATCAAGTCCCATATTGGGCTCCCTGCTTGGCAGGCAGTCTGCTTCTCCCTCTGCCCTTCCTTTCTGTTCATGATCTCTCTCTCTCTCTCTCTCTCTTAAAAAAAAAAAATAAATAAAAAATATAATAAATAAATAAATAAATAAATAAATAATATTTTAATTAGATGAATGATTATTAAATGAGGATAAATGCAGCAAAGGATAAAAATTACTGTTATCAAAGTGATGTGAAAATACTTCTCTGATACTATGGTTTTTGAGCAGAGAATTGAGGGGTGTAATAAATAATTATTTCAGGTAGATGGATCAGCAACTTATGGGGCAGGATTGTGAATGGCTTGCTAGATGCAAAGTAATGAAGCTTTGAACAGAATAATTTCAGGGAAATGTTATAAAGATAAGTCAGAAAATTAGTGGGCATAGAGTTACTTAGTAATATGTGGGCAGTTGTTAATCTTCTAGAATGATTAAAATGGCAAAATTGTGGAGAGCTTGAATTGAAGAGTGGCCTGATCTGACTTACATCTTATTTATTTATTTATTTTTACAGATTTTATTTTTATTTATTTGAGAGAGAAAGGCAGAAAGTGCATGCAGGGGGAGGGGCCGAGGGAGAAGCAGGCTCCCTACTGAGCAGGGAGCTTGATGCAGGGCTCAATTCCAGGACCTTGGGATCATGATCTGAGCATGGAAGCCAGAGGCTTAACTAACTTAGCCACCAGAGCACCCCTGATTCACATTTTAAAGGGATCCCTCTGGCTACAGTGTCAAACTTAGGCTCTAGAAGAGCAAGATCATAAAGACCAGCCTGGTGGCAACCACAGTATTCCCAGCAAGAGACCATGATGGCTAGGACCAGATAAATAACAGGTTGGAAAGTGAATATATTTCAAAATTAAAAGGAAAGACTTCACTGACAATTGGGGATCGTATATGTGACAAAGAGAAGAAATAAGTAAAGCTCCAAAGTTTTTGTCAAGCAACTAGACCAAGATAAGTTGCCATTTACTGAAATTGAGAAGACTTCACGAAGGACGTATCTGGAGGTGGGAAAACGAGTTCGATTTTTCACTTTCTTAATTATGAGTAGTTTTCTGAGGTACGATGAGTTTGCTGAAATTTATCTTATTATTTTCTATGTTTGTGGACTAGATACTTAAGATTTAAATCTTTTAACAAGTTACGCAAAGTTGGTTTGTGGGAGCCTTACTCTCATAAACAGACACAGTCTATAGAAACACATAGGCACAAACACTTATACATACATACACTCACACACAGATATTGAGGTCAAAGTTAAATACAATGATATCAGTTGAGATGAACATACAATTGTCAAGTCATTAGCTTAGGTAAGAGTGTCTTATTCAAGCACTGAGAGTTCATTGTTTCTCAGAATTTCACCATTTTCTGAACGCTAACTGTAGCAGATGGTCTTATAACTTGGCTGCACAGTGAAATGATGTGTTCAGATGATGGGCTGGCATAGTATATGAGAACAGAATGCAAAACAAAGGGAAATGCCTGGCCTGCTTATTCATGACCAGGTTCTCTGGAGAAAATAAATGCACAGAATTATGGGTTCCCATCTCTGCCTATGGCACATTTCTCCATCCAGTTGCTCAATCTGGTCAAAAACAGCCAAATTTCTAAACATAAATGAATCACCCAATTTCTCTTTTTACATGACAGAAAACTGTTTATTAAAACATCTCGCATTGGAATTCCACCTTAAAGATGAAATGGTTGATTCATGACTGCTGACAATTTTTACAACAGCTAAACTTCTATGTAATATAATTTTCTCTGTATTACTAAAAAAAAAAAAAAAAAGTCAAAAAGACTGAATTCAAAAATTATCAGAACACACCAGTTGGGATGGGATATGATTTTGCCCATATCCATTCTTTTTTTTTTGTTTCTAATTCAGCAAGTGTTGGGATGCCTGGGTGGCTCAGCTACTCGGCACCTGCCTTCGACTCAGGTTATGATCCCGGGATTGAGTCCCCCATTGAACTTCCTGTGAGGAGCCTGCTTCTCCCTCTGCCTATGTCTCTGCCTCTCTCTCTCTCTCTCAGTCTGTGTCCCTCATGAATAAATAAATAAATATTTGAAAAAACAATTCACCAAGTGTATTTTTATATAAATTTCAGGACAGGGATTATACTATCTATAAGTGTGCATGTAAGCATATTTGTTCTTTGGGGGTTTATTTATTTATTATTTATTTGAGAGAGAGATAGTGATCAGGGGAAAAGGCAGAGGGAGAGAGAGGGAATCTCAAGCAGACTCCTTGTGAAGCCAGACATGGGGCTTGATCTCACAACCCTGAGATCATGACCTGAGCCAAAACCAAGCTTCAGAAGCTTAACTGACTGATTCACCCAGGTGCTCCTGTAAACATATATGAAAATACAGATTGTGGTATTCTCATTGCCTTGAGTTAAAGGAGATACTTTCCTTCCTTACCAAAGTCTTTGGCTTTACCTTTAGGGACTATTATCAGAACAACCATAAAGCTTATAAAACAATTGTTGAGCACAGTGCCTGTGACAAAAAATGCTTAAATCTGTAAAGCTTATTTAAGACATCAAAATTTTTTTTAAATACTATAAGATTTTGAAAGTATATTTTAAAGTGTGAAGCTGAGCTTACTGAAGAGAATACAACATAGCTGTAAAATAACTAATATTTTGTTTTTAAAATTAATGATAAAAAAATAAAAAATAAATAAATAAAAAATAAAATTAATGATATATTTTGATATAATAATATTTAATAATATAAAATATATTTTTTTAATAATATAAAATATATATATTATAAACTCTAGCATAAACAAAGGGTGATTTTAAATTACCTGATTTTTTATTACTTTAAATTTACTTTAATTCTTTTGGTATGTTCTTATACAATGCTTTATTTACCTTATATATTTTCTCTTTTAGAAAGGAATAAAATTGAATACAAGCAAGCTTTCTAGGTCTAGCTTGTAATGTTAGCACAGGGTGGGCTTCCGGTGGTTCACTGTAATTCACCAAAACAGAAAACCAGAAAGAGTTACATGGCTATTCTGGGTTGTTGTGTAGGGACAACATTATCCCACCCATTACCCTGTCAGTGAGGAAGAACCTGGGATTAATAATTGATTCTTTTATTAGCGGGCAACTAGGTTAGAATGACCACCAACGCTCAGTACCTGCACAATCATGGAAGGTAGAAGAGAAGGTGTTATTCTCTGGTAGTAGGCAGACCCATAGGTATAGAATAGAAATGAGTTTTGTGATGGCTTCTGGTGGAGCTCTCATGTTTTAGTCATTTTGGAGTTGTATGCAGCTGAGACTTCTGCCCTTCATAGTTCTTAAAACCCAATAAAGGATTTCACTGACTTTAATGGTAAAGTTCTTCTAAAGGTTCTTCTAAGATCATTCTTAGGATCTGATTGTTTTCTTCTTGAAACATCCATAGCGGTTTTATGTGGCTGATGGAACTCAGAATGATAGAGGCCAAAGCTATATCTATAAAGATCTTGTTTTTCCTGAAGTGCCTTTTTGTGCATCTCTCCCTGGAAGGCTGAGTGGAAAATAAAGAAATAAAACAAACAAAGCTGGTTTTCTTCAACACAGTACTGATTAGGTATACTTCTACCAAATTTCTGAAAAGAAAAGCATTTGGCCAAGATATCTCTCCTGTTACATAGTAGTTTCTTCCAACTGCAGGTTTAATATTAATTTTGTAATTTAGCAGCCTCCATCTTTCCATCGAATTGTCTGGAAAACTCTTGACTCTTTTGCCTGCTTCTTAGTTTATCTAAGTCTAAATTGTATTCCACATGGTATCACAATGGTCGCTGTCATGAAACAAACAAACAGACAGACAAACAACAAACAATTTATTTGCCACCCAGTATCTTCAAGCTAAAATCCCAAATTCCTTAATGTGGAATTCAATGTGCTTAATATTCTGCTTCTGTTTCCTTTCCAAGACTCATTTTTCAGCATCATTCTTAATTGAATTATGTATTCCAAACACCTTTAATCACATGTTCTTTATGGAATACTTTATAGAATTATTTGTTCTTCAAGGAATAAACTTTTAACTTTCTTTACTCTCATTATTCCCTTTGCTCCTGGTTAATTTGTATTATGCCGCTTTCTCTAGCAACTTCCCTTGATTGTTCAAAATTTTTAAGTGTCCCATTAATCTGATCCTATAACATCAGGACCTACACCATCATGACACAGGACATCCTATCTTTGTGTTTGATTTGCTCACTAGCCAATAGGTTGCTGATGCGTGGGGTCTTCTCTTCTTTCTTTGTTCCTTACGTTTAGCACAGTGTCTAAAACACATGGGCACAAAACATAAATAAAATGCTAAGATAATTTTCATGCAAAATAATTTTCAGCACTGTGATTTTAACCCTGGTGTTTTTGATTGGGTGTGATTTTACATATATAGCCCCATCTTAAAATTGAATCAAAATTTCCAAATTAAAGAAATACACTCGAGCTTGCTTTATTGTTAATGAAAGAATACCTTTCAGTCTTTTTCATATCACTAGTCATAATAAAAACTCTGACACTTCTCTATTTACACTTTCTACACTGGAAACAACAGTTATAAAAATGACATGAGATGCAGCTTATTTCACCACTAGTATGTTTTATAAATATGTGTACATATACACACAGTTAAACAATTTTGTTGACATATGTAATTTCATTTTAATGATGTTATATATATATCACATCGGCATATATATTTATTATAGATATTTATATTACATAGTATATATTATATATAAATATAATAAATTATATATAATATGTGCATATAATAAAATTATCAAAATTAAAATGAAATTGTTTCTCTAGTAGTTTACCCAAGTAGCCTAACAGAATCATATTTACCCTCACCACCTTGCAAAAAATAGATAAGACAATTAAGTTTCACTCTTTGTGCTACAATGATCCTGATAACTGGGAAAATTGTTGCAGGATATCACATGTTTATCTCCTTTGTGGAAGACTTCAGCACTACACATCCTCTCAGGTGACACCTAAGGAGGTAACATGCTGCTTTTTTACACACTTTTGATGGGATTACCAATATATTCTTGCTATCAAATCAGTCTTAACTGATGATGAGAAGAAAGGTCGAGTCTCCATGCTTAGATAGGTATTGTACTGTTCCCTATCTACCACGTATTGGACAGTTGCTCTTTAACCCTTTAATAAGGATTGGTCATACTGTCTGTGGACAGTTTTCCTTAGCTCCTGATATTGGTCATTTTTTGGATTTTTGCTACTTGCCATTAACTCCAACTATTGGAATGCCAATTTCATTTGCAATATTTACTACAGCTTATGTATTTGTACTACTGTTATTGAAGAGGTGGTGTTTTCTACACCAAACTCTTGAAAGTAATGATATGTTTTAGATATGTTTTCCAAAAAGGAGATTAAAATTGATGCACTTTTATTAAGTTGGGGATTAGGAATAATTTTGTTACTTATTTTTTAGTATTTTTAAATTGTAATATTTTAAATAGTTTAAAATATTTTTATATTGTGATATGTGGATGGTAAGAGTTTTCTGAGAAATGTAAAAACCTACTTTGGTGGAAAATTATGTTCATATTTTAAAGAACAAATGTTTACAAAGAAACAATACATGTTTAAATAAATCAATGTAATACAGATTTACCTGTTTCTAAAGAACTAAAACATTGGGATGGCTGGTTGGCTCAGTGGTTGAGAGTCTGCCCTCAGCTCAGGTCATGATCCCAGGGTCCTGGGATTAACTTCCACATCAGACTCCCCACAGGGAGCCTGCTTCTCTCTCTGCCTATGTCTCTGCCTCTTTCTGTGTGTCTCTCATGAATGAATAAATAAAAATCTTAAAAAAAGAACTAAAAAATTTAAAATAAAATATCTCATTTTTCCCACTAGAAACAGTAGGTTGCTAATCTCATAAAAAAGTAATATATCTTTGTGGGTTAATGCTTCATCTCCATAAGCAAGAAGAAAAAACAAAGAAATCTCATGGTATTTAATTTATCACAAAATTTAAGGATGACGTGTAGAGCTTAAGAATCTTAATACTTTAAGAAACCAATTTGTGCTAAGTTCTCAATTATCTAAGGATAATAGTGTTTTCACATCCATCTATAATGAAATAGTGCACATTTTTCAGAATTCACTTAACGGTATTTCTCTTAAGACATTGAAGGAACAATGTACAAAATTACATGTTATAATTATTTAAGTCTAGGTGAAATTACTGCCTATTTATTTTCCCATATAACAAAAACACTTCTATAGTGCTAATCATCATGATTTTAAAAGTTTAAAATTGTTCTCTTTGGGCAGCCCAGGAGGTTCAGTGGTTTAGCGCTGCTTTAAGCCTAGGGTGTGATCTTGGAGACCCGGGATTGAGTCCCATGTTGTGTTCTCTGCATGGAGCCTGTTTCTCCCTATGTCTGTACCTCTCTCTCTCTCTGTGTCTCTAATGAATAAATAAACAAAATTTAAAAAATAAGAATAAAATTGTTCTCTTTAAGTTATTAGGTAACTTTCTTATCCTGATTAGATTAAGCTTCAAAAATCTATGCCATGTTAAGAGTATTTGAGCCACACTGCGTAAGAGAACAATATTTCTTTTTCTTCTTGTAACTAACATATTTTATTTATTTATTTATTTATTTATTTATCTATTTATTTATTCATTTATTTAAAGATTTTATTTATTTATACATGAGAGACACACACACACACACACACAGAGAGAGAGAGAGAGGCAGAGACACAGGCAGAGGGAGAATCAGGCTTCATGTAGGGACCCCGATGCGGGACTCCATCCTGGGACTCAAAGATCACGCCCTGAGCCAAAGGCATACACTTAACCACTTAGCCATCCAGGTGTCCCTAGTAGATATGTCATACAAAGGAATTTTTAGAGCATATATTATGAGATACTTTTCAACAAAGTACGATATACATGCTTATAGAAGCATGATTATAAATTAGAGTGATAAAATGGATCTGTTGTAGTTCTCTATATATCTTGTATAAAACAAACATTTACAAATATTCAGATAGGTCATCTTTAGTCATAGTCCTCAATTTCATATAAATGATTCAGGTGCTTGCACTATCTTAGCATCTATTTTACTCTTGATTTTAGAAAAGCTTTAAATCACTATTTTAAGAAAAATCCAGCCCAGGAAATCAAAAAGAAGACAATTATTTTTACCTGCTATAAACTAAGAGTTAATGTCCTTCACTTCATAATGTTCTTGATGATGGTTTACAATAACAGCATTAGTTATTTGCAGTTGATTCAATGGTTATAATAGCAATAATCAGTTGTCTTTATGTGCCTCAAGCTTGCTTATATGCTAATAGAAATCATCCAATATTTTTGAAATGACTGAGGCAGTGAAATAAACTTTAAGATGAATAAATACAGAGCCTTTAATTAAAATGCTTTAGTGTCCTCAAATTTAGTTTAGGTTGACATAAATCTATGTCATATGCATTCTCAAATTCAATACTAGGGAAAAATAATTACAGATTATAAATACTTCTGCGTTAAAAAAGAAATTAGAGCCATGTGGTTGTAAAAAAAAATCTCTAATTCCCTTAATGTTTGATATGAATAGGTAGTAATACTCTATTTGCATTTAGCACTTTACATAAGCACCAAGGAAAGCTGATAACTTAAATAAGTTAGTCTCCAGAGTGCTTTAAAGTACTTTAGCTTGAACATAATTTCTTGAATTTAAACAAGTCATTAAAAATTTTTTAGTTGCTATAACAACTCCAATATGGAGATAAAATTATTTTTTCTGTATTTAATTTATCCAACTTAAAAAAAACTCTTTATTCTTACAGTCTAGATATGTTTCATATAAAAAACATAAATTTGGGTTCTTTAATTTTGTTCAACAATCTTTATCTTTACAAGGGTCTTTTAAGCTATTTAGAATTTATGTAGTCACAAATATGGTCATATTTTTATTTACCGTCTTTGTTTTTGTTTTTAATGTGTTTTTTTGTTTGTTTTGTTTTTTTGCTTTTTTGGTATGGTCCATTTTTTTTACTATTTTACTTTCTCTGTAATCAGTTTGGAAGTTATATACACAGTTATTCTTTCAATAATTAGTCTGAAAAATATGACAAATGAACTTAATTTAGATTTAACATTATTATCTAAGCCTTATCTAAACCTTCCTTCCTTCGGGAAGCTATTCTTCCCAAATTATATAACTACACTTACTATGAAAATGACCTGAGAATATTTAATTTCATTTCCCTCTTTCCTATTTACGTACAAAATGTTATCATATATATTACCTCTATATTGTCATTTTTAGACTTCATAAGAATTTTTAACAGATGTTTAATATTTATTTACATTATTATTTATACTTACCATGGTGAAAATGAAGGCATACTCTGCCCTTGGTGATATATATTTTCTCACAGGAATATAGGTTGTCAATTCTGAAACTACTTTTCTTATATTACATTTGAACAAAAAAATAAATACATTGTAAATAATCAGAGTTAGATTATCACTGTTAGGGAAGAAAATTATAAATAAGCGAGTAATGAAGGGATGTTAGAATAAATCTGTGATTAATTCTGTGGTGTCGTAATGAAGTCAGAGATATAAATATTAATATCTGTGTATTTAAATTAATACATGGATATTTGTATATAAATACAGAGATATGTGTATCGATAAGAGTATGCACACTGTTTAATATCCATTCATGCATTGCCTACTTGTGTCTTCTAAGAAAAACCAAAACCACAGATGCCAAATAGTGAGTAATCAGCAAATCTAGTGTTCAGCAAATCTAGTATTTTTTCAAAATACCATTTTCCAATAAAAAGAACAAGGCTCTCTAAATAACTCATTTATTTAGGGTTGGATCATGGACAATACCAAATGAATGTAGAACATTTTATAGTTTCAGAGAGTAGGAAGTGATAAAAGAAGGAGAAGGAGGAAATAGAGGACCAGGAGAAGGATGAGAGTAGAGTTTGCAATGCCCAAAAGACTGGAGTTAAACGGGATGAAATCTCAGCTCCCAGTGGACAAAGCTGGAATAATTCAAGCATGATAACGGAAATAACATTGTATTATAAACCAAAAATAAACATCCATGATCCATACTGATAGTAATAAGTGAATCAATAAATACATGGGAGTGAATCAATAACTTATCTTTATAGAAGAATTCCAATGAATAAATATAAAAAGACTAATGGAAATTTTTAAAAATTGCCATTAGTAACCAACAATAATGTTGCTATCGAGATTCAACAATGAATGCTAAAATTAGTGAGCAAAACCTTGAAGAAAAATAGGATAATTTGGACAGCCTAAACATATCCTATCCTCTCTTACAAATAAATTATCTCTGGTGGTGGTTTTAACACATATGAATACATTATTTGATACTCTTCCCTCTGGTTGGTGTAGCTTAATGACTCTTCTGTTTATTTTTGACCGGATTTATTTACTTTAATGAATAGATGATGGAAAGAAAAAAAGATGGAGAAACCTGTCTTACACCATCTTAACCAAATGGTCAATGTTAATATCACCAATAATAAACATATTGATGACATACACCCCCTGATATGATGTGATAATAGCACAGTTAATAAACCTCTATGCTATTCTTCCCAAATTGCATAACTACAGTTACTATGCTCAGATAGATTTTTACTTATCTGATTGGTACTTTTAAGAAATGTTGAATCATGAGAACAGGAAAGTACGAAAAACTGAGAATTTGGAGGAGGTAAAGAAGACATAACAATTTAATAATCTGGATTGGACTCTAGAGCAGAAAAAAAGGATATTCGTGGTAAAACTGGGGAAATCCGAATACAATTTTTAATTTAGTTGATTGTATTGTAATCACATTAATATCTTACATTTGTTAATTACACCAAGCTTATGTAAAATGTTAACCTTAGCAGAAGCTGGGTGAAGCATGACTATACAAGCATGCACAATCTTTGCACTCTCCTTTTAGTCTAATTATTTCAATTTATGAAAGTTTTGAAGAAGATAGGAATGGGTTACTAAAGTGAAGTCTGGCTCTTTAAAAATGACAAAACATACTGTGGTATATCAATGAATAAAATCAAGTATGCTATAAACCAAAGGAGAAATGCATAATTCCAAATATGCAGAATAATTTTAAAACTACTACATACAAATTTATTTTTATTTATCCATATTTATAGTAAATGAATTAAAAATAAACTGAAAAGGATTAGGTATCAAGACAAGAATCAAGTATATCCAAGTAATTTACAGAGTTTTGATTTTACTCTACTCAATACAAAATGTGGTGTTTTGTGTTTTGTTTGTTGTTGTTTTGCTTTATCATTCTTAAGGCAATGTTGCCATACATTACAAAATATTTTTTGTTTATTTTATTTTGTGCATTTTTTTTATTAATTCCTTTTTCTGTATTATTTTCTCCTCTGTTTTTTTTCTCTTTCTCATCTTTTTTTAACCCTCTTGCCCAGCCCTCTTTTTTTCGGTTCCTTATTTGTTTTCCTCTTCTTTCTTCCCCATTTTATCTTCCTCCTGTCCATCCTCTTCTTTCCCATTTCTCTTACTCCTAGGACTTTTGCCTCTACTTTCTCCACGTTTTCAATTTCTACTTTCTCCTTTTGTTTTCTGCTTTTTTCCCTCTCTCTCTCTCTTCTTTTCCACTTTTTTTTCCATCTCCTCTTCCTCATTTTCTTCTTCCACTTCTTGTTTGTCTTTTGCTTCATTTTTGTTGTAGTGGGCTAAAATTAGTTCAGAAAATTCAGTGTCACAGTAGTTCACATGGTAGCAGTTTGGGACCAATTATTGTGGACCTCTAAATATTTTTATTTATCAGAACATATAAAAATGATTATAAGGGGGGAAGTTATCTGGCTGGAGAATTATTTGATTTTAAAAGTTTTGATGGTAATTTTAATCTCTACTTTTTAATACCAAATCTCTATTCTTTCAATTATTTTATGTTTCTCAATGTATTTCATCAATGAAGATTATTAAGAATCCAAAATATCTTGTCATAAAAAGGCAAATGAAAGCTTAACACTAAATAATTTTCTTTCTTTAGGGATTTAGCTATTTTTATGGGCTGTTACTTATAACTTTATATTAAAAAATAGGGATCCCAGTGGTTTAGTGCCTGCCTTTGGCACAGGGCGTGATCCTGGAATCCTGGGATCAAGCCCCATGTCAGGCTGCCTGTATGGAGCCTGCTTCTCCCTCTGTCTGTGTCTCTGCCTCTCTCTATCTGTGTGTCTCTCATGAATAAATAAATAAAATCTTAAAAAAAACTTTATATAAAAAATAAGCTAATTTTTATTACCTAGTGAATTCAACATATCCCCACTCATCATGTCATATAGGTTATTTATTGATTAATGGAGATTTTTGAAAGACTACATTCCATAGTTTCTTATGCCTAGTTTAAGAAAATAGCTTCAAAAGACAATATTGTTAGAAGAAATGACCAGCAGAAGTAATGAATTTCTCACTCAAGAGATGAAGCTGGTCGATTATCTGTAAATTTTACTCATGTAGAAAATACCAATTATCCCACTTGAATAAAATTAAGTGCAAAAGTAGTATTAATATATATCCCATTATAGTGAAATTCCCTCCTTTTGTTGTTGTGTTTGTATGTGTGTATGTGTATGCAGTTATGGTAAGATCAGTTCATAATATTGAATTTGTGGGAGCCCCATCTAAAAAACATAACTTTTTAGGCTTCTCAATTGAGCTTGTAGACATTAATCATCCTTTATAAGTACAGAAAAATTTTACATTGTTGGTAAGGTCATGAATTTTATTTATTTTTGGTATTTTTATTTACTAACTTATTAAAGATTATTTTAAAATGAATCAAACACTTCAATACATTTGATTTTCTTTTACATTCCACATATTATTATTTAACATAAGAGTTCAGAATTGCAAATGACAGTATTATGTCAAATCATAAAAATGACTATAGTAATACTAATATTCAAAACCATTTTCCTGGTACTCTTATTTTATCTATCATCATGCTAACCCACAAAGTTAATTTTGATTATTAACTATGAATTACATATGATAAAAGTGAACCAAAGATAAATTAATAATTGCCCAAGTTCTCACATTTAAAAAAATGGAAGGGAAGCAATTAAATCAAACAATGTAATTTGAAATTTTGAAAATTTAAAAGTATAACGAGCCTAAAGCTACTTTAGTTTTCTATAAAGTATAATCTTTGTTAAAAAGTATTGAATAAAATAAGTTTAAGAGCCTGCCTTTCCAATAATTGTTTGATAATAATATTTTGATTATCCTTCATTCATAATTTATTTTGAAACAATTTTCTTTTTAAGATGATATTGACTCTTATTCAGATTCAGCCCATCCTTTTTTTGGCAAGAATGCAACACCAGTCAATGGTAGTGTGTTCTGAATACATCACCTTAGAGGACAAACAATGTTGACGTACCTCTGGACTGATCCTGCAGTTTCTGCCAGATTTCTCAAACATAAAGTATCATTTTTCCTTCTATGTATTAAATATTTGGCTGAAAGATGTTTTGATATTATCCTATATCTCTTACTCATCAAGCCTCCATATAATAGATTTGGTATAAATTGTCAATGAGTCTAGATTAAAACAGTCATCTGCATGACAGTGATCATATTGTGATTTTTCTCTCTCCATAATCCCTTCTACATTTAAGTGCTGTTATCTTCCTGGAAAGAAGAACTTTTCTTCCCCTCCCATATATTTCTGGATTTCTTTATTTGTTGGTTTCTATCACTATGAACCCATGGAATCCTATTTTATCTGTTAAGTGGAAATCTCTTCAAGCTAATGTCTCCATACATTTGACATGGTCTTTGAGAATTTCCTTACCTTCAGGTGTAATATGTTCTAGGCTCATCTTAGAAACTTTCTGCCCCAGCAGAAATCATTCACTTCTCCAAGAAGTTCTGGTACCCTTTCCAGGGGAATGGTATTTGGAATCTTCTTAAAATCATGTTCCTTATACATAGGTAGAAGTTAGTGTGTCACTTTGAAGGTAAAATGGTTCTTAGTGTGGGTGGAAGGGACAGTTTAAAAGCTTTATCTGAAGGACTAGACTCCTTTAGAAAGAAATGCTATGTTTGTGCCTATATCATGTTTTATTCTTAAAATAATTAGCAAAACTTGGGGTACCTAAGTGGTTCAGTCAGTTAAGCATCTGACTCTGGGTATCAGCTCAGGTCATGATCTCATAGTTAATGAGGTTGAGCCCTGCATTGGGCTCTGTGCTCAGCATGGAGGCTGCTTTAGATTCTCTCCCATTACCCCTGCTTCTCCCCCAACTCCTACTCTCTCTCAAATAAACAAGTAAATAAATAAATAAATAAATAAATAAATAAATAAATATAAATAAAATATTTTTTAAAAAAATTTAGTAAATTTTGGTATAGTGTAAGACCTGTGGTTCACTAAATTTTGGTGATATTTCAGAATTTTATAATAAGGTAGCAACCTAAGGTATTGAGATGTTATGCAATTTCATCAAATGGATAAATATCTTTTATATACATACCTGTGCATATCTTTATAACAGAAACTAGAGATGTCATCAAACACTCAAGTCCTGGGGTTCCTGGGTGGCTTAGTCACTTAAGTGTTTGCATTCAGGTCAGGTAATGATCCCCGGGTCCTTGAATCCAGATCCACCCCACGAGTTCTTTCTCTCTCTTGCTCTACTCTCTCTCTCTCAAATAAATAAATAAAATCTTAAAAAAAAAAAAAAACCTCAAGTCATGTTGCAGTGTATTAAATATCAGTTACATCATGTCACTGTATATGTAAATATGAGGATTCAAGAGTGGTTAGAATGAAAGAGTACAACTATTATTTGAAATTTATATAATAATTATGAATTAACTAAGGTTTAAAATTTAGCTGAGGATGTAATTAATTAAATATGAACACCTGTACTGCTAATTCATAAGAGGAAGTCAATTTGAACTACTACAGGCTAAAAAAACTATAGAAAGTGGCAAAGCAAGAATACTGAGATTATTTGTTTTAAATACAGTAAAGTCTTCTTCCAAATCTGTATTTATTCATGTAGTTTCCCCTATACGAAGGTAATAAAGATCAAATAAAATATTTTATATTATCCAGTAATTATTTGTTTGTTTTTGTTCCTTTGCTTTGACATCATGAAGATACAGCCTCAGGTAATAAGATGCTGTGCTTGTAAAATTGTCTAAAAACATTTATATTAAGCTCTTTTCTTTAAAAAATATTTTATTTATTCATTTGAGACAGAGAAAGACAGAAAGAGAGCATGAGCAGGAAGGAGAGGCAGAGGGAGAGGGAGAAGCAGATTCCCCGCTGAGCTAGGAGCCCACTATGAGGCTTGATTCCAGTACCCAGAGATCATGATCTGAGCCCAAGGCAGATGCTTAACCATCTGAGCCACACAGGCGTCCTGGCTTTTTTCATCCATTAACAGAACAGGACAGAATGCTCATATTGTCACACCCTTCACTGGATCTTAGTCACAGAAAGATAATCTTTTGTCTTAGAGAGTATTCTTTTGTGATTCTATAGTTTGCTGACGTTTTTATATACTTGATTGAGATATGAGCTGCGCAAAGAAGCAACATCTCTCTTACTTGATCCTAGAGGTTTTTTTACAATGCATGTTTAAATTATATAATTAAAGAACATTGTCTGTGATTTGCTGTGGTGTGTAAGATTTTACATTTCCTCTATTTTTCTCAGTGTGTTTGGTACTTTAAATTGACTCTCTAAAATTAAATCAAGGGGGTACCTACATTTTATGACATCTGCCAAAGGGCAAAATATTGCTGGGTGATATTTAGATGTCAAATAATAATGATGTAGGCACTGTGACCTTTTCTGGAATTATGAACTGCTTCAGCAGAGAGCTAAATAACTATTACCTCTGAACTTTGTCTCTTTAGTATGTTTCTAAGAAAATTTAGAATTTCTCCGGATTGTATCCTCTTAATTCTTTGACCTTTTTTTTTTTGACATGAGTTAGTTAAAATTAACATTGCAATTAAATAAGTAAGTTAATAATAAAATTTAGTAACTGTAAAATCAAAATTGCACTTTCATTTCATATTTTTTTTTTCATTTCATATGTTTATTAAACATACCAAGAAAACTTGTCTTGGAAAGTAGTGAAATTAGCTTAATTAGTCAAATTCATTTAAAAGAGTAATCATTTGACATAATGAAAAGCTGCATTCACAGTAATTTATAGATAAAGACACAGTAAAATATACATATATATTATTTGTGTATACATATGTGCATACTTCATACTACTGGATATGTTATCATATCTGATGCAAATGCTGGCTTTTCTTTAACTCTTTTTTCTTCTAATATTCATATTATCAGTAATATCACTATAACTCAGTTAAATGTGATAATTTATGTACATCACATCTTTATCAACTTTCTAAAAATATAAATTTAATAATTAATTTGCACTGAGCGTGTTCTTTGTTCTATTTAGCTTAATACTGAGAAGGTTTATTGCAAATTTTACAGAGAATTATCAACCAAAAAAAGGCTAGACTTATGTGATGTGTATATTTATATGTATAGGATAAGAATAACCAGACTTCCTTTTCTGGTCTCTATGGCAGTACTAACACTGTCCATTTTCTAATGGAAAAGCATGTTTATCAGATTCATAATTTTCCACATTTCCCATTGGTGATACCAACTGGCTGTCACACAGCTTCCAGCATGTTACAGTCTGTGACATACCTCGGGGCCAAGACTCAGCTGGTTAGTATTTTGAGTGGCCTGCAAGGGAGACTGCATCAAATACTTCCATTACAGCCTGAGAAGAGAAGTTGTCCCTAGCCATTTGTTTCTTCAAACACTTTATTTTGCCACGAAGTCAAAAAATAGTATTGTATATTCTATCTATATTGTATTTAACAGTTCTGAGAAAAAAAAAAGTGAGTTGAGTCCTCTTTAGTGGTCCTTAGGATGTAAATATGTTAAAATAAGGCCTCTTCTCCTTATATATGCACATAATATGAGACAGAATTATGACAGAGACTGGTAATATGGAGAAGAAACCCTCCAAACCCATCCTAGATTATTTTTTAAGGAGCTAGTAATGATTGTTTTTCATTCAAAAATAATATATTCAGGTCAGATGGTATATCATACAATATGATAAAACAAGTTGAAAGTAAGAATTTAATTGGAAAATGGAACAAATCTTCAACCTAAGCATTTTGAAATAAAATAAAGCAGACGTACCTACAACAGGACTTATGGTGAGGAAAAGAGGAGAAGACCAGAAGAATACTAGGTAATGAACACACTGTGCAAAACACTTGCTGTGCATTTATCGTTTTCATGAAATTGTTGGAAAACCATTAAAGGAGTCCAGTGACATGAATAGATTTGTTTTTGAAAATATAGACTTTAGATTCTAACAAGGAAAGTGATTAGAATAAGACCAAAATAGATGCCATTTAACAGTCGAATACCTATTGGAAACCTCTCTCTCTCTCTCTATCTTGTATGTGTGTTCACATATATATATATATATATGTGTGTGTATAAATATATACATACATAAATTTATATGCAGAGTGAGAGAGAGAGAGGGAGAGAGAGAGGAGAATGGAGGGACATGGGGAGGGAGGAAAGAGGGAAGGATGAGGGAGGGAAAGAGAAAGATAAGAATATTGAAATTAAATACAAAAGGACAGGTAGGCAACAGGATGCATTATACTGATGAAAATGGCCTTCTTATTCCAGGTTAACACCATGGAATATGAGGAATGGTTCAATAAAAGGCAGCTTGCCCCATCTTATTAGATGAACTGTAAATGTGGATAAGAAAGAGGTCCTGTCACACTTTATTTAGATGCCTGCTAGATTGCTAGGACCCTGTATTCTAGGAAATAGGAATTCACTGACTCATTTTAAATTAGGAAATGACATGCTAGTTTTATGCTTTAGAAAATGAAGGAATTCTGGGGTGCTGGGTGGCTCAATTGGTTAAGAGAATGTCTTTGGCTCAGGTCATGATTCCAGGGTCCTGGGATCTGCCCTACATGGGGCTATGGGGCTCTCTGCTCAATGGGGAGCCTGATTCTCTCTCTTTCTCTTCCTGCCACTCCCCCTACTTGTGCTCTCTCTCTTTCTCAGAAAGAAAGAAAAGAAAGAATCTGAAGCAGCCCCTGAAGCACCGAAACCAGTTAGACAGCTATTGACTTGGTCTGGGTGAGAGATGATAAGAAACTGAGAGAACAATGTGTATTGAGCTACTGTATCTGCCTAATTGCAATTGAGGAAGAAAAATAGTGTGTTTTCTCCATCAACTCACTAAAGAACAAGCTTCAGTTACAGTCATACAAAGTTTTACATTTTAAGATTATATATTCCTAATACTTCCAGACAAATTTGTAAGATTTTAAGTTCACAGCACTTTAAAACTCAGATTTTGAGATTAATATGTGATTATATCAGGAAAAAAAAGTATATTTTTTCATTTAACAAATAGTTTACAAAACTGCTTCAGAAACATATGTGAAATATATTTTTTAAGTTGTATAACTTACAGAATTAATAGAGCATGATATCTGACAGGAAATAAAAGAATATGATGAAATTCCCTTATTTTCCTTCAGAATAGGCATAAACTGCACTTGTCCTTTATTGATGCAGACACTGATAAAGGCAAATTATATTAGCAGGGCTAGCAATTTGGAATTTCTGAAACTAACAGATGCAGAATGTACTGAGCAATTCTCCATACGATGATTAAAAGTTCAGTGAAGTAACATGCCTGTCATATTTAATGGAGGCAGTCCCCAGGATAAACAGATTCATATGCACATTTGTAATATTTTCCTTCTTTTAAAGAAGGACTGGAACAACAGCATCTTCTTATTGAAGTAAATATAATCCAATAAAAGTTCAAATTTAAGTTAGTTAAATTAGTGTTCTTATCCACATGCCAATTTGCATAGGCCTTCGGAAACTCTATGATGTTTAAATAAGCAAAATATAATCAGAATGTTGAAAAATATCCAATTTAATTAGTCAAAATTTTGGAACTGCTAACTCTAATTTGGTTTTTCAATATAATTTTATCTGATATGAAATGTTCTGGGAATCACACTTTGATAGGGACATAAAGTTTCAAATTGATTGATCCGGATGAAAATTAAGAATATGATCATCTAATGAAGTTGAAGGACCTCATTATACTTTGATAAAAAAAAGGGATATCAGTGTTATTTTCAAATATGTAAAAATCTGTAGTTTGGCTAAAATACTCAACATTTTCTCTTTCAACTTAAAGCAAAGAACTGTTGGATGGAAAGTTTCAGGGATACTTCAGTTCTCAATAAGCAAAACAAAACAAAGCAAAGTTTCAAATTCTTATTGATATCTTAGTATGGGAGATACTATCATCAACGGAATCGTTTCTTGTTACTCAAAGAGTTCAAGCACACAGTAATTGGAATTCAGAAAAAATGCAAATTATCTCAAGAAAAAAATTCTGTGATATAGGATAGTACAGAAATGACAGGAAAGTCGTCAGAATCGTTTCATATTTTATTTATTTGAACGCAATTATTTGAGTTAATTGAATGCAATTAATCTAAGATTTAGCTTTAGTCTTAGAAACTTAAAAAGTTTATTTTTTTTATCACACAAAATAGATCCACATTAACAAAATTCAAAGAAAGAAAGAAAGAAAACAAGAAATTCACTACATGTGTGTGAAAGACAGAGAGGGAAAGAGTACATCTGTATATATAGTAAGCAGCCAAAATATGGGTAATTACTCAGCTAAGTCTGTTTAAGAACTCAGCCTTGGGTTAAAGCTTCAGTGGTCTAGTATTTTGGCTTTAGAATCTTATTTTAAGATACACTTGTTTCTATAGCTTCCATGAAAAAACTAAAGGATACTTCACCAAAAACATACTTACTTCACAGTGTGAAGAACACTTTAAGGCCTATGAAGAAAATACGTAAAAATCAGAGATCACAAAATATTTTCTTATGTATTAAGCATATTTTTATTTACTTAAGGTAACTTATTTTGGTTTTCTTTTTTCCCTTGTACTACCATCTACATTTTTATTGCCATTGACACAAATAAGAATCATGTCAAATTAATTGAGTTTGTTGTACCTGGAATTTGGAGTGTTTTTTTTTCGTGTGTTCCTATGAGAGATTAATTCCTCTTTGTGTCCTGGAAATATTAGAGATTATAATAAAGTACTAACTAATTATGTCTTTTCTTAACTTGGGGGATTAATATGATTAGGTAAAAATATGTTTACTTAATACTCTGATTAATATAGTTAGTTTTTCCCCCCTACAAAATGTTGAGGAAGACAGTGGAAAATCACGGAACAAACTAAGGGCTTTCTAAGAAAGCTCTGGTTAACAAAGTTCAGAAGCCTTTAATTATATATATTCCTCTATGAGAGGCTTCCTGTAGTTTTGTTTTGTTTTTAAAGATTTTATTTATCTATTCATGAGAGACACACAGAGAGGGAGGCAGAGACATAGGGAAAGGAGAAGCAGGCTCCCTGCAAGGACCCCAATGTGGGACTCAATCATACAACCCCGGGATCACAACCTGAGCCAAAGGCAGATGCTCAACCACTAAGCCACCCAGGTGTCCCTTGATATAACATTTTAAAAAGGATTAGAAGTTATAATTTTCCAATATTCTGAAGTAAATGCTATAATGAAATAAGAAATAAATAAATGACCGTGCAGAGAATAATGCAAAAGGGAATAAGATAATGGAAATATCGCACTGTACAACACCGACATGGAAAACATATTGATGTTATGAAACTTAGAAAATGGTTGTGAGCTTGGAACTTTGAAGACAATTATTTAGAATTTATAGTTTGGCCTTTAATAGTGATAGTGTCAAAATAAAACTTTAAAGCATTCTTTCAGCTGGTGAGTATGATAAAAAATACCAATTCTGAAATAAATTTATGACAGTGCAGCATTTCTGATATATCTTTCTATTTAATGTTTCCTTGGATGCAGTGTTATTTTGAAAACTTTCAACTGAAGGCTCATAAATTGATAAAAATGTCAAATGTTTTTCAGAACAAACATTTTTAAAAATAAAATTTATATTCAGAGTGTAGTCATTTGCTTTTCAAAACTCATATTGTTATTTTGCTTAAATGGTGTAAATCATCTTAACTCTCTAGAGTATCTAAGGCTTTCAAATAATAATTTTAGTTTTATTCATATTTGTTTCCGAAAAGTATTCCTACAAAAGCTGGTTTATGACTTGTTATCAAACACTTGGATTGTTCTAATTCAATGCACTTTCATATCAGTGAATAAAGGATTGGAGATATTTTAGAATAAAGTAAGATTTTATGGGGAATTGTGAGCTGGAGAGTGTTTTGTTCAATGTATATGTTCTCCATTTCTCATCATCAGATCTACTTGGCTTGGGATATTGTGATGCAAATGAAGTCGAGTAAAACAAAGAAATATTGAAAAAAGTAATGATACACACTTTTTCTCATCCCATATGAAACTTTCCATCAAAACTTATGTGAATATTTTTGCCAAAAGTTCTATGAACAGGAGTTAAATTTATAAAATCAATGCACATTTTAAAAGCTCTGTGACCTGCAGCTATTATTCATGATGTATAGAAGGATGCAAGTGCACCATACGATCTGCATCTGTTGGAATTATTCCTTATATTTGACTATGTTATCATCTTTCAAATAGAAGATAGCTGCTCAACAGCATATTTTGAATTCCCTTTGCTATGTATTTTTGTCAAACTAACATTGATATGAATATATTTAGGAAATGAGCTCTCTACTGGCATACAAGGGCATTACAAAGTTAAAATTTACTTACAAAAAGTTATATGTTATTAAAAATGAAGGGTAAAAATGGTATTGTATTTTTTTATGAACAGTAGGTCTCAATGTTGTAGTTAGGTCAAGTTCCCTTACAAGTCTGCCTATTTTCTTCCCTGATATTTATTATAGAGACATCTGCTAAGTGAAAAGAAAAGTAATCCCTCAGGGGAATGCATAGTAGGGGAGAATGCAAGAGAATGGGGGTTTCTGCAATAACGAAGTGTCTGTTTTTTCTTAATTTCCTTATTTGATTCTGAGTAAATGAGCATCCCTTTACTGGTAATTTTTACATCTTTCTGAATATTGTGCCATTGTTCCTTCTTCTACTTTATGCCTGGTGGACCATTGTTAAATAATGGGTAAATAGCTCAATGATGTAAACTAGAGTATGTGGATCCGAGGGTCAGGATCATGGGACCACATGGGATTGCTGCTACTTGTTGCTATGCAACTTTGGACAAATAAATTAATTATTTGGTACCTCAGTTTAATCATCTGTTGAATGGGTATAACAATAGTACATTATTCAAAAGACTTTTATGGGAATTAAATATGCCTATTGCCTAGTGAGTCATTGTGTAAGAAACTATATTTTATGTTTTCAGTCATCATTATCAGTATCATGCTGATTTTATGCCTTCTGCAATAGTGAAAAAATACCTGACTTAATGATCACATATATTGAGATTGATTTTGAGCTACTGAACCACCGTTAGAGTACATGTGCGTAGTATAAATCGTACTATTTTCTTAAAGCTCCTTTGTAGGGATATCTGACATACAATCATGCATCTTAAGTGTACAGTTTGATGACGTCTGGGAAATGAAAAATCCTTAGAGTCTTAAAATTACCACTATAATCAAGATTTACAGAATCTTATCATCCCCAACAGATCTCTTTTACCTTGTACCTTTACATCACTCATCCTTAGACCAGGCAACTACTGATAGGTGGAGATAGAATTTCATATAAGTGTCCATACTGCATGTAGTCTTTTGTGTCTTGACTCAATTTCGTATCACACTATTTTGGAGATTCATTTATATTTTTGAATTTAATATACTTCATTCATTATTACTCCTGAGAAGTTTACAGTTTTAAGGACATACTGAATTTTGTTCATCTATTCATTAGTTGATAGACATTGGGCTCTTCTGATTTGGAGCTCCTTTTTGCCTATAAGCCTTTGTAGGACTTTTTTTTTTTTTTTCCATTTATCTTGGGTGGATGCTTAGAAGTAGAATTATTGAATCATATGGTAGAGTATGTTTATATAAAAAATTATCAAAGAGATTTTCTCTGTTTCTAATATTTTGCATCTGTCCAGCAATGAAATCAGTGCTTAGTTGCTAACAACCTCACCAGTCTTATGAAATAACATCTTTCTAATTGAATCCTGATATACAGTGGTATCAGAATGTGGGTATAACTCAAAATTTTCTACTGATCAATAATGTGACACTTTTTTAAGTGCTTGTTTTCCTTTATATGTCTTCTTTATTAAGATATTTGTTCTAATATTTTGCCCATTTTGTTTTTGTTTTTTTGTACTCTCCATTTTATTCTTCTATAATTGTTCAATAATAAACAATACATGTATTTTTCTTGACTCATTTTTAAAATAGTACCTAGAGACTTTTGGTAAATAACTTTATATCAACTGCTAGCAGACTTGGAATGGCAATTTCAGCCTGAACTCGTGTATATATTGACCTGAAACAAGGTATATAACTCTGGCTTTAGTCACAGCCCATTGTCTATTATGGAAAGCAGATCAGGATGATCTGATATTTGAATTTTAAAAAGGGAGTATGACATATTTTCTTGCATTTCTAGAATACGCTTATGCATCATCCTGGTGTATTTCTGGGAAGATAATAAAAGGCCTACATTGATTCTCAGTTCATCTTGAATGAGGTGGATAACTTCTTGCACCACTGGCTGGAACTTCTCTTGGGCAGTTATTTTTCTTTCCATGGGAAAATAATTTCAAGTAACAGAAAGAAACCTAATCTACAATTGATCTCCCAAATTTCAATTCTAATTACTTAAATCAATAACTGTAATAAAAATCTGCAGAGAATGGAGTGCTTGGGTGCTTAGTCAGTTAAAGCATCTGACTCTTGGTTTTGGCTTAGGTCATGATTTTGCGGTTGTAGGATTGAGCCACTCCCCCTAAAATAAATTTTTAAATAAATAAATTAATAATAAATAAATAAATCTTTGTTAAAAAATCTGCAGAAGCAACTTGGAATATCAGAACAGAAATCAATCTCAGACTAGTACTAGTAGAGAAAAGTAATTGGTGGACTGCAGTTGGTTGTAGAATATGGATTATGAATTGGGATGGCCTTGCAATGTGTAAAGCCAGGTAGGGCAGAATTTCCTTTATTATTTCCATTACAGTGAGCAACAAAGGAAATTCTTAGAAGATTTGAAAGGCAGAGGACACCTGTTATCACCTGCCTTTGGCCCAGAGTGTGATTCTGGAGTCCCAGGATGGAGTCCTGCATCAGGCTCCCTGCATGGCCCACTTCTCCCTCTGCCTATGTCTCTGCCTCTCTCTCTCTCTCTCTCTCTCTCTCTCTCTCTCTGTGTGTGTGT
Organism: Vulpes lagopus; assembly: GCF_018345385.1. Classification (NCBI taxonomy): domain Eukaryota; kingdom Metazoa; phylum Chordata; class Mammalia; order Carnivora; family Canidae; genus Vulpes; species Vulpes lagopus. The sequence continues at coordinate 76,903,618 of NC_054835.1, read as the reverse complement.
GTGTGTGTGTGTATCTCATGAATAAATAAATACAATCTTTTAAAAAAAATGTTTAAAAAAATTGAAAAGCAGAAGGAAAGCAGCAGACATTTTGTAGCTCACACATTTTGGTGGATCTGCTGACTCAATTATTTTTCAGCTTCTCTGACTAGTTACGTGTTTAGCTTTGTGACAATGGCTTCAGATTCTGCAAGTCATCCTTGTCACTAAGGACAGGGCATCAAGAGACCACATGGATTTCAGTACATCCTTTGTTGGGTGCTGACTCTTGCTTCTTTGAATTTGCAGCCTGCTCATGACCTTTTCTTCCTGAATGTCTGCCCTGTGGATTTCAAGTTCCAGCACAGACAAGGAGACAGCAGCCTTACAGAAACAACTTAATCAGCTTACTTTATTAAGTAAGCAAGTTCTCTGTCAACACACACACACACACACACACACACACACATACACACATACACACACATGCCTTTGGCTCTGCTTCCCTTGTTGAACTCTGATACATGAAATAAAGACAATAAAAGCCACAGACAATTCTTCCAATATATATATTTTTTATGAAAGAGAGCAGAGGTGATATCTGGAGATGAAATAAAGTCAAAGAGGATTATAACAAATACAGAATTCTTGAATTTGTTTCTATGCTTCTGTTTCCAGAAGGCAAAGAAATTAGTGAGGTTTAAGAGAAAATGTAATTTCAGAAGAAACGCTTTGATTAAAAAAAAATGAGAGCCATAGAAAAGTGGAAAATCAGAGATTAATAGGAGTGTGGGGATTTTTTTTTTTTAGGATTTTATTTATTCATGAGAGACAGAGAGAGAGAGACAGACAGAGAGAGAGAGAGAGAGAGAGAGAGGCAGAAACATAGGCAGAGGGAGAAGCAGTTTCCATGCAGGGAGCACGATGTGGGACTGGATCCCGGGTCTCCAGGATCACATCCTGAGCTGAAGGCAGGTGCTTAACCGCTGAGCCACCCAGGAATACCAGGAGCATGGGAAATTATCAGTAATAACTTTTCTGTGAAAAAAGAGGGAGGCCAGAGTACAGATACCGATTTAGATGGGTTAGTAGTTTTCTTAACTTTTCACCCAGCTATATTGAGACAAAAATGACAAAATCACCAACATGTTATCTCTTGTCTTGACAATAGCCATTACAACAAAATGTGTGAGGTGATTCCCACCGTGATTTTGATTTGTGTCTCTTTAATTAGTGATACTGAGCATCTTTGCATGTATCTGCTGGCCATTTGTATATCTTCATATTTAACACTGAAGTCACTTAAGATGAAAAGACCGTCTCATCAATAAATGTTTTGGGGAAAACTGGATATTCAAAAGATGAAACAGAACCCCTGTCTTACACCATTCACAAAATTAAACTTGAATTGGACTAAAGACTTAAACAGAAAACCTGAAATGGTAAAACTTCTAGAAGAAAACATAAAGAAAATCTCCTTGGGGCAGCTGGGTAGCTTAGTCAATTAAGCATCAGACCTCTGGTTTTGGCTCAGGGTTTTAGGATCCAGCCCAGTGTGGGCTCTGCACTCAGCAGAGAATCTGTTTCCCCTCACCTTCTCCCTCTGCCTTCCCCCACTTGTGCAGACTCTCTCTAAAATAAATAAGTTAATTTAAAAAATAAGAAAAGACATTCGTCTTGGCAATAATTTATTTGGATATGACACCAGTGGCATGAGCAACAAAAGCAAAAATAAGCAAGTGGGAGTATATCAAGCTAAAAAGCTTCTGCACAACAACAACAACAACAACAAAATCACCAAAATGAAAAAGCCACTTACAGAATTAGAGAAAATATTTGCACATCAAATATCTGATAAGGGCTTAATATCCAAAATATATAGGGAACTCATTCAAGTCAATACCAAAAGAAACAATCCAGTAAAAAAAAAAAAAGGGCAACGGATATAAATAAACATTTTTCCAAAGAAGATGTAGAGCCCACTTCCCGTAGGAAGAAGCTATAAATCACATTGCTAAGGACATGGATTTAGAGAGGAAATAGTTATGAGGATTTAGACAGGGGATAGTTAGGGATAGTTACCTTTTAAAGTATATACTACACTTGATAATGTTAAAACTTAAGACACTTCATCACAAGTAAAGAAAAAATTACTTTTATAACTATGTAAGGTGATAGATGTTAACTGGACTTATTATAGTTATTCTTTCACAATGCACACAAATACCAAATTGTTATGTTGTATAGCTGAAATGAATATAATGTTACATTTCAGTTGTATCTTAATTAAAAAATAAAAATAATAATGGTTAAAAAAATCACAATCAGCAAAAAAAAACCCAGTGTTATATACATGTTCCAAAGGTGGTCATAATAATATACCCCATATCATGTGTTTTTCTTACAGTGTTATATTAATGCTCCATCAGGAGATGGAGTCGGTTCCCGTCCCCTTGAATATAGATTTCCCTAGCTATGTCTTATTAACAAATAGAATATAGAGGAAGACATTGGGTGACTTCTGTAGCTAGATTAGAAAAGTCAATACAGCTTCCACCTGGCTCTGTGTCTCTCCCTTGTACCTTCCTCTTGGAATTCAGCCATCATGTTGTGAGGAAGCCCAGCCACATAAAGAGGACACAACTATGCCAGCTAAGGTCTAAACCAATGAACAAGATCAACCGCAAGATATGGAAATGAATATACCTTATGATGTTCACAGACCTCAGACTTTGAGCTGTGCCAGCTGATAGTGAATTGAGCAGTGATGGGCTTCCCTGACAAGCCTTGCCCAAATTGCAGATGTTTAAGCAAATGAATGGTGTGGTTGGTTTAAACCAAAAAACCTAAAAACAAAAACAAAAACTTTTGACACTTCATGTTTCCACTTCTCATCTTTCATGTAACTGTTGTCATCCATTTTACTTCTACACTGATCTTAGTGACCAGTCTTTATGGACATTATTATTTTATTTTATTTTATTTTATTTTATTTTATTTTATTTTATTTTATTATTTTTTATTAAGATTTTATTTATTTATTCATAAGAGACAGAGAGAGAGGCAGAGAGAGAAGCAGGCTCCATACAGGGAGCCTGATGCGGGACTTGATCCCGTGTCTCCAGGATCACGCCCTGGGCCGAAGGCAGGTGCTCAACCGCTGAGCCACCCGGGCTGCCCAAGTCAGATGCTATTCTTACATAAGTCGAAGCTGGGTGACATATTTGATAATGCTAAACCATTATTTTTAGTTCTGCTAATAGATGACGGTATTATGGCAATTTTATCAAGAGCTTAATTTGTTCACTGACATAATCTGATGTTTCTCTGGTAGACTCTGAACTCAGATCTTTCCTTCTTCAGTAGTAGGAGGATAAGAAAAACTACATTGTCCTTAAGAGATTTTTGGCTGAGATTTCCAGTTTTCTGCCTCATGCATGTTTAGAATTTGGCAGACACATTTACCATGGAGTGTCTGGGTGGCTTAGTTGGTTAAGAATCTTAACTCTTGGTTAAGCTCAGGTCATGATCTCAAGTTTTGAGATCAAGCCTGTGTCAGGCTCCATACTAAGTGTGGAGCCGACTTGGAATGCTCTGTCCCTCTCCCTATGTTCCTCTCCTCACCACTCATGCTTGCATGTGTGCATGCTCTCTCAAAATAAAATAAAATAAAATACTTTCTAAAAAAAGATACACTTACCAATTCAAAGTAATTACATCATCAGTAATATTAGCCCCATTAGTTTTATTGCTTTAACATTTCTCTGATGCCTTATGCTCCGATTATACCTAGTTATCTATTATTTTGTGTTTTCAGTGAAAGATACTAGGTGCTATAAGCTATTTTATTTCAAAAGGAAACAAAGTCATCAGGTTTATAACATCCTCTAATTGGTTAATAGAGCTCATCTGATAAGATCTATTCTATTAATATTTAAAAAATCATTACATATGTATATTTTTCTTCATTCCCATGGTGATTTTAATAGGGTTTCAAAAAAAAAAAAAGAATAAAAAAACTCATGTTCTAAACATCATCTTTAAGTGCCATCTATGACCTTTAATATTTAATTAAGATATGAACTTCATACTGTGGATCTTTTTGCTAAATGTAAAGTATAAAATATCACATTAGAATTATTCTGTGATTAATTGTTCTTTATGAATCAAGTCAGTGTGATTAAAGAACAGGATCACATGAAAGTAATATTTCAACTTACTATTTTTATTTTAGTCTTGAAAGTAATTAATATATCTCACTAATCTATGCACACAGCAGGAAATATATATTAATCAAATTTACAATAATGTATGCCTAAAAAATGAATATTGACCATCAACATCAATGGTAGAATAGCTCTGTATTTTAATTTCCTCTGAGGTTTGTTCCTGCCATTTTTGATAGCTAAAAGAAAAAAACATTTTTGCCACCATTCATCTTGTTATTGACTTTGTGAAATTAACTGCAGTCCAATATTGAAATTATTGACTAATGTAGACAAACAAGTAAAGAAATAAGATATTTATATATGATTAGAACTAAACAATATTCTAAAGCTAACTAAAATGCCTTTCTTGGCACACAAAATGTCTCCTTCATGATCATTACCTATGTCCTATGATAATTTATTGCAAATCTTTGACTTTTAAATGAACTTGCTTCAGTCCTGCCTTTTGGTTTAATTCTAAGTGCTTATACATATTCTAATTACTTTGTTTCTAAAATCAAAATGTATGTGTTCCATGGCACATTGTTTTATTAACTACATTTTGTAACAGGACTGTTATATGATCTAAAACAATAAATACAGTTTTAATTTCACCTTTTCAAGGCTAACATTTACAATCCACATCACAAATAACCTCCATAGGGAAAACCCCCCTGTCTCTTCCACTGCTGGGGTGGTTGTTGTTTTTTTTTTTTTTTTCAAATCCTTTCTTAGATTCATATAGGCTCATAAATAGCAACAATAAATGTTTATTGTTTTAAGGTTTTGTTTAAAGATTATTGTGTTGTTATATAATAATTGAGAAGTCTAATAAACACGTGCAGAATGATTATATGAAGTAATGAATAAATTATATTTCAGTTGATTTAGAAAGCTTTTGCCAGAGTATTTCTAGAAAATTTCTGTCTGAATTATTCCAAAGTATAATAGCAATGGTGTGAAAGAATTTGAAAACCATGTGAAAGTTTAGCTTATTAGTATATGCTTCAGATGCATTTTGTTCTTTGTATAAACTAAATGTGAAATATCTGCAGCATTTAACATAGATTTAATATATATAAATGTATCACGTGAACTTCCATTAGTAAAATGAATGGCATGCGTACTTGTGTGTATAAAAGAGCTTTGAGAGATTTCATTTTCATGAAAGGTTAATCAAATATATTTTTGTTGCCTATCATTATTTATAAAGAAAAAGATGAATAACTTACCACAACTCGTCAAAAAGTTGACAAAATTAGTCAAATATATATGTCAATTAGGAAACAGAAAGCAAACTCAGGGTAAAATAATTAAGGAAGATTGTACTTACAAAACTGCAATTCATAAAATGGGATACAGGGAATACCAAGGATAGTTAAGTAACCTCAAATTAGTAGCAACTAAGCTATCTCCATTCTTAAGCTGATTGAACAAAGGAAGATGTTCCTAGAATCTGAATATAAAGAGAAAGTCATATATGGTTGAACGCTGTGGAGAAGAGGTGATCCTCTGTGGAACAAAAAAGTTAAGCTCTGCTCTTCAAAGAGAGAAAACAAGGGAGTTAAATACAATGACCTCACATTCCTTCAATCATCACATCCAGCTACATACTGAAAAATTGATCAGAAAGCCAACAACTGGGAACTTACGGATGTAACCCATAGAGATCAGTTTCCCAGGACTAGACTACTTTGGAGAAAGGCAGAGTAGATCCAGAGAGGTAAACATATGATATCAAGCAAAAACCATAAATATTTCTGTTGATGGCCACTTTGAATGTGAATCATCATAAAAGGAAACATGGTATGTTGATATTTTGCTTATCAAATTTTCACAATTCATAATTATAATTTTATTAATCTCAGGTATTAAATAAAATATTTATCACCAATACAAAATAAAAGCACTTCTATAAGAAAATTATGAGAGTAGAATCCTCTTTAATCAGCCTTATAACTGGAATTAATTAAGTTTGGTCATGGAACACATACCTGCTTTCATTCATATATGATGCTTAGGTTTTAAGATGAGTTTTCAAAATTGAAGCTTAATATACTCCTACTAATAAACATAAATTTCATTAAACATAAGCCATCAGTAATTTCAGGAGCATGAGATTTTCAGAATTCAAATTAATCAAATCCAATTTTAAATTAATCCAAATACATTTACTTCATAAAATATTTTATTTGATTACATCATCCATTCCCAGTTTTACATTTTTTTAACAAAAATTGATGGTTATTAATGACTTTGAAAATGCCAGAAAGATGGATATTTTTCTATTGCCAGTTTCTTAAAGGTTAATATTTAAAGGCTTTCTCCCCTTTTCCTTTCTTTTTAAATTTTGGATAGATTCTATTGCAGTGACTTCAAATTCACTGGTCTTTAATTCTGCAATGTCTAGCTGGCTGTTAAACTTAGCCATTGATTTTTCATTGTAGATATTATATACTTCATCCCTAGATATTCCACTGGGTCTTTTTTATATCTTCTATATCTCTTCTCATTGATCATATTTTCTCCATTTTCTTAAATCTGTGGAGTAGAGTTATTGTAGTTTCAACATTCTTGTCTGATAATGCTATGATCCCTGTCATTTAAGTTAGTTTCTATTGATTAAATTTTCCTCTGATTGTGGGTTGTATTTTTTTTTCCACTTGGATAATTTTTAAATCAGAAGCCCCATATTTTGAATTTTATTTTGTCAGGAGCTAAAATTTATGTATGTTTTCATATATGTAGTATTGCCCTTCAAGTAATGCTGGGTTTTATTATTCTGAGACACAGTTAGGTTTATTTAAAATCAGTGTGGTCTTCTGAATCTCAATTTTAAACACAGTTAGGGCATGCCCAGAAGAGCCTTTACACTAGGGCATATGCGGCTTTACCATTTTCAGGATTCTGTGATGTTTATGTATTTGGAGATCTTTCCAGTCTCGTTTTTGCAACATAAACTTTTCTCTACCATCATGAGCACTAAGGTATTCATGCCTACTCTTTTCTAGTAATTCACTCCTTGGCTCTAGATAGTTCCTTTTCTACTTGTGCAGATCAGCAACAGCCAAAAACTCAAGGGAACACTTCTACAGGTCTCTGGCGTGCCTGCTGTCTCTCTCTCTCTCTCTCTCTCTCTCTCTCTTCCTGTCTTCCCCTCTCTCTCTGCCTCTCTCTTTCTCTCTCTCTTTGAAATCTCTTCTCCAGTTTTATACCCCACAAGTTCTAGCCTAAGCTTCACTATTTTCTGAACCTTATCTGCTCAGTTCAGCCTTATTTGTGTTCACCATTTATTTGTGTTCCTGCCCAGAAACTCTTGGTAGTCCAAGATTGAGCCAGTGCCAGAGCTTCTTGTTGGTTTCTCTTCTGTCAGGGTTTTCTTCTGTACTGATGATTACCTGGTAACTAAAAATTATTATTTTACATATTTTGTCCAGTGTTTTCATTTTCATGTTTCATGGGTTAAATACAGTCAGTCCCTGTTATTTCATTCTGGCTACAAAGAAAAAAGTCTGGGTAAGTCTTTTTAACACCTCAAAATCAAAAGGTCCTAATCACACAAAAATGAAAATGAGAGAATTATAAGTATACGTTTTGAAACTGCAACTTATGATTTAACTTGATAAAAATGCAAAGAAATCAGGAATATTAAAACAACTCTGATTTTTAAAATTGCTTGTTTTCAAAGGCATCTTCGAATATGTAAAATAAAACTGATAAAGAGTTTTTTCCTGATGATATTGAGCATATTAAAGTGAATTAGTCATAAAAGTCAATATGATTTTAAGTCATATATTAGGGATACCATTAAAGGAGTAGTAAAAGTCTACCACCATGGTAGATATATATTTGGAATTAGAGCTTTATTAAGATGTTAGCAACTGGAAACTATGTGAAAGGCTAAGGATATCATTTTTCTTTTCTTTTTTTTTTTAAATCATTCCCTTGAGAGACAGCCAATCAGATATAGCAAAAGTAAATATCCTCTGAGAAATATACAGTCTATATATATGTAGAATTATATGGAATTATATAACCTTCAAGAACATGAAATTAAAGTTTTATAAGCTCTTTGGAAGAGTTTTGACTCCAGAACTGCTTATTGAAATAAAAAATAATTACTCTTATTATGATAAGTTATGACTTGGCCCAATAATTATTTTGTTATCTTCCCTAAAAATGAGTGAAGGTAAGTAAATTTTTACTAAGATAAATAAACTTTTGTTAACTTATTATTAAACGAATAATAGTGCCACCAGTAATAATTTGGACTCTGAGTATGTGCTCATTTGATATTATTATTCTTACCAACTCAGTGCAATTTAAATCTACATTATAAATATTTTGTTAGATAAAAGAAAAAAAGTTAGAGACATTGTTACAGAAGCTGAATTTTCCTAACTACCAAAGATGCACATTATTAAATGCATTATTTGCCAATGAATTCAAAGTCAGTAAGTGTTTTTGTTTAATACATTGCATTTAATGAAATTTCACCAATTCATGAAGATTAAAATGGTTTATTGATCCACAAAGAACATTTAACTTCTTCACAATCTTCTTATACCAGTCACACTGAAGTAACTCAGTTCTATCATTTCTTAATTTCATGCATTAATATGAATAGAGAAATATCTGAGACAGGAATAATATACAAAGTGGTGGCTTGAAAAAGAAATATATATGGAAGCTTCCCATATTTGAAAACCTGATGGGGAACAACTTGAATAAAGGTTTAATTTTTAATATGATTTTACAGTCTATCCCATCCCCACAATTAATTAATTAATTAATTATCCCATTCGCCACTGAAATCTTGATCCAAAATATTTCTACTTACTATTTTAGCAGACAGATTAATGTCCACTTACTCTGTCTCTGCATCCTAATCCTCAAAACCTGTGAGTATAGTTATATTATGTGGTCCTTTAAAGAGGAAGAGAAGTGGATCAGAATGAGAAGGATTGTGATGATGGAGCAGAGGACAAAGTCAAGAGGAGATGCTATACTGCTGACTTTGAAGGTGAATAAGGACCGCAGAGGAAGGAAGGAATGCAAGTGGCCTCTTGAAGCTCACAAGGCAAGGGGATATATCCTCTCTGAGAGCATCCAGAAGGAATGCAGCCCTTCCAACATCTTAATTTTAGGACTCCTGCCTTCAGAGATGTAAAATAATAAATTTATGTTTTCTATGCCAATAATTTGGTGGTAATACGCTACAGCAGCAATAGGAATCTAATACAGATTTCAGTTTCATAACTCGGGTGCTCCTCTAACTCGTACCTAAAAACGTAGAAGTGGCTTTGAGATCACTCAGTGGGCAAAAACAGGCAGGATTTTGAGAAGCATGATTTTAAAAAGCTTAGGCTGCCTTGAACTATTGAAACTATGGATCAATCTTTATTAGGTCAAATAAAATTTCTTTAGCATTTTGAACTGATGATACCTCCTTCCCTTGTGTCTTGGCTTGCATGATAATTAGTTTGACCATGTGTCCTTGTTTTGACTAGGGCAGACTTGGTTCACATCCTCTGCCCTGATGTAATCATTAATAATGCCACCTATAGCTCTAAAAATGCATTAGTTTGAATGATAAATTATGTGTCCATCCTATGATAGTACAGCCTTTTATTTTTACTCTTCTCACTCTCAGTGTGAGCCTTTTTTTGGTCAGGTTGTTTTCCTCTGCTCTTTACTTTAAAGTTGGGATTTTCAGGATTCTTCTCTCTCATATTTTATATTCAGCATGTAAAATCCAGCATGCAAATGTTCACTTTAATTGGCGTCTATATACTTGAAGATTTTCAACACTTAGCATAACTCTTCTCATAGAGTAGTAATTGAATACATCATCCAGACATTCTCTTGAGTTTCAGAAAGGCATTTCAAATGTAATATTTTTATAATTGAATCTCCTTATTCTCAAACCTGCCCCTAATCTGCAATTTTCTTCTTGTGGGAAAGATCCATTCTCCCAGTTATACATACTTAAACCTCAAAGACATTCTAGCCTCCTTCTCTCTCACCATATCCAACTAATAGTTGTGTGTTTGTTTTTTTTTTTTAATATTGTGGAAACTATCTTTTTACTTCTGCTACCAAAGTTTCATAAAATCCCTCCAAAACTATTTCAGGCTTTTAATTGGTATTGATCTCCAGACTTGTCTTCCTCAGACCATCCTCCATACTGCTAAAGTGTAAAATTTATAAATAACTAAACATTTAATATTTCAATAATCTCTGAATGGAGCATCCATCTGATCCCCTTCCATAAAAAAAATCACTCTGTCAGATTCATCCTTTGTCCTGTGTTTTCTCCTAAATTTTATCAATATTGCAGAGCTGCTTGTAATTACTTCAGTGGGCTAATGCGGTCTTGTCCATGACATTTTACATCTTACTATACCAACAATTCATTATTTATTCATTCTTCCATCAATTTTTAAGAGACTATCAGATGCCACATATTGAGTGAACACTGAAAAGCTTTTCTATCCCAATATAACATCTGATAATCTTCAAAATTTAGTTTAGCCATTAACTCCTCCCCCAAAATCACCTCCCTGTATTTCTCCATACCTATTTTTTGTTATTTTGTTTCTCTGTACTCCCACACATCCTGGGGAAATGTTTACAACTCTACTCCTCAAAATGTATTGTGATTTTTGTTTGTTTTTTACTTAGTCTGAATAAAGTATGAAAGCAAAAACTTATTTCCTCATCTATGTCTAACTCTTGAGCTAGAGTTTGAGATAATCAAACTTACATAATGAGTTTGAGACAATCAAACAGCATCAGTAAAGGCAATCAAACAAATAATGTAAATGCAGTGTTTTTTTAACTGGTGTATTGATTATTATTATGGTTATTGTGTATTGGTTAAATATTAGATTATGAACATTATAGATTTATTTTATATTATTTTAAAATTTTATCTGTATGCTTTAGAAAGAGATCAGTATACAATATTCATGTTCCTAATCATCTTATGAATGTACTTCCCCAACTGAGGGTAAATATTGCTTAATTTGCACTAAATCAACCAAAAGCTCTACCTTCTCTTGAAATTTTTAATCACAATATATAATACATTTAATTATATATGCAATGCAAAAATTATGATGTGATGGTCATGACTTTGGTCATAGAATTACCATATCATTTATTTTGCACCCATAATGAAAAATTATTAAATTGATTTTAGATTAATCATTTAAAGCTTAATTATGCAATGTTTGGAAATGTCACGTATATACAATGCCACAGTTTAATAGTTCTGTAGTAGACTAGAATATAGGAGATATCTCTCTGTCTAGGGCTGTGCTGTTTTTTATATTATATTCTAAAAGGATCCTTTCCTACCTAATAACTATAAAATCACATTTTAGTAGCAGCACATGCCATTATAATATCCTTTCAAAGTATCCCTCCATGGCAACAAAATTCAGAAAAATAGCATATTTTAAAACTTGGCTTATGATGGCAGCTCTCCACTAAAAGCCAATTATTCTGGAATATTCTGGTACTAAAATGAATCACAAATGCTCCTCATTCACTGGAGTCTCATGAAACACTTTCAAGGCAGAAATGCAGTTTAGTTGAAATAACAGATGGAATAAATGGCCCCCCTGAACCCAATTTAACAAATATTGTAGTTGCCATCCTGCTTATGATGCTGCTTTGCTCTGCAAAGCTTTTCTTAACATTTTTCAAGTATTTGGAATCAAACACGGTTGGTTTTATGGTACAAGACATATAGCGTCATAGATATGAGATACATTTACACCAAAAAACTGATTCTCAAATGACAGCACTCAAGAAAACTATCAGAAACTGTCAAGTGAAACAACATAGTTTTATTTTTTTTTATTTTTTACACTTCTTATGTTCCATTACTTCACTGTTAATGCTGATTATTGTTTAATTATAGCTAGATTGCATTTCTCCATAGATGCTTTATAAATATTAAATTTTATACTTATTAATTGATAGACATTATTCTTTGATATTATCATACTTTTGATGTTAAGTGTATATTTAAGAGCAAACATTTTCTCAGTTTTGGTTCTCCTATTTTCCTCCCTTAAACTCATTTTGTGACACAAGTTTTAAAGAAAGTATGCGAGATTAAGGAAGCCAATTGGTATGTGTTAAGATCTTCCTATTGTTTGGGAGCCTAATATAGATTATTTAATACATCTTATGTCAGTCAGGTAGATATTAGTTTCTAACATTAGGTGGATATTAGGCTCTTACTTTGTATGTAGAACATGAGGTTCAAAACCTTGACTATTTTTGCACTATGATAGAAAGGAAAAAAAAAAAAAAAAGATTGAGGATTCAATCCAATTCAGAGAACCAGGGTAGCTCAGCTGGTTAAGCAACAGACTCTTGATTTCAGCTCAGGGAGTCATCTCATGGTCCTGTGATTGAGCCCTGCCTTAAGGGGAGGAGATTACCTTTCTCCCTCTTCCTCTGCCCCTCCATAGTCTGGATCTCTCTCTCTCTCTCTCTCTCACACATACACACACACACACACACTTTCTCTCTCTCTAAATAAAAAAAAAAATGTTCAAGTCCAACTCTGCCCCCGCAAACATCTCAATATACACATTAAAGCATTTAGAATTGTTACTACTGAAATGAAAGGATTTTTCAAGTCTCCTTTTTAAACTAGGAAGCATAGGAAGTAAACATTATGGTCCTTGGACTGAATTTGATATTTTAATAGTTTTATGTTTTCTATATTTTTTGTTAATTAGCTGCCTACTTTTAACATCAGATTTTAAAATTTTTCATTTTAGATCTCATTTCATTTTAGATCATAAGCTTTTCTTGAGAATATGTCAGTACATGACAACAATCAAGGTATGCTCTCTGATGACATGTGGTACCTAATTTGTCTCATTTCAGCATCTCTTATGCAACGAACTTATTCCCCTGCATGTTTCTAGAAAGCATTGGAGTTTCTATTCTTGTTAAACATTCATTGCTTCCTCCTGAAATAATTTGCCTCACTTCCAACAGATGGCAGGTTATGCTTACTTCCCTGACTGGTTTACACCAGGGTGAGAACTTGGATGATGTTTTTATGATCCTTACATTTAAAGACAATACAGGACAACTCAGTCTGACAGCATGTTGGCATTATCTTCATATTCCAGGGCACCGTGCACAACTTTGGAAGATAGATCATTCTAATTTTGTTTCCTCTGTGGTCATGATCTCAAACTTCTTCTTTTTCTTTTTTTTTTTAAGATTTATTTATTTATTCATGAGAGACACACAGAGAGAGAGGCAGAGACATATGCAGAGGGAGAAGCAGGTTCCATGGGGAGCCCCATGTGGGACTCGTCAAACTGTTTTTTTTTTACAACCAGAGAAAGAAGCAGCCAGTTAAAAAGCAAAAATAAATAAATAAATAAATAAATAAATAAATAAATAAATAGGAAGGGAAAGGAAGGGAAGGGAAGGGGAGGGGAGGAGAGGGGATGTGAGGGGGAAGGGATGGGTGAGGGAGGGGTGGAGGAGGGGAGGGGAGGAATAGGGATAGGGAGGGGAGGGGGGGAGAAGGCAAGGAACAAGCCAGACAGATAGACACCAACACGCAGTGGTTTCCGGGAGACGCTTTCCTCCTAAAACAAGTGAAAACGGCAAGTACAAGAGCCAGGATTCCAATAGACTCCGTTGACCTCGCAAAATAACTTCTATGATCGGTTAATAAATGCCGAGAGATGGCCCCGCGTGGTACTCCTGGCTGAGCAGAAACAATAAAGCTCTTTCCCACCCCGTGCTCATGCTGTGAGGATGCAGACAAGAGACATAAGAAGCATTCAAGGCCTTTTCATATCTATAGGTATCTTAAAGGCCACATCTCTGCTTTTTTTGGAGTGTGATAATTTGGCCAATGAATCCCTAGTATACTTCAATTTAATTTGAATTGTTTTGTCATTTGCAAACAAAAATAGTTGACAAGTATGGACAAAAATAGGTGGACAGGAGGGGATTCTAGGGGTCCACGGTTGAGGGCTATTTTAACATATAATGACATACCATTGAGTACAGTATTATAAATGCAGTTGAAAATATCTTGACTAATACTATAGTTTGTCATTAAAATGAAACTGAGAAAAATTTTCAATGCCCTCAGTATTCCCCATAACTGTCAGGTGAGAAGCAGGTTACCAACAATACATTAGGGAAATAATGGCTAAAATAGATTACTATTTGTCAGGCACTATTCCTAGTGTGTTCCATGTTTTAATTAATTGAGCTTTTACAAAATTCTATGTAATTGATTATATTTTTCTTCATTTTTGAGATTAGAAAAACAAGGCACTGAGGAGCTAAATATTAAGTATAAGTCCCCAGGCTGCTAAGGAAGAAAGCAGAAGACCTGCCTTAGTACTCTGTAACTTAAGAGTCCCTGATTCTTATCATCTATTCTGTTCTCATTGTTAATCAATTCATCTTAAAAATAATATACATTTATAAATAAATAGAAATAAAGACTGAAATTAGTTTCCACCAAAATTTTTGCATTGATATTTCCTGAGCATGGAACTAGAAAGTATTGTAGCGTGTGCGTGTCTGTGTGTTAGATATTTTCATAATACATTGAATAAGATATTATTTTGGAAGTTAAAAACATTAGAATACAAATGCTTTTTAACATGCTTACTGAAAATATTATTCTAATTGTCAATAGCAAATTATATTATGATATCTGAAAAACATAAATATGACTGAAAGAAATTATCAAATCTTTTTTTTTATTTATCTAGTAATATCCCCATATGAAAGAGACCTAAGATTTTTGTCAATATCTATGGGCTCCATAAAATGTTTGTTCAATAAATGAGTGGGTAAATTGATTAGAAAATATGTAAGCACTTTATTGTTGCATCATTAGTTATAAAGGCAGTGATGAGATAAAGCAAATTAACATTTCATTAATAACTAGTATATGATATAATTTGTAGAATACAGAACACAATTTGTATTTTCTGTGACTCTAGGTATTTAACATAACTAGTTTTGATGACTGAACTCGGATTTTGTGGATAATATACTCTGCTCTGGTTTATTTCTCTGAAGTCTGGTATTTTGGAAAGACTGTTGAACTGAGGGGCAAAGTTTAAGGTCTGCGTTAAGATTTAGTTTCTTTGAAAATTTCAACTAGTATCTCTGAATGTCAGTGCACTTATCTTCATTGCTTTGCATTAAATGTGGCACTTTTGAAAGTCAGAGAACTCTCTAACCTCTAGCTTATAATTAAAATATAAATCCGTATTACTACAATTATCAACTGTGTTAATAAAAGACTTTGACTACCTTTGATTTTTTTAAGTTATTTAAAGGGGGATGGAGATAAGGCATTAAGTATTTATTTTAACTCTTATTATTCTGTTCTAAACTAAGGTCACTATCTCTTATTTAAAAAGAGGATAGGGACACCTGGATGGCTCAGTGGTTGAGTGTCTGCCTTTGGCTCAGGGTGTGATCCCAGGATCAGAGATAGAGTCTCACATCGGGCTCCCTGCATGGAGCCTGCTTCTCTCTCTGCCTGTGTCTCTGCCTCTCTCTGTGTGTCTCTCATGAATAAAATAGAATATTTAAAAAAAAATATATATATATATATAATAAAAAGAGGATAGTATACAGCTGCTATTTTAGCCAAGTTATTTTCTCATTTAATAATATATATGTCTATACATATGTGAAAGTACTTATTTTTTACTCATAAATTGTTATTAAATTGGATTTATTATAAGCAAACCTACAGTTCTGAATTTATTGGCCCTCTTGTACTCCACACTTAACAAAGATTGCATATCTTTCAGAGTCCTAAAATTTTTAAATATTTTGAAAAAATTCCATTGTGAACACATTCAACTTGATTATTTCTATGAGGCACTTAATAGACATTCAAAATTATATTGAATAAAGTAACAATTTAAGCGAAATGGAAACTATTCTTACAGATTATAACAAAATAGTTCCACAATTGTACTGTGGGACCAAGTCTTGGGAAATAGGAACATGCATTGTTTAGTCAATCATCTTTCCAATTACAAAGGACTGAACTTTTCAAATTTTATTTTTCTATTAATTATACATGATATGTCTATCATGATCAAATGACTGAAAAATCTTAATAATATTAGGACATATAATTTGTGCTATTAATCCTAGCTTCTTTGCTATTTAAAACACTTAACTTACTTTTCTTCTTGGGAGTACTTCTGTATTACAGAGTCGATTTGTCTAAATTAAATTTAATTCACTTTAATATTCTTGCCTCTAAAAATTCCTATTAATATATTGTACTCAGATTTCTCCTACTTGGAGAAAGTACAGATTTAATCTTGTAAATTTAAACTTGTAATTAGTATCAAGGTGCCTAGTCATATTTGATATAGCCCATTTGAGAAATTTAATATGTAATTTATAACCATTAATGTTTCAGAAACATTGTGGTTCAGTGAAAAAGGCACAAAATTGATAAAATATAAAAGAAGATTCATATCTTTATTCTTTCTATGAGCACACGATGAGCAACAGACATGAACTTTCTCAAATATTTCACACTACTTTTGTTCTCCTGATGACATTTTGTGAGACACAGCTGGGTTCAGTTTATTATTAGAACAGTGAACCCCTTCAAGTTGATGGTTTAATACACCACAGATTATTAAATATTTTCTAAGTTGTCAATTGTTCATTGAGTCACTATAGCAGATATATCAAGATCTCTATTTGAAATATGATTCATCTAGGAAAAAGTATTTCCAAGTGCTTAAATGAGATACATTTATATGCTACCCTAACTCTGGAAAACCTATGAAACTTATAGGAAGCCCTTAAAAGGTTTTTGATATTAAAGTTATCCATAAATCAATTGTCACATTGTGAAAAGCTAATACATTTTATGGCAGAGATTGTTGTATGTCACTCAAGGTAAAAGAAAGACATCCCAAGAGACTGGGATTACTCCTTTAAAAAAAATAAATAACAGCTAAATTTTACTGACATCTGTTTCTTTTGGTGTTTTTTTAAAATATTTTATTTATTTATTCATGAGAGACACAGAGATAGAGAGAGGCAGAAACGCAGGCAGAGGAAGAAGCAGGCTCCCTGCAGGGAACCCAATGTGGGACTGGATCCCAGGACTGGATCCTGGGACTCCAGGATCACACCCTGGGCTGAAGGCAGGTGCTAGACCGCTGAGCCACCCAGGGATCTGTGACTTCTGTATCTTAAAACTTTTTGAAGCTCTTCACCTGGATTATGATTTAATTAAATTCTTACAACTGTATTAATTAGTTATTCTTCTTATCTTCATTTCACAGATGATGAAACAATTGCTTAACTAGTAATTGGCAGAGCTATAATATATAGCAAGGTACTACCATTACCAAATCTGACATTTTAAAGACAATGCTATACTCCTTTCAAAACCTCTTTAAATCATTCAAAACAAACGTTCTTAAAAATGAATAGGAATGATATAATAAATACCAGCCCCAGGCAGAAATCTCTGTAATCTTTCATTCTGATTTAAAAAAAAAATCAAGAAAAGAGAGAAAAATTGAGAAGATGTGGTTGGGAGGCAGTCTAGTAACAAAATAAAGCTTATTATTAAGACAGTAAGGCTAATTTAGCCATGGTGGGCCTAAATTATATATCTCTGATCTGAAGTTATCCTCTGGCAAGAACCCACAGTTACTGACAATGAAACAGAATTAATAATTAAACTATAATGACTGGGGAGATTTATTCATTAATCATACTAGAATATTTCAATGCCAAGCATATGGAAACAAATAGAACTTGCTGCAGAGTAGCCAGGTTTGGCTACGGAAAAAAAAAATCACTCAATCTGGATTTCACTACAAAATCTTGATAAGCAATCTAAAATGACTGTTAACAAGACTTAGAATATTAGTAAATTCTTCTAGTAAATACATTTGTACACTCTTTCACTAAGGAATTATTTGATACCTCATCCACTCTTCAAACACCCTCTCTTGTCCTAAATCAGCTAATGATTTTCCTTCATAAATCTTCATCATAGGCTCTTTCTACAAATATCTGATAATCTTTGGCTGCCTATTCATATTTAAGAGTGAAGCACTTAAAAGCTGATCATAAATTCTATGTTCACGAAGGGCACTTAGTGGTATATTAGGCTTACTATGATTTGACAAGGTCCAGTCATTTCACTGGGGAGTTCTTTACTATTAGTATTGATAGGTCTTTATTTTGAGCTGGCCTGTTACCTCAGGAAAGAAGCTTCCACTGAGAAGTGTGGTTAAGACAGAAGCCATTAGCATTCTATGCAGCACTGTCCATGCTAAGTGGAGTTGGAGGACTTCTGTTAGCGATAAGTGTCTTCACATAATTCCTCAGTTTTCAATATAGCTAATCTTTAGCTCAGAAGGCAGCACGTGGACCTAAGTACTCCCTTGTGTACATTTTCCAGAAAATACACTCACTATCTTCTCCTGAGACTGTGAAAGAGTGTCATCTCTCTCTTCAGGGTACGGGACTGCATACAGGTTTAAACTGTTTTTTTATAATTATTTTTAATTAACAAATCTCCACCAAAACCCTCATGTTTAGGGAACCTAGGATTTTAATTTTGTAATTCTTTGGTGCAGATTGAATTGCTTCCTGGTTTCTAGATATGCAGACCACGATCTTTCAGCTGATGCCTGTCTGCTACTCTGTGCTGCTATCCATCATTCAGGGATCTTTCATTCTGATGTTTTACTTTTTCTATTCTCTTTGTTTTTGAAATTCATGCCTTTTTCTCTATATAATATCATTTACTTATTGTTCAGGACGTACTGTTCATGAACATAACTATTCCATCAAATACTGTAACTGATTTTGGTGAAAAAAGAGAACCATAAAGTAATACACAACATAAGGTGCATTGGTAATCCAAATTTAATTGTCAATTATGAAATCTCCAATAATATAAAGAGATGCACTGGGGACTTGGAAGTCAATAATGTGAAAGATACTTCCTTATCTTGAATGGGGAGAAAATGCCTAGGAACCCTTTCAAAATCCAAGTATTCTTTTCTTTTGGTTTGCTTTCAATTTTGAGACAATTTTGAAAATGTTGACTTTGGAGTAATAAAATGAAAACATCATCCAGTTATCCAAAAACATAGTTTGAAATGACACTAAAAGGAAAGATTTGGTCTTGAGATAAATTTGGTATTTATACATAAACAGTGCAAAATGTAAATGTAAATTGGAATTATTTAGGACACTATGTACATTTAATAGTTAAAATAAAATTGATATAGAAACTTAAGGACCAGGAATTTACTTTGGTAGAAATAAAAATAAATTGTTGTGATGCAGGGATCTGGTAAGCCAAGTTTTATTGTTATATTATGTGCACTATTGCACATTAATGTGTAGGCTTAGAAATCTTCTAAGTTATAGCACATCATTTATAATATTGATAGTATGCTGCATGAAATTTAAGAAAAATATTTTAATCTAACATACTACATAACAGGTGGTGGATTATTTTCAGAATTGCTAGTAAATGGCTTATAGCAATACTCAAATTGATTCATTGAGTGCAAGGTAAATTTATTACATTTGAAAGGCAAAACTTTATGCTTCAATCTTCTTTGGTATGGACTTATCATACTTCATGAAATTCACTGAATCTTTAAATGTCTTATTCAAAGAGGGAGATCACATTTCTAGATAACAGAAAAAAAAATCAAACTATAATCCTTAGGCTCCCAGCTAGATGATACTTCTCATGAATGAGTCTTGATTGAATAACAAAATAAGTGCATTTTTTTTGTTTTTAAATTAAGATATGTAATTTTTATGTCTGCTGCACAACGCCCTGAAGAATTCCCCATACATAGTAACTCAGTGAAACTTAAAAGTGACTGACCTTTAGCCCAGAGACTGTATCCTGCTCCTATTTAATATGAAAATTCTCCCTCAGCTTGACTTGTACAACTACACACACTCTCTGACCTTGGACATGTGAGGCAGCTCTTAAGTTCTGACTTTTCACGACCCCCAAATTCTTTGTGATCCTGGATAAGCCCTTCATTTCAGCATCAAGTGAAGAGAGGTATCCCTTCGTTGCCTCCTGAGCCGTAGCACCCTGTGCACAAAGTCTAACCCACGTTGTGACCTCATAACAAATGTTCCTTTACAGAATGTAGTTCCTAGATGTGGATTTAGAATTAAGACTACCTTCGTGCCTGTACCAGGCTCCTTAAAGAAGTTAGAGTATGCCAGAGGATCCTCACACGTCCCTTTCTTGGAACATCTGAGTCTACTTTCATACTAAAATCCTTTTTTGTTTTAAAGATTTTATTTATTTATTCATGAGAGACAGAGAGAGAGAGAGAGAGGCGGAAGGCAGAAACATAGGCAGAGGGAAAAGCAGGCTCCGTGCAGGAAGCCTAATGTGGGACTTAATCCTGGGACCCAGGGATCACACCCTGAGCCAAAGGCAGACACTCAACTGCTAAGCCACCCAGGTGTCCCCTAAAATGCTTTTTGTATTTGATCACCCATACACTAGATTACTTCAACTACTTTTTTTTTTCAACTACTTTTAACTGAAGTATCAGAATAGTTCTCGATTTTGTGGACTATGGGAATAAAGACCTATTTTCTATTGCATTAAAACCTTAACAATTGATAATGACCCTAGGAATGCTTTGTCTAAATTCCCTTAATATGCTCTAAAGCCACAAAAGAACTCAATACACAGAGATTGGATCATGTATGCGTTTCTTTCTAGTTAAGAAATCTCATTGGCAAAGCTATGATTTTATTAGGATCTTGGGGCCATATATATGATTATTATATCTGTTTTTCTGATTATAATCAATCTGTTATTCTTGCCTGTGTGCTTTCAGATGTTATCTGTTTTACTGTGATGGAACTCTGTTTTTGTTTTTTTTTTTTCTTTTAGAGCTGCACTTTTTTTTTTTTTTTAAAGCCAACATTTGTGTTTACTTTCAGTTGAGAAAATCAACAGGATATTGGATGGTTGTGTCACAGGGGTGTAATAAAGTACCTTCATTTTTTTTTTATGTGTCAGTATCAATATTTGAATTATTTTTCATTTGAGGGAGGCATCATTTTTTTTTTTAAATATGGGTTTAATGCTTTGTTATCACTAAGGACATTTTAGTTGAAGAATCTATTTTCTTATAAAAAAGACAACAAAAAAATTAGGAGGGTAGAGGGAAAGGTTTTTTCTCTCTTACAATTTAGTTTATCAGTACCTATTTGTCTAAAATAGCTTCTCCAAAGTTGAAGCACTGAAACTCCAGAGTTTCACTCACAATGGCTTTGTGCCCTTAAGTTTTCCTCTGTTATAAAGCACTCTGGCTTCCTTATTATCATAAATCTTGACCTTTGTAAACGAAATATTTGAACATGCTTTTAGCATTGTCCACTCCAATACGAGTGACATCATAAACTATAGCATTTTACTATGTAATTCTGAATGCTGGAACTATGACTCATCTACTGTCTATGAGCAGTCACCAACCATTTCCACATAGTAGAATTTCAGTCTGCCAATTTTATTCTGGGAAATGATTTAAATGTATTACTGCTTTATTGTCTCTAAACTTTACTTCTAATTGATAACATACAACATTTTTTTCTGTCAATTTGCTAACCTCATATAATAAAAAAAACTACTACCTTCTTATATAATTCTGCACTGATGTGACAGTTTCAATTATGCTACATTAACGGCCACTCTTGATGGAATAATACCAGGTGAATATCAGTTGGCCATTCATGAGCTTGGGTGATTCAACTGGTATTTTATAAACATTTGATAATTCATTTTGATCCTCTCTGTAGATGATTCTTACCTCAAACAGAGGAGCCTAAATATATTATTACTGACTTCTGACAGTTTAGAAAATCCAGTAGTCTCCCAGATGTTAAATCAACATAAGTGGCCCTGCTAAGAGCTCTTACTGGAACATGTCACATCTCAAAAGGGTCAAAATCCACAGTGAAAATAGACTTACTTTTGGAGTGATACATGATTTTTGAGTCACAGAAGAAAAGGTTTTTATGTGCTAATGGAAAACACAAACTCTTCAAAAATGTATTTGGATTTAGGAATTGCTTCATGATAAAACTCTTACTAATGGAATAGTTGTTGTTAAGATAAATATACAACCAAGCATCAAATATCTGAGGCCAGAGGAAATGCTTTTGGCTGGCTACTATGGTAAACAGGGTGCAGTAATTAAAATCTTTCCATGCTTCATAAAGGAATCTAAACTCATTTACCCTATTGATTTTACCCAAGCTTTAACTGATATCTAATAACAATTTCAAGAGATGGAATAAGTTTACTGGTAACATTCAAAATGTTCTGAAAATTATGATATTTTCTCAGGCACCAGAACCACCAAAATATAATAATCTCTAGAGAGACCAAGTCACCTGAATTAGAATTTGGCAAAGATGTTACATACCATTATAACAAACATTACTTGAAATCTAACATAAATCAACAATGGTGGGAATTTATCACACGAATATCTGAGGATGTTCCTAGTACATTCTCTAGAGGGGAAAATATACTCCTGAAGGAAATCTGTAAAAGCAATTACTTATTTGGAGATAGGAACCTGAGCCTCAAAGTTTGAGATTTTGTATTTGGATGTTATTCAATTTTGTCCATCCAGAGATTTAAATACGTTTCAGTGATTGTAGGCTTATTATCTCAGACATAAATTTATATTTGAATTCAAGAACTAAAGTGTTACTCTTGACCCTGATAACTGTTAATCTCTTAAATTTACTGTTTATGAATTTGTTACTGGGAGACTCATGAGATTAGGAACCAGATTTGTAATCCTTGAATCTAACTGCTTCCAAAAAAGATATGGTCAGATATGATAGAGAATGGAGAATTTACAGAGTACTCAGCTTTATAATCAATAAGCTAAATTTGAAATTAAAAAAAAAGAAACAAAACTCTGGATTCCTTAGTCTGGACATTTCATTTAAAGGAAACATTACCAGGAGGAAACAAAATAACACACACTACCAAAGATGTTAGGTATTGCTAGCAACTAACACTAAACTACAGTAAAATTACAAGTTACTAATCAGCTACTGGTCACCTGATCCATCATTATCATCCCAAATAACATACATTAGTAAAATAAAGGAGGATTTTCAGCAGCATACTTTTGTAATCAGGCTGCCTCAAATTATGCCATAGTGGAGGCAAGGGAAAGTATGCCTTTTAGTTCAAAAACTGTTACAAACTTTAGTTCAAAGAAAACTTAAAATTTTACAAACCTTGAAAAAAATTAACATGGGAGGTACTTGAAATGAGAAAAGCAATTGTTGAAAATAGTACATCTGCTAGCATCTCAAGTAACTTTTTACATAGTGTTATGCAGAGGCTGTTACACTTTTCTTCCTGTAGATTTCACAGAAGTCTAAAACTTCACCACAAAAGTAAAAGATACTGCAAAGAAACCAAAACTGGGGATTTGATTAATATTCTACTCTGGATCTTCATTGTCTGGCAGTGGATGGGATGATCTCTTGATTGGATTTAGAAAATGTCAATGCTTCTTTGAGAGTATATTTCAGAGTTTGATAACAGTTCACCTTCCCATTGTTCTTGCCAACACAGAATACCTTCTCTAGAGGTTTAGGTGCAACTGCAGTCTGACTATAAACCAGACACAAAAGGCTAAAGGGATACCAGTTATAACCATTGCATAAAAAGCCTCCCAAGCTACCATATGATTGGCGTAAAGACTTTCCTTAAAGATCTGTAAGTGTGGGGCTCTTGGACAAGAATGGTCATATGCGATGGCCTTTGTGATGTCAGAGCACCTAGAAAAGGTAACATTTTTGAGTCAATTAAAATATGAGTCTGATTGTTTATAGCCTCAGAGACCAGTCATGTCTTGCTCATATATAGTTTCACAACTAACCTGATCTTTCTGCTCCTATATGGATGTGGTTAAACTGCATGTAGGAGGAATAAAACCAGAGGAATAATATTGCAAAACGTCTCCTAAAGTCTGATTGCAGCCACTATAGTCCTGTGGCAGCTCCAAAGTGGCTGAACAAACAAGATTACTGAGTAGTCTAGTTGAGCAGAAAATGTCTCAGCATTTAAAAAACTTCATAGTTACTACACATCAATTAGAAGTCATGGTTGTGAAATATCTGAATAAAAATATCTAGTATTTTAGGAAGTATATTGATGGTGAACATACAATAATCATCCATTGATGATTTAGAAGAAAAAGTAAATTATTATTTCCACAAAACTGTTGCTAAAAAAGACAAACTACTTCTTTAGTTAGCTATTATTAGGGGTTGAATTATGTGCCCCCCAAAAAGGTATGTTGGAGTCCTAATGCCCAAATGTGCCTTATTTGATAGTCAGTCTTAACAGAGGTAATCAGGTTGAAATGAGTTCATTACAGCAGTACCTTATCCAAAATGACTTTTATCCTTATAAAAATGGTAAATTTGTATAGAAGTATAGATATGCACAGAAAGGATACAGAGTAAAGCAATACAGGAAGATGACTGCTATCTGTAAACTAAGGAGAAAAAGCTGGAAGAGATCTTTTCTTCACCACCCTCAGAAGGAACAAACCCGAAGACACCCTAATTTTGGACTTCCAGACTCTCAAACTGGAGATAATACATTTTTTTTTTGAGCTGCCCAATTTGTGGTACATTGTTTTGGTAGCTCTAACAAATGAATACAGATTTTGGTCCTGAGAAGTATAATGCTGATGAGGAAGTAGCTTTGGATTTGAATAAAGATAGAGGCTCAAAAAGTTTTGAGGTATATGATAGAAAAAACCCAGATTGCTTTGAAGAGACTGTTGATAGAAATATCAAGGAAATAAAGGAGATTATGGTGGGACCTCAGAAAGAAAAGAAGCAAGCTATAGAGAAATCTATCATTTCAGAGAATACATATATTGTCGTGAACAGAATGTTGCAATAAATATGTGTGTTAAAGGTGCTTTCAGTGAGATGTCAGATGGAAATGTGAAACCAATCATTGGAAACTGAAGGAAAGCTGATCTTGGTTATAAAGTGATCTGGGACCCCCATAAGCTGTGGTCCCAAAACCCTTTCATAAAGCCCTAATGCAGGGTACAATAAGAAGAATATATATATATATATATATAAGGTAAGGATTGATAGAATTATGATGAAAATTGGAATATTTAAGCAGGCTTTATGTAAAGAAATTGCATGTTCTTTACCTAAATGTTTCATAGTCATGAATATTTGTCATACGAGGGAACACTTTCCCTACTTTTTAAGTATTTTAAAACCAAATCTTGTTGATGAAGTCCTAGTAGAGGCTACAGTTAGGTGCAGAAGTGTTAATGGAATTAAGATGAAAGTTTGGAGGATATTGTTATGTTTGAACAGGCTTTATATGAAGTGATTGTATCTATCTTTTTTGCTTGAGTACATTATAGGGGTGGCCAATGTATCCGATTGGGGAACATTTCCTCTACCAGGTAATGTTAAACCAAAAGCATGTAAATTGGCCTATCAAGCAGTATTAATTGGACTTGCTAAATGGGAACAAATGAGACTGGCTGAGTCTGCACAGTGTGGAACAGAGCAGAAGTGCTGGTGTGGACAAATTCTCTGTGTAATAATTCTAGTTTATAGACTAAAGCTTAAGACAAAAGTCTGTGAGTACTTCCCATTAAAAACTACTGGGAATTTGGACTAGAAAATTTCCATTTGAGGGGAAATTACTGGCTTGCTGTTGGGCATTATTTGAAACTATCTTGATAACTGAATGATACAAGATAATCTTAGAACCTAAAATCCTTCTGATGTCTTGGATAATTTAGAAGAAAAAAAAACACTCTATGGGATGGCAGCACTCAAAACCCATAATAAAATGGAAATGGTTTATGCAGGTTCACACATCAGGTTCACACTGCCTGAGAATTGCAAGAAGGTACTCGCAAACAGGGAGCTTCTTTTCCCTAGGATTGACTTTGGAGCTGCCTGAGGAGCTTTGGGATTCTATCATAACTTAGCGCCCTATGAACAAAGAGCTGCTTGGTTTGCAGATGGCCGTTACAAGGTAAATGTAAAACATCCCATGTGGAAGGATGTCACTCTGATCAAAGAAGGAAAAGCAAATCAGCATGGTGGGCTGAATTGCATGCTGTTATCCTAGCAGCGATGGATGAATTGAACAGTGGCAAAAACCCCAATATTTAGGTTTTTACTGACTTAAGGGCAGTGGCTAAGGGCCTGTCCATATATTCAGGAGGGGGGGAAATGGAAACCTGGCCTATTAACAGGATAACCATATGGGGCATAGTCATAAGGAGATTTAAGGGAATATATTGATACTTATTGAACGAACTCCCTTCTGGGTCCAGAAAGTGATTGGAATCGTCAAACCAATATCTTCCTGTGCTCACCTAAGTTAGCCACCTGGCTCCATGAAATAGTAGGACATGGGATACTGCAGCAATGCAGAGAAGAGCTGCAACTAGACACACTGCTCTTGCTCTGAGACATGAAATGCCAATAAGAACTTTTCTGTCAGAGTGCCTGGGTGGCTCACTTGGTTTACCGTCTGCCTTTGTCTCAGATCATGATCCCAGGGTCCTGGGATCAAGCCCTGCATCAGGAGGCTCCTTGCTCCATGGGGAGCCTATTTCTCCTCTCCCTCTCCCGGCCACTCTCTGTGCTTATGCTTGTTCTCTCTCTCTCTCTCTCTCTCTCTCTCTCTCTCTCTCTGGGTGTGTCAAAGAAATAAAAGACATTTCAAAAAAGAATGGTTCTGTCTGTAAATAAGACACACACTGTAGGTGGCCACGTGGGCAGATTTTCTCATGGGAAGGTCTGGATAATAGTTGGTAAGTGAGACTGAGGCTGGTAGCTCTGGGGGATTCCTAGGGACTGGAACAGACACTGACTCTAGACTGGGCTTTACTTACTGGGTAGTAGATGCAAATGCACAGAGTACTACAAAAAACTTGGAATAGGACATATTATACCAAGTTGGAAGACCGACCGTCACTTATCCAAAACAAAGAATGTATTTTATAGCCCAAAATATCCATCAACAGGCAGAGATATATCCTCCTCAGAGTAATAGTTTGATGGAGAATTGGATGTGTAATTGAAAAGTTGATTGTCTAAATCATGCTTTCATAAGGGTGTGCTTACCCTCAATAAAAGGGACAGTAACGAAGGTGGTCACCGCTGGATAGTTTTTTGTTTGTTTTTTGTTTTTTTTTTCTGGTGGATCTGAGGAAAAAGAAGTAGAGGAGGATGCTGGTATTTTTACTCTCTTAGTGGTGTTTACCAAGAGTGATGGGATGCTGGTATGAAGACTATACTTTTTTCCCACATCACCTCATCTGTTTTTTTTTTTTTTTTTTCCTACTTGATACAGAAGTCATAGGACCAGGGCTGCAACTACTAGTGCTGTAAGCAAGAAACTGACTATAGATTTTTAACTTTATGTCAGAATTCCTAAAGGCCTGGTGGAGTGAATTGTGACTTTACTCCATCTAACAAAAGTATATTTAACAGTAAATTCAGTATTAACACCTGATAGTAAAGACCAAGTCACTAGTTCTGCACCTCTCTAATCTTACTTTATGTGAACAGGAGTGGACCGAGGGGGAGGTACTTGCTAGATTTGCATTACTGCCTGCAATCCAGACCAACACAGTGGCTAAATCAAATGTCCTTTAAAAAGATGAGAAAGTTTGGGCATGAATGGAGAGAAGAAATAATAGCTGTGGATAAAACAATGAATAAATGGGTTATGCAGTGGAGGAAATCCAATATTACATTAACATCTCCAAAGAGGCTCAGAGTGAGAGATAATATTATCTCTGAGATTAATTATATCAGATATCTCAAAGGGTAAAGCCATATATTGCTGAAACCATTTCTGCTTTTAGAACCTGATGAGATTAAATGGAAGCTTGAGTGGCCTTGCTTTGAGAGATATTTTTGTACAATATGATATTGAACTAGTCTGACTGAATGGGATTCTAGTAATGTGCCAGTATCTTTTGATTGTTATGATTGGCTGTACAGAGTCCATGGACAGAGACCAGGGTTGGACTTTGACATTATAATAAATAAATATTTAAATGGAGCATGTGTATTATGTGGCCAATGTCTTCACTCTAACTTGGTTATGAGACTAAAACCATTCCTCACTGCTCTAACATGCTGAAGAAATCATCTGAATCTGAAGGGGAGGGAGATGGATGCTCAGTTGTCACATCAAAGGAAGCAGCATTATTCTAGCATCCAGATTTTTTTTAAGCCTTCCACTGTTAGAGATTTGAGGTTACATGATATACTTTATGCTCATTACAGATGTGGCTGGAGAATTGATATTGAATTTATAGCATCAGCAGAACAGAAAATGTGATGTATTTTACACATGTCAATAAAGGAATGACCTGTGTATTCCTTTACAGTATAAATTACAGTGTAATTTATTATATATATATTTTTTTTAATTATATATATATATATATATTTTACTTTTTCCATTTGAGTTCCATTTGGATAAATTTATTTCATAAATGCCCTTTTCTGTAGGTAAACTCTTGGTCCCATAGGGTAACTCCAAATCCAGGGAGACCAGGTTACTGTAGTTCTCCAACATAACGTCCCAGTACAGGTCCCTCTGCCTGGAGTCCAGGCACGCCCACTCCTCTTGAGAGAAGTCAATGGCTTCATCTGAGAATGTCACCAAACCGTGCGCCATAGTTTTAGAATCAAGAACTGATCAGTCCTCTTGAGGTTTCAAAATATTGACAGCAATTATCTCTGGATGATACAGCTATGGGTAATTTCAAGTTTCTTCTTTATGGGCTCCTTAGGAAACTGAACCTTTTGTAGCAGGCCTTGACTTTAAGATGTGTCACAATCCAGGGTCAAACAATATATATATATATATTGTTTGACCCTGGATCCAATCACAGAGCTTCTTAAAGACTTGTACCTTCCTGAGTGAAAGGGTTGCTAGGAATATCTTTCGTTTATAATTTTTGGTCCTTGACCTTAGTTCCTAACACAGATTTTCTAAGTCCCTTGGCATTTCCTGATGATAGTAGTGCCATTTGTTCTAATGAAGCAAGTCTTGGTAGACAAGATAGTTTCAGGATGGGAGGCAGTCACCAGAAAGACCAAACCATGATGAAAAGCTTGGAACTTTAGCCCTACCCCTCATCCTCTGGGGAAGCGAATGGGGCTGGAAATTGAGCTAATGACCAGTCATGTCTCCATGATGAAGGCTCCATAAAAATCCCTAAACTCTTGGGTGTAGAGAGCTTCTGGATTGGTGAACAAATGCATGTCCTGAAGAGTGTATATGTCAACTTCACGGGATGGGTACTCCTCCACTCAGGATCCTTTCAGAGTTTCCTTTAAGAGATGATAAACATTTCATTTAGCTGTGCCAGAAAGATGTGAATAGAGATATCTAATAGATAACGATTTCTGGCACTATTATTTATGTTTATGCTATATTTAGATTAAACACAAATAAAATCCTTTGGTTGTAAGTTCTAGGTGACAGAAATACTGAAAAATGAGGCATTTTTCTTTGTTATTCAGGTAATCATTTCACATTACTTACCCATTAATCTTTTAAAAAAATTCTCAGTTTAATTGTATACAAATCAATTACTTTTTAATTTTCTCCATTAGAAACCTCTACAAATCAAGTATTATAACTAGAAAGCTTTAAATCTCTTTTAACTAGAAAGTCAAGAGGAACCTAAAGAGAAATACTGAGTAAATGCAATGTTATATCCTGGATGGGATCCTGGAACAGACGCAAGGATGTTAGACACAAAATATGAAAGTATGAATGAAGCATAGATTTAGTCAGGGACGCCTGGGTGGCTCAGTGGTTGAGCGTCTGCCTATGGCATGGGGCATGATCCTGGAGTCCTGGGATCCAGTCCCACATCGGGCTCCCTGCATGGAGCCTGTTTCTCCCTCTACCTATGTCTCTGCCTCTCTCTCTCTCTCTCTCTGTGTCTCTCATGAATAAATAAATAAAATCTTAAAAAAAAAGACGTATAGATTTAGTCAATAATAATATATCAGTATTTGCTCATTAATTGAGACAAGTTCCATACAAATGTAACATGTTAACAATAGGGGAAACTGGATGTGTGTTTTATGGGATACTGTATCATTTGCAATTTATTCTGTAAATCTAAAAGTATTTCAGAACTTAAAAGTTGATTAAAAAGAAAAAAATCTGCAATATTTCAGAGAGAAATGCTATGTAAAATGAGCAAATGCACTCAATTGCCTTGAAATGTATTCTTAAATTCAAGATTTTTGGAAATATAAAAGAAAGTTGTTTAATGAATTATTTTAATTTATAGTATTACCAATGTAAGAAACATCTTCTTGTTTATTACAATTTCAAAAAAATTTCAAAAGCAAATTCTTTAATTTGTATTTTTACTTAATATATTTGAATGCATAAACTTAAGGTTCTTTTTAACAAAAAATTCTGAGCATTTGATAGGAGCTATTTTTGCCTTATTCATTTTCACAGGATGTCTGTTCTTCCCTTTGGTACTTTTATTGTATAAGTTGCAATGATCAAAATGAAGAATTAATATGGAGCTATATTTCTTGACAGATGGCATTTAGATGCATAAAAAATCCATTCATCTCAGAATAGTTCTCACATTTGTAGTTTTCTATAACTAATTCTGTATTTTTACCTTTGTTAAATAAAATATTTGTAACATAGTTTTATAGAATTTAAATTAGTCATTGATCTCAAAAGAATCTCCTTCTACATTTAAATATTAATAGACTAAAATAAGACAGGACTGGAAAGGGAAATAAAAGAAATATACTGGTTGACATAAATTATTTAAATAACCATTAGAAACACTCTACTAGCAGAGAAAATCTAAAAGGATTAATAAGGTATCTTGTATAGGATCCATTTATCCGGTAACCAACAAATTACTTTAATTGAGTTCCTTCAAAAAAAAGTCTATGAAATTGAAAGTAGTATCTAAATGTCAAGTTCTCTGTTTTACAGAGATTTTTCTTCGTCTCTTCGTGTGACAGCTTCTTACATGCTGAATTGTTTTCAGAAAGGAAAAGAAGAAATCTTCATCAAAATACGTATCTGATAATTAGAACTTGTTTCCTTTATAACACAATAGAAACCTTACTGCACTCTTCCCAAATACAATTTTTCAGGATTTCTTTGTTTCTAGTCCGGTAAGAACAGCTTAGTGTCCTTCTATCATAACATATTTACCAATAAAGGAAAACTTTACTTATATATCTCATGAAATAAGTTTCCTTTACCTAATTCATTAATTTTTTTGGAAAAGTAAGCTTTTATCTTCTATAAAGTGTAGGGAGCTAAATATTTCATTGCACAACCTAACATGGAATATTATTTACCACATTCATTCTTCTTTGAACTGCTCTCAAAGTTGCATTTTGTGAATTATTAATACCCATCTAATTTTATAGCAGAAATATATTTCCACTTTGGTTACCTATCTTTCATTCTTTCAGAGCTTAATGCTTTATAGTTTTTACCATTGCATATTCAATACCTAGAACTGTTTGTGTCATATGGTAAATGTTTAACAAGTATTTGTTTAATTTATGTAGCACATACAGAAAAGTGAACATATTATTCACTCTCTTTATTTTAGAATTCTTTCTAGATTCTAACTTCTTTCCTACATAATTTTTGGGCTAGATGGAAGGTAGAGTGGAGGAATAAATTTGTAAATAGAATAAAATTGGTATTTGGATGATATGCATAACCATCGATAAGGCTTTTGATTTACACAAAGGGTGAGTTGAACTTACAAATGCTCTGTTAATAAAAAGTATTCTGTATCTTTTCCAAGAGAAAGAGGAAGACATATTGTTGGAAATGGGAAACTTTGAACAAGAAATTGTTTAAGCTCCTATTTTTTTCATAATGTTTATCCTTTTCCCTATTTACCATCTTAACTTTGTTAAATATACATATAACACTTATTTATATATTTACATATTTATATATAAAACCCTATGATAACTACATAGTATATAAAATTCATATATATAATATAAATATATAATGTGCATATATTATATACATAGTAAAAAATATATACATACTTCTGAGGATGCTTTCAAACCTTAATCTTACTTAAATGTGAATATATATTGAGAGTATTGAATACTCAAGGAGAAATAAAATCACATCTCTCTTACATTTGTTCTAATAATTTAATAAGTAAGGAAGTGATTGCTAATAATACAACATATTTTAAAATTGGATGAGTTTAAATAATATATAATTACAATAAGCCAATAATGATATAGACTTCAAATTAAGAAGAATGCACAGCAGTAAACACAGGATCATTTGTTCAAGTACTATTTGACATAAGAGAAAGTAAACTTTATAGTATTTAATTATTAGATCTTATTTTGTAGAACAGTTTTAAGTTTAAGGAGGAATGAGTGGAAAGCACAGAGAATTCCTTGATACCTTCTCCCACACCAGCTCTATAATATTAGGGAATGATCTATCTAAGTTCTAAATACAAAAAATACCTTTTCCTCTTTCAGTCTCAATGATTAGATATCCTCAAGTAAGTATCTTAGCCTCTTAAAATTGTTTTTGTGTATGTGCTTTTCCATTACAATCTTGTCAAATTGGACTTCCTTAATTATGATTTGTAAATAGTAGCACAGTACGCTCCAGATTTAAAAGCATAATGATCTCTATTTCTTGAAAATAAACTAAAGTTCCCTTTGTAGGCATTTGCATATACCTAAAGTTTAGATACCACCAATCTTTCCACGTGCACAACAGTGAGTTTCCTATATATGTATACAGTATTTTCTAGCAGTTAAGTGTCTGAATGCCGTGGATAACTTGGTTGGGTTTGAATCTAAGTTTACTTTCTAGATTAGCTAAGGCAAGTTATTTACTCTCTATAGGTGTGAATTTATTCATCCATAAAATGAGCTAAAAAGAAACAACTTCTTGATCAAGTAAGTTAATACCTCAAGAGTACATAAACATGAGCCTAGGATATTTAATTCTGAACACTCTTATTTGAATATAGCCCATATTTTTGGACAATAGGTTTTTCTTAAAATAATATCCCAGAAAAAAATGGGTTTTGACCTTTTGTATTTTGAGATTACTAAAAGTGATTACTAGTTTAAAAGTGATAAATGGTGGGGATGCATTTATTTTATTTATTTATTTTTTAAAGTAGGCTTCACACCCAGCATGGAGCCCCAACATCTGGCTTGAACTCAGGACCCTGAGATCACAGAATTATTTCTCTCCTTAAGAATAAATTTATATGGTAAAAAAAAAGGTATCAAGCCTGAGAAACAGTAGTATTTTGAAGACAGGCTGTTTTCAAGTAGACACTATTTTAGCTGATTTTTTTTTCAATTTTAAGTTTTTTATCTTGTTTATGCTGAAGGACTTTATCCTCTTTTTACATTTATTTTTTTCTTCTGTGCCTTCTCAAGTTCATTTAATGGTTATACAGTAATTCCCTACGGGGGGCTTAATTCTTTTCATAAATTAAAGAGGTTTAAGAATTTGAATTAGGCTTGATAGTAAAGTTAATAACTAGATAGCACAATGACACTAATCTCAGTTCATTTTGTTTTCTCTGTAATGTATATCTACACAGATTCAATGAGAAATCTAAATTCATTAAACAATCCGAAAAAA